>NC_091395.1:24921203-26121917 GCF_032191515.1 Phaenicophaeus curvirostris | reverse complement strand
TTATGTATATAAGTGTATATATGAATTAAATGCATTATAGAAAAATTCCTATATAAACATGTTAAGTAAGCATAGGATGAAAAACACTTTTCAGAAACATAAATGAACATGTAAGAACAAGGGCAACAGGGGTCAGTGCAAGATGTACAAGTACAGCAGACTCTTCCAAAGTCTTCTGCACAAAGAATTTATGAAATGAAATATCAAAGCCTTTTGTTCAAAAAACATTCTGCAACATCCCCAAGTAGGATATAAACAACATAGCAGCCACAATGAAATGCTCCATCTCCTTAAATAAACAAATGATATTTGTTAACAATTGTAATAAACTAATAGAAACTGAAATAACACCTTTTAGACTGGTTGAGCTGCGCTGGGAGCATGTTACAGTAGGAAAAGCAAGCAAAGCTGACACTAACCCAGTTTCCTCTTCTCAGAGATGGCTGGTAGTAGCTAGAGTTATTCTGACATTACTGTGCACTATGTTGAATGCCATCTGCCCTCCAGGGTCAGACTGACAGAAACCACATGGATATAAGAAATCCTCCTTCTCTTTACCAGATGCTAACATACAACTCTTTTGCTGTTGCAGCCAGTATCAGGTCTGTTTGGATCAATGAACCAAACGGATCCCAAAGCATCCACGTGGGTGTAATCATTACTCTGTGTATAATCAGTATGTTTCTCTATACTTTCCTCCCTCTGTATTTAAATATAAGTGTTTATGGCAATTGAGGCAGGTGGACCAAAGCCTGAATAAATCTAGAAAATGTCTTCTCAGTTTAGATACATGTCCAGCAAAGCTGTTATTTCGATAAATACAGAAGTGTATTACCATCCACAAGCTTTCCCTTTTCTTCTTTCTCATTGTCTACTCAGCAAACCTAGTTGGAGTTTCTCCTGAGTGCTAAGTCATTTAAAGATTTCTTTGTTTCAGATCGTGTTCAATTTAAGAGATGTTATATTAAATCATAGAATAATAGAATGGTTTGGGTTGGAAGGAACCTTCAAGATCATCTATATCCACCCCCCCTGCCTTGGGCAGGGACACCTCCCACCAGACTAGGCTGCCCAAGGCCCCATCCAACCTGGCCTTGAACATCTCCAGGGATGGGGCAGCCACAGCTTCCCTAGACAATCTGTGTCAGTGCCTCACCATGCTCGTTGTGAAGAATTTCTTCCTAACATCTAGTCTAAATCTTCCCCCTTTAAAGCCATTCCCCCTCATCCTACCACTACATGCCCTTAAATAAAGTTCCTCCCCACCTTTCCTGCAGCCCCTTCAGGTACTGGAAGGTCACTATAAGGTCTCCTCAGAGCCTTCTCTTCTTCAGGCTGAACAGCCCCAGCTCTCTCAACTTGTCCTTATATGGGAGGTGCTCCAGCTCTCTAATCATCTTTGCAGCCCTCCTCTGGACCCATTCCAACAGTTCCATGTCTTTCTAATGCTGGGGATTCCAGAACTGGACACAATACTCCAGGTGAGATCTCAGGAGAGCAGAGTAAAGGGGGAGAATCACCTTCCTCAACCTGCTGGCCACGCTTCTTTTGATGCAGCCCAGGATACAGTTGGGCTTCTGAGCTGCGAGCGCACATTAAGCTTCTCAATCAGCACTACCAAGTCGTTTTCCATGGGGCTGCTCTCAATCACATCATTCCCCATCCTGTACTGAAACCATAGATAGCCCTGACCCAGGTGTAGGACCTTGCACTTGGCCTTGTTGAACCTCATGAGGTTCTCACAGGCCCATTTCCTCAGCCTGTCCAGGTCCTTCTGGATGACATCTCGTCCTGGTGTGCCAACTGCACCACTCAGTTTGGTGTCATATGCAAACTTGCTTAGGGTGCATGCAATCTCACTGTCTATATCATTCATGGAAATATTCAACAGCACTGGTCCCAAATATAAATTAACTTTATATTAATAATTTACTACATTGCCTACACATACTCAGACATACATACATAAAAACTGCAAGCCATTTCATCACAGTTCATTGGGAGGAAAGCCAAGAAGACAGCCGTTGCTACTGTGTAAGGCAATGCGTGGACTGTAAACCCTGTTCCCATGAATCAGCACCTTCCGTAAAAATTCAAACAACATCACAAGAAATATGACAATTGGGATTTTCAGATGGTCAGCCCTGGCCTGACTCAAATTGGTGGAATCAGAGTTAGGATAATGCCAAAAATTGTCTCTCATTCAGGTCAATCACTCTGAGATAATTGTTAAACTGCATCACACTTCCAAATGAGGAATGAAGTCCCAGGTAGGGGTTCCTGATTCAGAGGGGTAGACACTTTGCCATTTACTTCACAGAGAGTCCGATAAAGCCCAAAGTCAAATGAGGAGAAAAGTGACCTTGTGTACTTTTGAAACTCCCTTTTGCTTTCGGACATCAGGGTACGGAGGTTTGGATGGGTGAATAGGTGGACCATAAACAATGATCTCTGCTTCCATATTTACTTAGGAATGCTATACTTGGCAACGCATGTTTCCAGTAGCGGAAAGCTCACATCCTGATGTCAATATAATATTTGGCAGCTAACACATACTCCCCCAAAAAACCATGGCACAGTTTGAACACAGTGTGCAAGGGTCTACGGTGTTCAGACACACTGGCTAAGCTGTTATTTTCTGACAAATCTGACACCAAAATGTGCAATAGAAAAGAGAGAAGGCTTAGGCACACAACCCAAGCAGATTGTGGGCTGTTGTTCTGAAAACACTGACAGCAACTTTTGGAATATTTTCTTTGCATACAAATGAATTGCAATAATCCCTGAATGAAAGCAGGCTTTTGGTTATTTTTTTGAAATAAATATTTTCGTTGTATAACATTTCCCAGTAGATTAACAAGCAAATGAAGTACAAGCCTATGCCTACATTATCTAAACCTCTAGGATCCCAGGAACCAATGTCTTGCAAAGCATCACATGCGCACAGCATCGTTAAGAAATGTCAAGGCCATATTTCAGTCTATTCCCTTCATATACAAAAGAGAAGAAGGATCTTAGTCACAAAAACATCCCCCTTTGCCCAAAAAGTATGCAGTTTCCTTGGGAAAAATAATGAATTCTAATTTGTTTTTGAAGGAAGCAATCTTTTTCCTTGACATATCTGATAAAAACTACAGCCCACGATTATCTAATCTGAAGGTCATGTCACACTTGGATGACTAACCTATCTACACAGTGGATGGAAACTCTGCTGCCACCACCCATTATGACAACTGCCGGCAAAATAAAAGCAATGCTGCTGCCTGCCTGGTACATGCCAAATTGTCTAGATGGTCAAAATAATTCGTAAGAACAAATAAACAAAACCCCATATTATACGGATATGCCAGTAAACTATCAGAAAGGAAAGAAACAGAGGTCAAGAAGAAAAGGAGTTTCGGTGATAACCATATTTTGCAACTGCAGGAATTTAGCTGTGTTCTTTTAGGAAAGCAAGAGGGGAGGGTGGTGTAGCCAACATGCCATGTTGTGAGCAGATGCCTTAGTGAAGCGTGGTCTTCTGTGGGCTTGAGTCACTCCCCTCTTTCCCTTTCTACCTCCCAGGATCTTCTCCCACCATTGCAAGGCTTTCATTTCCCCTACCCCAGTTCCTCTCCACATGCCCCCACCATGCCTGACCCCTCTTACCAGCACTACCTTCTGCCTTGGCACCCTTCCTCAGCCCCTCTCTAAACCACACGTGCTGACCAGGCAACGGAGAAGACAAAGCACACGGTTAGCAGTGCCCACTTCCCTCGTGAGAGACACAACCTGGAGCAGAGAGCTCTGTCCTTTCTCCAGACACCAGTTTCCATTTAACTCTTCAGGGCTTCTTGTCTTTGAGACCTTTGTTCTTGCTGCCAGGTATGGGTGAAGTTACTCCACAAACCCAGGAGCTGCTGGTGGAAGAGCCCCTGAGTGCAAACCCAGCCTGGGGTTTGCTAACAAGCTCTGTCTGAGCCTGGCCACTGCCTTCAGGCTCTCCTTATGAAACCAACCCACTAAATAACTAATTATCAAATTAGCCTTTTTCAAGAAACACCAATGATGTTGCAGCATACATTAACAGTGGTGGAAGATGTGAATAACCAGGCAAGCCACCAGTGCAGCTCAGGTCCAGCCAAAGCTGGCTCCTTCTACTCCTGTGCCACCTGGGAAGGGAATGGGAGGGAAGTTTGGAGCGCTGCTGCCTTAGGGCTATAATGCAATGTCTATTGAATTGTAGGGTTTTACTTGTCAAGAAAAAAAAACCAGTTAGTTCCTCACACCAGCTCACAGAGAAAAAGTGCTGCCAGAGGGAAGATCCCTGCTACTTCCCCAGCCCACACCAGATGGCACCAACAATTAGTGAAGATGGCAGCCGTGCTTTCTCTGCTTGGGGTAGGCAGGAGGTACTGGCTGCTAAACTGAATGGTGAGGCCTTTCTGCTGAAGTGAATACATCATTAAAAAAAAAAAAATTAAAAGTCTATATACTTTGACAGTACTTAAAAAACTTCAGTTTTCATGCTACATGCTGTGTTCTCCCTTGAAATGTGAAGGGAGCCCAAACCAGCCGCATGCTGTGGCTGCCAGACTCTGATTTCAGGCTTCATTTTCTCTTAATCTATTGCTTAGATTGATTAGCTCCCTCTTGCTTAATGAATGGTTCCTACGTTATTAATTTGCTGCGAAAGGAAGGGGAAGACCTGATTCACTCAAATGTTTTCAGAGCAAACCTAAGCAGTGTAACTGTTAATTAAATCACCAGAACTAATTAAACTATTTGGAAAAATTGAAGAAATTGAAAGCAAGTGAGAAAAAGAAGACTTCTCCCTTTCCCTTGCTTTACCGATGTGTTCACCTGAAATTGTAGATATGTGTTCCTCCTCTGAGATTTGCAGGTTTAAACACAGTATTCCCCTAGGTCTTTTGTCTTTGCTCTTGCAAACCTGACAAGGGAAGGGCAAATGGGAAAGAAAAACTTCTCATAGTTAATGTTTATGGAAACAGCAAGTGTTTGCCACACAGCTGCAGCAGCATGGGTTTTGTGTAGCCCTATGTCCAACACTGGACTTGGAAGTGCGGTAGAAAGCCCAACTGCTTAGATTTAGCTGCTGAAATTGGCTGGGCCAGGGCTAAAACATGACAGTATTACAGCAAAGACTGTGTGGAAAGTAAAGAGAGGAACAAAGGTAGAAAATTAATGTAAAAAAAATTAATCCTCCCTTAGGTCCTTCAGCCAGGCTGCTCTTGGAGCCAAGGAACCTGAACCAGGGCCCCCAAGTAAGGTTCCGGGGAGGGAAAGAGAGGAGATGCTTCCCTCTCAGTGAGGATCCAAGTGGCTTCATCTCAGCTGAAAGCTGCTGGTGTTCCCCAGGCCACTTTGTTGATCAAACCTTGTGTACTTGATATCAAAGAGCAGTGGTTTACATTTAAATGGTGTCTTTAAACACAAAGGGCTAGCATGTCTTTACAGTCTTTGTATCTAAGTTACATCACCTCCTGCTGAAATTCAGATATGTTTGATATGCAACATAGCCACAGTCTAATTAAAAGCACTGCAGCTAGATTGCTTTGCATGCCACACTTGTTTCCAAATATGATTTTACCCTCTATATTTTTATGAGTAAAACAGTGGCTGCATGAGAGACTAACCACATCATCAAGACACAACTGTGAGACAGAAAGAAAGATTATAATTCTAGTAACAATAATAATGAGAAATACAGTCTAATAGTAATAAATATTATGGTCTTTGCACATTTGTGATTAATTGTAATGTCCCTTTTGGATTGAGACCATTACAGTGTTACCACACTCACGTCCCATTAAGAATTAAAGACACTCTGCTAAGGAGGACCACATTTTGCCTTTTCTGAAAGGAGTGAGAGGTGATCTTGCATAGAACCAGTTGGAACAGGAACAACTGCCAAAAGTTTACTGTAGTCAGTGCAGAAATTTCTCCATTGCTAATGGTAATGGATTGTCAGGTATAGGACAACATGCAAGTGGATTTGACAAAGGAAGTGATTTAAATATAATGTTACAGAATAAAATATTGTTGGAAATATTTTTGGTCTAGGAAAAGCAGGGAAAAACCCTAGAAAAACACCAAGGCAGCTGCTGCAGAACTAGTAAATTGTTCCTAGCCCTATTCATATGTCACTCGTTAGTAACAAGTTAAATGATGCTTTCCAAGGACTCAGCTACAGCTAAGGAGATACACCAAGTAGAAGAAGAAAGGTATAGCCCAATAATGTGTTTGATCTCCCTTAAAGATTTGCTTGCAAAGGAAAAGCATGTAATGGGCATTAATGACTGAATTAATGGGAATATTTTGTTATTAATATATTACATATATTAGGTTTATTAGTATATAACTGAAAGGGGGAAAATCCACTGGCAACTTGATTGCTTAATGCAAGTGAGATAACATTTAGAATGCTAGAAATTTTTAGAGTGCAATGCAACAAGAATACAATCACTTGCAGCTGATAATGCTAATGCTAACCTTAGTAACGACCAGTAAGTCTCAAAATTAATGATAAAAGAGAAGGAATATTTGCTCCCAGCTAATTCTCAGTTCATACCTTTGATATGTTTAATTGGTCTTAGATAAGTTGTCTTTTGAACATGGAAGTATGTAACAAATGGTTATAGTTGGACTCGATGATCACCAGGGTCTTTTCCAACCTGGTGATTCTATGATTCTATGAAAACTTTTTGAATATTTTTCCTTGCTTCCCAGTGTAATTTTGGAACTACATTTGACATCCTATTCCATCTGCTTGAAATACATATTCCCACAACCTGGTTAACTTTGCATGCTTCTCTTGGAAGATCTTTATTATGGTACTGCTACTAGAAACTACTTTTTACATTTATAAATACTATGCAATTGCCAGTTGCAGTTTCTAAGTAATTGAGACTAAAGAAGAGGGAACAACAAAGGAAATTTTTTAGTGACTGAACATAGCTAGTTTTTTTTTTCAAAATGTGCTTTAAGAATTTTATAGTGTGGTTTTGAAATATAATACAGGTTAATTTTATACATGCTGAAGTTCATCTAATAGATTGACTGAGATAATCACTGTGAAGAATTAATGACTAATAGGTTCCTCATAAATAAACTCTTTGAAAAAAATCACATTGTAGCAAAGCAGAAAAACTAAAAAAAAATTTTTTAATGCAATTAACTCTTACTGTGATTAATGAAAACAAAAGTTACCTTTAATATACATATTTTTTCCCCACAATCTTTATAGGACATTATAATGCTTTTTAAGAGCTCAGTATTGTTTGTATGAAGACTACAATACAGTGTGTATGTGCTCTTACTCGATTTAGGAAATCGTCTGATATTCTGTGGTTTACAAATAATTATAAAATACAGTTTCTGTTTCTGGAGTTTTCCCATCTTATACAATTTAAGGAATCTTTTGCTTACATCAACATACTCGAATAGATCACAGAAATCTTCTAAATACTGGTTCTTACAGAGCAGAGTGGAAAACTGAAGCCAGCTCCAACCATTTCTGTAGAGAGCACTATAAACTAGTTTTAGTGAACTGAGGTATCTAAAACCTATTTGAATTAATAAAACTCATGGGTGAGCCAAGAAAGGACAGAAATAGAAGAGAAGGAGGCAAGACTGTAGCCCACGGCATGCTTAGTAAACTAAGACATCAGAAGAGCTGTGTTAGGAATATAGGAAAAAATAAAACAGACTAAACTCATTCTGTTGTGAGCTTTGAGATGCTCAGTGGAAGAACCCACTGTTATCACAGACAATCCATTCTTCATGAAGTCAGAAGCCACTCAAGGAAGATGAGTACTATATATCTAATTTGATATGGATAGGAAAAGAATTGTGGTTATCCTTATAAGGGCAGTATCACAGAAGAAATAGGATTTTGCATATAGCTAGGATTTTCAGAGCTTCTATGAAAAGGCTTTTTCCACTTTACCTTGCCAATGAGCTAAATAAATGTGTGCACAATGGCAGTTTCTATCCTACAGGGACAGAGACTGGAAAATATGTTTGTTCAAAAAACACTCAGTGGAACAAAAAGTGTATTTAACTCACAGTTAAGAAGCCACAGAGTTCAGCCACATTTGACCAACTTACCGCCTGCTGATTCAAGCTGGCCGAAGACAATTTGTTGAAGTTCAATGAATGACAAATGACAAGAATGCGGAGTCACTGTTGTATGAGAGCATCTTTCAGATTAACTCTTTGGCAAGCAAAAATTTTCCATCTTGACTGTACCCTGGTCACCAACATTTCCACAATACTTTGTAGCAATCACACCTCATGGCCTAAGTTCCATTTTAGTTAATAGAGACTCAAGTGCTTTGAAAGTCCTCGTTTAGCTTTGGCTGACAACCAAAAGTCATGGAGAGCAGGGGCCTGGAGCACTGCCCTTCACAACACTGGGAACTCACTGAAGCGGAGCAATGGTGTGGGTACAGCAGCTGCAAGTTGCTGGTATACAACAGGTTGTAGAAAATGGGAGCTTTACAACCACCTCCCTATCGAAGTTTCCAGAGGCCAGTGAGTCTTGCAAAGAGAATTACCCTTGTGCTCAGGCTAAAGCTGGAAAGAACTGAAGAAAACTTCACACTGATTTTTAACTACCCATATGAATCATCTTGGATAGGACCTACACCGTGTTGGATAAAGAAAGTAAGCACTTGGCATAAATGTAAAAGAAGAAGGAAAAGCTCTTTCTTTGCTGTTTTTCCTTTCTATTATGTTGATGTCGTTCCTTCACTGTCTCCTGGTAGTCACTGCTCCTGTGCCACAGTCCTCTTTCAATAGAGCTCCTGGTTTTCACGGTCTGTCTTCAGATTTTACCCAGTACATTTCCCTTCTTCCTAAAGTCTCCTTTGTCACCTTCGCACTTTCTTTTCCTTCCTTGGCTCTCCTCCTTTTCCCATCAAACAGACTGTTTCCCAAAGCTCCCACTCCAGGTTACCCAGTTCAATGTATTAGCTGTGTTGCTTTGTTTGCATTGTGTCCTCCCATCACAGGTGGCCTTCAGTCCAGAGAAGAGAACACTACTTAGCAGAGTCCAGAGTTTTATTTCATCTAAGATGGAGGTTGCCTGAGTTCTGTTAGTCTCCCTCTAGTTGTACCTCTGTGTATACCACTTTCAAGACTTGGTGGAGGGGTTTGTGGTGAAGGGATCCACACCCTTCAGGCTGCAAGCTGCCTCAGGACACATTTGGCAGGAGCAAATCCTTAAGCAATGCAGTCATGAGAGCCAAAGACTCTGCCGAATACAAGTTTGCTATGTTTGTGCTTTAAGGGCTTATTGTTACTATTTTTTATTTTGGCCAAATGTGCTTAGTTTGCCATATGTTCAGCAAACAGCACTGTGACCAACTGCTACCACCATGCCAAATTTCAAAAGCAAAGAGATTGTAGTGATCTTTTAAGCCCTTTGCTTGACTTTGATCTGGGAAAAAATACATCACTTTATTTTCACACATATTTTGTAAGTGCTGGTCTACGTCATCCCAGCATGAGGGGTCTCATCCTAAATGGTTAATGTCTGGCTAAACTGCAAGCATTTAAACCCAGGAAATTACAGCAGAAAAACGGATAACTGCAGTAACTGTGGGAGCTACAAGGCCCTTCCGAGTTGTCCCCTCTCCCCCGCCCATCAAAACAAGTAGAGATAACATCTGAATGCATTCGTGTCTAGTTAAAACCCTGTGCAAGCTTATAGAGAAATTAAATGCAGATTTCTGGCTTCTGGCAAGTTGTATTTGTGATTGCCAGTGCCACAAAATTTGACACAGAAATCCAGGACTGTGGTGGAAAGAGTGCTTCTCAAAGGCAGTCACATCAACATCACAAAACCAGCATTTCCCTCTCCCCCCACAAAATGGGAAATATCCGTGATGGATGGCAACTGAGTGACTCCAGGTCTGGCATGTCACCTCCTTCCCTACTTGCATTTTTCTGCCCAGCTGGTGGACTCGTGTTCACTGTGCCCCGAGAGGCAGAAATTGAGAGTGCATCCTGGGAGGGGGCAGATCAAGGAGTGGCATGATAAATTATGATTTCTGCCGTAATTCCCTTCCACACCACTCATATGTGAATGGAGGAGGAGGGGACCATGTCACTGGTCTGCACAGACTGCCTCACCGGGGTGAGCTGTTTCACGCCCAAGATGAAAACAGCCCAACATTTGCACAGCTGTGGAGAAAGGGACACGGTAGCTTTAACATAAAAAAGTTCATAGTGTTTGTTACTTCTGCAATGATACATGCAGGGCAATGAAGGGGACTGTGTTTCTCCCTGACTCCTTTCCTCCCGTGCAACGTAGGAGGCAACCACATTTTCAGCCTTTACATCTTTCTGAACAGTGAGTTTTTTCTTACATGTGTTTAGAGCAAGAGACCCTTATGGTGGCATGGGAACTGCTTGGATGGCAGTGGATGAGTGAACATAATCACCACACCAGAGCTAAACTACTTATAAGGAAGGAGTTTTATTTTATGGGACCTAAGCAATGTTGGCTTTCTCTATTCAAATTCATTTGTTCTGTGTTCATTATGTCACCAAAAGAAGGGAAGAAAACTTGTCATCCTGTAGAAATTTAATCTTTCCATCAGAATTCTTGAAGTTTCTCTTTATTAGATTTTCATTCAAATTCCTTTTCGGTTTTTTTTTAAGTGTACATGTGCCTAGGGCTGTAAAGCAAGAGGCTTATCTGTTTTTCCATTGCATTCAGCTGCTTCTATGTCAATTCTCAACGTGTCCAGAGTCATGTATATGTTCCCTGCTTTAAAATAAGCAAAGGAATCCATGTTTCCCAGAAGAGTCATGAAAAAAAGGAAACCACTATAATAAGTCACGTTTCTTCCTGAAAGGCAGAAGTAGCAGAGAAGGGAAGAGGGAAAAACGCTAATGTAGGATGTGTTCATCCTATTAGCCTAGCAACAAAACACTGGAAGGCAACAGCGCTTTCTGCATTAAACACACTGAAAGTCCTCGTGTAAAGAAAACAAAACAAAAATGCATTTGTGATGGGGAAATTTCACCTTAACTTGATGTATGTAATTTTGCCAGTGCCACTTCTAGGGAAATAAATTCTGCAATATCCATTTTATGTGAGGCTCTATTTACCATAACAAGATAGATTTGTTCTGGAAAATTTTTTGTCAATATATCCTTTGTTAGGCAGTACCTTCATCTCCTAGCAACAGTGTGGGGAAATCCATCAGAGACATGGAATTTAACCACAAAATAGGATAGCTCACTGTAGCTTTTACACTTTGGGAAATCTTCACTGATATGCAAGAAAAAAATACTTTCTACGGTGTCTGTGTCCACTGGCAGACTAATAAATCAAACTAGAAGGTGAAAACTGAATAAAACCTCTCCCCTCTCATAAGAATCAAATTGACCAAGGCACATGAAATACTGAAATAACTGCTCTACCACTGTTGCTCCTGAGAATGCTCTTTCACATCCTTACACATTGCCTACACCTTGTGGGAAACAGGATGCATGCATGCCACATTTAAAATGTTTAAATGTCATCACAAACCAGTTTTTCCAGCATCAGAGATTTGCAGTGTCATATTTCAAAAGATGCGACAGGAATAATAAACCTCTTGTTGCAAGGCAGAGTCACTGAGCAAGACAGGGACACAGAAGATGGCAACACTGCTCAGATGCCTGTGCTTTTCAAGGCATGTCCTAACCTCTGTTTTTATTTTATTTTTCTCTTCCCTGAGAGAACCTGTGCTCTATTTTAAGGAAGTTAAGGGTGAGATAAAATCCTTCCAAAAGTCTCTAAGGGATCTTGAGCTTTGCAACATCCCTCTGATCTGCATACCATTCTGCTGGCTGTTTTTCAAGGTTGAATTTGTCCCTCAGGCTGGTCTCAGCTTCCCAGGAGGTTGCTTGCCTGGGGTGAAGCTGTCATTGCTGCAGCTCAGCCTCTGCAAGCGCAGAAAAGGGAGGGATGGCTCTGCAGCCTTGTGGTCTGTCTGTGGCGTAAGGAAATGGGAATTCCCTGTATGTCCCCTCGTGACCACATCTGGAGTCGTACAGCTGACAAAGACTGGCTGTACCTTGGATCGCCCCGCAAGGGTACAAACCCCTCAGCTTCATCAGCTGCATATCTCCAGGAACAACATCCTCCGTGCAAACAGTGGTGAGCGATTCACCCCAGTGTTCTCTATGGGATAGCACTGTTTGAACCAGTCCCTCACCCACAACAGGTTCTTACGGACACAATTGCACAATTCAAAGCAGAGTAAAGATCCCTGAAGTCTTTGTGGGTTCATACCCACACCCCATGAGAAACCTTCTTTAAAAATTGTACAGTTTAATCTCCCACACTAGCATAAAATCAATTTGTTATTTGCTACTCAGAGAAGAGGAATATTTCTGTGTCCCTTTACCTCATGTTTACAGAGGGGGCACAACAACAGGTGAAATTGCCTAATTTAGTAAAATGCCCCTCATGACTGGAAATCTTCCAATATACATTGGGGAGGGTTTTCATAACAAAAGAAGAGACGGCCCAGAGATACAGTCAAGCACTGCGGAGGGACGAAGGTAGTGTTATGTTGTTCTCACAGACCCTTATTATTTCAGCTGGGGAGAGAGGAGCTGGGTGAGGTGGGCACTTCTGTGCCACTGAGCCAGCCTGAGCATGGGGCTGTTCCTAGGAGGCTGTTAACAGCATCATCAAATCAAAAAGAGTTTCTTTTTAATTGTGCCTTACAGACCCGCGAGGGCTGTAGGGGAGTGTTAATTTGCAACAAAGGAAATAAATAATTCCCAATACAAAACCAGCCATTTGGATCTTTGTGAACTCTGAAAAGGCAGTTGAGTAGACAGGTGGAGGAGAAAGCCAGTCTTTGGCAAAATTCTGCACTTCCAGGAGAAAACCAGCACCCAATTATTAGGTATAGAGCAATCTGAGCAGTGACTCAAACTCACTTCTGCCCATCCCTGCAATGAAAATGCTTTTGCTGCAAGGAAATGCCAAGACCCTCTGTGTGCACTGCTTGACCATCAAGCATTTGCAGAGGACATGGGAACCATCCCAAGTAAACCCCCTGCTTTAAAAAGGCATTTAAATGGATGTTTTGCTTGTCATCTACCCTTCAATGAAATTAGCTTTCTTATTTGGGCATAATGATTTCAGTCACTGTGAATTTATTTCCACCTAAGCTGTGTTTGCTCTTGAACTTTTTGCTATTGACTCGCACACATGTTCAGTATATAGAGCAAACACTTTGGTGTGAAACAACATCATACACAATGAGTCATCGGTGCTCTGGTCCACAGCCATCCCACGGAGAGCTTGTGCTGTCAGTCACTGTCATACGCAAACATAGCTACAAACACTCAAGACAGTTAGCTTGTATAACACCTTATGGAGAATCTGCCTTAAGCAAACAGGCACCATGTTAATGTATCTTCAGAAGAGCTAGAATAAAACAATAGATTTTTTGGTAAGAAATCAGGTTTTGAACAAGTTCTGTCTAAACTGATGCATCTGAGGGAGATGATTTTAAAAATAATTATGAATTAACCTTTGACTTGCAGCTGAACCTATCCTGGTTTCTATGGCAATGCACAGCTATCATCAAGAATTAGCTTCTAGTGTGCAGAAAAAAATGCATTTACTCATCCTGGGGAACTGCACTAAATAAATTAACAGGGCTATCTCCAGACATCCTGATGCCACTGTATTATTGACTGATAAACCTTAAATCCCTTCCTCATGTATATAAATTCATGCCAGAACTAACACCAGTCAAAAATGCAGCCCAATATTTGAGAACTAAGGCATTTTCAAAATTTGGGTGTTACCATTTTGTCAAATATTTGATGAGTAGCAACCGCAGACTAGCACAACAATGTCAAACAAGATGAACATGTGCCTTTATAGAAAATAAATAGCAAAGGCCTGTATTCTCCTTTAAATGATTTGGAGATCGAAGTAACACATGCCCTCAGCACTAGGGCATGCATCAGTCAGTGTCAGCAAATACTTTGCTTGGCTCAACACTGCAAAATTTGGCATCTCTTATTCCCTGAATAAGCAGCTTGCCACTGGCATGATTCCGCATGAAAAATAAGCACAAGAATTATTACCACTAATTATATCAATGATATACATCATTTTATATTAAAATGTTTCTAATACCTGATTGCAGAGTGAAGATAATACAGTAGGTAGCTCATTGCCACAAAATCCACTTAAAAGTCTTGCACTGCGGGATCATCCTGTGATGAAAGAGGAATCCAAAATGCACCAATACAGAAGTACAGGCCTACAGTTTGGTGCCTCTTCCTCCTGATGGATGCCTCCCACAGAAGTGTCAGAGGTTTGTTGGTTGAAGTCTAGTTTAGAAAAATGACACAAAAACTCTGATAATTTTGCCTACCTGAGATGGATGTGACTTTTGAAAGTTCCCTGATATTTTTACAGTTACACTTCAGAAGATGCTGTGATTAAATAAGGTTAGAAATATTCAAAGGAGCGCATAACCCTCTTTAAAAATGTGATTGCCCACACAGATACAGACTGGTGTCCAATTATGCCATCCCCCAGGAAAGTGGGAGTCACAGTCAGAGCTGCTGCTTCTTCTCTTGCTGTAGGTCGTGAGCGAGGTCGTATGAGGGATTTGCTACCCCAAGCCCTGCTGAGCAAGGCTGTGAGCTCTGTTGGATGCCCTAGAAAAAGCACTCATCCTTTGCTTCTCAGTTCCCTGCCCCCAAACCAGTTATTTTTCCCTACAGACACACTATCAGAGGACTTAGGAAGCCAGAAGCAACATTCAGCCCTGAATCATAAGCCCAAAATGCGGTTGTATACTACCCTAGTTATACTAACCGAGGCTGTAGGCTGTCAATTTTAACCTGTCATTGATTTTTTTTTTCCTATCAGCACATACTCTGGCTCTGGGGATAAAATCTGAAATATTTCAAAGTGCAGATGGCCCAGCTTCTGCTCAGAAACATGGCTTTTCATTCCTGTGCAGCCAGAAACAAAAGCTTCTCATCTCTTCAGAGAACAGGCATTGCTTCATGACTTTTACAGTTTTTCGACTCAGTAACCAGTTCCTCCCTGGAGGACGTTTATGTCAGGAAAGACAGAGGGGAAATTGTTTAAAACTTCACACTTAAGTCCATATTGACATACAAAGCCCATCTGCAGAACCTTGTGCTGTCTCACAGGGGAGAGAACTGCTGCCTCCCCTGCAAATGAATTCAAGTGTGTTGAAGATTAGCTTAGAACAAAAGAGAAATCCAAAATCATTGCCAGCGAGACTTTATTCACAGGCCTCTCTGCAAAGGAGGCAACCTCAACTTCTGCCCATGCAGGTCTGAATAAACAGAGTAGATCCAATTACCCACAACCAGAATCTGAATTGATGCAATTTCTTTTTGTCCAGCCAATGTGCCCTGCTGTTGCTCAAAGATTGTAAATTCAGTTTCCCAATACTGACAACAAGGGTGTACTAAGGAAATTCATCCTGTGATTGATCAGAGTTGTGTAAGGATCCACAATCAGTGCAGTGAAGCTCATTTCCCTCAATAATATACGCACACACACACATATACGTATAGAGTATGCATTTTGCAATCTGAATGGGAAATGTGAGAGTTTTGCTCTCCTCTTTCCCTACCCCACCCATTTTTGGTCTGGAAACAGAGAATTCAAATTCCACTCAGTCCTGTCACAGCAATTTCCAAACCATCTGCTATCTAATAAAACAATCCGTCTAGACAAACTCCAAGCCAGGCAACAAATCTGAGAAGTCATCTTAAGTATTAACAACCTGCCACTGCTAACATATCAAGCTTCACTGGTAAATGGACTCACATTTACAGTCTCAGGCCCAGGAACTGGAAATGGAAATATTTTTTTTCCTGTCATTATGTAGAGAAAAGCTGCTTAAAAGACAGGACAGAATCTAGTGAGCCCAGCCTGGGCTCTCTTTACTCTCATGCAGTCGATACCTTTGAAGGGACCTGTCTGCTTGCACTGAGCTCCCAAAGTGGGCTCAGTGTTAAAGTTAGGTAGCTGGAGTCCCATCAGCCTTACCTAATCCCATATGATGGAAAGCCCAGTGTATTCAGGATTTGATGGTAAGCTGCTTTTGATTTGCTGCCTCTGAGACAGTGGAAAAGGATCCAAGGTTTACTGAACTCAGACTCACTTGGGAGAAATGGATGAAAAACATTGTCTGTCTCCAATGACATAAAAAATGAGCTTTGTGTTGTGTGAGCTGAGAGCTTTTCCTTCCCCTTCCTCTTGTTTTGTTTTTTGTTTTTTTTTTTTCCTTAAGTGAGTTGATTTGAAAAGAAAGCTGTCAATTCTCCTGATTAAAGAGCTCTTAAATACCCAGAAACACTGATAAAACAGGGCTCCAGTTTCTGGGCATTCCACTGTGCAATTCAGAGCCAAAGTTATAGAGCAGCAGTCTTTCCAGGGAAGGTTAAAAGGGCCAAGAAATAAGTTTAGCTCCAACTGTTTCAGGGAAGACGTTTTGAAGCTCCTTTTTTGTTAGCAAACAAAGTTATGGAAGTATGAAGGCTGTTAAAAGGCTTTTCTGAATCTCACTTTATTCTGTTGAGAAATATTCAGTTATGGAATTAAAAAAGCAAACAAAAAATAAGCAAAATGTGTGAGTTACTTGTCTGGAAGCTCTTTTCCCCCAGTCTTTATCAGTTCAGTCTACTGGAGCTACATACAAAAAGAAAGTACTTCTGGCATGGTCTGACCCAGCACCTCCTTTAGAGCTTCCATCACTATGGAGCTGAACAGTCACAGAAATTAAGTCAATGGGAATTAGGCATCTATTTTCAGGGAAAGCTTCTGCCTAGCCTACAAAGTGCCAGTCTACGTCAGGATGCCATATTACATCTGATCAGTGTTTGTCGATTCAAAGTTTTGCTCAAGCATGCAAGGCAAAATTCCCTCTCTCATGACAGCTGTGAAGGCAGAGGGGAGGGTTAGCGAAAGTGAGAGAAGCAGATCAAATCTCTTTTGGGCACATTTAAGCTGAGTAGTGGCCAAGACCCAAGATAAGCTGAGAAAGTGCCTTGTTGTTTAGGCGAGCTACCTGTCCAAAAAAAAATGTCCTGGTCCCCTGTAGCTGTTTCTTTTCTCCACAAGAAGGGAAAGAGGGAGGTGTTGGATTGGGTCTGGTGCCCTCGGATATGGTAGCAGGGTATGCCTGAGGCACACTTAGAAACAGTTGAGTCTTTGGCTGAAATATAGCCAAAACACTGACAAAAACCAGTTATTCAAGGTGCAGACCATGCCACTGTAATGCTTGCAGTTTGTTTCGTTGTGTGATAGAGCAGCCTCAAGTGCTGGCTAAATTCTGAAGCTGTGAACTCTGATCACAAGCACTGTTTGAGGCTTCTGAGATATGACTGGTGAGGTCAGAGCATTGACTTTGCCACTCTGGGAAAACTGTGATCTTTGTTTTTAGTGCTGAGCTGACTTTGAGTCGCAGCTGTTCCCCAGTGAAACTGTGCTTGATTTTGAGAAAAATGATGGTAAACTGGTAGAGACAAATCTGGAATAGAGAAGAATATTTGGACAGTGGAGTGGATTACTTAGTTTTACCCAAATGGGATGAGAACATGTAATGGTAAGAGAAAGCAGCCAGGGTTTCAAGGAGGAGTCAGCCAGCTGTAGCCACTAGCATCATCTCTGCTGCAGTAGGCATGGATGTGGTATGATGATGGATTCAGACATCAGAGATTTTGAGGTTTGCTTTCAGAATACAACATCACTGCTCTTTAAATCAAGTTCAGGTGAAGGAAAGTCAGTAGGACATGGGAAAATGTAGTTAAATCTTGCTAGTTTTGTTAACTCAATGAAACAATTGAGTGTTCAGAAAAGGATTCTGCAGTAGCTGGATGGCAAATTACAGGACAGCCATGCCACCAGTAGCAGCATGGACAAGACCCCTTAAAAACCTATTTAAATTCTAAGAACTCTAATGATATTGATTAGGATTTACACTCAATTTAGTGATTTTGTTGTAGTGAAGTAGAAGTAAGCTGTTAATCAAAACTGCAGTAAGTGTTATAAACACATCCAGTTTTGATTGAACCGTTACCAATGTAAATATGTCATTATAATAAAATTAAAGTAGTCACAATAACTGTGGTATGAAATTCTAGCCAGATCTCAGTGACATTAAGACAATACATAAAAGTGCATGAAGTATTGATCTTATATGACAAACAGGCTCCTTAATAAAGGAAAAAAGACTTACACCTTGAAGAACTGAAGATTAAAAAATATTAATAAGAAACCTGAAGTGCTGATTCTGTACCTGCTTGAAATATCACAAGACATTAGAAAAGTTCATTTATAAATTAGTATTTTTTTCATATGAGAATGCAGGGTAGCATATCTGCTATTGGTGCACAGAACTAGACATAACTGTATCAAGGCAGTGATACATTTATATCTGAACCAAAATATGTTTTTTCTTTCATTTTCACTTAACATCATAAATCAAGTGTTTATGTCTCTCCATTTTTCCATTTGTAAGATGGACCTAATATTGATGTGATGTTTAAAAGGACTGTTCTGAGAAGAGAGTCATGAAGATAAGGGGGAATTCAGCTACTAAAGCATTGATTACCATCTTAATTATGTATTTCTTCTCATTGCATCTGATAGGATGTGAACACTTGCTGTTTATTTTCCATCTGTGAAAGCTATGCCAGTCTAAATTCAGATCTCTACTTTAAAGACATCTCTGAGAAAAACGCATTCAGCAAGTGAGAGGTGAGGAGACCCTTACCTACTTGTAAATACCAGCAAATGCTGCTCCAGGTTTCACAATGCTGAGTATGACCCACCTGCAATTCACTCAGTCACAGCAAGACAATAACTGCGCTCAGAGGAAGCCATCAAAGACTTCCAAAAGAAACCTGCTCTGAGATGAAAGAGAAAATTATTATGGTAATCAAATTTGCTAAGAGAAAAGGAAAGCTATTTCTCTTTGGGAAAATTTCCAGTGTTGAAGAAAGGGGGAGAAGGCGGGGAGGGAACGTGATAAGGTCTCACACGTTCAATTGATTGTTCACATCTAACAAAAATAGCCCTAGCCTGTTCCCATTGTCCTGCAGCTGCTGGCTTCATCACGCTCATTGTGTACTTCCTTGTGGCCTAGCAGCGCGGTTGCCCGGTTTCCTCTCCTTCATTTCCTAACAAGATCTGTGATGAACTGTAGGAAAAGCCAGCAGCACTCCAAAACAACACCTTTCAAGTTTTGCTGGGGCCATCTGAAAACCCAGGGTAGTATCTCATAGCAGAGCAAGGCAATTTTAGGGAAGCATCAGTGCACGTATCTGGGTCCTGTCCTGAATCAGTATCCTGTTGCTTGGATTTTATTATTTTTAATTCGTGGGCAGATTTGCATTTATGTGTCCTTCAAGCTCGCTCATTAGGCGAACAGGAGAAGCTTCCTGCACTCAAGGCTAAAAGATCTTAATCTTGGGAAAAGAATGCATACAAATATGTGAACATTGTATTTAAAAGGTCTTCATCTCCTCTATGTATATAACAAGTGTTAACTCTCCAAGGAATCATTCCTCTATAAGTAAGCAGGTTTGGGACAAAACCCAAGGTCCTGGAGCCTTTTAAGCTGAAATGTCAAACTGACCTGGTGTGGCAGGATTGGTCATATGACAAACTTGCCCAGCCCTTGTGGAAATAGAATTCAAATTATCATTCCCAAGAGTGGTATCTTGTGCATACAGAAGTTAAACGTCATAGCATCACAACTGAACAAGGTAAGATGGTTGAAAAAATTCATATGAATATTTTAGAGTCCATTAAATAAAACTCTTGTTAGCTGAATTTCTCTATCTTTCAGTCCATCCCCAGGAAACTACACAACACTTTTCTATAGTGAATTTACAAAGACTGGTATTTTGCATCTATGCCCTTCTTCCAGTATGGATTCAAGAGGCAAGCTCCTCACTCCCCATGATGCTTCTTTTTCTTTAAGAAATGTTTTCTTCATCAAGGAGTGCCACTTATGCAGAAATAATTTCAGATGTTTCAAATAAAACCAGCTGAGAGAAAGATTTGCTCTTTTAATTCATGTTTTGTTGTTACTCTTTACTCTTTGTCAATACCTTACCTGTTCCATTGCATAAAATCAGCTTAAACAAAATCCTGTACAGAATTAACTTCTGGTGAGAGATGCTGGATAAGAAAACCCAGATAGCTATGGACCAGTCTCAAGGCTGTTGTGAAGACCTCTGCCCTGATATTTGAGTAAAAAGTGTAGGTGTAGGTGAGCCTTGCACACAGATGAAGGGAAAAAGCTGTTCAGGAATAATCAGCAGCCCGGAAGAGCACCTGTGAAAGCATGCTCAGTAAAAAAGTAGTTTTCCAACCCCACTCCTCCCTCAGCAGTCAGTCTGCTTCCTGGATGAGGGACTTGCTAGCCCTGGAAATGCAGCCAAACAGATAAGCTACACTTTGGTTCACCTTATTTGCTGCCAGATCTTCAGTCTCAAGAACACTTAGTGCTCAACAACTCCTAATCCAAATGTCAGCCTACTCTTCTGTCCTTTGCTCAAATAGTTTGCATCATTTGGAGTAAAGAAAATCTTTGCAGGCATTCTCAGAGCTTCTTATGTCCCTTGCTGCAGTTCCTGCTCCTAGTCTTTACTGCAGACGCTTGACCCTCGAAACATCTATTTGGACTTTTAAACAGGGATTTAATGACACATCAAGCCTTTAATTAAAATTGAGAGGGTGAATAAGTTCTTTTTGGTTTTAAATAACAAAAAGGAGGAGAGATAATATAAAGTAATGACCAGTCCATTAATTATCCATGACTTCAGACAATACCTCACACAAAGCTTGTTTAACTTCAGGCAACACCTCATCCAAAGCTTATTTGAGTACCTGGAACCCACAAACTCATCAGAATCTTAAAAATAGCTGATAGTCTCTATTCAGAGTCTCTTTTTACTGTAGCTTGACCTAAATTTTCAGATAGTCATAAAAAAACTGGTTTGACAGGAGAGAACATAAACCAAGCTTATTTTGAATGCTTCTATTAATGTCCTGGCATGTATTTCAGCAACTGTTATAATATTTTCATTCGATATCATAGCAATGTAATCATTCTCCCTGTATCAAGTCCCCTGAATTTGTTAATTCCAAAGTAAAGCTGAAATTAGAAAAAAATGCATTAGTTATCTAACAACATAGAAAGCCAAATAATAGTTATATCTACCTCATAAGCTATATGATTCATTCAATCATGCAATACTTAATTCAGTTGAATTAAGAATAATAGAGATCAATTCATATTGATTAAGTGGGAGAAAAATTGGTTACATTAGATAAATGGCAGGTCAGTTCCTACTGCATAAAAAGTGAACTGTGCTGATTATTTAGACAAGATATTTTGTTTTGAGTTTGTCCAAGCGTAGTTAAAGAAGGAAGCAAATTTGTTCAACAGGCAACCTGTTGATCTTGGGAGACGCGGATCTAAGAGCAAAGATCAGGTATGCAAATTAATAAGGTTCACGGTTAAGTCCTGATGTGCATGGAGAGATATTAGCCAGAGAAGTAACCCAGGATGACCTCCTCCTAATCACTTCTTTCCTGGATACTCCTTCGGCTAAATCATGCATTTGTTGTCCCTAAAAGTCTCTAAACCCTTGCAGGTATTTTTCATTACTATAGCAACTGTTTTGAGAGGAGCTGGTGATACAATTAGAGACAACTGCCACTAGACAAAGTAAATCAATCATTGTTTTATTAGTTTTATTGGTTCCTTCATACTCACACACAGAGCTAAAACAGGAAACCAGAGAGTCTGCTTTCTCCCTGGCCTGAGGCTTTTTGCACCTTGAGTTGGATAGGCTTTACATAACGAAAGGGATTGGGCTTTATAACCCACAAATGCTGTCACATCAGCTGTCTAAAATATTGCATCCACCAACAGACCACAATTTTTCTAGTTTTCCTGCTATATCTTACTCCTCAGGCATGCCAGGGTAAGCCTAATATAAGTTTGTGCTTGAGATGCTCTGCTAACTCCGTGTGAGCTAAACCGAGCAGTAGAAGCAGCTCTTGTGCAGGAACGGTCCACATCTGAGCACATGCTCAGCTGCCACATTTCGGAACCTCCTGCTTCTGCCGCCATCAGGCTTACGAAATGAAATTAGGAAGCTCTGTACTGAGTTTTGAGGAAGACATCCCTTTTTTCATGCTGTTACGGCTTGGCAATTACAAAGATCAAGAATGTGGCTTTAAAATTTCTTAGACCAACATGCCACCAGTATCTTGAAAATGCCTTCAAGCAAGAGTTACCACAAGCACCCTTCACATTTTCCATGACAAAACTGTAGCGCTCTCTGCTCTCTGAAAGTCCAAGAGAAAAAAGCCCTGCCCTCAGAAGAGGTGGACAGCTGCTGGCCCTTCTCACAGCCCTGAGAGAGGACCTTGGAAACAAGAGCCATTCCAGATCTTTAAAAAATCACGCAAAAGCCTGTTTTTCCCAAGGACAGTGTTACTGTAATATTTTGCACTAGAACCAAAACTCAGGCAGGCTGACATCTGATCATTTGCTTCTTTCTTTTATTCAGTTTTTCGTCTTTCCTTGCTCACATGCAGGAGTGTTTAAAAACAATTTTGCAGTTGTTAAATAGGTTACCCCTTGATGCCTTACAGAGTGCCAACATTCCATGGAACTAAGTCTGAGAAACACCTTGAATATGATTCCCTACTCTGATGGCTACTGATCCACCCCAAGATACAAAGCACTTACCCTGTCCCAGGTGTCTGGGTGTCTCTTTCAGGGACTTAGACAAGCACTGCCGTGCCTGAAGGCATTTAGCCTATGTATTTGCTCTAGCTCTACATCCATAATAAAAAAGTTTTCAGCCCCAAAATCATACTCACATGAACTTCCTTGGGCATATTTTGGAATGATTAAGTCTCTCCTGATAACAGTGTGATGTTGCCCCCATGGCAGGCAGGGTGAAGCTAGATGATCTTTAAGGTCCCTTCCAACCCAAACTATTCTATGATTCTATGATCTGAAATACTACAAATGCATTACAGAATCATGCTACTGATGCTCTCCTTGCTAGCAGCCTCTCACCTTTTCACATTCTATAATAACCCATAAAAAGCCTGTGCTGCTTCTTGGGACTGAATTGAGAATTTTGGCTAGAGGGAGGCTGTCTCCCAGGCTTCTGCAGGCTGCTAAATAAAGCCAAACCAGACATGCAGACCTTTGTGAAGACTCACACAGCTGGAGTCATGCTTCATAGCAACTAAGAGGTTTTACCAACCGGCGTTCCATTCTGGTCTGTTGCAGATCCCTGCGATTACCAGTGCCACCTCCTGGTACCTAAACATACTGAGATCTATCCATGCAGTAATTGTAGGATGAAGAAACAAAATATCCCAATCCCCACTTCCTGCTCTATTTTTGTTGTTCTCTTCAGCTTTTTATAAGCAGATATTTATTTTACAGATCATCAAAAGTTAACAATTCTTGTAGCTTTAATTTCATTAAAGGGCAGGGAGCTGTCAAAGGCAGGAGGTTACTGTGGATTTTCCGTTCTAGGATATCCATAACAAAGCTAAACGCAAACCAGATATATTCTCATCAAAGCAGCTGAAGCTGAACAAGAGAAAGCTTTGGTGTTTAAAGTTTTATTTAGAAATGTCTACATTCACTGCAGGACTGAGGAAATTCTTGCAACATTTGTGAACCTTAGATACAAAACCTGAGATTTTGACTGAAGATTTGAAACTGGGGTTTTCCATGTCCCCACAGCTCAGGTATACAATTTGCACTGATTTACCCAGGCAAATAAAAGAGAGATGCAAGGCTACATGTTAGGACACAGCGGCTGGCAGGAGGCAGAAAAGGACTCTGCTCAGGGCTCTGCTAATATTCTTTCCCAGGGTGACCAAAGGTGTGATCTTTCTCCCAGTAGCAAGTCAGATGTTGTCCTCAGGCATTATCTGCTTCAGTATCCTTATCACTTTCAAGCAAAACCTCTGAAACAGTTATTCCTGAGAGACCCCGTGGGCTCTGCTCATCCCCTGGGCTTGGTCACACTTTTGCCAGACTATTTACAGAAACCAACTCCCAAAAATGCAGATGGAGGGAGGGGAAACTGACATAAAACCACAAAAGCAAGTGATCTTGGAAGCTGAAGCATAGTATCTTATTTTTTTTTCAGCAATACCTTCTTATCCATCTTGTGCAGAGCCTCACAGTAAGAGAAATCACAGCTTTGGACTTGAAGAAGCAGCAGTCCTCTCCCTGTGCCCCCATATTAAGCAATTTTTCGATAGTGCTAGGGTACCAAAAGGGCCTAAAAGGTAGTAGAACAGGCAGCCTCTTGCTCCAGGAGAGGGCAGTTAAAACACGGTTCAGTTTGACCAGGAAAGGGCAAATGCACTGTTACCTGCTAAATGATGCACAGGCTCGTGTGGATTCAACAAGAGTTTCACATGTTGCAATCTTCATAAACTGATCTGTGTCACTATTTCCTAGGGAAAAAAATGCAACCACTTGTTCCCTCTCTGTCCACAGAGAGGGAAAAAAAAAGTCATTAGGAGGCAGTGTTCACTTGCACTTAGGTTAATAGGTCTCATTTGTTCTGCCAGGGTGGAAGGAGGCAGAACCAATGCAAGAACTTGTAATTCTCCTTTATAATTAAGATAATTTGATGTGCTGGCCCTCAATCATATTTTTGGATGCTGCAGTGTCCATGACACATCTTAGAGAGACCACAGCTGTGATTAAACATTTTTGATAACCCATAAATATAACATTAGTTTCCTTGGTTAGGTTTCTGATAACATCATTCATTTCAGATCATTCAATTAGTGCAGACAAAGGGTCTCTTTCCAGGAGACATAATGTCATTGTCTCTGGAAAGGAACGTACTTCCCAATGACTGTTTATCACTCTGTAATTACAGTGCTGTAGCAGCCATGCTCTGCATTACAAGGAGTCCTTTTTGTGTCCAAGGATGTAGCAGTTCTTTGTTTTAGTTTATTTTTCTCTTAAATACCTCCTGCTATTTAAGCAATAATTCCCTATATATCAATTGTTAGCAGCAGTTAATGACTGGTTGGTTAATTAATAGCTGAAAGCAAAGCTGAGGGTGTTCACCCCTCTAACAATCCGGCAGGCATTAACTGTGGGATTACTGCTAACACACCCTATAATCAATGTCTTCTCGCAGGGACGGGGTTGTCTATGTATCATTTAGGAAGGGACTGGCTGGGTTGCAACTGGTGGTGGCATTAGGAAAAATAGGCACCGACTTGTGGGTTGAGTGAGCCACATGCCCCTACGCGGGCAGTGGGTTAACAGTGTTGGTTCAAACACAGCTTAGCAATAGGGTTCTGGGGAGCGGCTTGTGCAGCCTTCTCTTATAGCAGTGCAGCTTTGGCCACAGCCTGATATAACTTGGGAGAGATGGCGTGTGGGAGCACATACCAGGGGCTACAGGTGAAGTCTGCACAGCCCGTGCTTTCCTTGCAACAAAGAGCGTGCTCACACACGGAACAGACTGCCCTGGTGCCATGAAGCCCTGGGTGTGATGACTGCAGCACAGACAGGTCTGTCCCTGCACTCCCCAGCTGTCCCTGCTGAAGCAATTCTGGCTCAGAGTCCTGCAGATCCCTCAGACTCATGTGGGGGTTAGCAGTATCCCAACTACTGAAATCGGGAGCTGCACCCTTTCCAGCAACATGACACAAAAACCTTGGGGGTCTGCCTATGTCTGGATCTGGTTATTCAGAGTACTTAGTGGTGTCTCTCTGCTGGAGAGCTGCATTAAGATGTTCTTAATGCAACAGTCTGCTCTGCTGCTCTCTCCAAGGGTCAGATTCTCAGATAATCTCTTTTCACAATATTCTCAATTAATACTTATATAAGCCTGTTTTGTCTCTTACCTTCCACAAAACAAGGTTTGGAGTGATGCTGCCATGGAGAAAGAGGAAGAATCTAAAGCAGGCAGTAATTGATGTTCATAAAGAGAGTATGTGTAATGGACCAGCTGGCTTATTATGAACTGAAATACTGCAGTATCTTCAATACAGAGGATGGTGACAGAGAATAAATGTTGACATTTTCATGGTGAGCAATGCAAGACCATCAAATCAAACAATTTCTGGCATAGAGTCAAAGCAGTGTTAAAATGAAACTTGAGTGACAAGAACATTTTTGCATTTTTTTTCTCTGAATAGAAATATGCGGCTGGAGGAAAACTCATGGCATGAGTTCCATGCACTGACACAGAGCCAGAGGTTCCCAACAGGCACCATCTGACTTGTCTTATGGAAAACTAATAAAAAAAAACAGCAAGGAGCATCCCCGCATGACTGTGCCAGCTCTTCTCACCCTGACATTAAGTGGTAAATCAAGATAGTTTCTGCTTGTTGTCTTCTCCACAACCAAAGAATGATTGCTCATTGTCTCATTCACAGCCACCACCTCTACACTGGATGTCTGCTGTCATGTTATTCTTCCAGCCTTCTTTTTCATGAAGGGAACAAACCCAATTCACTCAGCATCCCTTCACAGTTTGTGCTTCCCGGCCTTGGATTTTCTCCACTTTCTCTTCATCTGCAGGAAAAGGTGGCACCCACAATTGGATCCTCCAACCTTTTATAAACATGCTGCTGCCTGGTTATTCCCCCAAACCACCACCACCTGCCCCCAAATAAAATCTCTGTATCTGTCCTTCACAGGCACAGCACTTTGGACCATTCTGATGGAATTTCATTTAAATACTTTGGAGTCATTTCTCCAGGCTGTGAAGATCATTTCCAGTTCAGAACCTGGCCTCCTAGGACTTGCAGCATCTCCTAATTGTGTCATCCACGGGTTGGGTTTGTTCGCTTGTTGTTCAGTTGTCAATAAAAACTATTTAAGAGACCTAGATATAAGACAAACTGCTGAATGACCTACTTGAAGTATCCTTCCTGAAAGTGATCCAGCAGCAGCTGTTGCTGCAGAGCTATTTGTCAACAGTCTATGCACCTAACCAATTGTAATTATATCTATACCACATTTCTTAGCCTGTCATATATGTCAAAAGGCATTACTAAAAATCAAGCACTGTTGCATTTGCTGCTTCCTCTTTATTCGCTAGACATGTTATGGTGACAAAGAAGGATATTCCATTGATTTGACATCAACCACTCTTGACAAGTCTATGTTCTTCGATTTAATTATTTTTCTTTTCTTTTTCATCACCATATCAGCTGGCTACTGGCAAATTGATTGCTTAATGATTTGTTCCTGAATCTTTTAAGGACCTTAGTTAGATTGACAGGTCTATAATTCCCTGGGTCCTCCTTTTCTCTCTTTAAAATATAATACATTGTGTTTGCCCTTCTCTTGTCTTCAGGGACCTCCTCTCTCCTCTGTGAGTTCTTAAAGATAATCACTAATGGCTCAGCAATTGCTTCAGACAGTGCCTTAAGTACTCTGGGGTGAATTCCATCAGGCCCTGCTGACTGGAGTACATCCATCTTATCTAAATATTCTTTAATCTATTCCCCTCCCCTTCCAGTCCGTACTTCTGCCTCCTTGCAAAAGTTAAGTTTAAACACCTGGTTGTGTCCCTCGGTGACTGATGCACGCCATAATTCAAAACAATTAAATGTTCTTCAATATATCCTATAATATGTACCAAGGTTTATATTTCTGATCTCCACATTATAATTCTAAAAAAATAAGCTCATCAGCCCCTGCTCCCTAGCTGCTAAATTGAGACACCACTCTTTAGGATAGACTCATGGCTGAGCATGGAGCAGAAAGAGGAAACGTGACTAAAACACTGTGTTTTTTTAATTCAGAACTTTAACATTCACTGACAGACCTGTGCTGATCACAAGAAAGGTTTCCGTTTCTCCCCAAGCTGCTACTAAAGTATGACTAGTATCTTCATCTCTGAGGGAGCACCTGCAGCAGTGTCCATGAGCCAAGCACTGCCCGTAATGAACAGCTATACTACTTTGAATTTGGAAAGCTGCTAGGGCTGTCACGTAGATGTTCTCTAAATTACAACGTACTAAATCCATTGGGTGGTGAGGCACTGGAACAGGTTGTCCAGAGAAGTTGTGGATGCCCCATCCCTGGAGGCATTCAAGTTGGATGAGGTTTTGAAAAAATTGATTTATTGGAAAGTGTCCCTGCCCATGGCAGGGTGGGTGGAACTAGATGATCTTTAAGATCCCTTCCAGTACAAACCATTCTATAAGTCATGTGTTGTGGGGTTTTTGGTTTGAGTTTTTGTTTTTGTTTCTTTTCTGTTTAAATAAAACCTCTAGATCTGCCAAAAGTCACAGTGAGTTTTCCAAGAAAGTACTATGTGGAGTTCCACCTCCATGGATGCCTGATGCTCTAGTATCCAGTGGGAAGATAACTCAAGTTTCCACCTGTGATAGCTGTACAGAACAATCTTAACTGCTGTCTTTAAGTCTTTTTTTTTTGCCCACCCTTCTCCTCAGGAGTTCACGATCATCACAGGGCTGAGTGAGAGTGCTTGCTTATCGAGGCTTTCTGTAAAGCAGAGTGTTTGTATAGTCAACACTCTCACATTTTTCATAATCAGTTGGAGCGTTTTCTGCAAGAATAAAAGATATTTTGTAACAGCAATTACTTCTTAGAGGTCTGTAGGTTTAAGCCTCATTCCATTCCTAACAAGTCAAAATGACTGCCATAAAATCAGCTTCTAAATGAGGAGGACTTGAGTCAAGTGAGATTGACATTAAGCTACCAAGAAGCAGGAGAAAGCTGGAGAACCAGTGAAGATACTCTGCTGTCCTCCCTATCTCCTCCAGATACCCAGGTCTTGCTATGCACACTTTCTGCTTGACCCTGCTAAGCCTGGATGACCAGGCAGCATAGTTTGTGGCTTGAAACACTGCTCACAGTGACCCTGATATTTTGACTCATCTGCAAGCATCCTCCTTACCTGATAACAGATATGAAGAATATGTTAAGGTATGAGTTAGGATAGGATGCAGGGATTGCTCACTTCCTTGTGTTCTCTGTGTCTAGAGGAAATTTGTCCTCAAGCCCTTCTACTTCTCAGTTTCATATGTGTGCTTAAGGCTTTAAACTCAAGGTGCAGCTATGCCAAAGTCTGAAATTAATTTTATCACTATCAGCAGTTGCTGCAGGTTTTCTAAACGAGGCAGCCCAAAAAAATCTATGATAAAGTTTGTAGTGGCTCAGAATAAGCATCCTTGTTTGAAGGAATCTGTCTCTGGAAGCACACATATAGAGGTAAAAGAAAAATTTCCTCCAAAAGGCTTTTCCTCTACAGAAAGAATAATGTTGACATTTGAAAAAAGAACTGGCTTTAGAATTTTCTAACTAATTTTTTCATCAAAAAAGTACAATGAGCCAAACCTGACCATTTTTGAAGCAACATATTGGTTTTGCTGAAACTCTCACTAACAAAACTGCTGAGGTCTAGAACAGAAATTAAATGAAATTAAAGAAGTGGAGAGATGCACCACAGAGCTAGCAATTGCCAGTTGGAAGGATATTGAACCAAGACACAAGATAATCCCATATGCACTTCTACCCACATCCTTTATGAATATAATGATCATCGGATCTACCCTCTGAGAAACAGAAGATTTTCAAAACCCCCACAATAGACTAACTCACTGCCACTTAAAATAGATTGGAAATCCTCATGCCTGGGATATTATCCTATGGAAAACTCAAATTTTGAGTAATATTTGAAAGAATTGACTAGCAGGTCCAACTTCCCCATAACGACTCAGGCTTATTTTCTCATTTCTTTCTTGATGTGGAAACAGCACTGTTGGATACCTCATCTGGGACAGCTGGCTGACGTCTGTTCTATGCTGCTTGCATGGAACAATTACTATGTTTATCTATGTTTTCTGAATTTGGAAAAACCTTATAAAAGGAGTCATTTTTGTCCCATATCTTCTATATCTTATCTGATATACAAATATAAATGCTTCTTAAATGGCCCTTCTGTCTGAGCTTTACTGACATCCTCCTTTCTTACCACATCCTCGCTCTTTCCACTAGTTTTTTTTTCAGAAATTTTACTTTGGACGACCCTCACCAATCTAAAAGTGTTCCTTTTTTTAGGTTGAAGAATCTGTCCAACCTACACTCAGGTTATCATCCCTCAATTATGCATTTTTATAATCTGTTTGAGAATGACTGCATTTTCATGCCTGATTTTAAACTCCTACTTGTAATTTTGTCTTCTGTTATAAAACCTTCTTCATTACCCCTCAAGAGAGAAGAAGATAAACAATATGCTCTCCCATTGCCATCTTCCTCAAAGTTCAGTAACTCAGCAGGCCAACTTCAGCAGTAAGCTTCAACTTCTGAATTTTCCAGTCCTTGAAGCACTAGAGGAGCCAAGACTATAAATCAGTTTAAGAGTTGCTCGGTAGCAATATATAAAACTGGCCATAACCAAATATAGAGTCAGTTTAGAAGCATTCATGATTTTTTCCCTTGTTTAGAGTCACAATAAACCTTTGAATCAAGATTTTCATGACAAGCATCAGTAGTAAAATCAAGTAAACCTCATCAGAATTAGGAATTTGTTTATTAATATCTTTAGAGAGCATAGTTATTTCTGGGAAAACAAAGTTGCCCATGGAACTTTGCTCCGTACCACTACCTAGACAAGCCCCTTGTCTTCTTTGCGTGAATTTGCTCATCAGTAAGAGAGCATAAAACTTTACTGTTCTTATTGTATTGGGTAAACGGCACTGCTTTAGTGATTTTTAATGCTACACTTCCAGTCCTTCGGAACAGCAGATTTTCCAGCAGAATAAATTCTGTACTACTGCATAGAGGATTTGGAGCTTCTCACTGAGCTGCTCAATGACTGCTTAAAAAGAAAAAAACGACGAGATTCATTGTTTTCTTTACTGGGAGGAAGAAAGTACAGCCCCTGGAACAAGCATCCAATTATTTGTTTTCGTGGCATAAAATTAAAAAAAAAAAAAGAGTAAAAGAATTACCTTCATTGATTCACACACCGATTGCCAGCTGGAGTTTTGGGTTCTCCCTGGGACTGCAGCATCAGCAAAAGTGGTTACTTAGTCATGAACATGCTACACAGCAAGTAACTCTATCGCTCTGAGTGAAGAGCATTGCTTTTCCCTGGTTTCTCAGCTGTGCAAGGAGGAAAGCCGACTCCTCCTAATCACAGGCTGCCATAGCAGAGGACACAACACACTCCTCAGCCTCTTCTCATGAGACTTGTGCTCCAAACCTTTCACCAACTTTGTTGACCCTCTTTGACATGCTCCAGCACCTCAATGTCTTTCCTGTAGTGAGTGACCCAAAACTGAACACAGTATTCAAGGTATGGCCTCACTAGCATGGAGTACAGGGGGATGATCACCCCTTGTTCTCCTGGCCACACCATTCCTGATACAAGCCAGGATGCCATTGGCCTTCTTGGCCACCTGGGCACACTGCTGGCTCACGTTCTGGTGTTGGCCAGCACCCTCAGGCTCCTTTCCGCTGGGAAGCTTTCCAGCTATTCATCCCTGTAGCGCTGAATGAGGTTGTTGAGTCCTAAGTGCAGGACTCAACACTTAGCTTTGTTGAACTCCATAGATTGGCCTCAGCCCATCAATCCAGTCTTTCCAGATCCCTTTTTAGAGCCTTCCTGCACTCAAGCAGATCGACGCTCCTGCCCAACTTGGTGTCATCTGCAAACTGACTGAGGGAGCACTGAATCCGCTCCACCCAGATCGTTGATAAAGAGATTAAACAGCACTGGCCCTGGCACTGAGCCCTGGGGAACAGCACTTGTGACCAGCTGCCAACTGGATTTAACTCTGTTCACCACAACTCTCTGGGCTTGGCCCTCCACCCAGTATTTCACTCAGCCAAGAGTATTATGATATTAATATTATCCAAAACACAATTCTACCAAATGACCTCAACATTGCTTTTTAAGCTTCTTTGAAACCTGGTCAGTTTAAAGTGTATCTTGAAAAAAATCTATTTATAATGGGCTCTTGATTACAAAACCCTTATTATAAGATCGCTGCAATCATGCTCAGCTTCCCCTTGGGCCAGAAGCCCTATAATGGAGGGATAGTGCTCTTTCTCAAGTAGCAGTTATACAAAAACATAACAGAAAAAGTACAGTCTAATAAGTTGTCAGGAGGAAAGGAACAATTCTGAGTCAAGCCAGAAGATGACATTTGAGCAAGCCAGAAACTCACAGTTGGCTCATACCCTGGTCACTGTTTTCAGCCAGAAAATAGCATTAAATAATCTCTTCTCATTTAGAAGTTGTCTATTGTATCATGCCTTACAAAGCAGCTTTACATCCTCTGTACTTCAAGCTACAAATTCCAGTGGTTTGTAAGCAATTAGAAGAGTGTCTAGCTACATATTGCACTTAGTATATATCCCATGAATTGATGTTTATGAAGCTGAATAATTAATGTTCTGCTGATAGTAACAAATTGCTTCAAAGATATTGTGTCCTTTAATATGCTGAGGTATTAAAATTAAGTGTTCAAAAGACTTAGAAAGTGTTATGGTTCTGAATGTATATTTTTTTTTACTGGACATTTTAACTTCAGAGCCACTGGCAGTGGGGGAGAATTAATATACTATAAAAGCATCAAATTTATAATGAAAAAGATAGAGCCGTAATTAGTCACTGATACTACATTATGACAATCAGTATTTTTTATATCTCAAACTGATCGTCAATGGTTACAGTCACACCTGAGTAAAAATCTGAATTCCTATGCAAAAGAGAATTTCAGTGTGTTAGCTTAAAATTACTTTAAAACATAAATTCTAATGCGACATTGACATTTTTTCAACATGTTAATTTTGACTGAAACAAAATGTTTTAGTTGCGTATGTTGAGGCAAATCAAAATATGTTGCTTTGGCTTCCTTCAAAGTTAAACAGTATTTCTGCACGGCTTAACAGTGCCTCCATGAGTTGTGGTTTCCATGTTCTTTGCATCCTGTCCCATAGTGGAGCTTGCTATGCAAAATGTATTTCCTATGGTGCAGCTTAGGCTTCAGATATAAGAAACTTAGAGTAGGTTTGTTCTCACCAGGAAGCTTCCCAGCCCCTTGCCCCCACAAAAGAGAGCACTCACAGGACTGCAGGATGCAGACAGATTGGCTAGGTATGTGCACTCTTTTCTTTACGACAGGTATGACATGGTTTGGGGAGCTGCAGCTGGGGGAAACTGGGCTCATAACATGTACCACCCAAAAGCATTTTGAAGGTTGTGCAGGTCATTGATGAACTCACTGAATTGGTTCTGTGCTACAAATCTGAATGTTTCAGTCTGTGCTAACCCCATGGCAAATGAAAGATTTCCTTTGCATTTTCCTTTCTGGAATACCAGAACTCTTCCTTTGTATAAGCTTGATCATGGAAGAACTTCATTTTGACATGAAATTCCTAGCAAAAAGTATTTACAAGCAAATGATAGGACTGCATGAGCCTAGCAACTGCTGCTCAGCCGTTAAAATATCCAGTAACAGATTAGCAATTTTTCATAAACAGAGCCATAATATTGAGTACAAGATGATGGCAGACAGCAGAGCAAGGTGGCTCTGGCTCACAGCCCTGGCGCTGTAAAATAAAGATGTTTTGCTCCAGGTGAACCTCTTCCCCTTGAAATATTCACACCCCTTAAGACATTCCCTGACTCTCACAGACATCCCCAGTGACATCCCATTCCCCTAGTGCTGCACTGCTCTTAAAGAAGACCTTGCACCCAGCATGTTAATGCTAAATAACACCATCAATTTTTCTAGCTGACAAAAGGTAGCCTCTACCCTGGAGTCTGAAGCAGTATTTTTCCACTTGATGAGCTGCATGAAGTGAATTGCCTATAGCAGCTCGTTTGAACATCCCATCCTCAGGGACAGAGATGCTCACAGGGTAGGTAGCTCCTTGTGCCATCCAATCCACTCCTCCTCCTCCCCGCTTGGCTGAGAAAAGCCATGGCAAAACACGGGGCTATGGTGTAGACATAGCACCACTGTTTCTCAGCACTGCATTATCCTCCAAATGGAAAGGAAAATAAACAAGAGTAACACAGCACATCTTAATCTTCCCTGCCAGTAGTGACAGCTTTACTTAATTTTTGTCACCTAGAGTAATCAGAATGAATTAAGCAGCAGAAGGAAGGATCTGCACCAGGATCTGGTAAAATCTGGTAAAATGGTGGGCACTGGAGTGCTTTGGGGAGTCACTACTACACATCTTCCTCTTTTCATTATCCCTGCAGGTTCCCCATCGCTGCCATCAGACAGCATCTTTAGGCAGCTCCAGTCCACCGGGAGATCAGCTCCTCCAGCCACACCTATCCCCACATTTCACAAACAGCAGTCAGTCCAGCTTGCCTCTGCAAGGTGGTTTTGCATGCATACCTGCCTTTCTTCATTTGCTTTGAAGAGTCTAATAAGAAAGCTTGAAGATGTTAACTTGCAGAAAATCTCTCTCAGACCTTTAACGAAGAACAGTGCTTGCACTTGGTCAGTACTCCCTATCCCTCCTGTGCTCCACCAGCTGCAATGGCCACAGTGTGATGTACAGTTTCCTTGAAAGGCCAAAGGCAATTTCTCCTTTATATATCCCAGAGGAAGGCTGCAGCCTCGGAAACACTCCACTCTGTGTTTGTACTTCTCAAAAAAATAGTAGCTGCTTTTAAAAGACTTAGGTCTTGAAGGTCATCTTAGTTGCAACCTTCACATATGGAGAGATTGGATATTGTCGGTTGCAATAAGGAGGCACTTTTTATTAATGCCTAGGATGTCCCTGTGGTCAGAGGTTACTTTCAGCCCCCAGTTCTGTTTTTCACATCAGGCAAGGCATGAGGGTATTTACCAACGCAAACTTCCAAGCATGTCATTAGGGCATGAATTGGGACAGCTCTTGTGAAATCTCTGACTTCAACAGCATTTTACCACTGCCATTAAACTGTCACACATGGGCTGTAATCTGCAGTAATTCCATCTAACTGCACATACAAGGCAAACAGTTAATGGCTCCTTCATAAATCCCAGCAGTCGAGTGGTAAGCAGGCTAGAGACACAGGCTCTGCTAATTAACTCAGGTGCAAACCTTCCTTTTACAACAGTAATAAATAACTATTTCCCTGGCAACAGGACTGAAAGAACACAATGCAAAAGGTTCATGGCAGGCTAAAAGAGGACATCTAAAGGAAAGTGAGTTTCAGCACAAGGCAGTTGCTTCCTGTGGGCTGTGGTACCTTTCCTAACGCAAGGTGATTCTGGCCCACGTCAATTCCGATTAGAAAAGAGATTTAGACAGATTGTGGTCAAATTTATCCTGAACAGAACGGAAAACATTTCTGAAAAATCTGAAGAACATGCTAATAGCCTTTGATTACAGAACATTACAAAACTATCCTGATCCAAGACCCTTTTTTTTTTTTTTAATTCCACACATTATTTGCCTCCTCCTACCTGAAACCCCACGCCATGGCAACTGCCTTTCGAAGCTCTTTGCAACATCAAGAAATTCAAATGACTGCTCTTAGAAGAAAATAGTTTCTAATTAAGCATAATGTGTGTGTACGAATAAAGCCGGGCCCACTCCTTGCCTCACTGATGTCAACAGAAAAATGTTTTTCTATTTTACCGCAAGTGTCAGCAAAGGCAGAGGCAATGGGGCATTGCTCCTAGATGGAGTTTTGAAGGAACAAAGGATCATTGGTATCAACAACTAACACGGCTTTTCTTTAGGTTTGGCAAAAGAGCCTGAAGTTTCCTAAATACTGGGCTCAGGGTCCAGGCTTGACTGCGACAGTGTGTGCCAGAGCCTTGCCAGCAGTCAGAACGTACCTGATGGGCAACAGCTAGTCAAGAAACTGAGTTGTTTGTACAAAAACTACCGACTTATGAGTCCACTCTGGATGCGAGTATCAGAGCAGAGAATCTTAAAAAACCTTCTGCACAACATCAAAGCATGATTTTGTGGGGTTTGAATCAAATTTAAATATTTAGGGAATGCTACAAGGCAAATTAGGTTATTTTGCACACTGAAAACTTACCTTAACAATTTTCAGATATATTCCTTTCTGTGTCCTAGAACGGAGTGTAAAAGATACTCCTGTATTTCTTCATTTTTCTCTTTTTATTATAATCTTTCCACAGAAACATCTGAAAAATAAAACAAAGTGTTGTAAGTGCAGACAAACAGAGACAAATCTTGCCAACATCACAACATAACACAGAAAGGTGAAGATAGAGCACATTTTCCTTTCATCTAGGTGGCAATTCCCTCAGGCCAGAGTAGCTGGAGTAGCTGCAATATCAGGAGCTGTTCAAGCTCCTGATGAGTTGATCTCCATCTCCTCAGTTCTCCCTCTCCTCTTCTTTCCCATTCTAACACATCTCTCTGCACTGCTCAAGAAACGCAACAGCATTTTGTCCAGTGTGGTTGTAGGTTACATTTGGTAGTAACTCCTCAGAAAATACCCATTTGGAAAATGGGAAGAAAAAGAATAATGAGTTGAAAGTTTTGCCTGACACCACTCAGAACTGCATAGTTTGTTTGTTCGATATAACTTAGCTTTACAACAGCATGATGGATCCCAGTGGTGTTAGCAGAGAGGTTCTGCTTCTACTCTAGATAAGCCTCCAACACTGTATGCAAAAAAAGCTGAATGTGCTGATGGATTATAGCACCTCAAATTCCATTTAAATTTTCAGTTGTGAACACTTGAGTTATTTTTTGCAACAGTAGCTGGTAAACTTAGGTCCTGTGTGAAATAGGAAGAAATGAGAAATTTATTATATTTCAGTAACACAAAATTACATTTTCCTTGTAGAGCTACACTGACTCTCCCGGAAAAAAAAATCATTAGCTGATATCTGGAGGTCCATCCAGCCCCATATAATCAAAGTTCATATTCCTGTACCTAATGATATATTTTCCTTCAGAGCTTAGCTTGCGTGGCAGTGGGGAGAAGCGATCCAGTTTTTCGTTTTGATGAGGCTAGCACTTCTCAAAGTTCACCTCTGAATAATGTCGACAGGGAGACATGCATCTAGCTGATTCAGAAGACACATTTGTGTCAAAGTCCATCTCTCTTGATTTTTGCTGAAGTGCTTCGACATGCTATGGTACTTCACAAGATTGAAATAAATGCATTTCATAGCTCTCATCTCATCCAACTCCCACCTTCCCTAGAACTTCTGTCCTTTTGTTGCAGAAATACCTGAGGCTACTTTTGGTTTTCTTAACACAGGACTCAGGGTAATTTGAAGACTTGTCTCTTGAACCTGTTTCCCTACAAGCCATGGCCCATCAGCATGGCAGCATCTCCTCTGCACAAAGTGGCTCTGGGGCTTTTCAGAAGCTGAGTTTCCCTGCAGAAGAGAGTGGTGCCAAGACAGTATTTTCTTGCAATAATTATGCTTTTTTTTTTTTTCTTTCCCTCAAATGTAAACATGTTGTGTTGGTTGTTCCAATTTAAGGCTCAGCTGGATTTTTTGGAAAAAAAGTACGTATACTCCCTAGCTGTAATGGACACTGTGGTTAAGTTTTTTAAGTCTAGTAAAACCTTAGTTGGAAAGTGCTGGTCTTGAACCTATTATGTTCTCCTTAAACTAAACAGGGAAACCTTTCTCCTTCCTAGACCCTGTGCAACAGGAGGAGATCTCTGAAAGGGATGAGCATGGTGGGTAAGAAATCCTTTAGCCCTCAGGCTCTCAGCAGCCAACACTACGGTCGTCAGTGAGCTGGACCCGATTACCTACACTGAAATGCCATTTCATACTGACTGCTTGAACTCCTTATTATATAATGTTCATGATATTAATATTTATTATTAGAGTAAGTTGAAGGATACAAGTGAAATGAAATGTATTTTTTACTAGATTTTTTTTCACGTGTAAGAGTGAGCCTTACATACAGCACAAAAATGCTATAACGATACATGAGAAAGGGACAAAGATATTGATAGCAAAGGACGATAGTATTTTATGTGAACTGAACAGCATTATTCCTCAGACTTATTTAAAACCAAACCAGTTTCATCTTGCTTAAAGAATCCTCCAATACTATGCTTCTGTATCATGCCAGGAAAGATTTGCTGTGCCTCTGGGATAGGAGCTGGACTCCTACAGATGTCATGTAGGAGAGCAGAATAATGAGCATAATGGGACAAACAAGAGAGACAAAAAGAACACAGGCATTCTCCAAACCTTGCTCTTTTTTTTTTTTTTTAAACTAAATTTGAATTTTACTTACTGTGAGGAACTGATCTTATTTTGTCTTGGATTTCTGTGACCTTGCCACACCAGAAAGGCTGGGCTTTGCCTTTTTTCCTGTGTTCACACAGTATCAGACATAATGAGTACTAGGAATCCCATGCATGCACTTGGAGGTCTGGAGGTTGAAATACCAGATTAAATCTTTCCAGTTCAAACTTTTCAAATAATTACTAGTTGCCAATTTCTTATTCAGCTTGAACTTCGAGGAGATGACTGCTGGCTTGCCACACTAACACTAGCATTGTAGGGTTACATGTGTGTTGCATGGAAAAGAGGTCCCCACCCCACTCCCCATATGTTTGAGCTGCTCCCAACCTGAAATGCAATCTGTTGTGCTGATCTGAGAGGAGAAATTTGCCCCCAGCACAGAAGATGTTATTTTATCTCTTCAGTAGAAAAGATTTTTTTTTCCAGAAAGCAGTTTAATTTCCTAAAAAAAATGTGGAGGTCTGGGGTTGGGATATTTCAAAGCCTAAGTAATACAGATTCCCCATGAAAGAGCATCCAGGCCCCTTGGGAGGCTTTGAAAACCACAGGCTTGCTGTCAGCGCTAGCCCAAAAACAACCACGCAAAGTGCTGCTGAAGAACAGGAGGATTTTTTGGTCCTGTAGAGAATTTAAAGTGGAAGAAGGGTCTAGGGAAAGGAATGACAGAATGGGAGCAGCTTATCCATTGTGAGAGCTCTACATAAAGACGCCTTAGTGACCTCAGAAAAGCCTAATTTCCTGAAAGTGAAGAAGGGCATAGAGACAGAGAGGATGTAAGCAACCGACAGAGGAATGGGGCTAGCCCCTGTCCCTGCTTTGGTATCGCAAGGAAAGAAAAGGGGATCCTTCTCTGGGACTCAGTACCATATCTGATTCTTTCTCATTCTAGCAAAAGTTATATGATGTCAATAGAACTATTTTGATCTGATAAAATAGCCCAAATATTACAGTGGCAATGTGGTCTAAAGTAGCATAAAACAGAGCTAATCCACTCATTAATCACTCAATTTTTCTTTACCTAGGTGCCCTTTTTTCACCACCCTGCTTTTCCTAGTGGCTGTAGCACACATGCACAGACCTAAGTCTTTGTTTTCATACTCCTTGTGCCAGATGTCAGATTTGTAAGATGATCTTTATCACCCTGCACAGCTGCCCAGCACAAACTGCTGCATCACATACAGTGCCTCACTTAAAAACTTCTGGGATTGAAGCTGTTAATGGGCTTTTATGAAATGCTGGAGAAGAATGAAATTCAACTCTAGCAGAGAGTATCTCCTTCAGTATTAGTCTTTCCAAGATTTTAACTTCCCACTCTTTTTCCCTCCCCATGAGGGAAAAATATCCCAAACAACTTATACTTATATAAACTTATATAAACTTATAGTTTAGCCACTAAGTAAATATTCACAGCTTGCTAGGGGTTTCACAGAATGACTCAAAGAGTCTATTAATTTGCTTTTCAGACTTTGTAGGTTTCAAAAAAGAAACGTCTAGCAAGTCCTGCAGTCCTTCTATAGAGCCTGGCTGCTTATGTGCCTCTTAAAAGCAAATCTTTCTGTTCCTCTCCTCAGCTAGAAACCCACCACCTCCTCCATCTTAATTTAGATTTTATTTCTGACGAAGCAACATGTGGTGCATCACGGCTTCCTCAAAGGGCTGCGTGCTGGTCCCCTGGCACAGTGGCACAGTGTGAACTCTCCAGCAACCAGGGAGAGAGGAGGAGGAGCTATATGCAGCATCAGAAGGAGATGCGCTCCCTGCCTTGCACAGACCTCTCAGGTCTCTCATTTTCCTTCGTTCAAGCTCAGGACCAGCACAGCCTTATTTTAGCTCAGGCTGCCCTGTCAAAAACCACACTAAGCAAATGAAGAAGGTTTATCCATTTTCGAAACAAACTTAATTTTAGTTTAGAGAGAGAGAAGGTGGGGGTGGGGAAACAGCCTATGAGTCTCTGAAAAACGTTGATTAAATATAACTTGCTCCATAATGATTTGTTGCCATCTCTTGACAAAGATGATCTGGTATGTGCAACTTCCACTGAATTTCACTCCTATTGTAGCTGAATTTGGGGGAAGTGACAGGGGAAGGATATTAATATACCCCGGGGCTAAGAAGGAGCTGTTTTTCAAGTGAGATAAACAATGAATGTTTTGTACACCGTATACTTCAGCATAACCCAATTTTCTGTCACGGTTTTCACACTGAAGCAAAAATGTGCTTGGAAGGCAGAGCCTGGGATGCTAAGTGGCATCTCTAAACTGCATAGGAGATAAATACTTTCTGTGCCTCTACTGCTTGCAAAGGTAACCTTCGGTCTGCATCAGGAACAAGCATTAGCAGTTGGTGCAAGTCTTTGTGCTCAGAGGGCTTTGCACAGAATGCAAATTGCAGCTTACAGTTCCGTGCAAAGGCTGAAGAAAATGGTTGTGAAAGCCCATGCTCAGAGCAGTTCAGGAATAACGTGTGCCTTCATAAATTTCAATAAGATAGGGCATCTCTGCTGATACAACAGCTCGTGAAGACAGGCTTGGCCTTCAGCTGGGATAAGCTCTGGCCAGAAAATTTCTGTGTTTAACCCTTAGAGATTCCCCTGTGCCATGTCTTCTTGCAGCTCCAGTTGGTCCCAGGAGAGACAAACATGGGGGTGCACCAAGGAGTGGATGAAGGGAGCCTGCACTGACGTGTTGCAAACTTGAATTGTTTGGGATGGGAAAGCAGCCTGCAATATTTTGGCCAATTTTGTCCTGGCAAAAAGCGTGACGGTAGTAACAGCCCTCTTAAAAGGATGAAGGCAAATCCCAGCACTGAGGCTGGTGGGATCTCTGAATTCTTTGCAGCTTAATCACAACAAAGCAGTCAACCACAAGGGTAGTTCTTAAAGGGTGGGTGACAACCGTGACGGCCTTGCAGTACAGAGAACCTATAGCTCTTTATTGTTTCCTTGCTGTTCTGTGGGTGTGAAACCACAATGGCAGCAGAAAGACACATTTAAGGCATTAGTGGAAGGACTCCCATTGCCCTTCTATTGAGGGCAGATCATTAGGGCATAGATAGATCTCTGCTTCTTGGACTGAAATATTTCATTAACTTTAGCTGAATTCAGTATAGCTAAGCCCTCGGATTGTGTCCAGAAGAAATAATACACAGAAATAATATGCTCCTGCCTAATTCACCAGTATAAACAAATTAGAGATGCACTTTAAGCATGTCATAAACCACTCCTGGCTTAAACTTATGCAGCCTTAATAGCACTGCATTTAGAATAACCTCCCAAGTGAGATAAACACAGTTAGAAAATACGGCTTTTTCTCTCCTGGAAACAAAATATATTCTTCTGTCACAACTAAATAATGAGAACATTAGTACAAAACATCAGGAAGCATTTAATAGGACATAAGTGGAGAATTTAGTAAAAAGAATATGTAATGGTGATTTTTTTTTTTTTCATGTGGGAGAGAAAAGCCTGGGAGAAGCCATTCCAGGCCAGAGACCAGTGTGTGGTTCTGGTTGTCACTTCTGCCTCCCTACCCTGGGTAGGGTAAACATGTATGAGCACAAAAGCCTGTTCCTTAAAATAGGGTCAGTGACCTGAATGCAGTAGCTGCTGGAGCTTGAAGCTTTGTTTTATTAATCAGTTTTCATGCATTTAGTTGAGGATTAGCATAGGCTGCCAGCTTTATCAGCATTAATTTAGAGTACTCTGAGGTATTGAGGACAGAGCTATCTGCTGCTCATATAGTGTCAGCACGTTGACCCCCACCCCCTGCACTCCATGCCCGCCAAGGATTAAGAAACCATTAGGCCAAAATGAACCCTTCTGAAATGCACTGCTTGTTACGGCTTTGCAATCGCAGCAGAGGGAAAAGGAAAACATGCCAAAAGCAGGACTTGCAGGTTGCTTTGCACCTAGAAGACAGCTGCAGCAGCAGGCTCTGTGCATGTATGCTGCTGTAGTCCCGACCCCCCTCCAACCCCAAGCAAAACTGATGCCTCCACAAGACAGCACAGCCTCCTAACAGCACAGAGCCTCCCAAAGCCAATTACTAGACGCATCACATCTTTTTTTTTTAAAAATAAACCCACTTAAATATAAGCAAGGAAGACGAGACAAGTGTCCCCTGCCGCTCACTCACCTTCTGGCTGGCTAACCACCTTTTGCCAAAGCAAGTCCATCAAACCTGAAGGGATGTTCACTCCCCTTCTGTTGCACTGCTACTTTTGATGGATTTTTTTTTTTTTTTGCCACAGCAAAGTTTCCTCTCCTGCAGCAATCTGCACAGACACTGGAAACCATCTCTAGGGCAGACAGTACCATGGGACAGTTTGCCTGCAGTCAGCTGCAGCTTCAACAACACAGCAATTAACACCTCCCCAGCCGAGCAGTGAAAGGTTCTCTATTTCAGGACACCTGGGCATAGATCTACTAGAAGAGCTGAACATCTCACTTCATCACCTTAAATCCAAGGAGGCCTGAATCAGCAGCCACCACCCATATTTGCAAACTCTCCTCATGGCTGAATCCAGGCAGCAGGTCAGACATTAGCAAAAAGTCTGCAAGAAACTTCTGGTAGCATTTGAGCAGCTCATATATATCTGTGTAGTGTAACTAACTAGTCTCAATCTGAAGCACCTACTTCCCCCTGGGCTTGTTCTCTGTGCTGGAAATACAGTCGGGTATCTTCAAGCAGAAGGGCTTAGAACTGCGATCAGAAAGGAGGGACAATCTGGGTTCTTGGGGGTGACTGCGCACCCAGAGTCCTGTTTCTGCCAGAGTGCAGGGTAGACCTGAAAGCGCATCTGTAATCTTGTATTTGTCTGTAGTACGTTCAGCTTTTCCTCTGGGATGCAATTATGATACAAATTAAATTCAGAGGTAGCTGCACCACCTGCACAGCAACATTGACAACCTACCATAAATTAAAAAACCAAAATCTCTAGAAAGTCAGGACAAGGAGAAGACAGTTAAAGAGTAGCTATGGTTTGCCAAAACCAGGCTGCTTTAGATCCAAGCCCTACTTGATCCAAATGCCTTTTTGCCAATGCTGCAGAAGAGTGTAAAGAGCTACCTTGGGTCTGACACATTTCTCAGCTGAAAACCACAGTCTCACAGACACCAGAGCTTATTCAGTTCATCCACGTAGCCTGGGACCTCCCACAGTTGCTGTACTCCACTCTGACTCCTGCAAGAGACTATGGTACTCCCAGAGTGGCAGCCTGTCAGCATCTCTCACTACCAGCTGATCACTCTGCTCAGCAGCACTTGCTACTTGGGCTCCTTTGAATGGAAGAAGGTTTGAGAAGACCTGCCTGATCTCCTGCACTGGAGGTGGCAGTCACGGTGTGTGAGAGACAGCAGTTCCTTCTGCCAGCACTGCAGCAGCTGGAAAGTGAGCTAAAGATATGAACCAAGAGTTATTTTCCCATGCTGGCGTCCCTTGTCAGCCGGTCCACTCCCAGGGACAGCACATCTGGGCTGCCTACTTCTTAGGGACTTCTTATGAGAGGCTTCTTGTAGATTTTGGCATGTCTCTGTCAGAGAAATGGCTTCTGTTATCATGATTGTGACTTTGTACTAATCTTAATAGAGAGGGAAGGCATTTACTGCTTTACTGCTTAGGTCTAAGACAAAAGCTCCCTTGATATAATTGTTCATGACCTATGGAAAGAGTCCATTATGGAGTGTTCCCTAGGAGGAGGGGGCTTCTACCTACAGGAGTGAACCAACAGGTACTTAACATGTTTATCAGTGTTTTGTACAGGCAGATGGTGTGTTGCAGAAAGACACTGTTGTTTTCCAGCAGCAGTTGTTGTGAAGATACACAGAGTGCTAGAGCACAAGTGCTATCTCCAAACCCTCAGACCACATTACAAACTAGTCATAGCACTGAAAAACAGCAAGTCAGGTATTGTATAGGGCTGGGACACAAGTTAATGCAGCTTCTGAATTGCGGTTGGTTCCACTTTGCCTGGCTCAGGACAAAGGCAATGGCCCATGCATCCATACCTAACCATGTCATCGTGGCCTGGGAGAGGCACTATCCAGTTAGAACAGTGAAAGTGCCCAGTGCCCAGCAGCAATTAAAGCCTTCTCAGGGATAAGCTTCCCGTTAATTGTTTCTTTGAAGTCCTATCAGGGGAGTCTGCCATGAAATCCAGCAAGAGAATAAGACAATTGCTCTCAAGCCACCTTGCATGACTCACCAGAGAGACAGGAGCACAGCAGTGTGGAGAAGATAATTACACTTGTGTGAGTATGTGCCTGGCTTCAGTTTGTTTAAGTGTCTAGTTCTTCACCACTGTATTCAATCTTATTTTTATTAAGGTCTTAAAACTTGTACAGCATGGAGAAGTTTGTACCTCAAAGGGAGCTTTTCTAATACAGTAAAATACAACCATAACAGCAGAAGCACAGTTTGCTCCCTGGCGTTTACATATAGCACTCTTCTTTTGCCTCATTAATTTTGTAAGCATTTGGGTTTGCTAGAAATCAGTGTAATTTATACTAAATCAGTAAAGCAAGTAAGCTGAAAGAAAAACATACTGAAGCCACTCTTCCCCATTGCATGTTGCTGCAGAGAGAAAACTAGTTGCTCGAGGGAGAGCTGGTGAAGCTGCTGAGCCTGTGCTTTTTCACTGACAAACATCTCACTGGACACATACAAGGGGAATTGCGGGTGGGGACATGATTACAAAGCAGGGGCTGAAACATGAATGCTGTTGGTAGGAGCACCACCACCCACAGTTTGAGATGTATGCCAGCCCGTGGCTCTGGACATCGAATCTATGGAGTACCCTGTCTCTGAGACACTTCCTTCTTTCCATATTTTTCTCCTTCTTGTTCAAGAGGTTCAAATTTGAGTAAAGAAAAAGGCCAGCCTGGTTTGCTTTGTGGGCTATATTCTTATGGGATGCTGCTCCCTGAAGAGCCCAGCTGCATTGCTGTGATGTAAACAAGCCCACCCACCAGGGTTTGAGTTTGTTCTCTATGGGTGGCCGGATTATATTCTCTAAAAAACAACCTAAAGCCTCCCCTAACCTCACAGAAAATTTACCAACAGGCATGTAGCACTTCCACACTCTCCACTTGCTGGTTCTACATAAACACTAGGATTTTATTTTTCTCTCTCTTTGCCATATGCATTTTTAACCAGATGAGTATCATTCCCATTTTAGAAAACATCACTTGGAAAAAAAGAGGGTGCAAACAGGCTTTGCTTTTTACTGCAAAACAAACACATTATCAGATGTGATGCACAGGTTTAGTCCCCCTTGTCCACCAAGAAGGAGATTTCACATCTTTTCAGAATTGTTTTTGTATTTTCTTTTACCAAATCAGTCACTAAAATCAGTATGTATTGATGAAGTCCATCCCTATTATCCACTGTTTCCCTGAGAAGGGCAGTAATGAGTGCTAGAGAAGGACCTGAAGGAAATAAGAAGAAACACATGTATAAGTAAACCTACCTGTTCAGCTTCCTCATGTGGAGGTTGCCATTTATGTGACTGTGTTTGCTTCCAGTGGGCAGTCAACACAATATCACTTCAGAACAGGAAAAGTAGATTTCAGAAAGAAAACTGTTAAGTGTTGTTACACACAGACTCATTCTTTTATGTCTCTTTTTACAAACAGCTCAGCTAACAGTGTATTTAGCTTCCTTAGCTAGAGGATGCACGTGGGCTCCTATGAACCACAGGTCACAAGTGCTGCGTGGCAATGAGAGGATCTGCAGAGACTGATGGACGTTGCAACTCATTTGGCTCTGCATCACTCTGAGAATCCCCAGTTTCCCTATTTCTAAAAGCAGGACATAACAACACCATTATTACCTTGGAAGGGCAGAAAAAAGTTCAATGAAATAGTATTGTTTGCGCACTGGAAAGTCCTCAGGTGTTGTGAGTGCTTTTGTGGAGTTACTCCATTTCAGTGCTGGTCTTTCACAAAATCACAGAAACAAAGGGCAGAACTTAAAAGTGACTACTTCCATAGACCCTGGGTTTCTGACTGCAGGCTATGGCACAAAGGCAAACCCCCAAGCCTGCTTGTTCGAGCCTGCTCTGAGGTAGTTAATGTTTGCTAGGTGTTGAAATGCTCAAACATTTTTCACCCTGAGGTCTTTAGAGCCATGATTTGCAGAGGCAAATGAGAGGGATGTACTAGGAAATGCATTAGGGTTCTTGCTGTGGTCTTGTGATTCTTTCCCTTAACATTTTTGCACAGTTTCAGGCTAATGATTAACTTTCCATTAGCAAAATAAGGGCTATAAATGACCTGGGGAACTTGCTAGGCGTGCTCTTGAAATAACGGTTTGGGCTGAGCTGGCTTCTGTGCTGCTCCAGTGCTGATGCATAGTGGGAGCGCAGGGGCTATAAAGCGTGCTATTACTGCAGTAAAAGCCAGGCAAAACGTTAGCTCGAGGGAGCACAAAGGCTGTTGTTTTTTTTTTTTTCTTTCTGCAGTAACTCATCAACCAGATTAGGCAAGGCTGGAATCAGCTGTCTGTGCGGTTAGCGGGCTGCCCAAGGGGAATGAGCCAGCAACCTGGCATCAGTCTGCCTCCAAGAAGTTAAAGGAGCTCAGAAAACATCCTGCAGTGTTTCCCAAGCTGATCAAGAGCAAGGAGCCTCAGGTGGAAGAAGAGGAGGTTTTGCAAAACCACATCCCCAACACAACAAAGGAAACCCCCCAAATAAAACAACAACAAGAAAAAACAACCAGGAAGATAAGAGCTGCTGAGGGTCCTGAGATGGTGGTGTCTGTGGCTGAGCACCACGGGTGGGAGCCAGGGGAAGACCTTGGGAGTGGAAGGTCATTGAGTCAATGCTTCAGCAGGCAGGAAGGGGGATGGCACGAGTCAGTGGCGTGCAGCAAACTGCCTGGTTTGTAGCCTCCATTGACACTGACCGTGGTGGCCTCTGGGACGGTGAGTGGTGTGGAGGAATGACACAGGGAGCATGGTGCCCATAAGCTATGGTTTGGTGACCGACTGATCTCAGCTTTCAGCAGCTGCTAAAAATATAGGGAGCATCAGTACGTAGGGTAAAGCTCAGTGTTTTTCCACTTGCGTTCAGCCACACCGGAGTTCACCTTCTGTGTTAGGGCCCTGAATAAAAGAAGTGGCACTTAAATAAATTGCTCACAGGACCAAATGCTAGTAGGTGAGGATAAGGATGGCAGAATCAGGTTCTTAACGGTCTTAATAGAGAATGTAAGCAGCTTAAAGAGAAGTCTAACTCAGATGCCTCAGTATGCAGCCTTTTTTATTACACCCACAAACCACCCACAACCTCCAAATTGCTATTCTTTAGAAACACCCTGCAGCATTTTCTGGTTTTCAACATACAGCAGTGCTGTAGGCTTAGCTGCTGGATTTGTGCATGCACATGCAAAAATAACTAATGGAGAGCTTGATCAGACAGCAGGATCTTTTCTCAAATGACACATTTTAGTATTAAAGGAAATATATTCTGTCATCCTGCTAGCATGGAATAATGAAACCATAGCTTTTCCTTCCCAGCTTTTTTTCCCTTCCCCTCCTTTGAGTCTTGCAAAGCAGAAACAATCCCTGGCTTGTAGGCTGCAGCAGCCCACAGGGGCTTGAGAATAGTGTCAGAAACCCACAAACCTGCACCGTTAATTGGGGACTAGATCACTGGTGACACTTTGGAGAGCCAGGCTGTCATTTAAAAGCAGCGAGGTACTTCACAGATGCCAAAGCCTGACATTTTGTAGCAGAGGGAGGAGAGTCCTGAACTGCTGAGAAATGTTAGTTCTGCAGCTTTGTCAAGCGGGGGGTGGTCTGGGAGATCCAATCCCTCTTCTCACAGGTCCATGTTCATAATCTCTGTCCCTCTGTGCCTCTGAGGAGAAGTGTGGCTGTCACAAGGAGCGACAAACACGCCACTTCCATGTTTTCATTGTAAGATGTGCATGCTGTTTTTCAAATTCTCAGTTTGGCATGGCTTCCTATATTGTCCAGTCACCGTAGCTTTCAAAGGAGAAGACTAAAGGAAAACAAGATGAGGCTGGTATTTAGGCCACCCTGCCAATTTCTGTTTTGCTTCTTGGGCAACTGGGCTTTTGTTTTAATTGCAATCTCAATTAAAGGCGCAGAAGGGAAGAAGATTGAAGGGAAAAACCTCAAACTAATTTTCTTGTTTCACTCTACCAGGTGTGGTTTAAGAGCAAAATCTTCCCAGAGAGCCCTTGTAGTAATAAATAAATCTAAAAGCAAAGAGAAGAGGGAAGACCTGCCCTTGGCAACAGCTCCTGGCTTTTAAATATACTTAAAAAATATTTCAGTGTTCTTGTCTTCCTGTTCATTTCAGACCTCCATATCACCCATTGTAACCACAATCCACACACAGGCCTTTAATGCCTTTTCCTCCAGAAGCTGCAAAGCATTAAAGAAATATCAGAGGCAAGGAAGTGTTCCTGGTCCTCTTCCCAGACAGAGGAACATCTCCCTCCAGCCGTGGCCCCTCTCTCCTGGTGCTGCTTTCTTCAGCAGTTGGTATTTGAAGGAAATCATATTCTCTTCTGTATTTTCCTTGTCCAGAGTTGCTGTCACAAGCCATCAACACTGCCCCCCAATCTATCTCTAAGGCCATGTGCTAGAACGACACCTCCTCGCTGTGATGCATAACCATCTCCCACACACAAACCATCACAGTTCGACTTGCCTGCCACTGCTTTCTGCTGGGTGGTGCATCCCCCAAAATGCCCATTGTTATACCCTAAATAGCAACTCCTTTTCTGCAATGCCCTGGTGCTGTAGAGCACAAGGGCAGCCAGCTGTCCCTCAGCTTCTCTGCTATCTTTGCTCTGACTGTATTAGATCATTCTGTGGGCAAAAGTGTGGTTCAGTGACTGGAAATCAGCTTATGTTTTTCTGTTAGAAACAACTTTAGAGCTATAACGCCACATTAATTAGCTTGTCCAGCAAAGGAATCTGATAGCATAAAGTACAACTTATACTCTGTAATAGAAACTCATTAAAACAAAAGCACAAGAAGCTCCTCAGCTTAAGCTACCTCTCAAATAATGCTCCCTCCAAGGCTGTCCCCTAGACTGCCGCCTCCTTGCTTCCCAGCTCTTCTCTGACAAGAGCCACCCCTGCCAACTCCACAGCAGAAGAAAATCCCAGCCATCCTCTTGTGGAGAGTTTTCCCAGTGCAACTCAATCCTACATGTGTAATTCGGTTCTTGCCTTGCTAATGATTCCATAAGCTCTCTCAGAGGCCAGCCAGAAGAAGCTGATATCTCTGCAAAGTGAAAATTGTTGGAAGCGTGCAGAAAGGTACTGTGCTCTCCTAGCAACCAAAGTTGTAAAATAATGTAATCACATCCAAAATAATGCAATGAGAGATTATATGATGCTTGTATCTAGTTGTTATGGCAACTGAAATAAGCTTAAATGTGTGTATCCAACATTTCAAACAAATAACCTACTTGTATGCAAAGTTACATTTCTAATTAATCTCATTCAGTTTACTGTCATCTCCATTCATTCATGCTTTCTATAGGACTGTTGTTAGGTCTTATTTTCATGGCCTTTACCCTGCTCCTGCCTGATATAGTTTCTAGTTTGTTATCAACTTACTTTTTCTTTGACCCTGGTGATGTAAAATTGTTGTTTTATCCCTGCATGTTTGAGTCAACAGAGATTTGTATTTCAATGCATCATCTGTAACGCGTTCTTATTTCATTTTCCTTTCTAAACAACTTTGTTGCTTAGGGAAATGTTGTCCCATGGTGGTGGGATTTACTTTACTCCCATCCTGCCATCTTGATGAATAACCAAAAAAGCACTTCCCAAGAGATGAAAATACCTCACCAAAGCCTAACTGAGGACAGCCCATCAGCTCAGCCACATTGGCCACAGCCAGGAGAAAAAAAACACCTCAGGAGAGCACGCTGTGGGCAGGTACTGCAGCCTCATCTGCACTGGCCATATCCAGCACCCTTCCACTGATTACAGCTTACACTTACAGAAATTGTAGCCAATTTCTCAAGGAAAGCAATTGCCTTGCTCCCAAACTCCCAATTCTTATCATAAGATGCATTTTTAAAAAACATTTACCACATCTTTCAATTCCTCCCCTTTAAGACTGAATAAAACTCTAATTTCCATAGAGTGCCATCCTGAAATCAGCCCATCTCCTGTAATAGTCCCAGTGGGTTTATGTGGAGAACTAATTATTATCTGGATTGGGGTTTTATTCCTTGGTTCATTCCTGAGCTGCGATTTTTAAAGTGATTAAAAAAAGATACAATATTTAAACTGATACCTCTGATAAAGTTTAAAGGTTTGTTCTTTTTCTAAATTCCCTCTTTCCCTCCTTCCACATCCTTGTTGCACATGGGGATGGTGATGATTGAGGGGCGGGGAGCTTGGTCTAGCTTTGTGCCAGGGCTGCAGGTACGTGGGTATAAACATCCTAGAAACCTCACCCCTGAGATACAGCCTATGCAGGTTGCCCCTGCTGATGACCTGAAGCATCATGAAAGGAAGCGGCTGCACAGGTGAAAGTGGAGCAGCCCTGTCCCCTCCCAGGGTCTGACACAGAGGAAGAGATTTAATGGTCTCTGCCTTATGGTTTACCATTACCTGCCTCCATGCTGACAGCTCAACCCATGTCCCAGGTGCCTCCCCCTGCATTTAGGGTTTTTTAGTTTTGCTAACTGCTCACCTGAAGCAGCACTAATGTGCCACAGAAAGCTTTGCCACTTTCAATAAAGAGAGGAGAGAGGAGGAGAGGGGAAGGGAGGGGAGGGGAGGGGAGAAGGGGCTCAAACAAAACAGCATTCAAGAAGGTGGGAGGAAGGGAACAGGGGTGATGAATAACCTCAGCTGCCTCTGCAGAAATGTGTCTGGAGCAGGGACAGAGAGGCATCAGCTGCCCACTCATCGCTCTGCCTGCCCAGGAGGAGAGTCAGTCTGCACAGCCCAGACATAACTCTCTCTCTGTGGGACACCTCCAGCAACGCTGATTTTCCTTGTCTGCTGAAATATTTGGGGCAGAGTGTTCACATCATGGGACAGCTCCATGCTCTTCCATGCAATTGCAAGAATATCTCAAACCAGAGATACCCAGCCCATAAAGTGTTATGAGGAAACCAACCATAGCAATGGACTAAACCTAAAAACATCAGAGCCATTTGCACTGTAAGCCATACACACTGCTTGGTTTTATCCCTTCAGGTATGTTTATTTCTAGGCTGCAGAAAAATTCCCAGGGGGCATATGCAAAATGACAGGGAAACAGACGTAATGAAAAAAACATTTATGCAGTTTTTATTTCCTCTTTTTTTTTTTTGATGATGAAAATAAGACTGGTAACATCCTTTCTTTGAAGGCACAAGTGTCTCTTTGGATGTACTAAAAATGCTTTTGTGGAAGAGTTAATACCAGAAGGGTTGTTAAAATAGTATGTTCTACCATCAAATTACAGTAGCAGCCTGTGTAATATTCCTAACATTTACCCATAACCTTCCAGCTTCCAGCACAACTCAGGGTCTAGAAAAATTGGTTTAATTTGCCTGTGATATTGTACTAAGACCCTGGGAAAAGCCTGGCTGAGTCATGTTGTGCACATTGTATCTCTCACACCAACTGTATCATCTTCTGCACTTGCAGTATCTACCAATTAACCCCAGCCTGCGATACCTTTCCTCCATCTGTGTATGATTTGAAGAGCCATCCCACTAGATTCAACAGGAGCAGCCAATACATGACAGTAACATCAAAAGACATAAACTATATCAGCAGGTAGGCATTGCATCACACAGGTAGATGCTTTTAATCCAAAGACCAGGAGCTCCAATTCCCTGAACACAAGCTAATGTTTGAAGGACAGCTACAGTACATGCAGTAGGTGACATTTGCTTATTTTATATCATATTTGAGTACATCTAAACAGGATGTATGATATCTGGAGGATTATTCTATTTTATCTCGCCTCATCTTTCTCCCTCAAAACCAATTTCCTTAGTGGATTACATAGAAAGGTAATTTCTTTGTAAAATTAAAAGTAGTTAAAAGGACGCCAACATTTCATTTTCCTTTCTGTTGCTCCCGCTGCTGTTTCTAGGCTTTTAGAGAGCCATCTTTAATTGATTTCCCTTCTATTCCACTAACATCCCTAAAAATTATATGTACTTCTATATGTGTACCCATAAACTTTGCTTGCTCATTGCCATAAGGTGCAGAGATCCCTGGTAGTCAGCCATTGCATTTTTCAGTTGAAGATAGGGTAAGTGGAAATACGAGGTATTGAGGAGCTACTCATCAAGTCCCATCTCACTTTGATGGGGCCATTGCATGAACTGTCTGGAAGGGCTTGGCTGTGGGCGAAGAAAGGACTTCTGAGATCATGAGAAGTCATGGAAGAAACCAACATCTTTATGGACTGGGTAAGCAGATGATCCCCAGATGGGGGTCTGGGGTTCACAGTAGGAAGGAATCTGGAATCAGCTATGTGGAATAGCAGTCAAGGCCTGTGAAATTAAGAAAGCCTGGAAGTTAAAAATGCCAGATCCTCCTTGAAATTAGGCCACGTGATGTCTCATGACAGACATTGAGAAAAGCAGATCTTGAATTTAGGAGGTGCTTTAGAAATGCAGTATCACGGAATCACAGAATGACCAGGTTGGAAAAGACCCACCGAATCATTGAGTCCAACCATTCCTATCAATCACTAAACCATGTCCCACAGCACCTCATCCACCTGTGCCTTGAACACCTCCAGGGAAGGTGACTCAACCACCTCCCTGGGCAGCCTGTTCCAGTGCCCAATGATCCTTGCCGTGAAAAATTTCCTGATGTCCAGCCTGAATCTCCCCTGGTGGAGCTTGAGGCCATTCCCTCTTGTCCTGTCCCCTGTTACCTGGGAGAAGAGGCCAGCTCCCTCCTGTCCACAACCTCCTTTCAGGTAGTTGTAGAGAGCAAGAAGGTCTCCCCTCAGCCTCCTCTTCTCCAGGCTAAACAACCCCAGCTCTCTCAGCCGCTCCTCATAAGACTTGTTCTCCAGCCCCTTCACCAGCTTCGTTGCTCTTCTCTGGACTTGCTCCAGATCCTCAACATCCTTCTTGTGGTGAGGGGCCCAGAACTGAACACAGGATTCGAGGAGCGGTCTCACCAGGGCCGAGTACAGAGGGAGAATAACCTCCCTGGACCTGCTGGTCACACCGTTTCTGATACAAGCCAAGATGCCATTGGCCTTCTTGGCCACCTGGGCACACTGCTGGCTCATGTTCAGTTGGTGTCAACCAACACCCCTAGGTCCTTCTCCTCCAGGCAGCTTTCTAGACAGACTTCTCCTAGTCTGTAGCACTGCATAGGGTTGTTGTGCCCCAAGTGCAGGACCCGGCACCTGGCCTTGTTAAACCTCATCCCATTGGTCTCAGCCCAGCGTTCCAGACTGTTCAGATCCCTAATGGATGGTGTGGAGGGTGGCAGAGAAGTTCTTATGTCGGAGAAAGTTTGGGGAAGAAAAAGACTTTCAGAGTAAGTGGTACAGTGCTTGGGAGTTGGAGAGAAAACGCTATGAGACTACTGAGCTGGAAGACCAGAGTAGCATGGACTTGTGAGTTGTGAAAACAGTGATGGCAGATGAAACACCCAGAGCAAACAAAGCTTCCCAGAAGAGAGGCAGTGCAGTTCTCTGAAAGTACTTTTCCATTGGTATTTTACCCAGCCTCTCTCTCTCACCCTCCTACGAAAGAAGGACTTGAAGGCATTTGCAATAGGAGAAGGTAAATTAAAAGTAATATTTAATGAAATTTAAAGACAAAGGTCTTGCATGCATAATTATGCTCTGCTGAGAGAATCAGTTTCTGGATTTGCTGGAAAGACCCATCAGCATGCATAAAACGGTTTTCTAAAAGGAAAGAAAAATAAAATTCATCATGTTACGAGAAAGAACTATTTTGTTTTAATTTTTAATTTTGCCGCTTTCAAATTAAATTTCGAGCTCATCTTTATTACAAATTTAACCAAAAGGGGATACCCACACATAATTTAATCTTTTGAAGGTCTGCTTTGCAGCTCTGAAAATATCAAAATCAGCCTATAATTTGATTTGCTGATGTATAAACACTGAAGTGAAAAAAAGGGAAATGTTCAGTTATCTTTGCCTCCTCAGAGCTCTCAAAATTTTTTTGAAAGTCCAAAATCTCTGAGCACTTGATAATCTTAGTGGTGATATGTAAATAGTTGGAAAAGTATCATACAGAACCATCTTGTGCTCGTTGCTTATCTCTTTGATGCTCTTAGCGTGGCTTCATTAGAGCAACTTATGCCAGCAGTACAAGAGTGGATCATTTATAAAGCTTGTATAGATGATGCATTCAGAAAGCGTTTCATGTTCTGGTTGATAAAAGTTAATTGTATGCAAAATGGCATACAGTAACTCATCGTATATCTTCCTTGCAAGGTAGTTATCACCATTCAGGTAGGAAAGCCATTTATTTTAATATTTTTAAGCTAATCTTACAAGCATTTTAAGCACTTTAAGAAATGAGGAAGGTACTATTTGTCCAATTGTTATAAAAATTAATAACAGATGCACATCTAGTCATCTGTATGAAGAAGTGAAGCTAGGAAAAGCTGTTTCTAATCCAAATCCCTGCACCGTCTCCTTCTTCAGCAGCAATGAAATTATTTTCTCTGTTCTCAGCCCCAGTTTTCCCCCTCAAGCGCTAATGCTAATTATACCTGCTTTGCTGAGGTTTTATAACAAACAGCCTGCGTGTGAAGACTACTTTGATGCAAGTAAGAGCCAAGTTTTAGTAATAAACATATGGTAAATGACATTTTGTCTGGATTTATGCACTGGAAGAGTTTATTTAAATCAGATTTGGAAACCGATAGCAAGTCAGAGAAGCACTGCGTTATTTCTCAATCAATAAATAAATACTTGCTTGTACCCCTTGCTCTAAATACCCAAAAGCCTGGCTCTGCTCCAGGCACTAGGCAGACAGTAGGATTTTTTTGCCTTTAGCTTTGGATTTTTGAGCACATCATCCTCCCTGCCTGTGCCTGGGTTTAAGGAGAGAGGGGGTAGGCAGGAAAATGGTGGGACCACACAGGACACCATTCCAGCACCTGAAAGCCAGAGGAACACCCTCACACAGGGAGCATTTTGTAGGCAAAGAGCATTGAGAGAGAAAGATGGTCCAAATCTAGATCAAACGACATCCCTAAAACTAGGCAGAGGTGGAAATACACTTTTTAAACTTTGCCAGTAGCTGGGCTACTCTGGCTAGAAACACCCTGAAATAAAATCGTAACTGGTATCTTTTATCCAGAACTTCAAATTACTGTACAGATTACATTACTGCACTTAAAGACTCTGTCTTGAAAGGCAGTCACTGACTTAGACAATCCACAATCTAAAATTATTTACAACTGCCTACTTGTCAAAGAAGGAGAAGGAGGAAAGGAGATTGAATCCTGACACAGAGAGAACTCTTTGTTGACCCTATGCAAAACGATAAGCGCACAGAGGTTTCCAGCAATGTAAACTGCTCATCCCCAAAATGATTTCTTTTAATTGCAAATCTCTGAAAGGGAGAACATGTTTTCTTTCATTCTTTGTGCTGAAACTGATTTTTCATTTTCAAACTATTTGAGCCAGGGTGACTTTGTGGCTGAGGTCTCAGCCCTGCAAGGGTCCAGCTGCCTCCCATGAGGTCAGGAGCACCATGCCCTCTCCACACATCCTCCTGCAAACACTTTCCCAATGGCTTCTCAGGCTCACTGTAAACACTCAGAAGAATTTTCCTTGTGTTAATGTTTAATATAAAATCTAAATCTTGAAGAAGGACCTTTTGATTCAGAGGCAAATCTAAAATGAGTTTCGTATTAAGGCCCTCAATTACTTCTTCAAAAATAAGTGGTTCCATATGGACAGTTGTATGACAAGTGGGACAGAGCCGTTTCTGCTTCCTTCAGCTGCAGCTGCTGACAATTTTAATAACACAGAATGGATTCCTTCACTTCAGCCCAAAATTAACTTTCCAAGATATGTGGTCCTCCCTTCCCCTCTTCCCCCAGTTTTAAATTACCAACACCACAATCCTACTGGAGAACTGGGAAACTGAAGTAAAAATGTTTAATTTTTCTAATAGTTTTAATTACCATGTATTTTTAAAGACCTGTGATGTCTCATGTCACTGTGGGATAGCTGTTCTAATTTGAGTGGTGACAATGTACGTGGGCACGGAATTAAATTTAAATCTTTCATGGTTACTAACAGCTATCATCAAGCTCTCCTAGCAAAGTAAAGGGCCCTGCATGATCTCCAGTGGGAGATCTGCTCCTCCACTTCTTCTACCCCTTAACTTCTTCTCTAACACCACACAAGAAAATGATGGCTAGGTTCATGGCTTAGAGTAATACGTCAAATAACCCATTGTCTCTTTCATTGGGAATGTCAGTCTCCTAGAGAAGCTGAGGCAGATCCCAGTACTACACCAACTTCCCTCCTGACACAGCTAAGACAGACTCAATACTACTTGTCACTGAACTAATTTTATTTTCTTATTCCTTCCACAAGCCTTTGCAGTTCAGTGGGATGCTTTGTTTGCCAGCAGTGACAGCTGAACAGGTCTGTCCTCAGGATACTCTGATGGCTGGCTTCCTCAATATGTGCAGCATTGCTTTTCCTTCCTTTTCTCTAGCAAAATGGGAAAAAGTGACAGCAACGCTCTGGATCCCTCCAGTAGCACAAAACAACACTGGTGTTTATCTGTGTGGTGAACATCACTGAAATTTCCATTTCAGGTTTTTGGCCAGTATGTTGGGCAAATGTGACTACCATCTTCAGTATCTATGCTCGGAAACCACTTTAAGACCCCAAAGAGTTTTCTAATATGTGAATTCTGCGATTAGATCTATGTTAATTGCCACCAACAGTACTTACTTTTTACAATGTTATCTGAGGGGACAGATGCCTCAAGTTATTGTAACCTCACAGCTTTGCCAGGCTCAGCATTCTCATTAGAAGTCCACAGGAGCTTCAACATCTTCTGGGGCACCTTTATGAATCCTCTGGTCCACAACACATTGTGCTATCTGCCACCTCTTGAAAAAAGCCAGAGAAGATAGACATCAAATTTTCAGCATTTCTTGTGGGTTTGCTTTTATGTATCCCTTATTTTATGTACTTTTGGGGATCAAAAACCACTTTGCTTAGTAGGGTCTTGCTGTTTCCCAGGTGTTGCCTCTTCCATTGGAGGGTGCCTGTTCTCCTAGACTTTCCCCTTTCACCACCATGCACAGGATAACCCTGATGTTTCACTCTGGGGCCTCCCCTTCCACAGTTAGCTTTTCCTATCTCAAGATTTAAAAGGGATCTCAGTGTCTGAACCTCTCCAGTTCTTCTAGCTAGGCGCTGGAAACCAGCTACACATATTGCCCTGGAATCTCTTTATCTGGCCATGAGACCGCTCCCGAGTAGAAGATTAAGGATCAGAGAGCCACACAGTAGCCCGGCCAAGCCACACAGTGGGACTTTTGGGCATTTTTCTTCTGTACTTCCTTCAGCTCTGTCATCTGTAGTTTGAGACATGCAGATGCGAGAGATAGGTTCATGGAGAGCACTTCTATCAAACAGAGAACATGAATCAAACCACAAACAGCAACCATCACAAAGGCCTTTCTCTGGGTTTCATGAGTCTCAGCCAAAAGGAGATGATTTAGGAAAGTTATTTGCTACTCAACCTGTCAAAATTTGAAACCTGCAGTGATAGCAGAAGGGATTTGAGAGTACCAAAGGTGTGGAAGTAGCAGGATCTCTCCTAAGAAGTCATGCTAACAAGGTAGCCTAGTTCCTTATCTACTGTAGTCTAAAAAGGCTTGGAAGAACAAGAACACCAAATGGCTTTGTGTAAGTAAACATGATGATTATGCTGCTGTACCTTCATTATTGCTCTGGTCTTAACCGTTATGAATCCACCCAAGCCTGCAGGGGCAATTGGAATCATCCCCACAGCACAGACCAGGCAGGCGCACCCCTGGCATGCACCAGCATCCCAGCTTTTGGGCACACAGATGAATAACCTTCGTATGCAGAAAAGACTAATGAGAAAAATAAAAACCAAACAGCAAGAAGAAAAGCAGCAGAATAATAGAAAAAATTACTATCTAATATAAGCACATCATAAATTACAGGTATATATTTTTTAATTATCACTTCATAGATGATGTATTTCTGCATCAGAGAGAGTATTTTATAATCTATATGAATTGTTCTGCTTTACAGGTGTTACCTTCTCTAATTCCTCATCAGAAAACCAAAATGCTGATCCAGATGACACACCTGGTTAACATAAGTATTGTGTTTGCAGATTTCCAAGAAAACTGTCAGGATGACTTGAAAAAAAAATTTGGTTTATTATTTATAAGAAATACTAGCTTTCCAGTGCCAGCTAATTCACTTAAGATGCTGCACCAATGTTCTAGGTTCAGCTGAGCAAGGGATTTCCAGTTTTGTACAATTATGACTTTGGCAGCTATTACTGCTTGCAGCAGGGTTTTGGGTTTTTTCCTTCTTTTTTTTTTCTTCATGCAAGTTAGTGAAATTCCTGAGTTTCTTTGTATGCCCTAGAACATAAATCTCTAGATTTCAAGGTAAATTTGTTTTCTTTTAAATCATATTAATTCTTTCTTGAACATGAAGCCAGGAGTATTTAAATGCTTGGAAATGCTCAGATCACGCTGCTGGGTGTGTGTGTGTGTAGTGTGTCCTGCATGGTGAGCCCAGATGGTCACAGATCAGAGGATGAGGAAGAGGGAGAGGATGGGGGAAGGATGAAGGCAGCAGGAGAAGAGATGCTGGGTTTGCAGTGTGTGTGACCACGTGGAAACTCTCCAAACCAGATCCCATAGTGGCACAGCTGAGGTGAGGGCAACCTTGCCATGCTGCTGGGCAATGAGAAAAGAGGAAAGCAGGAGGTGCCATTTTCTTGTACCTAGCACTGCAGAACGCCAAGCCATGACTGTATTTTTAACACATGGTAGAAGACAAGTAATTAGAAACAATGTTAATGATCATAAATGTTGGTACTTTCAGCCCTCTGTGATTCTCTGCTGTGGAAAGACAACTGGATGTGCCAAAGATTGGAGGGATTTGAGCTCTTTGCATCTCCATCTCCGCCTGAAAAATCAAAGCACCAACTTCCATTTCTCTGCACTAAAATCTTTCTTCTCTGAGAGGACAAAGGCTGATGAAGAAGCAACTATCCGATACTCCCTGACGTTCTTTCTTTGAAGAATTGAAAAAAAAAAGCAGCAGCCTCCCTCAGTACCATGGGGGAAGAGGTGGAGACGCTGCTGTGAGGAACCAGATGGATGAACTGAAGACAACAGATATCTCTTCCCATGCAAAGGGATGGGGAGGATGCCCAAAGGCTACAGGCTGGCAGACGTCATGGCTCCTCCATCTCCCTGCAGGAAAATGCACCTGGGCAAAACTTTGAGACAGCCGACAGGACGCGTCTCTTCACTCAGCCTTGTGCCAGGAGGTCCCTGGTGATCACTAAAGTGAGAGCTGGTATTCGTGTCAACTGCAGTCAAAACTTGTTGGATTAAATTTATCCTTATGCACAGAAGTTTATGCAGCCATTAGGAGACATCAGGCCTCAGAGAGCATCAGAGGCAGCCAGGTACCAGATCCCAGGCTGCCGCTGAACTCGGTGTGGAGGCAGAAATGGAAATGGGCATCAGCAGCACATCTATAAAGTGCAGTGGCTCCGAAAGCCACCGTGTGCCATAGCTTGTGGACTACTTCCACAAGAGCTACAAGGAGGGAAGCTTCATTAACCCTGGAAAATGTAAGAAGGGCTGACTACGTCCCCAGCAGAGGGGTGGGGAGCAGACACAGTCCCACAGAAAGCACCTCATGAGTGCATGTTCTTCCCTCATACACCAGACGCTTGTGCTGATGCGACCTTTGCATCAGTGCTGCAAGCAGTCACCAGGGCTCTGTCTCAGCAGAAGGTGTATTAAATTAATTAATCCTTGGGTATTTCTCTTACTACTGTGTTAGGTTATCACCAACTGAAGAGAGGAGCCAGCAGAAGCAAGCAGAGCATGATGGGAACTGGGGAGCTAAAAAATCCTGCTTTAATTTTTGCAGCAATTAACTCTGGGAAAGGCTGCAGTGGTACAGCTGCAGGCATCCTGACAAAGCACTGCTTTATTTTTTAATAATTCATTGATTTCACCAGCTTGACGTCTAGCTGCTCAACAGCTAAATGAAACCAGCCTCTCCTGGGTGTCCAGCCAGGGAAGGTGCAGAGGGGCCAGAGGTGGAGCTCTGGTGGTATGGGTGGACATGTGGCTGGTCTGTGTAGCAGGGGCTGCTAAAGGAAATTAGGGGAGCTTATAGGAGGAGTGTGTTGAGGACACACGTCTTCCCTACCTCAGAGTTGCACCCGGGTATCTTTTCCTAATCTGTTCCCCAAAAAGATGCCCTGTCATCACAGGGTTTGCCAGACCACCTGCCTCTGCCTGAAGAGCCACACCACAAAGCTTTGCTTTCCTTTGAAACCATCTCCTGCCCTTCAGTCTATCAAAAAACTCAAACCAATTAAAATCTCCACACCCCACTCTCTCCAACCTGAAAGAAAGCAAAAAAACCCCACCCAAAATAACCCTACACAACCCAAAAGTGGGTGGCCTTTCCCATGTACCACCCAGCCCTGTGTCAACCTTTCAGCTATGTCTCCAAGGGCCTGGGATTAATCCCACCCCTTGCCTCTTTGTGTGCCCCAGAACCTGTGCCCACACGGAAGTCTTCGCACAAGAAAAAGCCCCTGCCATGGCACAGCCTGGAAAGAGGCAAGAGAAAAGAACCTGGAGGCAGCTGGCCACTGCACAGGAGGATGGACTCAAGGAGATGATGTAGAGAGCTCAGCTGGACAAATCTGCATGCCACAGCATTGCGCAGCAGAAACACCTTTGGCTCTGTTTTGTGTGTAGTTTGCATGAAATTTCATTCGGCTGAGGCAGCCTGCTACGGGACCCTGAGCCTGAAAGAAAAGTGAATACAACCAGTCAAGGATGACTAGCCCCAGGGAGCCCAAACTGACTGAAATGGTGGATTGGATAAAAGACCAGAGAACTTTATTAATTAATTGAGTCGCAGCAGGAACCAACTAGGCAGCACCATCCCCTGCTTACATCTGCAGCCAGATCCCTCTTACTTGGCCTCACCAGACAAGATGCTGAGGTGTGTGGGGAGGAGGGAAGAGGAGTGTCCCCGTGGTGCAATGCCCATCACTGCTTCCTCAGTCCTAGCTCTCCAGTTATCAAGACCTCCACCTAGAGGCAACCCAAGTGCCTCTATTTGTGCCCAAAGTGCCAAGTATTTGTTTTTAATGAAGGACATGACTATGCAACCCATCAGCATGTGAACACAAAGAGAACCTGGAAGTCTAAACCCAAGCTTTTAAGAAACGATCATTATAGAAGCAAATATCTCTGCCAGTATACACAATGCACTGCACTTCCCCAGGGACTGCAGCAGCAGCAGCAGCTGCCTGGTCTGCCTTTCTGTCAGGGCCACCGCTCAAAACATCCTTTTGTGTCTGTGGGGCTGGGATGGATGCACCAACTTGGCCATGTAGGCTTGTCCTCAAAAGCACAGCAGCGATACCTCCAGCACCAGCAGTGCAAATGGCAGAGAGCACACACTGCTGCCAGCCAAAACCTGAACCAGCCAGGCTTCAACAAATTGCTACCAGTAACTTGCAGTCTCCCTGGAAACACACTGGTGGGTTGCAAAGAGTAGGACCTAGATCTGCAGTGACGATGGGACTTTTCGTTTATTTCTTTATTTCTCTTCACTTCCCTCCCTAGTTCAGTGTCCAAAAAGCCCTGGGTTGTAATTAGCAGCGTGCTGCTTTCCCACTCCTTACAAAAGCACAGAGAAAACTAGAACATGGTGGGCACGGAAACACAAGCAGGATTAAATACCAACATAAATTGTTCTGAGAGTGTAGGACTGGGAACAATTTTATTTTTCACACTTAACTCAGTATTTAAAAAGCACAACCACCTCCAAGCTCCAAAAGACACCTCTTTGCCTCCATTATGAAATGGAAACCAGGGTGATGTGTGGCTCCCATCCTCCAGCCTCCCTCCTCCTGCCCCAAACGTCCTCTCTGCCCTCTCGGGTGCCACTGGCTACTGCTCAGACCTCATCCCAGCACGCCTTGATTGACTCAGAGACCAGGCCCAGTGCAAAAGCCAGTGGTCCCGCACAGGATGCTTGCAAAGTCCATGTATTATCTGAATAATTCCCGTTACATGCCTCTCTCTTTTTGTCTGGAAAATTGGTGTGTCTGGCCCCACTTTCCTCATTTCTTCAGCGAGCAGCTGCCCATTGCAGGGCTGCCCCATAGGCTTCCTCTCTCTCTGCCTTTGCTCCTACGTTTATTGTGTATTAGCTGCAAGGGCTTCTGGAAGTTTTGTGGCATTGTATTTCTCACTCCATGCCACAAATATGAGCTATTTGTCCTTTTTCAGGAAATTTGACATTAGGAAGGTTTTGGCTGCTGCAAGAGGCCAAAAAGCTCTGGGAGGCACATTGAGCAGGATCTATGACTTCTGCTGTATTCCTTTCTCCTCCTCCTCCTGTCAGGAGGCCAAGGGGGACGACTCTCACCTTGCACCCTCTCCCTCTGCGCTCCAGTTCCATCTCATCTCATGTGCATCTCCCACAGCTTGCAAAGACATGCACGTGGCTCCTGCTGAGGTGCCTTGCCAGCTCCAAAACCTGAGGGAAGCTTTTTATTGGCTGGGGCTGGATCCTGATACCCTGATTCATGCTGCAGGGATCCTCACACTGAAATCAGTCGGGGGAGGAGCCCAGAAGCTGCCTGCTAGGACAAGAGGGGTTTCACGAGCCATTCCAGAATAATATTTTTCTATCTTTAAGATTTACAGCATTAGAAATAAAAGTTCCTGATTATTTTCCTAGTTCTTATTGAATCTGAAGTCTCTTTGGGAGTGCAAGGGCAGACCTATGTGGCAGATTTGGTGTGTGGTCCTCATGTGGCTCTCCCCAGCGTGGCTGGGACCAGTGAGGAAAGCCCAGGCTGCTGCCAGGAACCCAGGGGCACTGCAGCCTCAAGTCCTGCTGCTCCAACATCCCTCAGCTCAGCATGGAGGCTGTGTGGATGGGCAGGTGGCACAAAAACGCTCTCATCTCCTGCGAGCAAATGCCATTCCTGTGCTTGGGAGGGATGAGCATCACAGGGACCACGGGGTGCTTGGCTTGTGAGCCTCCTGTCTCTCCTCAGCAGGACACTACCTCACACAGAGTGATAAAAGCATGCATGGCAAGCACTGTGGCAGCAGGCACATACATCCCAGCATTTCACACTCTGGCTTTCACCATAAGGTGCAGGCAAAGGTCTGGCAAACAGATTTTGTTAGCCTCCTGTGCCTCACTGTTATTAGATTCATATGCTAAACCCAGGAGAGCATCTGGGCCTTTTGCATGTAATTACAAGACTGATAATCATATCAGGTGTAATCTCACCCTACCTCCCTTCAGCCCCACAAAGATAAGCATTGGAACAGCTACATCACTTTAAGTGAGGAAGGAGTCCAGCTACATCAAGTAGTGAGGATGCTGTAAATCCCTCCCTGCAGTTGTAAGATAAATGCATTCCAACTCCTCAGCTGCAGCATGCAGGGTTCCAGAGCCAGCCCGTGCATCTTAGGGAGCACCCAGGGTGCTGCGGAAGGTGAAAATCAGCAGCCTGCAGTTACCGCTGTCACTGGTTCAGGGGTTCACCAAGTAGTGCAAACACTTTCTCTTCTGGTGAGCCCCAACAGAAGGTCTTTAGTGTCAGCAGGGCCGCTGCGGGCACCTCAGCAGTTAACGCCCATGCGATTTTGGGCATCACAGGCCATATTTAGGCAGCCTCGCTGTCACCATGGCAACGGGATTCGCTTACACACAGTGATGCACAGGCACGTGTGCTCCAAACCCGTGCACAGAGGAAGGCAATAACACTACAAGCTCCTCACCAGGGTCTGCATCCACACACCAGGGTTGAGGGCTGTGAGCATAAACAGGTTGGCCTTTTTGATTATTTTTGCTGGATGTTCAAATGAATTGCCTGACGTGGAAATGGAAGACAAGAAAGGAGTTCCCATTCTCTCTTTCTTCCCAGGAGCTGCAGTTTTGTTCAGGGAAGGCATCCATAAAGACTGCCTCCGAAGGATGTACCTGGCAAGCCTCCATAATTCGGAGCTGAATGTATTTTTTGTTGCACCTCATCTGTGGCGCGGAGATAAATGATGTGTTTAGTCTTTTGACAATTTTGCTGAAGCTTCATTCCCAGCTGATCTCAGCCTTGGCCTCACACTGCCCTTGCAAACAGGAATAGCTGAGACCTCTCCGATACATGTGATACTGCAGGGGACTGGAAATACTTCTGAGCCAGGAAATAATGACAGTTATTCCATTAGATACAAAGGTTTTCCTCCAGAAGCTTAACTAAAAAAGCATTACACAGTTAATAATATTCTCTAAAATTCCCAACCAGCTCTAAATGGCCCAGATACCCTTTTGTCCCACTGCTCAGGACTGCTTTGCTGTCCTCTCCCAAGAAGGCTTTGGAAAAGCATGCCAAGCTGCACAGAATATTTTCACATTTATAAACATGCTCTTGTCACCCAGTGACTGATGAGGCAGCTCTGCCAGGCTCCTGCTGGTCCAGGTTTTCTGCAAATACATGCAGTGAGCTCCAAGCAGGAGAGCCCCCAGCCCAGCTGCTGGCTTTGGGTCCTCCATACCACATCCCCACTTACAATGAGTCATTGATAAGCCTATTGCTCCAGCTGAAGGAAAAGGGGTATGGACAGGCAAGACTGCCAGGTCAGCAACAGCAAGAAAAATAACAATAATGTTAGCCAGCCACATGCTTTTCAGTTCAAAGTTTTCTTGGCTGTGCTCTACTTTCTCAGAAATTTTGCCTTAGTAAGCCACAGCCACCTCTTCCAGCCCCCATCCTCATGGACCAGGTGTTGTGGGTTTTGCCCTCATGGGTGCCAGCAGTGGGGACAGGCTGTGAGTGCTGCCACTGTTGGTGCCTCTGTACACAGGCTGAGAGGTTTTTGCTGCCGGTTTTAAGCCATCACCGCATCCCCTCCGTGCTTTAGCTTTCCCAGGTAGTGGGTAGAAAGTTCCTCTCTCTCTCTAGCAAAGGGCAGTGAAGAAATCCACCCAGAGGAAGGGTCAGACTAGACATGTGGACACAAAGAGGAGGGGAAGAAAGCAGACACGGCATATTCCCACTTTTATATCTTGCCTACTGATGCCTGTGGGGTAACGAGGCAGGTCCAATCTAAAATGCTGAAGAAAGATCATATTCTTCCCCCCAAATACCCAGGTAAGTTAATATATATGTGTGTATATGTACCTTCTTGCAGGGAGAACCTATGCTGGTGTTACATTCACACTCCTGAATAAGCTGTGAGGAGCTGGGAGTAACTTCAACACATTAGATACAAAGGTTAACAGTGTTTAAAAACAAGAATAAAAGCACAACCCATAGGACAATGAAAAAGACAATGTATTTGCATAGATATTTTTACCTAAATATTCATACTCTAGAACTGCCACAGGAGCAGAAACTCCAAAGACCAGCCCAACAAGAAGTCCTGGATGATGCAGAGTAACCGTGCGCTCTGTAACTATTGCACAGTTATCTTTATCTGAATGGTCATCCGTATCTTAACACTCAGAATAATTTACTTTAGATCTCGTAGCACATATTTTCCCTCATTATGGAAGACTACTACAGAGATACTCTTTAATGACGATGAATCCTCTTGAGTTTTGGACAAGCAACATGATGGCTTAGATGGTCCAGAGAAAACACACCATTTAGAAGCAGCCAGCTCAGCCATTGTGGGAACTGCAGCTGGAAAGCTGGGTGATCAGGACCACTAGCACAGACATCTTTCCCCTTTGAGAAGCTGAAGAGAACTTAGAATCATAGAATCACCAGGTTGGAAGAGACCCACCGGATCATCGATTCCAACCATTTCTATCAAACACTAAGCCATGCCCCTCAGCGCCTTGTCCACTTGTGCCTTAAACACCTCCAGGGAAGGGGACTCAACCCCCTCCCTGGGCAGCCTTTTCCAGTGCCCAGTGACCCTTTCTGTGAAAAACGTTTTCCTAACGTTCAGCCTAAACCTCCCCTGGTGGAGCTTGAGGCCATTCCCTCTTGTCCTGTCCCCTGTCACTTGGGAGAAGAGGCCAGCACCCTCCTTTCCACAACCTCCTTTCAGGTAGTTGTAGAGAGCAATGAGGTCTCCCCTCAGCCTCCTCTTCTCCAGGATAAACAACCCCAGCTCTCTCAGCCGTTCCTCATGAGGCCTGTTCTCCAGCCCCTTCCCCAGCTTCGTTGCTCTTCTGTGGACTCGCTCCAGAGCCTCAACATGCTTCTTGTGGTGAGGGGCTTGAGGACTCCAAGGAACGTGAGCTGCTTTTACACCCCTTTGGGAGGGCTGGGCAGATTTCTGGCAGGGAGTTTGGCAGACTCAAGCCCCACAAGAAGCAAGTCTCATCATGGCACAAAAATCCTGCTTTGTGGCCTTGGCCTGGACATTTTCCTCCCACTTTGGGAGAGAAAGAGTATGTTTTAGCACTCGGGGCAGGCAGCTCCACCAGTATTGCTTTAATCCCTGTTCTCAGGTCCCTGCTCTGGTCCATCATTGCCCATCTCCTCTAACTCTTGGTCCACACAGAAGCCATTTGCTCTAAGGGGCCAGAAGGCATCTCCCTGCGCAGGCTCTGACAGCTCAGCACTTCTTCAGCAGCTGAGCTCTCCCGGAGCCCCCGCAGAAGCAGCGGGGCTTTCTGGGGACAGGAATCCCTGCACCCTTTCCAAAGCCTATGTGAGTCATTGAGCTGTTAGAGGCAGGAGGTTATTTCTGGATTTAACTTTCTGGACTCAGGGAAACACTGCTGTGTCAGCACCCAGCTGTGCTTTCAAGAGGTGCGTTATTTGGCAAGCCTTGCCAATCTATTTCCATACGAAAGCACACTCATGAATCACTCCTTATAAGAAAAAGCTGTGTAGGTGAAAGGGCCATGAGAAGCTCTTTGCTGGGAGGTAGCAAAGCCAAAACTGACCATTACTTTTTATTCTTCACTGTAAATAAAATAGCCACACTGAGGTGGAAAAGCCCAGGAAAAGCCTCTTTCCTCCCCCATCCAGAACTGATCCTTCTGCTGCTTTTCCCTGCCAGCTCCTTGGGAAGGATTAGGGCTGTTGCTTATTAATGCCTACTTCAGGGGAAACATCAGTGCTTCTCATCATGTATATAAAAAAGCTTTTGCTACTAATATTTCTTCCTTGCCTCCTAGAATAAAAAAATAATTGTCATACTTTCCAGCCAAGTCACCGTCTCCCCGCAAATATCAGTGCTTTCCTAACACCACCTTTTCCCAAGAAAAGCTTCAAACTGCATTAATAGGAACAAAAAGCTCGAGCTGGTGACCTGCTAGCAATGTTCCTGCACTCAGGGCCACCCCCCAAAGAATTTCTCAAGTTTTATTCTGTTTTTTTTGTGAGCAGCTGCTGCCTGGACACATGGGCATCTAGGTCCATGTGTGGTGGAGTAATGACAATAGCATAGGGAATTTAGGTGAGGACATTTCTGAGGCCACACGGAAGTATAATCTTGGTGGAGCCTGGCTGCAGCAGGGGTTCTGCCATCCCATACTTTTCTCATGCATGGAGGTGGGTACTGCAAGCCAAGGCTGGCAGTAGCATATGCCTACCCTGCAGACGGGCAGCTGGCAGAGCCCCCAGGTATCTGGGAGAAGGAACCGGTGGCAAAATGGTGTCTAGGATAAATCAAAAGAATGAGGGAAAGAGAAAGAAAAGGGACAAGTGAGGAAGAAACCAGAGAGGAAAGTTAACAGGAAGAGAAATGCATGAAAGGAAACTTCCTCCTGCAGCAATTGCCCCCTAATAATTCCGGTGCCCCCCACTAATTCTGGTTGCCTACAAGAAAGCTGGTGACAGTGCACAGAGACAGATGCAAAGGGGAAGGAGGGAACAATCTATGATGCCACAAGCATTTCTTGCTTAGCTGAATTTCTGTCTGCTACCTCTGAGGAAAATTTTCACCCCCCCAAACTTCCTCTCCCAATATCAACAGTTGTGGTCTTCCTTTCAGCTAGCTCCTTTCCACCTTAACTTTCATGTACAGACTCCTGACATCCATAATTTATTTCTATTTACCACATGGCACTATAGCAAATAGCCCCTCTCACACACATTTCAGTCAGTGTTTCCTTCAAGATTTACTTTAAATCTTTGCATCTAATTGTGCTTAGACCAACAGCCCTGCAATAATTCCTCATTTCTTTATCTTTCTGTACTTGCATATTCTCCAAATGTATTTTCAAAATATACCACCCATTCAGTGAGGTGTCGAAGAGCATTGCTATTTAATGAGTAAGCAAATGTGGTATTTTCTATTGCGACTGTAGGAAAGAAATACTGCATTTTCCTGGAATAAGTGCATTAAACTCTGAATTTGCTTCTGTCTTGATTCCTCTAGTTCTTGTTTCCAATATCCTAAATCTCATTCTTGGCTTTCCTTCTATGGTCCTTTAGCCAATGCATTTACTTTAAATCTCTCCCTTACTTTCATTGCATCATTTCCCACTTACTTATACCTTGCTCTTCCTAAAGCGTCTGGAAAAGTTTCCTGCTGCTTTTCAGCCATAATCAGCAAAGACAACTTAGTTGGACTCATGCTACTTTTCACTGTATTCCTTGACTTTACTGGCCATCCCCAGTTTACTTGGCTGACAGGTCATTTTCCATTCCTTGTTAGATTTTTTTTTTTTTCTGTTTGTTTGAGGTGTCCATTACCTGGTTAGTCTGCAAGTCCTGCCTTACAAGTTTAATTAAGATTTAAGGTTCTTATAATTCCTACCTTTTTATCCTATAGAGAGCCCAGGCTTTGGCAGTCATCCCAAGTAACTTTATGGCAACTCCCTTGTATCAGGTCCAAACCCCTTAGTTGCAGGGATCCTTGCTTTTAATAGAATCACAGAATTGCTTAGTTGGAAGAAACCTTTGAGATCATCAAGTCCAACCATACCTGTCCACTACTAAACCATACTCCTGAGCAGCTCATCTACCCCTCTCTTAAATACCTCCAGGGAGAGTGATCCCACTACTTCCCTGGGCAGCCTGTTCCAATCTTTCAGCAGTCTTTCAGTAAAGACATTTTTCCTGATGTCTAATCTCAAGCTCCCCTGGTACAACCTGAGGCCTCTTCCTCTCGACCTGGGAGAAGAGACCAACACCCACTTCGCTACAACCTCCTTCCAGGTAGTTGAAGACAGTGACAAGGTCTCCTTTTAGCCTTCTTTTCTCCAGGCTAAATAAACTCTAGTTCCTTCAGCTGCCTCTCGTAAGACTTGTGCTCCAGCCCCTGCACCAGCTTTGCTGCCTTTCTCTGCACATGCTCCAGGACCTCAACCTCCTTCTTGTAGTGAAGGGCCCAACACTGAACACAGTATTCGAGGTGCGGCTTCATCAATGCCAAGTACAGGGACACAATCACTTGGCTGCTCCTGCTGGCCACACCATTTCTGATACGGGACAAGATGCCATTGGCCTTCCTGGCCAACTGGGCACACTGCTGGCTCATCTTCAGTCGCTGTCAACCAACACCCCATGGTCCTTCTCTGCCAGGCAGCTTTCCAGCCACTCCTCCCCAAGCCTGTAGCTCTGTACGGAGTTGTATCCCAAGTGCAGGACTTGACACTTGGCCTTGTTGAACCTCATCCCGCCGGTCTCAGCCCATTGATCCAGCCTGTTCAGATCCCTCTGTAGAGCCTCCCTACCCTCAAGCAGATCGACACTTCCTCCCAGCTTAGCGTCACGCACAAACTTAATAAGAGTGCACTCAATCCCTGTAAACTGAACTGATTCAGCCCCTCAGCATGCAACAACAGGGTTCAATCCTGCAATCTGTACCTCTTCCTCTGACAGCATTGAGAGCCTCAGCCTGCTCCTTATCATGGGTCTGCCTTTCAAAACTTTATCTCCCATGCCGTTCTTTACGCTCATTTTATGCACGACCAACTTCAAGTCACAGCCTGAACACTAGCATCACTTTAAAGAGCATATCTAGTCTAAGTCAAATTTTATTAGCTTAAATAGTTTCTGTCATTGCCTACCTGTGCCAAGGTACAGCTTCTGTACCTTGCCATCTCAGTCTTGCAGTGTAAGTGCTCCGGTCTCCTCCAGCATGGCCATCACCTCTTTTTATCTACCTTAAGAAAGGAATGGCATAAATACCCAAAGCTCTCCCACCAGCCCCACTCCTCATTGCTTTCATCTGTCTGGTGCCCTGGTCTGTGGCTGCAGGCCTTCCTCGGTGTTTGGCCTAAACATCAGCTCTACAGCATTGTTTAAACTCAGCAGTGGCGTCAGCCTCATACTCCCTTCAGAGTGCACTTTCTTCTTGTTTTAGAAAAATGCAGTCCAATTGCAAAGCGTATTAAATGTGTACTGAAACCAATAAACCGCCAAGTGACAGATAAACAAATCTCCTTCTCCTCGGGCAACCTCCTCAGCAGGTTACTTCTCCGTCCCCAGGGAGGCACAAGATCTCTCATTTATGTGATGTCCTGATAACACAAGTGCAGATCTGTACTACAATAATGACTGTATACAAATCACATGCTTTAGGGCTTCAGCCACTTGCTTGCTGAATTCCAGAATAGACTACTTCCCTCAGTACAAGCTTGGCCAGATTTTTTTTCAATCACTTCTTCTCCTTCTTCTGAAGCACTGGAGATCAGCAGTAGGTGGGACGCAGTACAGGATATACAGTGAAGAGAGTCCTCCCTCTCACAATTGATACCTACCTGGACAATTTGCTGATCTCATTTATTACCATATTAGGCAATAAATATATTCCAGTCTTCCACTGTCCTCTCAGGTTAGCGATACATTAATTTCCTCTTACCTTCCTGGATCTGTATCTTAGTACATCTCACACTGCAACTGCAATGTAACTCCACTTTTTCTGTTTTCCGAGGTGTGGCTCCCATCTCCTTGACTTACAAGGCCAAAAATGTATTCACTTGTCTTAAATTACCGGCACTGATAAACATTGTAGGAATTCCATGGTATGTGCAGGAAACCAGGACAGGTAATCTTAACTTTTCCCCCCCTCTCTGCTCAGCACGGGTGAGACACACCTGGAATACTGCATCCAGGTCTGGGCTACACAGCCTAAGACTGACACATACTTACTGCACTGATTCCACCAAAGGACCATTAAGGTGATTAAGGCACTGGAACATCTGACCTATGAAAAGAGACAGAGAGAGAGCTGCGACTGCTTGGTTTGGAGAAAAAGTGTATAAGTACTTGGTGGGTGGAGTAAATAAGATGAAGCCAGGCTCTTCTCAGGGAGGCCCGGAGATAGGACAAGAGGCAGCGCACACAAACTGAAATACAGAAAGATTTTAAATTTAAGAGAGATCTTTTTTACTCTAAGACCTGTCAAGCACTGGCACAGGTTGCCCAAAGAGGTTGTGGAGACTCCATCCTTGCAGATACTGAAAACTTAGCCGGACACAGCCCCAAGTAACTGGCCCCAACTGACCCTGCATGAACAGTTGGGTTGGAGGCGCTGATCTCAAGGGGTGCCTCAGTGAGTCTCAATTCTGTATCCTAACATGTTTCTCTGGCCTAAAATGCTATGAAATTAGTCCAAGTCACAGCATTCAACTTCTCATTTAAAGCAAAAAAGATTAAATACCCAGATGTTGAGAGAAATGGGCTTGCTCAATTGCACCATCATTGTGTACATCAGCTGCCTCAGTAATGCAAATGCTCAAGTATGAAACAACCATCTCTTGCTTGAGTCGTACTGCTGCAAGGATTTGCCTAACTGGGTGCCCACACCCAAACCTCCAGCAAGGCTCCACCAGAAAGGTAGAGAGAGAGGGCCTTGGTGAACCTCAGAGCAACTAGTGATGGCCACTTGTAGATGTCACAAAGAACCAGATGATATCATGTCTGACACCAGACTTCCCACTGGCAGCAAAACCAGTCCTTTAGCACAGTCTTTGCCAAACTTACCTGAAACAAGAGCCAAGGTAGAGCCTTCTTCTTTGCAATCGTGTGCAGTGTCAGAATACTGCCCGGAGCAGACAGCTATGTGTCAGCTTGAAGAAACACAGTATCAAACATAAAACTGAAATGGCACTCAAGTTATTTAAAAAATTAAAAAAAAATTAAAGCCTCATAAAACATACCTTTTAAAACGTTCACCAGGCCTGATACTGTCAAGTCAGCTCAGCCAGACAAAACAAAACAAAAAAAAAGAATTCCCCTACCTCTAGCTCCATCAGCTCCTCCTTATTGTGACCCCATGGAGGTGGGTGCAAGTCCTCTGTGCTTTCACATACAAATGAACATATACATATTAACACATGTGAATTTGGGTATGTGTTTTTCTAAATCACTGAAGAACCAGAAAGTTCATCCTTTTGCCAAAACAGGCCATTTTTTAGCAGAATCAAATACCCTACCAAAAGAAGCTATGAAAACAATCTGCAAACTATTTTCCAAATGGTTGCTTTGGTGCTTGTGGGTTTTAACATTTGAAATAGCTGTTTCTCACATCCCTCTTTGTGAAAGAAGTGGGAAGATTCATCAATCTGACTAATCTGAGCAACAGTACCTTGAAAAAAGAAGGGAAACTGATTTCTAAGGACTAAAGCTGTAGATTCAGTTTGAGTCTAGAAAGTATCCCTAAATTTTCATTTTTCACACTCTGAACTCCACTATTTCACTAAAAAACAAAGTTAAAGTGAGAGAGGATGGAGGTTATGTCTGTGCTAACAAGCAGCATCTTTCAGTGCCTGTTTTTAGCCCTGCTTACTGATCTGAAATTTGCTCACCAGGTTCTCAGGAGAAAGACAAATTATACCAAAACTCCTCTAGTGGTTCCAGGTTATCCTCCCCTGGCAATAAATAAGGTGTCAAGGAAAATGGTGAAAGAATTTCTATCTGTGCCTGACAGTTGGAAATTCTGACACAGGCTTAAACAGGGTTAAACCTACTGCAATTTTGAGGAAAACCTTGGACAAAATCTGGATGTTGTCTTCTTCAGCAAATGTACGCTAACAGCTAGCACTTCATGCTTAACAGCTGTTGAAAAGGAAAATTATGATAGAGCAGAAAATATAATATTTGTATCCAATATACGATCTCTCACAGCAGGGAAAAAAGTGGTTAAAAATACAGTAAATCCTATTGTAGCAACCAATTATTTTTTTTGGCATGAAAGTAGCATATTTGGTAAGAAGGAAGAAACCTGTACTGGGAGACATACTCCAGTGTATGACACATGACTGAGTGAGGCCATGAAATCCAAGAGTCAGCCTTCAGTGGCACCAGGGTTTTTCTTCAAATTTATCTACAGCTCCTTTTGCAGCAAGAAAAAGGAAGGACAGATGGAAGAGGTGGGACATCCTGGAAAGAGGTAACCTTTGGAAATTTTTTTTGACCTTTTAGGAACATTTGAGGATAGCCTAGACTGTCCCGCAGAGCCAGCCCAGAAACTGAAACATTGTAGGACAGCGGGGCTTGCTCCAGAAAAGTGCCAGACTGTCTTACCTGGACACATGGGACACCGCTATTTTGCATGCTCAGGACATTTTTAATTCTTCTAAAATGTAAAAAGCTCAAAAATCTCCTCACTGATTTGACAGACTCTGTACATTTCCTAAAACATTACTAAGGCTGGGCTACCTTGCTTACTCATAAGCTTTTTGACAATTACAGCAGGCATTTGCAAACCTATCGCTGATCCGTAGCACAAACCTTTTGGGTTAAGCCTAGCAATTGAGAGGTTTACGCCACTAATGAAAGGAAAAACTCCTTTCATGCAGTTACATCGATTTGGGCAACTGCCAGGTCCCAACTTAAATGAAATCAGACAGCACACGTTGCACTGCCCAGCAGTACAGCTCTACATTGCACGAGGTGTCTGCTAAGCACTAGCTCAGACATCTCTGCAGAAAAACTTACCTGAGGTGACTTACTAGTCACCTAGTTCAGCTAGTGTGTACGCAGGACCAAACAAACCGGCAAGCAAAGTGGCCACTCAAAACTTTTACCATTATTTTTTGCAGAGACTATTCTCAGTCACCGGACAAACAGTTAGACTCTGCTTGTCTCTTCCCCCATGCAGCAGTGCTATACAATCTGAAATAAAAAAATTAAACCTAAACCTGATCCAGCTTTCTAGTTCTGTATATTATAAATTCTTTTTAATATTGCCATCTGTCATATTTTGCCAAAATTAACAAGACACTGAGCTAAAGTGGGAAAATCACATAAGAAAGCAGGCACCAAGTAATATTTAACAATGCTACCTGAAAGGAGGGCAAAAGCAACACCCACCATGTTGCACCACTTGGCATTGTCCATCAGTTCTTCAAAGGATGACAGACTGTAGGATGTGGAGAAAATGAGAACAAGGCAGAGCTTTGATATTTCACCTCTGACATCTAAGAGAGAGCAACTGAAATCTGGAATAGTAATTTTTTTTTCTTTTTTTCTTAAAGGTAAATTGTAAATTATACTAACTGACCTTTTCAAACTCCCCAGATAGGGGGAAGCATACAGAAGGCACGTGTTTTCTTCTGCACTCTACTTGTGGGATTCGTCCTACTCATTTTATTAAAAAACCCAAGTTTCTAAGCAGAACTTGGTGGGGGAAACAGACATCCAGGGATTCTGCAGATGGTTCAGTAGCCTATTCCAGTTGGGTAATAAATGAATTCTTTTCACAGTAAAGAACTGACCTTGAACTATGAAACAAGTCATTCTTCCCTTACACCAACAATCATCTTCTGTCCAAAGCAAAAGCGAACAACAAGCACACGCGAGCCTGTGTGCGCTTCTGTGACTGAGCCAGCAAGAAAGGGAAAAGCGCTTAAGTTCATGCACGTTTTTATTGAGTAGTAATATAAAATGCTTCTTTCATTGTTACAAGTGCATGCTTTGATTGCCAACATTTCGAAGTCAAATTACAAAGGCAAGGCTGTAGGCTGTAGTGAATTACTTGGGCACTTATACAATTGTTAAAAAATATCAATGGACTGTTTTGTTTTGCTCCTTTTTCTTTTTTTTTTTTTCTTAGAATGAACCAGTTGAAAACTGTAACTGATATACAAAGGGAAAAAAGTGAAAAAATTACACATTTTGTGGCACATGACAGAACAGAACAAAATGACTAAACCATTATGACATTAACAGTTATCATGCATTTAGAATTTCACATGTAACTACAAACTTATTTAAATTTCACAAGGTTTGCTAAACATGCTACCCATCTATATGTGCACTGACAAGCTTATGTTAAAAACTTTAAGAATACTCTCCCCCTTAGATTTTTCAAAGCTTTTTTTTGATTACAAAATTTCAAAGGCATTAAGCATTTTTTTTTTAGAGAATATAAAGTACGCCAGTATACATACATTTCCAGTATAAGTCAGACCACTAAGCGCATTACAGTCCCATACAGGCCTATACAGCCATTTTTTTTCTTAAAAAACATGCATAGGCAGATTTTTACAGAATATAGATGCTTTTCACTGCACTTAATATGGTGTCTTGTTCACTATACTTAAAAATGCACCACTCATAAATATTTAAATTCAGCAAGCCACAACCAAGACTTGATTTACCAAAAAAACCCAGAAAACCCCCCAAACCAAACCCCCCTAAATATAAACAGCAAAAAAAGATAAATGTTATCATTATTCCAGTTTTTTTTTTAAAGAAAGAAAAGGATAATTGCTGCCAAATTAGTAAGATAAGTGTTATATTTAAAGAAGGGCATTGAAGCACACTAAAGAAACCTGAGGTAAGCATAATCTGTACAAAATTAAACTGTCGCGCTCTCTCTCTCTCTCTCACTCTCTCTCTCTCTCGTTTTTTTTTGGCATTTTAAACAAATTTCCAACATTCTTTTTTTTCTTTTTTTTCTCTATAAAGACTGCCTAATTTATATCATAGCCATTGTCTGACAAGAGTAGCAAAACATTATCAATAAATAGTCCTTATTTAGTTTGTACATTTTGTTAAAAATGTTTTGATGTTGTCCATGTTTAGTGCTGCAACTGTAAACGTACAATAGTTAGTAAGAAATTAAACAAAGTTTTCATGTCCAGTAACATAATAAAAGGCCTTTCAGTAACATATCTAGATGTTCCAAATGCAGTAGGAAAACATGTTCATTCCCCTAACTTTGCAATATATACCAGCATGAGCTTTCATTTTTCTACAAGCATTTTAAAGGCATATCCAAAGGAGGTGTCTCTCCCCCACCCTCCCTCCCACCAAATTAAAGTTGACGATCTCTTCGTAGATGATTTTTGTAAACTGAATCCAACACCTGGCCCCCAGAGCAAGTAAGCTATTATCAGAGGCGAGAACATCCCACTGCTAATGTGCAGCAACCCCATCGCACCCTGCAGCTCAACCCCCCCTCCCAGACAGTGGTCACTGAATATTGCTGCTATTACTGCCGTTGCTGTCCGTGCCATTAGTCTCTGTGGAGATTGCCTTGTTGATGGAGTTAAGGTTGGCATCGGATGGCACATCTCTGCGTGGAGGCATTCGCTCATTAATTCGATCTAAGCCTTTGGCCTCTTCGAAGCTAGTGATCTTATGCTGGGGTGAAAATCCTTTGATAGCTAAATAAAGGATTATTAAAAAGTAAAATTAGCAAAGTAGAACTGTCAGCAGCTTTACCCCCAACTCAGAAATGAGCGCGGAATTCCTCCTTTGCAATGGTGGCAATAGGATCTGACAACAGAACCAACCCCTTACCGTACTCAGAAAGACCTGGGGGTTAACCATCACCACGGTCTCTTGCAATGCAACTGTTTTTTTTCAACATGGTCAGCTTCCAGTATTTTGTTGTCCACTGGGGTTCAGCTTAAAACGCTAAGAAGCTGACATGAAACTACAGTTTGCAAGTAGGAACCATGCTTAGAGCACAACTGTAAGCCAAGGAGTTAGCATTTGTCGTCATCATTTACAGCCTTAGAAGACATCGTGCCTCCCTTAATCAGGCAAAACTCCCATTTGACTTGCAAAGACCAGGGGAAAAAGCACTGGCCCGCTACTGATGGTGATGACATGGTGAGGCCAGCTTGCGGGACATACATTAAAGCTATGGGAGATCTGGGGTGGCCCTACGATGTGTTGCCTTAGGTTCCCAACACAGGCAAACTGCTTGTTGATTGCCTGGGACAGTTACTCTCCCCAACACATCCCTGGACTTCCAGAAAGCAGCTTGAGCCAAACAGCTGTAATGCTTAGCAACTTAGACCAAAGATATCATCATTCTGTCACATTTGTACAATTTAATGTTGGAAACGCACTGATAAAGGACCAAAATTCCAAATGAACCAGAGGACTTCTGATCTGCTCTTCAGCAGCGACGCTGATGAGGCCACACTGACCTCATAAGGTGGCCACACACTGGGGAATGTACTTGTGGAGTGTGATTTTTATTTTTCTCCTCTCTTTAATTGAAGAGTTGAAGATCTTTAGAGTTAAAGCAAAGGAGAAAAAAAGCACCATAGGCAAACAGCAGATCACAGCTCTGCAGATAATTTGTCATAGACTTCTGTGTGTTTTTCTCTTATCTGCACCAAATCAATGCATTGCATTTTTGGAACTGGCACTTTTGTTGTGCCTCTATCTTAACATGCCATAGAGCAAAAATGATGTGTTAGTACCAGGAAACTGCAAACTCCCTAGGGAGAAAATGGTATGGGAGTTTCAAAGATCATATTCAATATTCCTTCTCTCCTTTTTCTTCTCTTTACCCCAAACTGCTCCTGCTCTCCTTTCTAATATGCAGTCCCGATTCTGGACAAGCTGGTGGCTTCTGTTAAAAAAAAAGCAAACAAACTCCAAACCTCAGAACATCCCTGGTACCAGTCCACCACTCCTTGCATTTTGTGGTGCACAAGAAAAGCCTTTTTCATGCTGGTATTTTTGCCAACCATTCCTGTTAAAATGGGCATATCCTGTTTGGCTCAGGATTTTGTTCCTTAGCCAGTTTCACAAACTTTATGTTAGAACTTTGTGAAGTGCATGAGTTTTATCACATATTATACTTCAACTCAGAAAACCAACATAATGGTGATTAGTCAAGTGAGCAGGGGAGGAGCAGTGAAAACAGAATGGGCCCTACAGTGAGTTTTTTTATGAAGATGTCTAACAAGCACCCAGGCCAATCTCTTAAAACAATAGTTTAGTGGATAGCCAATTGGAAGCTGAAACACTTGCTGTGTCCTGGAGCTTGCTGGTAGCACAGCTCATTTGTGTCATCAGAGCTTGAATCAAACTGCAAAGGGATAACTGGGAAAGGATGAAGCAGTTTCTCCATCATTAGCTTTGTCTACGTAAACTATTTATTATGACTGTGGTTACCATATCTAACTAGTGAGGATGGGACATTAAGAATTAACTTGAAGAGCATGTATTGCTGGAATGGGGGCATGTTCAATCGATTGTATTTCAGACACATTATCACCTGTAGTACTGAGAAAAGTGCTCTGCTGTAGCTGCTGGTCAGACAACGAGTATTAGCAGTTTACATTGAGAGTATACTAAAACACAACACATAATCACAAAAAAATCACAGAGAACAGCCAAACTGTCAACAAGAATGCACACTGCAGATTAGAGATTGCCGACAGGAATAGATAATTCCAACATAAATAGCAGCTTACTCACTGCTATTTAGAAAGCAGTTGTATTTTCTCTTACTTGTTTGTTCTGTAATTTTATTCACTGCTTTTCAAAAATCAAAAACAAATTCAACTGGCCAAAAGGGCACATCTTACCAATGGATTTACTTCTTTTTGTTAACTAAAAAAAACACCCGCAGAAAATTTGAGAGGGGCAAGAACAAAATACAACTGAAGAATTTTGTTTTAAAGGGGAATTTTGAAAATTCTTCTTCCAAAATTTTAAAATGCTGAATAAATATTCTGTATCTACATTGCAATACAAGATTACTTAGGTTTTAACTATAGCATTAACAATTACTTAAGTGTTAAATTAGAGATCTCTCAATAAAGCACCATAGTTTTCAATATTAAATGTTCAGAAGTCTTCTGAGGCAGCCAGTCACTTTATATTCATAGCTGAAATGGTGCTGGTGTTAATGGTTGCTCTAATGTAAATATCCAGTGTGTAAACTGCCACTACCAGAGGAAACAGACATCTTGCAGACAAATGTCTCATGTTGTTTTACTTTTAAAAAGAAACAGAAACACGCTGAACTGTAACAAAAGACCAATACATTTTTCACTAGTGACCTAAAAGAAAAAAAAAACAAACTGAAACAAAAAAGAAAAAGGGGGGGAGGGAAATTCAACCAAAGCAAAGAATATTTATAAAAACTGCGTGTTTTCCTTCACCAGAGATTACTGAGAATTATTTGAGGCAGAGCCAAGACCCAGCCATCAGTGCACAGCTTTTGAGCTATATGTGTCACAGAGCATTTATGAGCTGCTGCCGAGTTATGTCCTGTGAAATCAAGTCCCCTGATCTCCTCCTGTGGCTCTACTCAGTGCTTAGTTGAACATGTAGCAATTCCAACCTGATTGTAACTTTCAGAACAAAAAAGACCCCAACAGCAGCAACAGAAAAAAACCAAACCCAAACCAAAAACATTTTCCCCTTTAAAGCAATTACATTTTGGTTAATACCGAGCCACAATTGTTAGCCCAACACCCACACAATCTGTACAAGCTACAGCAAAATGAATACACCCAGCAGAGCCCTTATCTGTTGTGGCACCAACAGAAAGGGGACTGGCCAATTTACCTTCATCAGCCTCAATAGCCTCAACAGTAGCTGAAGAGAAGAAAGGGGTAGCAAAACGAATGAGAAAAATGAGCAGAGGATTTTAACTCTAAGAACAAGTCAGTGAATAGCAAAGGAGCTACAACACTAATGTAACTGTAAGTGCTGGATTTTGGTGAAACAGACACACAGAGAAATGCTTACACAGAACCAATAATTTGCAGATTGAGTTAAGCTACAGTTCATTTTGCAGCAAAAGTTTCACAAACTAAAAATTTTTAAAGACACAGTTGAGTAGTTTCCTTTTGACTAAAAAGAACTACAAAATGAAAATGTCTTCCATATTGCACATCTGACCTGCAAAGGTTATTGTATAATTCTCCCTGCTTTGAATAAAATCAGTTTGATTTGCCTTGTCAAAATAGAATGAAAAGTGGCATAAAGCCATCACACAAAATTCGTGCCACTCACGAAGTCAGCTTGAAAAGTATTAGCTGCGATTACAAGGCAAGAGAGCCACACATATGATTCCTAAGTGATTATTTTCTCTCTCCTGACTAAAAGAAATCTCAGTACAGTATGGGACAGAGTTTGCTCAGACAGCTTTGCTTTTGTTTGCAATCTCGTCCTGTCTGCTCCATCTGTAAGTGTCCTTTTCATCAACCCAGTCTCCAAAAACAGCATTCTAATATTTTATTTACATTAATGGACATATACACAACACTGAAAGCTGCTGGACCTCCAAAACTCCAAAGCCTGATCAGAGAGAGAGAAAAGTTTGTAATTGGGAGGTTGCCGCAATATTATGAATACCACATTATCACTGTTTTGAAACCATTTGTTGTTCTTAAAGACATGATTTCACTTGAATTCTGCCCATCAGCTTTAGCATGAATTTGTTTCCACAGTCAGAGATTTAGAAGCTAATGCAAATCAGCAAATGCCATCCAGTATAGAAACGGTACAGCTCAAATTTTTAAAAAGAAATTTTGATTTTCAAAAACTTCTCTGATTTAGAGAATAGCTCAAGAAGCCATGTTTTTAGGAATTTCTCCTGGGATTTTTTGTCTTATTTTCCCTCAAGTAAAAGTTTTTTCATTCTCTATAAAACCCAAACAAAAATTTTATTTTTGTAGTTAGGATGTTAAATATGGATTGAGATCACTACTAAAAGATGTATGGTATTATCTTGCTGCATGGGGAAATGACAGGAGCTAACCCACGTGCACCAAGGTAAGCCTATGCCTCTCAAGCTACAGAGCAAGAGAGGTGGCAAAAATCAAGGAATAAAGTAAATGCAAACTTAGAAGAAAAGGAAACATGATAATTAGGATGAAAAATAACCAGATCCAAACCAGCACTGACACATTAGAGAAAAAGACAACTAAAATGTATACTTTCACAACAGAACATACTACTCATTTTCTGTTAATACATACAGTAATATGAATGTGTGCTTAACAGAAATGATGTAAACTTTGGAGTATTTGGTGAATGGGGTACTACATCTTAACTAATGCAGAAGCTAGTGTATAGTAATGTTTTACTAAGCCAGAATACTGCAGTATGAGGAGATTTTCCTTTTAGTCATTGTAACAAGAACTTTAGGCAGTTTTCTCGAATTCATTTCAATGTCTAATATTTTGCTAGCACAACAATATCAGTTTCCTTGGATCAATGACATGAAGAAAAGCCTAGGTAGACCTAAACCCCATTAAGAAAGGCATCCTGTGGAATCATATTGCAGCATTTTCAAAGCAGAACGTTACTATGCGTGTAACACACAAGTCATCAAAAAGAAAAAAGAGAAGAGAAAAAAAGGGGAAAAGGTTTACCACCATATACCTGAATCTTCTAGGCAAAAGAGACAGTAAAGGGAAAAATACAGACAAAGAATACTCCAGGAAGGAAACAGGAAAACAAGAGGCTGAGACCGTGTTAAGGTTATAAAGCATTACTATTTCTTACATCTACTGCCAACAGAACCTCAATAAGGGAGAGATGTTCTTGTGTGCCTGCAATATACTCTACAGCAATATGCACACACAAAAAGGAGAGCTTATAGCAGTAAATTAAATACTTAGCAGCTCTTTATTGCAAAAGGAATATTTCATCAAAGGCAGCCATATTATAGGCTTACAAATTTTCCTGTAACAAGAAGCACTTGGTATAAAACTGAACCGACAATCTGTACTGTGTTTGTGTACAAGGCAGACGTGGTGTTTGTAAGAGCCTCCCTTCACTTGGGCTTAAATCAGAATGAAATTGTTCTCATGCTGTCACTTAGAATTGCCAGGACAGAAAATTTAATTCTAGAGCTATTTTCCATTGCTGATTCTTCATGAGGAAGGACAAATCAGATAAAATAAGAGTTTGAGTGTCATTATCTAAGCTGAACCTTTAGTACTCCATGTATCAAAGGCTGCTCTTAACAAAACCCCCAAAAGATGCTGTAAACTGTAGAAAGAGCACGCTTCACATGCAATGCTGATCTACCACTCTGAACAGTTGATTTTCAGGGACTTTCCCCCTCTCCTCTTTCTCTGAAAATCAGAGGTATGTAATTAGTCTTGAGAAGTGGCCTTACGTGAACTGCTCACAAAAGCTCCAGTACAACAAACCACCTGTTTTATTCTGTCCTTTATTTTTTGTGAGAAGAATGCCATTACTTTTCTTGGATTCTGCAGTTGAAAACCAGCTGTTTTTTTTTACACGCAATGACACACACAGGAAAACAGGCTTACCACTCTGCAGTGTTTGTTTTCCTCCAGAGAGCACACCGCTGGGCAGCATTCCCGTTGGAGTCAAACCTTTCAGCGTCAGCACACTTTCACTCTCTTCTCTGCAGAAAAGGGGGGGAAAAACCCCAAACCAATAGTAAATAATTGTCTTTTTAAAAAAATATGGAACACATTTTAAACACCTTAATCTACACCATTCCTGCAATGACGTGGTTATCTCCAATCTCCTTGTCTTGATAAACTCAATCCTGTGACAACACCAGCACCAGTGCAGTTCCCCCCACTGCTATATAAGTGGTTCACCTTTGCTCCACAGCATAAACAGACTCCCACTAAAATTAACACTATAATCTGCATCTATGAAACAATGTATGACATAAATTTGAATATATACGCAAACCCACAAACGTGATAGTAGGAGAAACAAAGGAGCAATTATTGCCAACAAGACATTTGAGTGTTTTACACCGTGTGGTCCAAGATCAACTTAAATTGTTGTTTTGTCTTTGTCTACACTTTCAGTCAGGTGCATTATTTATTAATGATCAACAGCCACTTTAAAAAAAAAAGGGGGGGGAGCTAAAAGCTTATTAAAATTAATAAGCAATTACATTCTTACTAGCACTGTTCCTAATAGTTTTATCTGCTGAAATAGATATGGATTCAAGAAAAATATTTTAGGAAACCTATATGTGTTTCACCGGTCTTCAAATACATGTATTTTTTAATATTTCACAGAGGGAATACCATAGCTCTATCCAAACAAGCTGTTAAATACAGCTATGAACACTGTGATGCTGTCTGTGATGACATACTTTCTCAGCAGCAAAACTGACCCCAATTCTTTAAGAGAAACCCATTTTGAAGTGCTTTACTCTGAAATGTATAATGACATTAAGCTGGAGGAAGCAAACACAAAGACAGAATTTAGTTCCACATTCACTCGAGGATAATATGGTTTCTGAAACTGTCTTTCAGAAATTCTACGATTTATGATTTTCTTTAGACCTACAGACCCTAAATTACTCATGTATTTCAAACAACCCTAGTTTACCTACTACATATATTCTTCAACGTCTATTTGTAGTTTGAAACTTATTCTCCTTTTACAGACTTTTCTTTGTGTAATAGTCAAAATCAAATTGTGACTGCATTCTTTGCAAATTTCCTAAGTAATTACAAGTAATGTAGCAGCCAAACATCTCCAGAATTAACAGTGTTTTCATCATCAAGAGTTACGCGCCGAAGTTTTTGCTTTCTCTTATTTGTCACATCATGCAAATACATGTATATTTTCAATTCAGTCCATTCCATCTCTTTTAAAAATTAAACCGCACTGATGCTTTCAGCTTCACCTTCATAGGGTTTTTCACTGTATATTTAATATCTTTAGAATGCATATTCTCAGTGAACCTCTCTATCACAAATTTTGAAATTTTTTTAGCCTTCACTGTTCCTTTTTTCCATTTGATGTATTTAAGTTCTGTTTTTAAAAAAGGAAAATAAATTGATTAAATATTTTATTTACCTTCCTCATATCTAAAAAGAAAAGTCAGACTTGAGAAACAGAGTTGGAGAGGCAATGACAGGGAACTGTGACACCTTCCACTGAGCTTAAATCAATCTTTCTATGATGGCTATCCTCAGCAAACTCATTTATGAACACTGAAACTCAATGCAATGCTATTTTAATATCTGATTTTGAGACTAAAATGGCTGAAATGATTTTTTTTTTTACATTCATCTTACATCCTCAAGGGAGGTGGCGACCCTGGCTCAGAGATGAGATGTTCAACTGAGTCCTTTGAAGGTGGTTACATCAGGTGCTGATCATTCAGAAATGCTTTTCAACAATTAGTGAAATAAATTTCCTAATCAGCAACGATTTAAACAGTAACTTCCAAGATTTCTGCAGTAGGCTGTTTTAGACGATGGTATCACTGCAGTCTTTGCAGAGTTATACACAGTTATCAGACACTTGTGTGTTAAATGTCAACTGTGTTGGCAAGGCAGAAAAATTAACCCAGGCTATTTTATAGGAACAGTAGTTGCAAGATTAACCTTGTGTAATCTTTTCTGTCTAGAAGCCTGGCACCTGGCTGAAGTGAGTCAACTTTTCGCAGCAAAAGAGAAGAGGTACTCCCAAGGGGGCAGTGGTGTCTGGAATGAAATGTCACTCATCCCCCTGGTCAGCAGGGGGTCAGAAGACTGGTCAGCAAAACTGCCCACTGGGGTACCAGTTTATTTTCTCACTCTGCCTCTGACCACAACAAGGATGCACTGTATTTAAGGTTAAAGCTAGTGGAGAATAAATATACTCTTCAGCTCCAGTCCTTCCTGCGTTTTAAGGTCCATCAACAAACAGGAACTATAAAAAGCTCAGCAGCTTCAGTGAGTAGACCTCTGGCTTCTCCAGATACAGTCCATTCTGGTCTTCTGGAGATATAGGGATGCATGTGACAAGGGTAAAAAACTGCTTCATGAACAACTCTGAGATGACCCTGACCACTTTTCAGGGGAAGAGCAATACTGATCTTGATAAGTCTTCAAAAGGTGCTCCACATCAAAATACAGCAGATCCAGAAGCTGCAGTTCAAGGCTGTAGGAGAAAGCCAGTTTTCCCAAACTTTGTTTGCTCAACTATTACCAGAAAAAAACCCAATCGTGCTATTATATGAAGGTGGTGGCAATGTCAGCTCCAGGCTCTCTGCCAGACTTGGTACAGAGGAGCAGGTGGAAACATTTGATCGCTCCCCTGGCTTGTTTAGGGAAAAGGTATGATGCCAACTTTTCTTTTTCTTTTTTTTATGTGTATCACTTTTAAGTAGTTTGTGCATCACTAGTAATTCACATATAACACTTTGGGAACCCCAGGTACAGAGCCCTCCATTTCAGGATACTATTTAAAGTTATGCTGCTGCAATCTGCAATGTGTGGGCGAACTGCTACATCCATGAGGAGCCCCACTGACAAGCTGCCCACTGCTTGCATGCTGCAGAAGAGCCTCAAATCAAGTAGCTTTTTAAATGTCCTTTTTGTATCAACCATGCAATGAAACAATGCAATTTTTAAAAATACCTTGATTTTGCACTAAGCATTGTAGCCATAAACTGACTACAGCAGAGCAACATAAAATTTCCTGAAGATAAAAGTCCCTCTGTTGAAAGGGAGGGAGAACTGTATTTTCTATATTTAGGCTTCAGCACAGCACAGTACAGCATGTTTTCTTATCTGCTCAGAGACAGCAAATGGAGAGTTCTAAACAATGGGTAGCAATTAGTTATTCATGTTCATGTGTTTGAGGGAGTGCAGCCCAAGGTAATGAGTTGCTGTTGTCTGCACAATGACTTCCTGGATTTTTAGTTAAATTATCCTAATGCTTTCATGTTTAATCATCTTTACTCATGGCTATAGCAACAACTATGGGTGACAAAGTGGGACAGTTGGCTTCCTTTTTACTGGGACATGACGTGGAACATACCCTTTTCTCCACATTTATCTCCACCCTTACAGCGGCTAAGAGTTAATTAGTACACCTGGTGAGCAAGTCTTTAAAAAAGGGTAATTGCAATCTTCTTTGCTGATGTAACTTGTTTGTTTGTGTTTCATTCAGCAAAAGCCCTGAGGAAGGCAATTATTCAGAGCCATAACAGCTAGCAGCATTGTATAAATAAAAAAAATCTTTAAAAGGTTCCAGTAAAACTCATCTGGGTAGTATATCACATATCATATTTACTGTTTGATTAACAGTAGAGTGCTCTAAATAGTTGTTTAAAGATATCCTTTAACATTAAAAAAATCTGAAACAGCACAAAACCTTACCTTAACACTGAGAAAACTCTAGCCATTTTTCCTATTGCTCTTATCTTGTTCCTTATAACCTCCTTTCGAGCAGCAGCTGTTGCTCCTATGGAAAATACATTAAAAACAGTTATATGGATTTGTAAACAATCATTACATTACTATTCTGAATTCTAGATACATACAGCAACTTTCTTCCAATCACTGCTATGGTCTGTTCAAAATCACAATTACTTTGAAATTTATGAACTCACACAATAATTTGTCTTAAAAAAAATCATATGTTGGGATAGGGACTACAGCTCAGCTAAGTTTGTGTGTGTATTTGTTGCTTGGATATCATCAAAACCTAGAATATTATCTGTGCATCCAAAAGAGAACCACCTGAATGGGAAAAAAGAAAGGCCCCTCACATCCCCAAGAAAATGCCATGTTATATTAAGTAAACCAGTTTCATTGAGTTACCACAATTATAACCACATACATACACCATGAAAATTTCTCCCAAAGATTTCTGAATGACAGGTCACTTTTCCTTGTACAGGTCTTGAATTATCATGTGTCATGATAATGCTTCCATCTTCACTGCTCCAGAAACCAAGGACAAAACTGAAAATTTCTATTATCGGTTCCTACCAAATTGGTCCATTTTATAAAGTGGAACTCATCCTGGAAGCTAAAATAGCATCAGGGGCCAAAAATGAGGGAGGTGGTCATGGCAGCAGGAGGGACAGCCCCAGGGAGCTGAGGCAGTGGCAGAGAGCCGGCTCCGAGCAGGGGAGCAAGGCACTGCCAACCATGGGTGATGGATGCAAGAGGTGAAAACCTGCAGAAGACACAGCCACAGGCCTTTGCCATACAGACTCTCTTTCGTTGTATTACAAACAGAAATTGACTTCAGCTGAAAGAGCTCATAGCAAAATGTGGGGCCCACTAAACTCAATGGCAGAAGTCTCAGCAGCGTGAGCATTTCACATGTCACTGCTCCTCCTCCCTGCGATCTCAAGCTGCACTGGGCAGTGCTGGAGGAGTCCAACAGCACCACACAGGAGATTTGCTGGGTGTCTACTGAGGGGCAACTGTGCAATAATTCTCACAGTTTCACTCTTTTCCACAGATCTCTGCTGATGGCAGCGCCATAGCTCTTCTATCCAGCACTGTCACCTCTCCTACTACAGATTTCTCAATTACAGTTTGAGACTTCCACTGGAAATGCAGACATTGCTTCATTATATTTACTAGATGACTAAGTGTCCTGTCTGACACCCTGGCATTTGAGAAGAGGTGAAAAAGCATGCATGTTTTTTGTTTTTTTTCCTTGTGCTTGAATTTCAATACAAATAGACATTCTTTGCAAAAAAACTCCCCAAACCCCAAACTGAACATAAACTTAACTCTCAAATCCTACAGCTGTTCAAAAGAAAGTTAAGTAACTGTAGGAACAAGTATCACAGGTAACAACATTAAAAACTCAGGATGTAGCTCACTGCAACTTTTAGTATCACAGTCAAGATCGTGTTTAACACTGGTGTGAGCAGTGAGCTTGATAAAGCAGGAGTTTGATAGCCACGCACAGGGAATCCTGTAGAGCTGCTTGTGGGGTTGTGTCCCTGACGAGGTAATGTACAAACGAGCCCACGAGAGCCACCTACTATGTGCCCACAGCTGCCCCAATCTGCATGCTCAAATGCTGATAACTGTATGCTTACGTACTGCATATGTTCCTATGTCTGCTGAGGAGTGCAAACTGGATATCTTTCAATCATGCACGCTACTTTGACATGCATTTGTCTTTTGGGGCAGCTACTAAACAAATTATTTCCAAGGATTTCCAATTGTCCTCCTAAACTGTCTTTAAATTATGAGCCTGTATCTTTAAGATCAAACTGAAATAAACTATTCAGAATGATGGCTTTCAAATCTCCCACATATAAAGATAAAAATAGAAAGAAAAGATTTAAAAAGATAAAGATACAAATATAAAGATATAAAGTCTCAGGCATAAATGCCTAATTCTAGGCAATAAAGAGTGGAAAAAACAGCTGTAATTCAGCTGTTACTGAACTATATATATTTGTAACAGCTTAATGGAATTTTAAATCAAACAGCAATGATTCAGTTGGGTTCTTCAGGAAACACATATTCCTGCCTCAGTTACTATGATTTCACTGAATTGTACTCTCAAGATACCTAAGACATGGTTTTCATCCTTTCTTAGCTTCAAAGCACTTAAACACAATTTGTCCTTTTTTCTTTTCCCCCAAGTATCACTATCCCTACTTGTTTATTACAAATCTACACTGTTGTAGTTGATCTTATAAGTATATTTAACCCTTTTCAGTCACTGTTTAGCTTCCAGAAAAGCTGAGAACTGAGAACTGGCAACACAACTTATAACCAAAGTGAAATACAGTGCCCTACACTTCAACAAAAAATAAGAATGGAACCCACTCCTGTCACCTTAATAATGAAACACAATGGGCTAAAAGGGAGTAGTTTTTTTCCTCATCAATACACATAAGAGGTTACTAGAAAATATACTTAAAAGATTTTGATCTCCATTGAATTTCCTAATTTATAACAGATAGTCATGATATTATTTACCCTATTTGTTTTTTTACAGATTATTTGCAAAATCATGCACCTGATATTCACAATGTTTTATTGCCCTGTTAGTTCTGACCGAATACTACTAACCTACTATCGCATTTGGATTCCCAAGCTATCTATACCTAAATCACATTTCACTTGTGAATACTCACTCCAGTTTAGTATCCTGAAATTCACTATCACTGCAAAATCCTTACAAATTATTTCAGCTACGTTTAAATATAAACTTCTATGAAAGTAAATAGGTCATAACCTGAGAACTGACTGTGGATAAAAGGGTTAGTTTTAGCCTTTGGTAACATTGCTTGATAGCCTCTTGAGTTTTACTTCTCCTTTAATATCTCAACAAACTCCATTTGCATGAAGGAACAGTGGACAATGGAGTGGACAAACTATTTGGGACGTAGAATAAAAGCTTTGACTCTTGCTTCAGTAATTTAGCAAGTTCTGCTGCATTTCAGATTTGTACTACCCAAACACAGCTCTTGCAAGCTGGATACATAGGACTTATGTGAGATGTGATTTTAATCTTCAGATGAAAGAAGCAGAATCATGAAGAAAGGACTATAAACTCTGAAAATATTCTGAGATGTAGGATTGAATAGACAGAAAACAATATTGAGTGAAAGACCAAATTTCTCACTGGTATCCTCATATTTTATATATCATCTAATCAAGCATCAGGGAAATTAATGAAACTTAAGCCTTCCAACTTATTGAATACCTTTCTTCTGTGCACAAATGGGATCTTCTTATGAATTCCAAAGGGGAGGGGGAAAGAAAAAGATCAGTGATGTTTGTAGAATGAAAATAAAAAATAATACAGAATATTTGACAACATCAATGGAAATGCAATGTTTAAGTAAAGTCTGAAAAACAGAAAAGAAACAAATTAGACAGGGAACAACCAAAAGGAAAGAAACAGAGTGAGACTGATGGGAAAAAAACCAAAACAAAAACCTCATGATAAAATTCTCGTTAGTAGATTTTGCAGTAAACCAACATGCAGGCAGAAGATCAGCAGCTAAGCTTAGCCTCAGTGCTACCACCATTTGAATGCATGCTTTCTCCTACATTATTGTGGCTCCATTGATGAGGCTTAATCACTTCTCAAAAACAGCCCCCCTGCAGTTTATGTGGGGTATGCCTGCCTGATGACAAGTCTTAGAACGATGAAGCCAATTATTCCATTTTATTTACATTTGATATCTAAAAGAATAGCTAACTATCATAGATGTGTGCTGCTTCTACCAAAGTCTGTGTTGGCCACTGCAGACATGCATTTGTTCACATGATCCAGCAGCTTAAAGCTATCAAATCCAAACACCACCATGGTACAAGGTATTGCATTTTAAATTCCACTGCGTTTCAGAGCAAGACAAGTGCAGCACTTGGTTCCCAGGCACAACTGCACCATGAGGTGTGTTTTGGGAATACTGGTTATCTAATGCTTGCTGCCAGGTTGGTCCAGATGCAGGGCACGCCAATGAGCCATAGTATGGGTCACGTAGAAATTGCTTTGGGCGTGAAAGGAACCATATCTGGCCAACTAAATAGATGAACAAATAAATAAAAAGATCACATTAAAATGCTCCTCTGCCACCAACTCACAGGGAGCAGGTATACATTGCAGCCCAGTCTTGCTGGTTTGGAGGAAGAACAAACATAAACCAGTCAGAAAAGCCTTTCATTTCTCTCCTAGTTAAAAATGAACTCAGTGAAAACCTAATGCTCTCTTATCTGTCCAGGTATCATCATGAACACCCTTATCAAGGCTCTGAGAAGTAACTGAGACCTAATGATGAGGCCTTTGCTTTTGCTCATCTCTGTGTTAGCTGGTGCACGCTTGCCCCAGGTGCAGCTTATGGCACTGAAGAGCTGTGGCAAATTTCACATGCCGCTGTTCACAGCAGAGCCAAGATTTCATCAGCCCAGACATCTGACTTAGTAATTCTCTTCAGGCTCAGATTGACAGCACTGTAGTGGGGAAGCTATATTCCAGCCGAGGAATAAATGCTCCAGCTAGTGCTGTGAGGGCAGCTTTTCCATGAGAAGGCTGTGAGCTACAATGTTGAAGGTAATACAAAAATTAATGCAGGTAATTTAGGAGCGCCTTTGTGCCAAATCATGATAGCGATGCATACAAAGCAAGCAGTGCATTTATGTCAAGTTGTCTATTACATAATTGCACCCTTTTAATTAGCAGCTTAGTTTTTCAATCAAATGCATGAGGCCAGAAATGTTGCTAATTAAAGTAAAACAGGATTGACTATAAGCTGGCTGGGTAGGAGTATTTGCAGCTTCTCTTGCTAAGCGATATATTTGATGCACAAACCACACAGCACATGAGCTAATGTTCACCCAAGACATTTTTTTCTGGATCAGATTATATTGCAACCACCATAGCAAACAGGTAGGAGAAAGTACAGCAAGAGGGAACTATGAGAGATAAGAAAACTTTACCTAGCATATCCTCTCATTTTTAAAGCACGTGAAACCAAAAGGTCAATACAGGCCAACAGGGACATATGGGCTAAAGGGCACTGATTGCTACTTAGGCTTTCCTCCACTAAGCATACACAGAAACTGCCTACAAAAAATTGATCAGATCCCCACAATGCGTTTCCTTGAGAAAAAAAAAAAAAAAAGAGGGAATAAAAAAGGGAATCCATGCTTCTGAGCATCCTGCTCATGGCTAGATGCAACATGCATGATTTGGAACCAAAAATAATGATAATATTAAAAAAAGAGCTCACAAGAACACCATGCAGTGAGGTCAGGTAATACTGACGGGGCTTTGTTTTGAAGGGGAAAGTGAGAGGGGAAGACAGAGGGCAAGAGAAGATAACAAATGAATGATCAGTGCAAACCATAGTGATGGATCATTGTCATTACATGTGGGAACCCAGGTCAGGGCATGTTCAAACTGCAAGGAGAGAAAGGAAATCAGCAGTGATCCCTGAAAACTACTGATGATATAAAAACAAGGGATAATTTTAAAGAATCATTTCATCAAACAAAATGCATCTGCTGTTGCAGATATCAGGCATTTCCTTCTATGGAAAATATGGCTAAAGAAAAACATTAGTGGGCGAATAGGACTGTACTGCTGCAGGAACTCCAAGGAAGCTGGACAGACATTATTGAAGAATAATAGTGGTAATGTTGAACCACTACAAGACTGTCAATATACAGCTCTTACAAAAACAGTTTTTAGGCTGATAATAATTTCAGTCTGTTTCATCAGGAACATAAATAAAATACATCATTTATTTTCTCCTCCACAAGACAAAGCTCTAAGGAATAACGATAAGAAAAGAGAGGGAATTCAACTGTCCCAAAAAGAAAGAGGATCTTCCTTTGTTGTACAGATAATAAATCAGAACCCACCAGGAAATCATTAAAGATATCAGCCTCTATTTATATTTAAAACAACCCTCAAATTTACTTTTGTGTCTAAATCCTTCAGTTTCTTCCACGTGTATGATCCCCAGGCTGGAGGTACAAGCCTGCACCCACAGCAAGCTGCAGCACCAGCACCACAGATCCCATTTTACAGCTCTAAGGGGATTATCCAGGAAAGCAGACACAAACATATGCCAGCTCTGGTTTTAACTACATATGCTAAAGAAGACAACATTTCTAGTATCTTCCTTAACATAATGTTTTTACACAGAAATGCATCCATACAAAAAAATTCTGAAAACAGATTTAGACAACAGTATTAGCATTACAGTACCACAATGGTTTAAATATTCCTCATGTGGAAATTTTAACACTGTTAGATAGCATTATGCAGTACACGCACGTGCACGCCCACAGGATTTCAGGCTGCCTCCCTGCTTAGACACCTGCAATGCTGCAAGCTTCACATGTGGAGGAGTGCCATGGCAAAACACCCAGGGAGCTGGGGGCGGGGTTCAGCCTCCCTCCTGGAAAAAACATAGTAGATACAGAGACCTCCTGCAGCCAGAGAGAGCTGCTGCCCCAAAGACCCCTAACACCTCATCATGTGTGACTCTGCTTTTGAAAACACGCTTCTGAACTGTAGCTTATGCATGGGAATGCTGACACAGTAAAATTCTAGAAAAGCACTACAGGCATTGCCTGTCTATGCTCAGTTGAAGTTTATAGTACAATTTTAAAAGAAAGTGTTATGCCAATGTTGAATCAATTTAAAAATCCTTCCCATAAAGCCTTTGCTTTGGCATTGCATTCAGTGGGATTTCAGCCTGTGCTTAAGTGCTTTCTTGAGCCAAGGATTTTACGCACGTGGTTTACTTACTACAGTATTTAATTTGACACAGTTTTTACTCATTGTATGCCTCTGTACTGTTTCACACGCTGCTTTAATTACACAGTAGCTACTTATTTAAATTTCATGAGAAAAAGAATTGGGCACAATATTCAAACAGGTGTTTTCTTCTCTCCACTGATTACTGGTTTCAACACATTCAGTCTTTGTCCTAAGTCCTGCACGATAATTGTTCATGACCACACTCTGTGGAGGATAGAGAACAGGGAATTCCATCTGGCTTTTCAAAGTAAAAGCAAAGCATTATCATCCATATGCTTCTTCTCCATTGCTAAGGAAACATTTGTCAAATCCCATGATCTAGCTTCCTTTTCCAAAGACTAAAAATAAAGACACTTTGAGAGAGAAGTTTAACTAATAATTACGATTTCATTAACTATTTTTCTTATTTGAAATTTCTTCATTCTCCCTGTTCATTCATTCTGCCTATAAACATCTTGAGAATATTGGGCAGTACTAGATTATTTTGAGTTCTTTTTAAAATATTTCTGTTGTTTTCCTATATAATTTCTTTTGAACACCAGAAGTGTTTATAGTTAAGAACGATGCACTGGATCTTTTCAGTTTTTCTCAATTGTGAAGGGACATTCTGGAGAGCTACAATTTACTCTTGCACAGCCTAACAGGAAATAATGTCTAATAAAATCAATTGACTTCTAAGAATCCCCAGACTGCAAAATATGAAGTACCCTTTACAGTCAAACCAACAGGTACAATGCGATTTATCACTGTACAAACTCCAATCCAAGTGATAACAGAAGTGCTCGTTCCTCTCTTAGCAGAAATGTCAGGTCAGAACATTCTTTATCTGCGTTTGCATGTTTACTTTTATTGATTAAATTGCTCCTTAAAGCTTTTTAAGCTGCATGAGTTGTGTTAAAAGAGGTGAATCATGAAATATTTCAAGTACAACTCTTCCAGTGTTACAGTACTGATGTTTTGCAAGGAGCTCTGCAGGAAGCTTGTTTCATTATAGAGAGATTATTTCATTGATATAATTAAGCTTCCTATGGGAATCCCTGGGATCTTAGGCATAAAATCAACATATGACCCTTCATGATAACATAACCCAGATTTCATGGAAGGGAATTTTTTCTTTAAACAAAAGAGTGAAACCAAGGAAAGGGTTAGAACAGGGCAAAAGTTCCATTAATTCTTTCCAAACCATGCAGTAAACAAATCCATTGAAGTCTAGCACAACAATTGCTTTCAGCACCACAGAACATAAACGGGATCTAGAAAATTATCCCAGCATTAGTAAATAAACTTTTAAAGCAGTTTCAAGGCAAACAAACAAGTGGAGGAGGCTCTTACCATCAAACCCATCTTCCTCTGTCCCCAGTTCATCATCTGAGCAGATGTTCAGCACATTTACGAGCATCTCTGTCACTAAAATGGAAAACAAATGCAAAATGCTGATATTAAGCTTCCCTAGTCTGAAAGAGAGCAAACTCTAAATGTAGCAGTGTTAATGACAATTCAGTACAGAAATGGCATCCACTTTTTAAACCGCTTGGACCTTGTTTTATGTATGTAGTAATATAAGCTTGAAGTGTTTTGAGTAGTTAATAAAGAGTGCTAATTTCCATAAAAATTGTTCAAAATATAACGAACATCCCAACAAACAGACCTTTAAAAAAATAAAGCATTTATAATCTCTTTTTGCAGTTGTCAATGAACTAGATAACTTCTGTTTTCTCCCCCTCAATATATTTTTGCTTTTCCTTCAACTTGGACAGCAGAGATGACCACTCTTACTGCTATACTGAATCCCCTGCTTAGTGGTATTTCAGTCGAAAACGTTACAGCAAGGGGGATGACAGAGTATTTAGTTACACATACTTCAGTTCAACAAAATGTTAACCCTTGTAAGATGTCCCAGAACAAACAGACTCGATGACTGCTACAGGTCCCTTCCTGCTTTAACTCTTCTACATTCAATAAAAACATCATTATTGGCAAATTCAGAACACATTCAGCTTGCAGGCTTTGCAACTCAGGCATGGAAAGGTCAGCCTCAGGCTACCCCTAACCTGGTTCCAGCTCCTTCCAGAAAGGCAACAGTGAGACACTAACCAGAGTGCACACAGAATAACAGCCAAGAAAAAAAACAACAAACCCCAAGACCCCAACAAGTCCAGCAAAAATCACAACAAAGGAAATGGAATTTAGAGTTCAAAAAAGGCAAAGGTATGAGATAAAATGTGAAAACATTAGCAGACATAGAAAAACTCTACTACATCTACATGTAGTAATCATCATTAAAAGGGTTACCAAGCATGTTCAGCCTTGCACTAGCTACACAGGTTGAAAGTTTAATTTTTTTAATCAAGTGGTTATTAAAATGCTCTTCTGTGACAACTATGATGGCTTAGCACATTAGAAGGGTGGGATACAGCTACATTTTTCCTACATTAGTGAAGAACTTAATATTTTCTTTTGACAATATTAGTGGAAAGACTTTCCACATTAACAACCACCAGTGAAACTAACAGCTTCCTACCTTGGTTGGCTTTTAAGGGAATAAATCTATAAAGAAAAAAAGGAAATAAATAAAAAGTTGTGCAGAACATCAACTCTTATATCCATGAGTTCTGTTTTGCAGATAAAGGGAAAACACTGATTTTGCTTCTTGGGGCTTCAAAATCTTCAAGCAATTGGTAAGTGATCACTGGGAACACAGGAAGGAAGAGGAAAAAAAAAACCAACCCCCAAAAAGACCAAGAAAAAAGAAAGATGAGGTCTCACTGTCACAGAACCTCAACAAATCTGACTGTGCATCCTGCAACCTCACTTGAGGAAGCATTGATGGGAAGCCTCTGAAAACATAACCTTACAGAGCATCCTACAGAAATACAACTTATTTGGACAACAGGCCCTTCCTAAAAACAGCCTGGCTGAGTTTACAGCCAAAGAAAATGAAAGCATTTTATCTGGTTCACAATAGTCTGTAACACGCGTCAGCATGGATTATGTAATGTCTCCATTAGTGGAAACAGCTGCCTATTCTTTGTTAATCCCTATTTTATTGTGTCTCTGCTTTGTTCACAGAGACCTCAGGCGTCTCACCAGCGGCTTTCCTAGTGAAAAAAGGAGTAGCTGAAAACAAAGCCAGTCATGACTGTAGGTAAGAGACACAGCTGGCTGTATTTCCAGTTGCCTATTAAGACAGAACTGTTATTTCAAGCAGCTTTTAAGAGTTTATTGTATTTTCCTGGCAGTAATTGCTGTTGCAGCAATATACTATAATGGACAGACCAAAGCAAGTTTCATCTCGGGCCCTGAATAAAATGACTTGGGCTTTAAGCAGTTTGCATTACGTATTCATTTAATATGCTAGACCAAAGTATTTTCATGCCTTTTGTGTGCTTGCCATTCATAGCATGAAGTTGTCTTCAGGCAACATCAAGAGCATCATGTTTCAATAAAGCATCATTTACGCTTTTTAGAGCCTTCTTGCCAGTGATGAGGCACCGTACACCCTGGGCAGAGAAGAAGCTGAGGAGCAGGTTTTCTTTCTTCCTAACATCTCTCTAGTCTCTCCAGGAACAGTTAACCAGACTGTGTCTTACCATCACCAGCTCTGTGTTTGGTGGTGAAAAAGCAACCCATCATCATATCAGAAAGGTTATCTGGGCAAAGATGTAACTATGATGTAGTGAAGTCTGTTGTGATGTCCCTTGAGCAGTAAGCCTTAGCCTTACTAAATACAAATGCTCAACAGCCTACAAAGGAACAACTAATAAGAGTTTTATTCAACGAAAGCATCTTTGGCCTGCAAAGCCATAAAATCTGTTTCTATAGCAGAAGCATAATGGCATCATAGCCTGGAAAGAGTGGAAATCATAAAGAACATATGAGAAGGGTAATTAAACATTGGTAATTTCTTGACCCTCTGAGGCCTGTTTCTTCAAAAATTGTCCTTGAAAGCAAGTAATCTATCTTCTTGCAGTTTTAAGTAAACGAGGCTATATGCACAGTGACTAAGAAACCATTTTGCAGTTTTTACAAACAGAGCAAATTTATGTACCTTTCTCACCCACAAACGGCAACGACCAGGTAAACACATCCATGAAGTTTGGAAGCCAGTATGGATGAGGTGAGCAGTTGAACTGTCTGATATTCATAACGTTGTTCTCGTATTTCAATACTGCAGCTAGAAGGGAGAAAGGAAAGAAGCAGAAGAGAAGTCAGCCACATGCATGTGACTGGCTACCAGACCAGTGCTCACAGCATGCACAGCCTGCAGAGCAGCTCACCAGCTTTCAATCACTTGATCCAGCAGCAGTACTTGACTGCTGCTTATAATAGGATACAGCCCCAAAATTGCAAGCTATTTCCAGTCTGACAGCGGTGTTGTCGGCTTTCCCTGGTACTAAGATGGGTTGGTAAGTGAATTAATAACTCTGAGTAGTCACGAATGTAGGCTCTGCCACTGGCGGGAATGAGGCAGACTATCTGCAACCATATATTTCACACAGTTCACAAAGCTCCTCACAACCATACCTTGCAGAGAACAAAGAAAAGCGTTTCTCTCTGAGTTTGAATGATGCTCTTCCAATGAACATTTTCAACACATTTCATTCATAGTATTGTACTACAGATGATACTTTTTTCTTACATTTTTCAAACTCCAGGCACATGAAACTGTGCTCCTGATAGTATGAATGAATAATATGATTTGTCTTACACCATTTAGAGTATTTAACATTCTTGTCAACACACACACACAGAGACTATAATTGCTAATAGTTATAAATGAATGACAATTATGCTATCGCCACTTTTTCAATCACCAAGTCAAGTTCACTGTTAACTTGTGTCAAAGGACTTTTGGTTCTTATCTGAAACAAGATCTGATTAACTTTAACCCGTTTTTGCAATATTAATAGGAAAAAACTAAATAAATGTATTACAAAGCATATCAGTAAGAAACATTTATTTCTGGAAGAGAACATAACTGCACCCAGGCTCAGTGCAGTAAAAAGTCAGATAAAAGAGGGAAAGGCTGTATGTGGCTTATGTAGAGAGGGCAGAAGGCATAGGTGAGACAGAAAAGGACAATATCCATTTGGTTAGGGAGGAGCAAAGTAATGCTGAAAACGCAGCAGATAAAATAAAATGAGCTCTAAAATCAGTTCCGATAACTGTTCTTACAAAACTCATTTTCCAAAGCATGAAGTTCACCCAACGCTATGCTAACACTACATTCCACACCAAGACCAGAGTTTAATGCACTTTTAACATTTGTTATTGCAATAAGTGGGTTTAGGGTGCTATAGATTAAATGTCAGGCCATTCATTGAGACTGTCTGGAAGAACACAGGATTAGGGTGGATTCAGCAGCTCTTTGTATCATAGATCTATTTTGGCTTTAAAAGAAATATATTGAGGGAGAGCTTTCAATACCATGTTCTCCATGTTTTTTAAATATAAATCATTCAGTGAGGGATTTTATTGTCGACTTTATGGGCTAACTGCCTCAGTTTGGGAAACAGTAAAACTAAATTGCATCTCTCCCTTCCCCTTTTTCCTGTTGTTTTTTCTTTTCTCCTTTCCTTTTCTTTTATGTATTCTTGCAAAGACACATGTAATACAAGATCTTAGTAATGGAGTTACTCAACCTAGTAACAGTATCTCTAACCTAATCAGGGTACATTTGAATTTACAGAATCAGTTTCCTGAAGTTCAGTAATTTCTAAATTGTACAGGCACAGAATAAACGTGCTCTTGGATGTGAACAGAGACATTTACAAAATAGAAGAGCAAGTATTTCTCTGCTCATGGAGAAAAAGGTAATTTTGAGATGACCACCTAAATCCAAAGAGACTCATAACTGTCCTTAACACAAAGACATAACAGTTTTTAAACAAGACAGTTATAGGATACCACAAGCAGGATCTTTAACCAATTTGGGACTAAAACAGTCAACATGATCTGAAGCTTCCATCTACTGTATAAGGTGCTGGCATGTAACATTTTTATTATTGGAAAAACAAGAGTGGGTACTAGCATTTACGTACAGCTCTGAATGCAGTTCCTGCTCAGTTGTTTACTCTTATTTAGACAGCACTGACTTCACTGAGTCCTGCTGGTCATCACCTGATCTTGTAGCAGGTCTAGTTCTGTAGCTGTAGATGAGCTGTCATTTTTATACTAGAGACAACACGTTGCACATGCTGTTAGACACGTATGGAACTTTGCATAAAGCACCTTCAATTTACTTTTTAAAGCTAAGAATTAAGCCATCCTAATGAGATCTAGTAACCTGTAACCTTTAGAAGGGTCTTCCTCAGCTTTAGTCACGGAAAAATGAATCAAGGAAGCAACACGCGATAATGCCTTCAGAAATGGCGAAACAGCATGAACCAAAAGTATGTCAGAAATATACCACACCAAGTACACAAAGATATATCATATTTGTTTTCCCCTTTCCTCCAGCTTTCCTACTCGTGGCTCTCCAGGAATGAATATAGTTCCAGGGGCTGAAGTGGGTGAACAATGTCTGCTGATCTCCTTCAATGTCTTCTGTCATCTCCTTCTATTGATTTGATAGGTTGCTAAACGACTTCTATTTTGTGGCCAATGACAGACCCCAGAGTGACCAGGGAGTTTCTGAAGCCTATTCACTGAGAGATCAGAAACCAGCTTGCTAACATTTACACAAACTTTTGCCAGTCAGACACCCTCCATTTAAATAAACCACATTTGACTCTTGCCCATTCTATTCTGACATTTGGCAGCCATTCTTCAGCTCAGTAAAATAAAAATGGCTTAATGCTGCTATTAGGAAAACAGAAAAAAAGAAAAAACAACCCACCAATGTCAATGCTCTTAATATTTCCATCACTTTTTGGCTGAAATTACATATAGCAGATCGAAATCCATTCTTCTTCTATCACAGTGACACAATTGCATAGTAAAAATAAGTAGTTTGTGGCTTTAGAGCAAAAATGAGTGAAAACCACACAAAAAGGACCAGTTAATGTTTGGGAAGATTCATTTAGAAGGACTAAAACTTCAAATTCGCCATCTTAGTGAGCTAAGGTAGTTCCTCTTCCCACCATTTCTTCAATTATCCATTAGGTCTATTTCTAAATTCTGTGAAAGTTGAATAAATCATTTTAAAAGGGAACTTTTAAAATTGGCCTCTAAAAAAGCCTGAACCATAAGCAAAAAAGTTTGAAAACATCAAATTAAGAATAAGTGGCTTTAGCTGGGTTTGTTTTTTTTAAAGGAAAATAATTTTGAAAAAGTCTTCACACCACCACATACATTTTTAAACCTGAATATCTTACAGAAGCAAGTTTTGATAACAGTATCTTAAAAACTATTCTCCTTTGTAAATGATTTGTACAGCTCCCCCACAAAAGACTTCAAAACCCACTCGAAGAAAAATAACACGATACAACAGTGCAGGTTGATAGCAGAGACAGAAGTCTTCTAAAATAAACCCCCTCCTAAAAGAATAAAATCAAGTAGGCTAGTTATCAGTATCACAAATACTTTTCTGAATTTTTCATTTAAAATATTTATTCACAAGCACAATGTATATAAAGTATTTTTATTAGGTATCTAATATTTAACATTAAAGAAATTAGCTATTGTTATGATTCTACAGTTCTGACTACTGCTTAGCAGTCAGAAGAAGAAAACTTCATCTTGAAGTAGTAGCCTTCCAGTACTTAAAATGGGGCCTATAGGAAAGATGCGGAGGGGCTCTTTATCAGGGAGTACAGTGATAGGACAAGTGGTAGTGGTTTTAAGCTGAAAGAGGGGAGATTTAGAAGAAATTTTTCACTGTGAGGGTGGTGAGACACTGGACCAGGTTGTCCAAAGAAGTCACAGATGCCCCATCCCTAGAGGTGTTTAAGGTCAGGTTAGATGAAGCTTTGAACAACCTGATCTAGTGGGAGGTGTCCCTGCCCATGTCAGGGGGCTTGGAACTAGATGACTTCAAGGTCCCTTCCAACCCCAACCATTCTATGATTCCATGATCATGAAGATGCTTCTCACAGAATAATAGGAGTTTCCCTGAGATATTCTGGTGTCTTGCTTTCTTTTGGTCATAGCTCTTCTTTGCCCTCTCTGTTGGCTCAGAAAAGGTTGGGGGGAGAGGGAGCTCATTTCTCAGTCCACATTAGCCTGATGCCTAAGTAGCTATAGGAGACCTCAGCTGCCCTGAAAGAGCAGGAATATTTTGAAAATTCTGTGGCTACAGATCATGGGGTTGCTGATGGACGAGACAGAAGAAAGTGGAATAGGTTCATTTGGTTATGAAACCCATAACCGAGGAAAACATGAGACTCTCCAACATTTCCAAACTCAGTTGCTTATTATTACAGGCTCCAACTCATATACTTTTCTTTCCAAATGCATACTCAGATAGATGTCGGCAGACCAAGCCACCAGTCAGTTTTATCGTGTATAATCACTAACCAGAACAAGAATCTTATTTTGTTATTCTGAACAGCCACACACATTTTAACCTGATTTTGGTACTTGTTGTCCTAAATGAGTTTTAGAAGCTGATGTTTTGTAAAGTGAAGATGTACAGATACCCCAAATGACATTATACCTCTTTCCAACATTAGTAAACTGAGATATTGGATGCTGAAATCACGTTAAAGTGAAATGAAACACTACTGCAACAGGCAAGGAGAATTTGTACTGTTTAGCTTAAAGCATTTAACATCGGTACCTAAGGATGGAAACACGGGTGGCGAAAAACGTGCAGGTAAGAAACCTCCTTTCTTCAGCCAGAAATGGAGACAGATCTTCTAACTTTCTCAAGGTCAAAAATAAACACCCAGTGCCATCTGAGTTCCCCCTGGTCTTCCTCTATCCTTGTTCTCACTCTATCAAAGATGAGCCTGTGTCTCCTGTGTTGTACCTGTCAAGTCTGAGTGGAAGTCTGAGATCCTTCTGGCATCTCAAATGGCACTTTAAAAGCCTGTATGCTGGGAGTTGAATTAACACCTTAAGCAAAGCGAACAACTTTAAACTGTGTGACCGATAGTTCAGAATGACCCAAAGACATTCAAGATCTGCTGAATCACTTTTCAGTATAAATTAATAACATTTCCATCAGAATTAAAAAAATAATGAGCATGGCAGAAATACTAGCCCAGAATGAGCTATATCTCTTTATCTAAAGAACCTCAAAATAATTTCAGCAAACAAGTTAACAAATTTTCTAGTACTTTTTTCAGAAAATATATACTGCATTTGGACAAGAAATCCAGTAAAGGTCTCTCAAATCTTCAGATCTAAGAAAGAATTTCAATTTCTGATCTAATGCCAAATTAACTTTAGCAGTAGCTGTGGAACTGGGAACAGTGCTTTCTCCTCCAGCAGAGTTGCTAAGTAACCACAGTGTTTTCTGCCCAAGATAGGTCAGGGATAAGGGTTAGTAAAACGCTTAAGGAGTTTAAACATTATCAAAGGAAAAAACAATTTACCATACAAAGTAATGATGTAAATAAGAAGTTTGGCTAATTGCAGTTAGGAAAAACTTCCCTTACAGAATTCAGAAGTTTTGGGTTTTTTTACCTGTGTAATTGCATCTTCCAAAGAAACACTGCAACAGCATTCAAGATTTTGTCAAAAGACCGCAAAAATCACTTCTGGCAAAACTTCTCTGCATCAGCAATGAGATGACCTAGATAGCCTGACAGGTTCTCTTTAAAAGCTTTTGTTTCCATGACAAGGCCTCATCACAACAGCAGAGATAAAGCATGAAAGAAAACTGATACGGCCAACAGAGGTTATGTTGCTTTTCGGTTGTTACTATTTCTTGAATATCACCCTTGTCTTACATGTATTTTACTCTGCCTTTTTCCAATATGAAAATAATTTTCCCTGTTAGATCCATTTGGATCAGGTACATTTCTTAATGTGTATCTGTGGCATGCCACATGCTGAAGCTTTATACACACTTCATTGATACATCATATTTCTGATACATTCACAAGTATATGGATGTACAGCTCGTTTTGATTTTTCTAGTATGCCAAACACCCCTGCATACTTTGTTTCTTTCCTTCATCATCTGCTTTCCCTTTCAGCAACATCACAAGTACATCGCAGCGTGTTGGAATAGACATCATCTTATTTTTTTTCAAAAGCTCTGGATTCTCTGGTGGTTATCTCACCACTGTGAAACTTAATCTTTTAAAAATGTTCAAAAGATAATAGTGTGTCTTTAGACAGCTAGTTAAAATTGTTCACTCAGCCAAAAAGCAAGCACTTACTGAAGTGACAGCCAGACACTAAAATATGAAGTATTGCCAATGATTTACAAATAAATTGCCTGCCACTGTAGAACTGCGTAAAATCTTACGCTTGGCTTTTTGTTGTTGTTGTTGTGGCATGAACAGCATTACAGCAAGTCCTAATTAAAGCATTAAGAAATGAAATGAAGGAATAAAAATTTAGGCACCAAGACAGCAGATCATGCTATGCAGTAATTTTTTTGCACCCTCTTCCTCTGTTGCTATGGAGAATTTCTCCTAGTGATGGGCACACTCGAATCCAGTGTAAAACTGTACTTACACAACTTTCTCAGAGTTTCTTGATCAGTACAACCACCCTCCAAGACCATGAACTCACAGGTAACTATCACAATCCAATTAACATTTATCTTCTTGCATGGGGAGTCTTGATCCTCTCCAGAAGGAGAAGTCTTAGAAAATCATTAATGCACCAATATTCTTGTAACAAGTTTCAAAAATAATCTGAAAGTATCCTTTTCTTTATGCTTTTTAATAATATAAATGAGAACACAAATGTTTGAGAAATCACTGAAACAAAAACGCTGAACAGAAGCTTGGAAGCTGCCAAAAATCATCTGTATAAATTCCTCCCCTTTGCCAGTACTCTCCATTATAATGAATATGGAAGGCATTAATAAAAATAATGAAGAAGAATAGTCTTGGAAAGTGGAAGGACACTAGGCTCCCCATATCTAGGCAGTTTCTGAGTACCTGAATCAGCATCGGAATGCATGTCTCTACCTCTAACTACACAGGCAGCCCCTCGCAGGAGCCTCCTAATTGAAAAAACTAACTTTGGCACCTCAAGTTGGGTGCGTGTGTGGGCTGGGGCTGCAAGAGGACCAGCAACCACATGACAGATGAATTATTCACACAGTCTTCAAGAGACAATGGCCAGTAACCAAAAGGATACAGAAAACTTCTTTCAGTGCCAGAATCCAGCAGAGCAAAGCCACAAGAGATTCCCATGGCAGGTCAGTACTGTAAAACAGCCCATGCAGAAGGCCTGCAGCAGCGTTATTAACAGCGGATATGCTGAATGTAGCCTTGTTAGGGTACCTTATCGTCAACTGTTCTTGTCAAACCTCCTTTTCTTCTGGCAACATTGCCTCCCTACTGCTCTTTGATTACATATCAGAACCCGGTGGCTGTTCCCCAGGCAGGATTGAATAAGCCCTTGGATAAAGTTGGCAATCAAACCCACTCCTCCTGCAGGGCTTTGAAGAAGCGCAAGAAAGTATATCTGCTTTAACGGTTATGAGAATTATTGACCTGGGATAGAAAATAAGCATTCCTAGACCCCTGCAGCTTTTGGAAAAAGATGTATTTATCCTAAACAACACTACATTTTAAAATTACCCATTCATGCCAGTGGGACATACAGTCTCTCAGGAATTATTTAGGATACAATGAGAAGCATACTAAGAACTCATACTCAAAAAGAAGGCACTTATTAGTAGGAGAGTAACTGTCTTTCCAAGGACTGTCAGACATCAAACCCCCAAAAGATCTGTAAAAATTAATCAGGTTATGCACCCGTTAATGATGAGTCAGCTAGAGCAACACCTCTGGATGGAAAAAAAGCCTTCATTTGCCGCCTGAAAGCAGCCAGTCAGAAGCTCTGTTCTTTGTTAATTTATCTGCTGCAAATCAAGGAAGTCGACAAGTAGCTAAGTTTTGGACTGACTGAGGATGATAGTGTTTTTCTTTCTTGAAGAGGGAAGCAAGCACCCAAACACTATCCAGACGAAGACGCATGAGCAATGCGTCTGACAAGAGCCACTGCAATCAGTCACATGAAATAATGCATCAAAACTTCTGAGAGAAAAGAAGGCAGCTAAACCCAACAGAAATTCATTACAAAGCTGCTAAAGGTCAGCCTCCAAATTTACAACAAGGCATAGATTAAAGAGGGGCACACCAGTGCTGATCTCGCACCATTGCTAATTTGCCTAAGCTCACTCAGGGAGGATGTCACCGGCAATGCACTCAACCTTCCACTGTGACTGCAGATAACCAGCACCTCTCCACAGCTGGCCTCTCAGCCTTTCACCAGAAAATACTTTCCAGTAGTTTTAAGACCTGTCTGCCACAGTGGAACATTGTGGAACAAGAGAAACGACTCCTCCAAAATGGACATACCAAAGAGGTGCTCCTTTTGGCCACCCAAACTCCGTGTTTTCAAACTTAAGATTTTGAATACTATAAATCATTGCTTACATTTAATGTTTGCCTTAATGACAAAAATCTCACATTCATCACCCATTGCCTGCGTACGCACAGAACTGCCTCCATGCATTAAGAAACAAAAGGTGAATGCTTTCTGTCACCTTACTTGTACAGACCTGTCACTGCTCTGCCTTCTACCCAAAGCAGCCAACACAAAGTAAACACACTTTTTCACCAATAGCAATGATGCCAAGAAAATACTTGTTTCATCCTGTGCGTTTTGGGTTGCTAGCAAAGTTTCTGTATTATTTACTTTTACAAAAGTAGCTACTGAGAGCTCTGCTTGCACGTTTTTTGCAGATTGCTTATATTAACTTTTCCACAAGTTAACATGCATACTGAGAACATCAAAATGTAAAGACCCTATTATCTAACAACAAAGTGTTTCCTTCCTTTGCATACAGTTCATGGCATAACAGCTTTTGGATTATAAGTTTTACAATACTAAATGATACCTGAAGAAACTTTCTTTTCCAATTTAAAAAAAAAAAAAAAAAAAGGCTTATTTCTTTTCGGACACATTAAAAATGTCTCCTTTTAAGAATGACTGATCTCTTTGCAATGGAGCTACTTTCAAGAATGTCAATGAGAAAAAAATATCTTGTTTTGCTAACAAACAAATAACTGCAGCTTTACTGGAAATAGGAGGTCAACATTACTGCTCAGTTCAGGATACAGGAGGACAGGTTTATTAAAATGCTTTATTTTTAGAAATGTGATTTATTTTTCCAGTTCATTAGAGGAGATTTCAGCGAATGCAACAAATAAACTTAGAGAAGCTGCAAACATTTGTATTCAGTAAAATCTCTATAAAGTGACCAGTGACTGCTTATTTGTGCAGTAACCTTTTTTTTTCCTAATGATATTTCATTTGCTACATAATAGTTTTCAAGTGATCAAAAATGCAAAACAAAGGAACTCAGACAATATATATCCCATGCTTTATCCACTGATCATATGTCAGTTTGTTCCTCGGCTAGAGGGTCTGCATATACAAACTCCATTAATCTTACTGGAAAGGAACAAAGGGACAAATACTTAATTAAAAGGAATGCTGGGCTCTGAACATCTCATTCACAGCATTTCCTAATATACTTCTCTTAGTCAATAGAGTTGTTTTCAGTTTTGCTTCCTGTGTAACATTTACTTAATAACTTGCAGCCAAAATACAGAAATAACCTGCGGCATGTTAGAATCTACAGTTATATTCAGAGGCATACATCTGCCTGTAATTAATTTAATTAAATTTGTATTATGCAATAAATGGAATAGGCATGAACTAATAGACAGAGAAAGAAATAGGTATGATCTTATGAGTAGAGAAAGGAGCGAAAAAGACAATCAATGTAATATATTTGAGTAAAGAGAAGTACAGTCTACTATATATTAACAGGAAATAAATTCTTACCTTTGTTATTGTATACATCTAGATAGTTTGGTGCTGAAAAAATTGTAATTAGTGAAGGGAAGCCTGTTGTTTGGCTTTTCCTGTACATACGATACCTAAAAGGGAAGAGAAGACACCAATTATTGCCCAGTGTTGGATGTGTATTTGTCACTGACCAAATACCCTAGGACATGACTGCACTGGTTGTTAACAAATGCCAAGACAGAAAAACATGCATATATGCTTTTTAAAGTTGTAGGAAAAAAAATATTTCCTGCAGGTTTATTCATTACATCCACCTGAGATGGCCAGGGATCCACACCATACTCAAAAGCTGTGTCTCCATCTAAAATTTAGTGAGTCAGAAGTGGGTTTTGTTATGAAATTGCTCAGTGCCCATCCCTGCAGCCAAGTGGCCTCTATGTGCATGCACCCCAGGATGTTCCAAGAGTTTCCCTCCATGGGAGTGCGGATGAAACCAAGCATGTGCCTTGGAGATGTACAGTACAGCCTTCAGAAGAGAAGTGGAGGGGAAAGAGGAGTTCAAATATTTTTACTGCTATGTCTAATCTCATCCAGTTGATTAGCCAGTTTATTAATGCTTTATGTTTTCAATACCTAAACCTGCTTCTTTATAAAATAAAAGGCTTCCTGGACGAGCATATAATCAATCAAGCATTAAACCTGCAGATAACTGGAAGCAAACCAACCAAACAGTACTTCTGTCTTAGTAAGACACAAGTAACACCAGAACTTGCTCTTTAGTCTTCAGCTACAAGAAGCTGAAGAATTTGGCAAACATCCACAATAGATGCACTGAAACAATTGCATAGTTTCAGTGCGATCCCTTCCTCAAAACATTATTTTTCACTCGTTATTGGAAAGCAATACAATAAAAATGAAATTTCGCTACCCTTGGGTACTTCATGCCAGTTATTTTTTGCAGTGTAATAATTTGCTTTTAATTGCAATGAGATTTTTAAGTATGTGATAATTTGAATCTTTGGAATAGCTTTGTTATATGCATAGTAACTGTCGAACTTATTCCTACAATCTTGCTACTTTTATTCCTATTCTGGTTGGGTAAAAATTCTATCTCCACAAAACCACATTAATAATTTATGCATGATATTAAAAGCTATTTATTCAGATACCAATCCTTCATCCAAATAATTTTTGGTCATTTTATGCCACTTACAATCACTAAGGCTAAGTCAGTGGGATACATGAGGATTCATGAAGTCCTGTAACCCAGTAATAACCATGTAAAAGACATTTGAATGCCAGTGTATGTTTTTATAATATTAATACAAACTGAGAGCTGTTGCAATTTAATTTTAAGTTTCCCAGGTCATTCTCGCTTCAGTTATTCTTTCTTTCCTTGCTCTGTTTGACAACAGTAAGCTATTATTTATTTTAAGTGCTCCCTCTCCACACATACTTACCCAGCATCCTGGGCTTCATGAGCTCGGAGTATAGATAACAAGTTATTGTGCTGTAGAAATTCACATACAGCAGGGTAACTGTTGAAAGACAATAATAGCACCTGTTACGGCATTATCATAAACACCACATTGAGCTCTAGCTTTCAAAAAATGTATCATCCAACATGCATCATTCATTAAATCAGCCTCTGCTCTGCAGGCAGATTTCATAGAGACAACAGTAGCAGCAGTACATGTTTTACTCCCTCCTCAGAGCTACATGGAGAGAAATGCTGGAAAGTTGCAATTCATTACATAACAACAATCAGCTTATTGCTCATCAGAATGGAAGTTCTTTTATTGTACTTAAAGATTCAATCTAACAGGAAAAAGAAAAATGTGATACAATGGTTGCCTGCAACATAAAACCTCCTTGCCCATTAACTATAGGATGCGTGGGCACTAGATAAGAAGATGCATGGTATGAAGAAAGAAAGGGAGAAAGACAGAAATAAGAAAGGCAAATCAGTCTCCAAACTGGAGATGTTCAACCTTCTGAACTTTGTCTCCTAGATAAACAAGAACTATCTTTCCTCTTAGCAATTTAAAATGCAAATTCTGCGACTTCCAACCCCCCCAAAGTGTGCTCATTGAATGCATCTTTCCAAGATGTGTTCTAGTGTATGAGTGAAAACAAAATCACTAGGTGAAAATGGTGATAGAGGAATAAAATAGAGGAAGGTCTACAGTATTTCTCACTGTACATGAACAGTTGCTTTCAAGGAGAACAAGGGAGCCCTTGGTTACAAGCTCAGCACTGTAAAACACATTCTTGCTGTTTAAGACGCTAAACATACACTGGAAACCACATACAAGAAAAAGAAAACATAGCATAACCTGAAAGCAGTTTTGATGGCACATGTGTGAAATATTAAGTTTTCAGAGCAAAGCTGTTTAAAATTATACCTAGGTAAATATTACAGAACTTAAAATGACTTCATGTTGTTGCTTTTGAAAATAAGCTTTTTTTTCTGTAATGACTGTTTTCTTCTTGCTTTTAAACCACTGATGACACTCCATGCCTGCACTAAAGGACAAGAAGCATGATGGCCACACATTACTTCGAGACAGGAAGCAAAACCTCTCTTCTCCTGTCATTAGTAATTTAATACAGAACCAAGAAAGCCAAAATTTCCTGACTTCCCCTGTCAAACACCAACTGAAGCAAGAGTGATAGGAAAAAAACCATGCATGGAAGAGGGCAAAAGACTTGGCAAAACCTTACCAGGTCCCTTAAAAACACCTACGGGTTTTAAAAAGTCTTAATTCAGATAACACCTAGAGCTTTTCCCTTGTCTCCCTCTTTGGGCCAGCCCCATACAATTTCCCACCCTTGCAATGAAGCAGTCATTCAGCTGACTCTTTTATATTTCATGACCCAGCCGCAGCGTGGGAAGCAGCCACCCTTACGAGGTAGCAGGTGGCCTCATCCATATCCCTGCAGCCTGGTCACCCTACGTCTTGAAGGCACTTCTGATTTTAACATCCCTTACTGGCTAGGATGCAGCGTGGTATTGGCTCCGTTCTCACTAGCAGCTTAAAGAAGTTGCATTTGAAATGTTAAACCTGAGCAGAAACCAACTGTTACCACCTTCTTTCACACTCTGAATTAACTTCCAGTACTGGAGGTTGATGTGGTGGAAAGGCAGGCCAGGCACAGGGGGAGAGTTGGGCTGCCTTCTGAACGCAGTCTGCCCCAGAGCAACATCTGACCTGAGACTGGGATCAGCAGGCAGATTTTTCTGGATTTGACCTGCAGTATGTGACACACAGATGTTGTAACTCCCTATTCTCATTGCTGGGCAAGTTGGAGAGCAACAGTCAAATTGTTGCTTAAAAAAAAAAATAATCAAAACTGGTGGCTAGAAGCGTAAACTTCATATAGCAGCTCTGAAATGTCACTTTATGGTTGGAAAAAAAGCGAAATAGACACTGCGCTAAAATCCATCCACCATGTTTATTTTCCACTATCAATTCAACTCTCCATTGTTCAAATAATGGAACAGTCAGAATGGTTTAAAGAAGGAACTGTAAGGGGAAGACACTAAGGCATCTCCATAATCACATCTGCGCTAGTTCTGCAGCATGAAGAGGCTTGCCGTGTGCCTGTACATAGCAGAGACAATTGCATACAGGCATTACATTACAGTACTGCACATATTATCAAACATCTGGCAAGAGTATACTGTTCTGCAGTGCCTTAGGGGCAAGATGCAGTCATATAGCAACACTACTATGCAAAATACTTAAGTAAAAGCTGTTGCTAAACACACTGAGCAAGTTTTAAACAAAAAACAACTCTCAAATAAACATTACACAAAGGACCTGCTGTCCCAGACATGATTTCATGGACCACCTTCAAAGCCCACTTGCAATCACTGAACAGCCTCATCAGTTTCTAAGTTCATGCATGACAGAGATGAAAAGTCACCAAAAAAAAAAAGTGTACCACCTTCCTCCCATTTATCCAAGAAAAATGCTACTGCCTGCTTCCAACCTTCCTGAATATTTTGAAGCTGAAATGCCATTTGCAGCTAGAGGCTAGAAACCCAGTAGGATGGTATACTGCTGGTTTTGGACTTGACCCATCTAGCATATATTCTCAGTTGCATTATAAAATAATTTCAATTCCCGGATTACGTGGGGTATCATTTTGGCAACTGCAGTTTTCTCAAATGCTGACAGGCTGCCATTCAAACCACTGGTAAATGAGAACCAATTTGCATACATTTCTTTCCATAATTAATTGTGACTAAATGTAGACTTATGGTACATTTTGTTTAGAAATTTTTATATTAACTTCTGAAAACTAGGGTCTATAATGAAAAATCTGACAGACAGTTGATTATGTTCATTATCAGTGCAGCTGCTCAAAATGTCTAGTCTATTACTTTTTTTTCCATAGTATTTTTTTCATCTAGTATTAAGCGCTGCTTTTAAAGAAGATATAATGAAGCGGTAAAAAGTGCTCCTAAATAGACATGGTAGGTTCCTTTTTTCTATATGAAAGTACAAACGGGGTTTTTTTTTTCCCCCTTTAATTATTTTATTCTTCATAAATCTGTGGAAAACAGACTTCTAGCAGAATTTGGCTGATTCTGCGAGGCCCACACCTAGAAAGGCAGAGATGCCACAGAGTGCTCCATGCAAATACAAACACATACACACAAAACCTGGCTGCTGTCTTTTCTTCTAAAAGCAAATGCATGGTATCTGTAATGAACAAAAGCACTCATATTACCCAGACCACTGCAACCTGTGAGAAACCTATGTGGGTACTATATTTTCAAAAGGCAAAACAACTCTCAGGTATTTTTCTATAGCCATTTGCTGAAGTGGGGGCTGGGGAGAAACATAGCGTACACCAAATGCAGGTATTATACATATGCTATACCAGTTGTGACAATAAGTACAGGGCTATAATTTCCAGTACTTTCTTAATATCAGTTTGATTCTGCCCAGGTGAAATTTCATATTAAACAATATTCCTCAACACAAAACCATATGCCCTCCAGGTAAACAGCAGGAAGTCCTGAAAATGCAAACAATATGGAGATCGCGGCAAAAGTCATGAAAAAGAAGCTTTTACAGAAAAGACTTCTGCTTGGATATTTTTTTCTAATATTTTTAATGACTACTATCAACTTGTATATATTCCCTACTGTTTTTTTCTGATCACTACCCTTCCAGAAACACTCTCCTCCCTGCCCTGGTTTGCAGAGCCCACACTGCAATTCAGATGAGATAGAAATAAAGCAGTTGGCCAGGAGGGAAAACAAACAAACAGACCTCCCACCCCCCACGCAACAGGCTTTTCCAGAATGACCCAGCCTTCTGCCCGCACTTCATATGTCATGCTGAATCATGGAAGAGTGGTGACTCACACAGAAAACAAAATACCCCACCGCTAAACTTGAGATGTTATTCTCCATGGAGTATGTGATTATGATATTCCCTACTTCAGCATCCTTTTTTCATTAAAAAGCCTCATGCATAGTTTACTAGCTCTGAGGTCTCTTCTGCACGATCACCGATTACTTCGATGCACTTTTGAAAGAGAAACAATACTTTGCTAACATGAACCAAAATGGCAGATGTTCTCAAACTGCTTTTCCACCAATAATTGTGGGGAAAAAAAAAAAAAGGATTTAATCTATTTTTTCCTATCCTTCATGTTACCATTAAAGAGAGGTGCAAACGTTTCTTTAAAAAGTGGATGTAAAAATTTAGCTCAACAGCTTCTCTAAGATTACCTGCACATTTTCAGCAAAAACCATTGGCCTCACACTTTAGTCTTCAGAGGCCAAAGGCAAATGCTGTCATAAGCAGCTCACAGCACATCTCTTTCCACCTGCTTTTTGTTGCCCTTAGCTGTGCTGTCCGCAGAGCTGCACTGAGAAGCAGAGCAGGGAACTGCATGGGATTAAAACAAATAAACATGTATCTTCTTTGCAGAGTCATGCTTTATAAAATTGGACGTGTTCACAGGTCTGATGGAGCATGTGAGCAATTCTACCAATACAGCTGGGCACATAATGCAAGGGCAGCAAAAATGCTTTTGGCTTGGAAGAAGGAAAAATTGAAAAATGGGCAGAAGAATCTGTTTAAAATGCTGCTACTGCAAAAAACCCCATTCATACAATTGCGCTTTAAACTCCCAGGTGAAACATGCTACAGTTTTCAAAAGCTTTTAGCAGACATTTCTCTAGTCTTTGCATACCCACAAACTTTACATGCACGTAAAATAAACCATTAACATTATGTGCTAGAAAAGTCAAAATTGTAATTATGTCCCAGATCATCTGTAAGGTTGAATCACTTCACTGCTGCCCAAGGCAGGCTTATCAAGTTCTTAGAGGAGACTGCAATGCTGGTCACTCCTACCACTGCCAACCTTTTCTGCTTTTGTTATTTTTCCTGCTTTTGAAAAATCTAATAACGTAGTCAACAGCCAAACAGCTTTATAAAACTCAGCATTCCTTAAGCACTCATACTAAACTCACTAGGAGAACCCAAAAGGCTGGAGCACCTTGCCAGCAGAAAACTTCTGAGTATCTGCTCTACTTCTAAGGTCATTCATTGACTTTGACCAGGGCCATGCTACTTATGCTCTTGTTAACAGTCAGCAATTAATCAAGTCTTATACACATAAATGATTCCAGAAAGTGAGCGTTAAGCTTGCACAAGTGCTTACTCCTGGTAGGAAGCCCTTGATATACTTTACATAGGATAAGACACTGCTAATTAACTCAGTGGAGCAACCAATCTCCCAATGTTCTTTTCCAAAGCAAAGGAAATTAAACAAGCTGGGCATGGATCCAATTGCAATTTATCAGGGTTAGGACCATGCATGTTCATAGTAACTTTGCCTGAATGTGATGAAACAACATTTTTATTCTCCATCCATCAAGTAGAACTTATGGGAATGATTACATTCCTCATCCTAGTGTGGCTTAGAAAGGAGTTTTCCCCACACCTCAATGACTGCCTAAACCCACTTAGCAAGTTACTACTATTTTCAGAGAGAAAAAAGTTCAGCTGACTTCTTTAAGCTTTCTGTTCAGTGAAAGAAGCCATTCCCAAGATGGTAAGTAGCAGTATATCTTGCCAAGTTAGATATGTTTCTTATAGAAATGCCTGAGAGCTACTGTACTATTAGTTCATGAAACAACTGCAATGGGTCATTGGCAAGATCAGTACAACCATCTAAGTGCAAATAAATATTCATTAAATACATTCAAGGCAAAACTAAATAATTTGATAAAAAGGAGACTTCTTTACTGGCTGGATCAGCTGACAAATTGGAGGGTTAGGAGGTGGGAAATCACTCACAGACAAGTTATTTTCCTCTTGTTCACAGCATTCCCTGAATAGACATGATTTTCTATGGGCAAGAAAAGTTCCATTTACCTCATAATTAAAAAACAATTTACCCAATTAGCACCCCATTAATTAACTCTTTCATGAAATTGCATCAAATTTGACCAGGACTGTGAAGGGCATACAATCTTCCACTTCAGATAGAGGAAATGAAGTCTCATCACTATTGCTCTTTGTTCACTTTAAAGAAACAGAGAACTTTAAAACATTTCCAAACATTAAAACATTACTTAAATTTCACAGTTACCTTTCACTGTGAAATTGTGCTATTGCTGTTTCCAAGGATCCATAGATTTTGACAATCCACGCTGTGAAATGCTGCTGGATGCAAAAGGCATGTATTAAGCCTTCACTCTTAGCATCCTTGAATATTAACCTAACTATTCTTTACATCTCTAGATGACAGGTTAGGCCTGTAGTTTCAAGATCTGACATTTTAGAGTGCAAGTCATAACACTTTCAATAACTCTTACACAACAGGAAATTTCTTGAAGAAAAACTTGATCAGTTTGAAATTTAATAGGCTGTATGGGAGTGATCACCTAAGAAATGCAGTAAGAAGCTTGTCTGTAAGCTACAGTCTTTATACTTTCCCATAGGTATCTACCACATACAAACAGCTCAATATTTCACAAATGAGTTTTGGCTGAAGGGAGATTTCAGGTAATACTCAGCTAGGAAATCCCCTTAATATGTTGCATGTTAGAAAGCCACATTCCTGTTGTTTTCCTTATAGCATTTTGTTATAGGAAATAACTTTAACTCAGAGAAAGGTAATTTGAAATTTGCCATCAAAATGAGCATAAAATGAAAATTATTTATTACACTTACTTCCTGCACTTGATTAAAAGATCTTAATAATAATGTAAAAATCATTTCCCCGGCTGACATGCATGCCTGAAATCTTCCAGACTTCCTTTAAAGTACCTACTGCTATCTTATAACTTTCCTGTCTGGAAATGACTGAAGAAACTAAGAATTTGCATTCATTGGAGAATAAACAAAGTCCATCCTATCAACAGGCAGTCTTGAAGGGCTGCATAATTCAGTCCTTGCTTGAGAAGCTGAGTTGGTTCTTTAGGGAAATTTGCTCCTTTTCTCAGGAAGTAACTAGAAAAAGACAAGCAAAACTGGACTTTGCGTGCTGATGGATACTTTCACTTTTGCCAGGCATAATCAATCATTAGATAAACGATTAGTGACTATCCAGAGCAACCAGTCACTTCTTTTAAGAACGGCACTTGCCTTGATAGAATTTCAGAGAACATGACTCCAAGGTAGTCATCTGCTTACATAATCAAGCAGCTACATGTGCCCCACACATGACCTGACAACTGGGTATCTTCCAAATATTTCCTCTTTTCCTGAAATATGCACTCTTCTGAATATGAGTCAGGACACAGATTAGATATGATATATTTTCACAAGGAAACCGATACGGTAATTGTACGAAACAAACCTCTGAGGAAAAAAAACCCCTAAAATCCCAAAGTTGTTCCACTACATAATAACCCCTGTATCTAAGCACAAAGCATGTTTGCGATGCTTTTCACTTTTCTAAGAGAGGTTTGTGAAGGGAAACTGCTATTACTCACTGGCATGCAGCAAGGTTTGGTGCTCCTGAAAGAAGAGGAATGATTTTAGCCCTCGGAGTCATAAGTCAATTTCTGAACAGATCAATTGTTTGTAATAGTTTGACACCTTCTTTCATAATGAGACGAAACACATTTATTGAGCACCTTTCAGACATTATCGATCTAAAGGCAGCGGTATGACTTGCCCACAAATGTGCGTGCCAGCAGCCCAGGCTGCAGTGCAAACTGCTTTGTTCTTAGCCCGCTCCCTCACTGCAGCAATTACAGCTCAAAGAAAGGAATAGGAAAACTAATTTCTAAAAGTCAAACCATCTGTTAACTTTCTGTTAAGATTACCAACAAGGAGGTTGATTTTAGTTGCTCTGTCTCCCAGCTACTGAAAATCATTGATTTATTTTTGACACCGTACTAAATAGCTACAGGTCAGCTACATTCAAGGACAGACTTTCTAAGATAACTGAAAGAACCGGATTCCTCACTTCTGCGGAGCTTCCTGGAAAACTTAAGATGTGTATTGCTAGCATGAGCTGCAACAGAACTGTTCCCTTCAAAAGGTTCAACAACCTCTTAACATTTCAAAAGCATCTGCACATTTCCCCTGGACAAAAATTATTTTTTTTATTTTTCACTGAATACATTTCTCGTTTTACTTCGGTGTCCTTGTAAGTTGTTCTTAACTACCATAACAAGAAAAAAAGACTAACAAATCCCTCAAAATCCCCACACTGTCAGAGGAAGGTTTGATGTAATCACCAACATAAGGTAGTGTTCACGAGGTAATACAGTGCCTCCCCTATGATGAACGGAGAATGGAAATAGAACTTGAGAGGTACTTCACCACCAGCTCAAGCACACCTAACAGGTTGGTGTCCACAGCACTCGGACTTGAGACCGAGAAGCCTACCACTGGGAATGGAGAAAGGCAGCAGTCGGCACCTAGGCAGAACTGGGAAAAAAGAACCGCTCATTGCTCACTTTGGCCTCCCTGTGCATTGCCAAAGAGGGGATCAGTGGGCCATCCTCCAGCACTCCTGGAAATCCACTCTAATGTACAAGAGAGAGAATCATCTGACTCTGTTTACACAGAGGAAATCTCCCTGCTTAACTGACAATCATCACTAAGCAGAAAGGAACCAAAAAGGAGAACTTCCTTTAAATAGTCACAAACTAACCCACAGATTTGCTTTATGCATCATTCTATTCCACTTACTGTTACTTTTTTTTTCAGGAATATTCTCACAGTTATATTTTACTAGGAAACTCCAATGGCAAGAAATAATTTCAAAGATGAATTACAATTGATGTCTTTGTGTCTAAGTCTATACATGTTTCTGCAAGAATGTTACAGGCACTTGTCTACATTTCTACTCTTCAAAGTTCCATTTAACCAATGCTATACAAATTCTGAATTTCTTGGGAAGAACTATCCCCAAACATAAACAAAGTTTTGATAAAACTGAAAAAAAGTACCCGTCTGTGGGAAATCAAAATTTTTACTTACCCTGCAGAGCGATAGATAGTGCATTTTCCAATGCTGGCATCTTTCATTCAAAACTATGTTCTAATTTTCGAACTAGAAATGTAGCTACCTACCCCTTTTAAGAAGCGACACATTCATTTTCTAACTTAAAACAACAGAAATAAGCAAAATGAACAGGCTTTGGTAAATAAAAGAAAGTAATTTCAGGGTTTCCTAGTGTGAGTGAAAGCAAAATACAAATAAACCAAACACAAATATACCTGAAAACAAGGCAAGCCTGCAGAAAATGTCCAATTATCCAAGTAGTGCCACAAACTTCAAGCAAACATTTATACTGCAATATCAGAACAAGTCCACCTATAGAAACCCATTCAAAGTAGTAATATTCACCTGTAGAAGTATGAGCACCCCCTGACTGTGTTGTGAGTAAAATGTTCCTGAGTCTTCTCATTTCCAAAGTCCTCCAACGGGTCTGACCACAGGATATCACACATAGGTCCATATGCAGGTGGTTCCTTGAATCGATCTAACTAAGAAATACAGGAGACAAAGAAATACTAACTTTTCAACTATGAATCACAGGAATGCTGAGGCAAAGTCACTGTTTTTCATTCCATGGGTTGGCAAACAAAGACCCAAAGCAATCTATTTTGCAGTTTTGAGTTGCTCTCAGCTTTAAAGCCATGGATTTTGAATAACTAAAAGATTCTTCGCTAACACTGACAAAGAGGTATAACTGAAGATTCTGTGTGAACTATCATGTGCATTTTTTTCCTTTTTTTTGCAAGCATTTCAGTGGATAAAAGAGAAGATGGTATTTCTGTATTTAATCTTTTTTCAAACATCACGGCACTTAATTTATGTGAGTGAGGATCTTCAAGAAAAAAATACAAGTTATTTCAAAGCAAGTTCCAATTTATGATTTAAATACATTTTCACAAAAATTGTATTTAAACACCAAGACAACATCTCTGCATTGCAGCATCTTGCCATGACATACTTCTTGCTCTCATAACCTTAACCCTAATTAAACAGATAAAAAAATCCTTTCTGCCTAAGTACTGGCATTAAAAAATCCAAATTACATAGAATCATACTGCAAATAAGACAAAGTATAGCAAGAAAGGGAAATATTAAAAATTAGCATTCCTCTGCAAGAACTCTTTAATTTAAAAACATCCCTTGTTAAGATGGTTGTATGAATTGGGCTCACAGTCCAAAACAATCTCAACTCTGACCAGAAAGATCAAATAATGATTTAATTGAATACCTCCCTCCCATCCCCCCCTAAAAAAACCCAACAAATTTCAAAAAGAAAGAACTGGTTTTACATGTTTTCAACATTGTTAAAAAGTTTCAATAAGATATGTCTACAATTTTACCTTTGCAGCCCGACTATGAAAAATTCATTGCATACCTATGCTTCTAACTTATTTCAGTCCTCTACCAATTAATACTTTTGCAATTATAATTAATTACAATTAAATAACAATTTATAAATATTTAAACCCAATTCCTGCTGATTGCCACAGATGAATAAACCTCCTAGTGTTTTTGCATGAAGTTAAAATGTAAATTATACTAATCTAGAACCTGAGAGCTAAACAATTTTACTCTGCTATTTCATTGTTGCAAAACCAGATAATTTTCAGGCTGAGAATATTTTTTTCTTGATAAGATAGCGAACCTTTACCTCGGAAACAAATCTTTACACTCAGTAATCTTTAAAAGTGCAGTTAATATCTTAATGTAATCGCTTTTAAACCAAAACATATAATTACCGATTCAAGTTTTTTGTTTTGTTGGGGGTTTGTTTTTTACATCACATTAAGTTCTTAGTAGGCTATAAATTAACCATGGAATATATTTTATCTTTCAGGAACTTTAAAGCTCACCAGTAAACATCCATGTTTGGCAAGTCTCAAACTGCAAGCAAGAAATAAGAAAATCTTCCCTGCTAGAAACACTAAGAATGAATTATATAAATACTTCCTTTTAGAAATATCAACTGCAATCTCTTCTACAAAGCACCTGAAAAAAAATAATCCTTGATAATGTTCAACAACTCTGGATTACACGAAGAAAGGGCTTGACACTGTTCTCTGAACTTTCATGAGATTCACAAGAAATTTCTCAGAACACAAGAGTACCACAGAAGAATCAACTTACTAGGCCTTGCTTAGACAATTTGGTAGGCGCCAAAGGGTAGTACTATTAAAAATACTGGACTCGCTGAAAAAAAAAGCTCTCAACTCTTTTTAAAATAATGATGCTGTTTTGACTATATGTATTGCAATCATACCATACTTCTTTGTTATATGTTTTAAGTATTGTGAGGTTTTTCTAGAGCTATTTTTATCTCTTCTCCAAGAAAGCACAGAATGACTAACAAGGCACAGGGAATCATTAGATAATGTGCTTACATTGTGCTAGTAGACAATACTTTAAATAAATTAACTCTATGCATTAATTTGCTCCTAAATACTTATATACCTAACACATTTTTTTTTAGAAAGAGGGTAAATCCTTTGTTTTACTGGATGCTTCTGATTTCCTTGCCTCAATAAAACACCACTAATTGCAGCAATTCCTTTAATGGTTTATTTAAAAAGACCTTTAAAAGATGACAGCATCAACATGAATGTCAAAGTGACACAATAGCATCTTGCAAAAATGAACAACAGTGGAAAAAAGTGTTCAGATTTTACTTGATGGTGATTAATTGTTCACTTCTTAGACCTGAGCACTATTCAGACTTACTTTTCTGATGTCATCTAAGGTGTTGATCTCTGGAGACAAGCCACCATGTACGCACAAGAACTGCTGGTTCATCAGAGCAGCCAAGGGAAGGCAGTCGAAGGCATCCATGCAGGCATCATATACGCGTTCTGAATATTTGATTTTACCTTTTAAAGATTAAGATGGTATCAGAAAGCGTCATTAATATTTAAGAGACAAGAAGAAATTAGGATGCTATTCAGTATCTCAGTCTTGCTCTCTCTTGCATTGAGGACTGTACCAAAGATTGCCTCTTGCAAAAAAGTTCTTTAGGATTATTGTTTTTCACAGCTGGAAAAATTCTTTAGGCTCTGAGGTGAAACTAATAAAAGTTCTGCCAAGTTTATTATATTTTTCTAAAACACCCTGTAAATAAATAATTTAATATACCATTATAGTCTGCTACGAAATCTATACAGCAAACCCTAAAAGGTGTGCTGAATGGTTATTGTCTACTACATTATTGCTCAATACACTCACTAGTAATCAGAACTTTAACCCAGTCCCCTATAATTAATTACCTACAGAAATGCCACTATGAAATGAACGAGGTGGTAAAATGAAACTGAAATGTTAATTTACCAATATGCATATTAAACTCAGTAAACCATGAAGCCTTTGAGACAATTAACATTTCCTTTATCCCTGATGCTGAAAAGCGAATAGAGGCGTATGATAATAGTTGCAGCTTATAGTGCCACAGGGAAAAAAAAAATAAGCTTCATTGTGCAGGCAAAGGTCTACATCTAATGAGCTTTTGTGTGTCACTGTATGCTTTATTGCAACATAGAAAGGAATCCCTGTAAAAAGCGCATTCTGAAAATTTTAAGTTTAGTTACAGGGTAAATGTGAAAATGCTATACTTAAAGGAAAAAATCCCCAACAAATAAAAACATAAAAATTGCTTGCATTTTAACCATGCTGCAGATGAGACCCAGTGAGATGTCACCTCCTCCACTAGCAATCAAGGACCTGTCGCAGAGGTGCCAGAGCTAGCATGCAGGCAGGTTTCGACTGCCAAGCTGCTGTGCGGGGCAGTAAACTGGCAGCTGCTGCTGCAAAAAAGCAGCAGCAGCAGCATGGGTTTACCAAGAGCATCCAGGCCCAAATGAAACTGCAGAAGCCCAGGGCTGCTTCCTAGGCCAGGCTGGCAAGCAAAAGTGGTTCAGTACCTGCAGCATCAAGTGACAGCCCTCCTGGCTTTGTACAGGTGTGGTCAGTCTTTATCCACTGTGGAGGGTCTAAGCCCTTCCTTTCTCTAGCACTGAGCCACCCTCTCTAGCCCCTGCAAGCTGACTGTCCTCTCAGGGAACAATGATTACAGTTAAAAATTACTGATAGTTAACATGAAATGTACATTTAAATTTACTCGTAGTAAACAAAAATCAAATATTCAGACAATAACAAATCAAGTTGTGCAAAGGGAGCTAAGAGGAGAAAGGTAACAAGGTAGACTTACATTCTTGCTTAAATGTGAAATACTCTGTTAAATGTCTACATTCATGATTCCCACGAAGTAAAAACAGTGTTTTGGGGTAAAGGATTTTCAAGGCCCACAAGTACAGCACACACTGTGAATCAGAAACAAGAGAAAAAAAGACAACTCACAATTAAATAATTTAAGCAATATGTTCCTCTTCATCACAAAAAAAAAAAAACTAAACAAAAAGGAGCAGAAGAAAAATTACTTTGTGCAAAACTCTTATTTTCAACAGGTTAACTTCACTCTTCATATATTACATGCAAACATTTTGCTGCACTTCAACATGGACTGGCTGAAACTAGTATCAGATTTTCTGACAAAGTTTAACACTTTTCTAAGCAGGATGTCCCTGTTCAGTCATACATTGCTGCCAGCTGCCCCAGCTATCCAGAAATACTGCTGTGCATCTCCGAAGTATGCACTCTCCACCTAGCAGGTTAGGCAGAAACCTGTGATGGAAACAATTTCAACGGAAGATCCACATTTCCTGGCTTAAGGAAAAGTTGTCTTAGAACAATTTAACCCACATTTCAGGAAATACCTCAGCTTCCAGTATTTCACAGTTTTTACGTGAATACTTAACTTGTTCTGTCCAAACGACCAAGAAAAAGTCCACAAAGCTTTTGCATTAAATTGCTAATACAAAACTTGTATAAAGCCTTTTATCTTTCCAGAAAATTTCTACTTGAGATAACATTTCTTCTAGATGTGTTTATAAAGATAAAAAAACCTGAAAAGGCTAATCTCTGTTAAGACCTCTCAAAACCTTCCAGTTAAAATAGTTGTCTTACAAACAAAACTTACATGGCAATGATGCCAAAGCATGAGGAAACTCTCGACAAATGAGTAAACTTTCAAGCTTCATGGAAGATTTACCCTCTGTGCAGGATGACCTTGCTCACATACCTGTTTGACAAACTCACAGCTCCAAGAAAGCTGATGGAAAAAAGACCTATCTATCCCATGAGATGAGCCCACTGTCTGCAAGAATGCCTCTCAAAAAACAAGAGCTAGAAAACTGCCTGAACAACTTCTGCTCCAACTCTTCCTTTCTTGAATATCCATGAACTGCAGAACTGTTGCACAAGAAATGAAAGATAGTTTCATTTACAACTACCTCCTAACACTCCCCTTCACTCTGTTGACAAAATTTACTTTTTTTACTTTAATAGTCAATAGCTTAGAAATTTGGAATGTATTTCTAACCACAGTTTCTGCTTAGAGCAAAACCAGGAATTTTGTCAATGTAATGCCTCTAAATCTGTACAGTATGAATTCCCTTCCACAAGTCAGAACGTCTTGATAAACAGAAGAAACAGAAGAATTACATCTGAACATTTTGATTTCTGCCCCTTATTTCCTCCACAGTCCACACCTTAAAAAAAAAAAAACCCATGAAAATAGATAGAACCTTTTTATGTTTGTGCTAAACCTCATGCTACCCATAGATAATTACATAGCAGCAGGGATTTTACAGTACTAGTCCTCTTTGTCCTGAATTTATTACATGTAAACATCTGAATGCTTTGCCTGCACTCCATAGTTTCTATTCTTCTATTCAGAGGATTGAGAGTCAGGTAAAAAGAGCAAGAAGTACAGGCAGCATCCTCCAGGACTTGGCAACAGTAATTCTCCTCCTTGGAAACATATGGAAGGCCTCCCAGCTCAAGCCACTCCCTGGGTGCTACAGCAGTAAGTGAGACGAGACATTAGAACACCAGGTAGATCATGCTGACAAAATCCAGCATGAAATTCCTCTGACCTAACACCGTAACTATCTGCTGTGACCCAAAACAACTGCAAAAGATTTGCCTAGGGAAAGTTTGCTGGAGTTCACACAGAAGAAAGAAGATTGGTTTGAGGATTTCACTTCAGTAGGGAAGGAAGCCTCCACTTCTCCATGTTACCAGTACAGTTCTCCATCTTTTTTATTTCCTCATTCCAGAATCTTCCACTTCTTTGAATTTATTGGCTAATACAAAAGTTGGATTTAAATGTTGTGAGACAAGAAGTTTAAAGCGACACTTCCATTTGTGCAAGGCAGGTTTCAGCTTTTAATGTTGTATCTAAGTTACCCTAGAGCTTCTAATCCTGCCAAAGTACCTTGCAATTTAGAAAAGCACAATGATTAGTGATTAGATAAAGTGCTTTATTGAAAAAAAAAAAAAAAAGGAGAGGTTTATATTTGCTTTATAACTAAATTTTTAATCTTCATAAAGCCTTGGCAAGATTGCAATAAGCACTAGATACTTAAAATATCATCCAGATGTGGGAAGCAAGGAAAATACGGAAAGCTGGAAGGTTTTTGTTTTTCACTTGATACTTGCTTATAGGTAGATCTCTCTGCATTTCCTTATCATAGATTTACTTTTTTCTCTTTATTCAGTACTTCCTTTGAAGCACATATGAGAACCAGACTGGGAAGATGAAAGAAAATCGATGCAGTTCAGAAAGTTCTACATTTCTCTGCCACTACTGAAGTAATGTAAATTACTTTTACCAAATTAAAGGTTTATTTTGTTTACATAATTTCTTTAAATTTCTCCCTTTTCTGTTCAGAGGTCCAGTGATGCAATATATGATATTAAACAAGAACTAGACACCAATTAATTTTTTCTCCCATAAAAACTAAATAACACATGTGATGGTGGCAATTTTTCATGGCTTTTACACTTACACAGGCACTTACATACAAGAAACTTATGTCCAAACAACATATCATGAGCAAACATTCTGGTTTTATTTTTCTTCCAACTATGCTTTGCATATAGTAATAATTACTGAAGTCAAAAGATTCATGATAATTTGCCTTTGTTGAAAATCTGAGTTTACAATTTTCAGTTATTTAATAGAAATAGACTAGACTAGACTAGAATGGGTTGGGTTGGGTTGGAGAGGACCTTAAAGATCATGCAGTTCCAATGCCCCTGCCATGGGCAGCAACACCTCCCACCAGACCAGGCTGCTCAAGATCACATCCAACCTGGCCTTGAACACCTCCAGGGATGGGGCAGCCACAGCTTCCCTGGGCAACCTGTGCCAGTGTCTCACCATGAAGAATTTCTTCCTAAAGTCTAATCTAAATCTTCCCCCTTCCAATTTAAAGCCCTTCCCCTCATCCTATCACTCCATGCCCTTGGAAAAAGTCCCTCCCTAGCTTTCTTGTAGGCCCCTTTCAAGTACTGGAAGGTCGCTATAAAGTGTCCCCGGAGCCTTCTCTTCTCTAGGCTGAACAACCCCAATGGTCTCAGCCTGTCCTCAGAGCAGAGGTGCTCCAGCCCTGTGATCATCTTCGTGGCCCTCCTCTGGACTCGCTCCAACAGTTCCATATCCCTCTTATGTCGAGGATTCCAGAACTGGACACAATACTCCAGATGAGGTCTCACAAGAGAGGAATAGAGGGGCAGAATCACCTCCCTCTACCTGCTGGCTGTGCTTCTTTCGATGCAGCCCAAGATACGGTTGGCCTTCTGGGCTACAAGCACACATTGTCAGCTCATGTTGAGCTTTTTGTCGATCAGTACCCCAAAGTCTTTCTCTGCAGGGCTTCTCTTCAATCACATTGTCCCCCATCCTGTATTGAAACTGTGGATTGTCCTGACCCAGGTGTAGGACCTTGCACTTGACCTTGTTGAACCTCATGAGGTTCACACAGGCCCACTTCTCCAGCTTGTCCAGGCCCCTCTGGATGATATTTGTTAATTTGATAATAGTGCTTCCCAATAGCAAAATTTTAAAATCTGGTGGGTTTCCCTCCCTCTGCCCTTCAGCTTTTTCATTAAGAGTATACTATACATGAGTTTTCCTATGACTCCGTGTAAAATGTAAGGCAGTAATCTTGCAATGCAGGCATCTCTACGGTGTTCAAAAAAGTTACATCTCTTAAATACCAGCCCTCAACTGGCACCCCTGCTTAGTTGCTTAATATCTCTCGGCTGTTGAAATAGCAGATACGTTAATTTTATAACAAAGAGGTATCTGCTCACCTCTCAGCTCCTATAGTCAAGCTGTTTTCCTGCTGAGGCTTTGGCAGCCTCACCATCAGGAAAGAAAAGGCTTGTGCAATTAAGTACTATGTAAGCCAAAGGCACATATTTTTAAAATGAATTCGGGATTTAACTCTACTGTTGCATGCTAAAATTGAGCCTTAGCACAATTTGACACCCCAGCTCCTTTTGAAAAGGAAAACCAAAAGCCTCTTGCATACATCTCAAGTTAGGTGCTCAAAACAAGGAACCTTAAGAAACTATTACCATCACCACTAGGCTGCAACCACAGCAACACAGTCACTCACTTTGGGGTGCATGTGTCAAGAACTAGCTTGCTCTGCTAGCTGTGTGGTTTTGTATGGGTAGCAAAACATGAAATCCTTCATGACTGATGCCATTGGGCACTCCCCAGCAGATTAAATTAAGTGTGAATAAAGGCAAGGTAATTAATATTCAAAAGGATAGTAGCAGCCACATGTCACTAAGGTCTCTACTGATGCTCTGTGAACCGTGGAAGACTATATTGGCATAGCCTCTTCACACTGTGATTGAACCCCCTGCCTGTATATAAAAATTGCATTACTTTAAAATAAGTAATAAATACTTTAAAATGCACTAAAATAGTTATACCATTGCGGTACCAAGTACAGGCACAGCTTTCTAAAATGGAATCACAGTAGAAACCACATACCTTTTAACAAATATATAACTGCCTTCACACTAATAGTATAACTATTTATAACAGCTGCGTTTCTAAGACACATTGCATCTATAACCAAAATACAAAAGATCCAAATTTTTAACATTTCTGGTACCAACCCTGAGTGCAGGGAAATAAGACCCCGTACACTACTGAAAATAAAGAAAAAATTGTATCATCTTCACTGCAACAAGGATTTCACCCTTTTTCCCCACAGCTTTCAAGGCTTGAAGTATGATCCCTTCTCTCTCCCTCCCTCTTCTGCAGAAGAGGGATAATACGGTTGTACTACACCTTGCAATAACCAGATCTTCAGTGACAATTTACAGCCTCTGACACAACTTTTTTTTACCGATGTGCTCTTACTTTACATGTTTTTTGCATTCCTAAAGACACAGATCACATACATATTAGTTGCATATTTAAAAATAAAAAAGGTTACTGCTGTGCAAACAGAACTCTTGTTGAGTAACAGTGAATCCATTTCTCACAGTCAGGGTCTCAGCTATTTCCAAAATGTCGTTCAATAATCTCATCTTGATCATTCAACCTAATTTTATCTTTTTTTTATTAAACATCTGTTGAATAGCCTTAAGCTGCTTTGGGATCTTGTTTTGACACCTGCATGGTACTTTATCACCTCTAGACTTCAATTATTGCAAGACTCTGTCCTAGCTAGTCTCTCCGATGTTTTTATACAAAGTGATCAACTGCAAAACGTCGATACTTGCTTTAGACTCTTTTCTAGTATTTAGACCATGGAAGTCCCATTTCAGCCTCTGAAAGTACCTCAAAATGTCCAAAAAACAAAGGACCTCTTTTTCAACCAAAAAGTGACTAGAAAATTCTTTTTCTTAAATGTTCCTCTAATTCTTATAGCTAGTACTTTTTAAACAGGTATACAAATGCTGGCTCCTATCTCTTTTTGAGTCTTGACCGCAGCTATTTTCTGTGGAGATGGATCCCAGAGAGATGGAAGCAATATGCGGGAAACAGTGTGAGTGACCTCCAGGGCACCACCCCATGTTCTCTTCCAGCATCCAAAAGGAATTTTTGGCATGTTGGGGACTCGCTCTGGAAAGGGCTGGCACAGGAACCACAAGGACAGCCCTGACACAAACACACGTTCCCATCTGGGAATGTAATATATAAAAAAATAAACTGAATTTGTTGAATTACTTAATATTCATGGCTCTGAGGAGCACTGCCTAGCAAAAATGTGTTCTTACAAGATGCAAATTCTTGCTACAAAGAAACATATTTGCTACTGTTACACAGAGAAAAGGACAAGGAAACTTAGGACAATTAAGGTATTAGGATTTTATTTGCTTTGAGAGAAGTGAAAAAAAAACCTAGTGACTTCACTGGTAAATTATTCCTGACTAGCCAGAACTATTTTAAATTAAGATGGTTATTGGAAAACATTAACAGAGCAGAGCAATGGAGGAAACCAAATAGTGTTTATTCTTCCAATTGAAAGTGAGCAGAGACTTGAGAGCTGACAAGCACATGGTTTCACCAGCATTCACTTTGCTCACAGTTTGTTGACACAAATTTATTTATCCGTAATTATTTTTTTGGGAGAAACCAGTTAATAATTTCACTGTAGTGATTTCAGAAGCCTCTCAAGTGCCAGATGTTTTTTTAATCAATGCAAGGTCCAATGATTAAATTCCAGGCTTGCTTTATTCTTGTTCGAAATACAACAAAACCAGTTTCTCCTTCTAGAATTTCAGTCTTTGCGTTTAGGAAATTAAAATGTACAAATATTTTGAACTTTAAAACACAACTCTGCTTTTGTTCATTTTGAATGTTGGTTTAATTCTCCATATCTTAACTAAATGCTCTGTCAAAAATGATCAGCATGTGCCTTGATATTCAATTGACATTTAAGCCTGTGTGTTTTTATGTGGGATTGAGCAGGAAAATAATTCCAACTTTTTCATTTATATAACATTATTAATGCATTATAGCTGGCAATTACTCTGATGGTAATTTTTCCAAGACTGTGACGAAAAGCAGTCTATATGTGTATTTCCCCTTCACTGCATGGCATTCATGTCTGCCTTTCAAAAGAGAGTTTTCAGACTCAGGTAGAGATTAGTCATTCTTCCTTACAACCCATTCCTGCAGAACCACTTATGCTTTACTTATTCTTTAGATTTAAAAATAGCCCTCTGTTTTCATCGTTTGGGTTTATTTCCTCCATGACCATAAAACTTGCTTGAAAGTGAGAACGGAGGGGTTTATAGTCTGGAGTCAAAATCCTGGAATGGTGCACAAGCACAACAGGGAAATGTTATCGGTTACAGAGTTGAGGAAATAAGTGTGCCGTATCAGATATTGCAACTTGCAGAAATTTGTTATTCCAAGTGAAGAAATGCTCAGGCTCTGCCAAAAGGTCAAATGGAAAAGAGAGTGCAGCTACAGGACAAAGGTTTGGTCTGTGCTGAGAAACCTCACCTCATCCTACCTAAAATTTTGACTTTTTTTTAACTGTTGTAATTCCTTTATTATTCTCTCATCCTGCAATACCTTGCTTAGAACCATTTTTAAAGACACAAATCACCCTCCCTTCAAGTGGTGAAGCTAACTCTGGTGAAAACGGAGTACATATGTAAAGGATTGAGACCTTAATTCAAAAGTTCTGTGGGGCAAGGACTGTAATTTCTGCCGAGTGCCTTATAGAAATACTTCTCTCTTTCTCCCTCTGCATTATCAAACGCCTTCCACCTACCTTATGCAATTTTTTCCTTTGTTCTTAATCATAATAGCTTACATTATATAGTACCTTTCATCCAGAAGAATCCCAAATGCTTTGCAGCCCACAGACAAGGATTATCTCGCCCACTACCAGAACTCAGCTAGGTCTAGGCTCAATGGTGTCACTTCTACGCTAGATATCACATGAAAATCAAAGGAATTTCTTATTAAAGCTTATGTTACTCACGACTAGTACCTTGGACTAGCTACTTACTTCTTTTGGAAAGACCTGAGAACTGCAATAGTCTTGTGTCTCCATAGCGGAAAGGGGAGCCAGCTGATCGATGGAATAAAGATCATTGTGCATCTGACACAGTAGAAATATCCATTGAGATCAGGCTAGGACTGTCTAATACCACGACTTCTCCAACACAAAGTACTGGCAAGAGCTAGTGATTGCTAGATGTGCTCACGGCCCCTTTTCCACGATAAGCATCCTCCGCCCTGACATGCCAAGTTGCATTCTTCACCATTTTCCTTTCCTTGTCACTACCTATTGTGCTGAGTTCATGTCTGAATGCATAGCTCTACATCCAAGCACTTACAAACCAGAAATCCGCCTTTCCTTTCAAAGGCATTTTTTAATCAAGGTGAGGAGAATCAGTTATGCAACAAAAAAGGTAGTGATTACATACAAACAGGAATAATACAAGCAATAGTTCAGCTATTTCCTTGGTGCTGGCAGAAGCCAATACTGCTTCCAGTGAAAAAGTAGTGTTCCAGAATGGAAAAACTAAATTCAGAATATATATGTGCAGCTAAATGAGGAATTTCAAGGGGCTTATTCCCCACCCATAAGCTATTTTTCTTTGTGGTATATGGCTTGCTACAAGCAGTAATAGTCCTGGAGCAGATTTTTACGAACTGTCAGACAAACACTTTACAGGTGAAGCAAATCTGTGTGTTCTATTTCTTACATTAAAAACATATATAGGAATGAAGACAAAACTCTCCTCTTCCAGATATAATTTGGCTTGGTCAAATTCTACAGTAAATAATGAACTAGGTATGGCGATCAAAAAATGGCATTCAAGAGTGAGCTGCACAATAGTTTAAGCCTGTGAAGCAATTCCCTACGCTCCCAATGTTTCCCAAGCAATCCAGCATGGTAATCCACAGTGATGATTTAGCTTACAGCTCACTGTGGATCAGAGAACGGAGGAAGTAGGCACATCTGTCTCAAAAAAATGATGATCAAAGTGCTGACTTCAGTATGAGACTAAATCCTAACTATTCTCATTTTTGACAGGTGGACTAAAGAACCTTGCTGTTCTTAACTTTTTAGAGCATTTGCATTTGGAACAGTATATTTCTATTTGTAAAATGTACCAAAAGATTCTGTGAACATTTTAAATTAAGTTTTAAAATTACTAATAAAGCAAAAGTAGTTCTACTGAATCTTATTTTTTAGAAACTTCTCTCTGAAAGGAAACGATCTGCAACAAAGGATCCATGCTTGGTATTTGACTCATTTCTAGTTAAAGGTGGTCAGGTTCAACCAGACACTGTTCCTTGCACAAGCCAGCTAAAGATGCTATCATTTGACCTCCACATTCTACAATCCAATACTTGAGTCTGTATCAGGTCTTAGTGTCTTCAACAGGGCACATATGCATCACTTACTCTCTGTGGATCCAAGAGCGTTAAATGTCAGAGATCGTGTACTCTTACATGCTATATCTAAACAGAACTTGTTTGTTTTCTCCAGCATAGTGTGTTATCTGGTAGCTTTTATGTCTCGTTTACCCACTATCTAGTCCTTCCATTTTCCTAAAATTTGCATCCAACTGAACGGTGAGATTTCTCACCTAGTTTATCTGTTATGCCTCTTTTCTAATAGCTGACATCTATTTGTCTGATTTAGCTCGTGCAACCTGCAGAGCAGACTGCCTTCTGTGCTACATTTGGATGGCCCCAAGTTAGCACCAATGTCCATTCTCCATCAGCTTTCCAGCACAGATATAGTGGGATTTGGCTGGATACCAAGCAACCTTTATGAAAACCCCAGAAGTGACATTAACATGGATTTATTCCACTGACAACTGATATCTGCAAAGAGCTTCAGTATTCCTAAACTGGTAAAATTATGATGCTAAATATATAAAATAGGCTGCAAGCAGTTTCACAGCCAAAAACAGAAATAAAAAACTTACTTCAATGCTGAAGTACCCTCTGTCCACGTAGTCCCCCAGGAAGAGATACCTTGTGTTGGCAGGAGAACCTCCCACTTCAAACAGTTTCATCAAGTCAAAGAACTGACCATGGATGTCTCCACAAACTAGGGAAAAAAAAAAAAGGAACACTATTCAGATTCTCCATGCCAAGATCATCTTAGGTACACGCATTCTGAAGTCACTCTTTTTCATAAGAAATGTGTTATGACAATTTTTTTTGCATCATCTTATAGTTAAATGACCAGTGAAAGCTGGCAGCTCCTCAGCAAAAACTGTTGTTCCATGATGTGCATCCATATATGTGTGGAAAACACTACCAACTAATGAAAGGACAGTCACTGGACAAATCTGACTTGCAATTATTTTCATACATATTTGTCCATTCCTCCTCCTACCGTCAAAAAGATCACACAAATCTGGCAATAGTAATAAGACAATACAAAGTAGTCCTGAAAACAGAACATGTTCAAGCAAAGTTACTCTTTCATTTGACATCATGCCTCTATCTCTCTTATTCCCAGATGAACACCCACAGGCTTTCTGTAAAATGCAAAGCGTGCCTGTCCTATGGATGCCACTGGTTAAACTGACAAATTTCTGGCTTCTGGTTTCCATATAGAAAAATAACCTGCTTGCTCTCCCAAAGCATGTCTTACATGACAGGACACTGACTTTTCATGCTTTAACCTCTACCACTTTATTTAACCTCATATAATTATGATTTGTTTCACTTCATTGCAAAGAAGTCAATCTAACAAGTGACTTCTCTAGAAAGAGCAGCTCCCAATAAACATGGCAGAAAGAGCACAAACGATGTGCAGCCGGGGCTAAGTAAGGATCCCTCTTTTGTGCCTTAACTTTAAGAGATTTGCTTGGTTATTTTGTAACATTTCAAATTCCATGGTGGGCAAATTTAAGTACCAGCAGGAAGGCAGGCGATGTCTTTGGAGGCCTGCATTGAAGCTTAATTAACAGTGCTGTACCAAAACCTGCTTTGTTTTCCCTTGCTTTATTTCCTCTACTCAAAGGAAGAGAAGAAAGAACCAATTCCCCCCCGCCCCCGTTTAGGGCCAAGTCCCGATCTTTTCTGGCAGTGATCCTTACCAAAGAAAACGTTAACAGCCTTGGCTGTTACTGAGGTCAGTTTAGACTGATTCTCCCTTTGATGACTCAAAAAGAAAAAAAACTGATTTACAAACTCTAAGGTTGATTATAAAGAAATCGAAAAAATCAAAGGTCCGAAATAGACCTTATCTTACAACGGCAGCACAGCATCTTATTTAATGCTAACACAAAATTCAGTAGACTTCAGATGCCCGCACAGATGCAGCGGTTCAGACTTTTGTATTCAAGCAATGCTTTCATTTGAGCTTTTATCTGAAAGTTGACACAAAGGTTTTGTTCCATCAGAGACAAACAAACCTCACAATTAGTGCATGCTGCAGAGAAGTCACATCTCCCGATAGATTTGAAAGGACTGTGCAGGATAACAGCTGTAATGCCAAATCCAACAAACTTGCAGGGCAAACAGCCTTCATTCATTACTGTCTTTCATCTCAGTCCAGTGTTGCATTATACTTTTAACTGCATCACTTTTCCCTGAATGTACATACTAACAATAAGATCAATGTGATATCAGCATTCCATCCAAAAACTAAAAGCAAAAATATTCCCACCAAAACCAAACAACCCCGCTCAAATACAGAAAAAAACACTTATGTCCCCGTCACTGCTTTCATGTATATTTATGTACAATTTTGACACAATTTATGAATGCTGGCTAGTTGAGCATTCTTCTGTAATAGCAAAAGTGCATTTTCACCATATAATAGCATATACTACTCACCACCACTGTGTTACATTGTTAAATCTCTTTTTCCTAGTTGATTTCCCCCCCCAGGATTTACATGACATTCTTGATGTTGAAAGCCATCAACGGTTATAATTTCAATCCAAGAATAATATCTGTCATTAATTATGCAAAACAAATACTACTTAAACCCTCAAGTGGCATACTACCACCTCTACCTTCCTAAAAAAATCTGTACCCCAAAGGAAAATTTTTGATAGCATTTTTATTTGAACACATTAATCTACCAAACCAATACACACTGCTTGACTGTACTCCTCTGCATGGACACTGTGGGATGATTAAGAACACGTGTCGCATATTGATGGCCAAGCAATCTGCTCTCCTAACTTCCAGCAGAAAAGCTTTTAGTTATATAACTGTACAGCTCTCCCAATTATCGCCCGCCCCCATTTGCTCCAACTGCAAAAACCTGAAGTTGAACAGGACTTAAAGATTTTAAGAGGATTTAACTTTTGCGGTTTAACTAAAGCACAAAGAAATAAATATTTTTTTTTATGTATGTGAACAGGTATATCCATTGGGGCCATTATAGAGAAACCAAGAAGGTTAGAAGGCTTTCTCCAAGTAGCTCTATGTAAATGAATTTGTTACAAGTCAGAAAAGCATGGGGTAAACCAGTAAAGACAGAAATACAAAGTGCAGAGCCCTGTGATCTCACAACTTGCAAAATTCTGAATTGGACTTGAGAATCGATACTCAATGGCACATTGCACACAGCAGACTACTCTGTTTATACTTGACAACAGATGCAGAGATATATCCAGAAAAAAAAAAAAAGATGGAAAGTTAACAAGAAGGCAAAGTAGCTGAAAAGGAGAAGCTTAAAATCATCAGGTAAAACCAGTGGCAGGAAGACACTCAAAATTAAGAGTTAACATTGAGATTTAATTCGTTATAGTCAGATCCCAGAATTGCTACTGAAAGATCACAATGTTACATCTGGTTAATCCAACTAGTATTTTGCCTGGAGTAGCTTAAAGATCTTACACTTTCCAGGTTTGTGTGTATAGACCTGAAACTTTCTTACAATAGAAAGTGTGTGTACTCACATTCTGATGGACAGCCTTGTTTACAATAAATCAAAGGGCAATTTTGTATGCACACAGTACTATACTCCATTTGTAGTTTGAAAGCAACTGATCCTAAAGTTGTAGTTCTGCCACTTTTCTTTCCAACTCTTATGAGTCTCCAAACTGGAAGATTTCCCAGGCAGCTGGATCAATGCTTTATCTTTCATTAGGTGAGGGCAGAAGAGATGAAGCATTACATTTCCATTCACAAAGGTGGAAACATCTTTCAGCCAGTAACTCTGCCATCCCTTCACACCTTGTCTTGCAGCTTCCCATCACTAACAAAGACCCTTGCAGTACTGTTCCACTAAAAGCACACAGCAGAGGTTCCACATCCATTCCACACCACCTCAACAAAGCTCTTTAAGTTCATTACGTTCCCCCTTCATGCTACAGGGAAAAAAATGTTGAAAGCACATCAATTATTATATGTTCATGTTTAATCTTGCAGGAGCATTGCCGCTGGAACTCTCGTTCCTTTTAATTTTGCCAAATATTTGCTTTTTTATACTTTTGCAGGCCCTCTTTTGGTACCGGAACGCTTACTATCAAACAACGCATTCAATGAGACATGAGCTTTTTCCCACTGAATAACAAGAAAATATAAAACATCACAATGAAGCAGGACATTCAATTCTTAGTGAAGACCTCCATGTACTTATGGATTTAAAGTATGAACACTGGGAACAAAAAACACAACCTGTATGTGCAGGACATTACATTAAACGCAGCTGTGTCTGTACAAAACAGATTTATCAAAGGTGGAATACCAAGTCTTCCATCAGAAATTCACATATTTTCCTGTATCCCTGGTTTCTCAAAAATGGCATCAAGTCATGGCCTTTTTACACTTATGAACTTATTACAACCAAATAAACCAACTGCTTAATTTATCCAGTGCTTTTCGACTTTCTAAGCTGCCAGCTAAGCAACAAGAAGTCAGTGTTTTCATTGACTTATCACTTTGGGGGATCAGTCCAGGCACCAAACCTGTTACCCATGAACGTGTCTCCCTATCTGACCTCTCCTGGCAGCAAGATCCAGAACTTCTGGACATGGTATGTAAAAAAAACATTTGAACCCATTTTAAACTGATCTCCTAGTGAATTCATTGGAGCAACCACAGGATTCAAGAAACACTGGTTGTTTGTGGACTCCTTCAAAATTTATCTCTGTTGAGGATGTTTTCAGGGAAGACATAGGCCCCTCTAAAACAGCGTTAAGGTTCACAGGACTGCTTATGCAATTACTGAGAAATCATGCTTCTGAGCAACTTTTCCTATTTGTTATGAAGGGTCCTTTGATCCACTACACTGTCTCACACTATAGCACCAGAACTTTCCCAATGCAACTGCCTATAAAATAAGAGTTTATTTTAAAAATAGAAATGGGACATCAGGGAAAGAATGGAGAAGGGTAGGGTTTTTTTAATTTGTTTTTAAAAATTGTCACCCTGATATAAACTAAATTATGTTTATGATGGCTTCACTGAACAGATCTCACTTGGATTTATGTTACAGTAAAAAGCAACACTGAACAGGAATCATTAAGTTCAGGCTATACTAACAGTGAAGGAAGTTCAAAGCTTTGCAGTGGTATTGCCAGCTTATTTATTGAAGACAAAGCAGTAGAGCAGTGATTTATTACACACTGCCATTATTACTGGCACAAAAAAAAAGTCTGAAAATGCTCTTCAGATACCTTCCTTCAGATAAGTAAATGTTCTTCACAACATAGAAACTCGGTCCAGAAATTATTGTGTGGCTTCCCACTCCAGATGGATATTGAGAACAAAATTTATATTCATAGTACATTAAACACTCAATTAAAAAATCTTCTATCTCCAACAGTTTTGATATGCTGCACTTATTTTCTCATTTATCATATATACTTAATTGGTGTAACATTATAGTCTGATAGCAAAGTACCATTAATGTTCTAAGTGAATTTACATTCCACATATCACGAGACTGCATTACCATCTTCAAATGTCATCAGGTATTACAAGCAGATATGCAATACTCCATCTTCAGCTTTAGAATCAATGTCTGAAAACTCATATGTGTATGACAATTAACAATAATGAAGCAAAGACACCTTTTAAAGAAACTAACACTATATAGGGCACATTATCCATCCCTTGACAACTTGTTCTTTCATTCACTGAGCTAGGGATGTCTTAGCACTCAGCTCCAAGAGCAAACCAGGACGCAATATCGCAAAGCCTAAGGGAGAAAAACATCCTATTGAATTACAGCATAGAATGTAGACTACAAATCACCAAGGGGTTTGCTTTGTACAATACTTAGGAAGTGCTTAGCTGCTTACCATTCCACTAGCTGGCACATGCTTCCAAGAGCTTATCGTTAGCCAAGGACATCCGCTACCTACAAAGCCTTACTTATAAAAGGACAAGCACATCATGTAAATTTGTGTGTGTTTGAGCTGACTTGTGGATTCTCATTTGTCCAGGTCTACAGGACAAGATGGCAAAGAGGCTGCATGCAGCAATGAGAAGTATGTCCCAACCATTTTTCCAGGGAAGTAGTCTGAAGCAATGAAAAGTCACCAACAGTGAAATGAAGAAGCCAAGCAAGGAAGAAGTACTTACAAGCAACAGTGGATACACAAAGGCAACGCAAAACCAACTAGATGAATTTCTGCAGCTGAAGAGTGAAAAACTCTTCTTCCTTAGCCAACCAATAAATTGGGGAAATCACCTGCAAGGGCTATACATGCATAAAATTCTCAGACGCTTTAAGAAAAACTACTGCATTGCTCCTGAAGGACTCAGCTACTAACCAGAGGCTCTCATTTCGCCCCCAAGATTTAAGAACAAAGTCATGTATGACAGTCATGTATCTTTGATTACACAATATTTGAGCTTGAATGAGCTTCATTTCCAAGCGTACGTGCTTCTCAGGAACATTATATAATGCCACAGCAGTACAAAATGTTCAAAACACCAGTTTTGTTCCATGCATTTCTTATTTTTTTCATCCCTGAAGAGTAATTTTCTTGATCATTTTTGAAGAATAAGGAGGAAGAAGTACAAAATAAAAGAAGAAACTCTAAAACTTTTTATTTGCAGCAGTTCACTAAAGCATTACTCATGACAAACTCAGAGGTTAAGTTCCACTTATTGTTTTATAGTCATGCAGTTCTGTTTCTGTTTTAAGTGAGATGTTTAAAGAACTTGCAGACTTCATTACTTAAATTAGTCAGAATCATTTAGACAGCTTACTAGGTAACTTACCATCCTAAGAAAATATTTAGTAGACTCAACATAATGGGCTTTCATATGAATGTTTGTTATACTAAGTGTATTGAAAAACACAGCTCTCTATTTCCAAAAGCATGATCTCTTTCATATTCATATCTAGTTATCTAACAAGATCATAATAGGCTTTCATCTATCTTTTCCCTTCAAGCACTGCATGCAAATTGATGAGTTTATACAACCAGAGTGAATTGGCATTAAGAAAAAGCTGCAATTATCTATTTTCATAAAGAGGCCTGCTTCAAGATAAAACCAGAAACCATTAGCCATACAGGTACAGCAAAGGGAACCACAAACGGACCATCAATACCACATTTCACAATGTTGTTCAGTTGCCTTTGCTTCTTTGTACTGAGAAAAAAAGAAGTATCTCGGGAAAAGCTGTTTTCTGTGCAATACACGAGGACACTATCCTGTGTTCTGCTCTGCCAACACTTGAAACACTAGTGTCTGTAAAGATCAACCCACGCTCGCTCCTTGCAATAGGAGTTACTCTTCTCCCACTATCCCCCGAAGGCTAGAACAAATTAATGACACTTGATTTGAAGAGGTAGAGTAAAAAAGAGTGGGGAAGGGAAAACATTGCATCAGAAAAGACCTTCAGGACAACAGTCATTAATATTCTCTGGTGAAGAAGGAAGCAAAAAACCCTAAACTGTGCAGCAGCAAGCCTTTGAAGACGTTAAGGCTACAAAAATATCTTCAGCTCAAAGTTTTTAAAAATAGCTCCATAACATAACTTTTTGTATCATAAAATTATTTGCAGTGTCTCAAAACAAAATAAAACCCCCATGTACATAAACCTGGCCTGTACAGCAGCACCTTCATATATACAAGAGATACTAGAAAAAACATAGTCTCAGGAAATAGCCCCTACCAAGTCCCATAAAACCTACGCGGGCAGAGAAAAATCCCTTCCCTCGTCAGCTGAATTTTTCAGGAAAGTAAGTGGGTATCATGGCAGAGAGGTGCCAAATGAAAAATTTCAATTCCAGGTCAAAGCAACATAGCAAAGTTGTAGTAGAAAGGGGATGGTGATCTAAGGAATATTTTATAGAAGTTTTCCAAGATCAGCAAGAGAATGTGGTCTCATCACACATACCAGAAGATGCTGAATCAGGTCAAGGGGAGAGAAACAAAATGGGATGGGAGTAAAACAGCATTCCTTCCCATACACATCAAAGAAACAACGGGCTCTTCCCTTGCCACCTTCCAAGGTCAGCACTGCCCCTAAGCAACCTCTATAGCAAATAATGATAGCGCATTTGCTTTTTCATCTCCTTTTAATGCACCCTCAGCATCAGGAGCAATGCTTATTTCATAAATAGCCACATCAGAAGGATTACTTATGAGTTAAGTGCTTCATTGGTGTATGGGTCAGGATTTCCAGCTCATGTCCTTAGATCATGGTTATTTATAGCAATAGGGAAGTTATCTTCCCCTCACATTTGACAGATGTGAAAAACCAAGGCCCAGGGAAGTTTAATAATTTATAAGGCCATAAGTTCAGGGAGTGGGAGGGCGGGGATAGTCAGAGACAGAACTACGCATCACCGTATTGCTCCATCCAATTCTATGCACCAGAAGTGGAGCCCTTTCAATGAGGAATGAAGGTCCTGCACAAGAAGCAGGCACCACCTGGCTTTAAATGCAACACTACAAATGAAATTTAGGGAAGATGAAACAAGGCAAAATGGTAAAAGGGCTTTTGAAAAGGAGAAGCTCAAATACGCTCAGCTCCTTAGAAAAAAGCAGCATAAAATTCAGTACTGTTTTATCCTGGGAATACCTTTTATTTACATAGATTGAACCATACCACTGTCCATCTAAAACATACAGGTTTGTCATTAGGATTACTCAGTGTTGAGTCTTTTTCACTAATCTGATTGATGAGATCTCCATTAGATTTTTTGCTACACAATATTTTTCCAGAGTCAGCAATATGCCATTAGAAGTAGTTTATAGCTGGTCCTAAGCAATTTAATGTGATATTTTTTTGATGACGATATAATACAATTCTTAGGATTCCATTTCTTTACAGTCAGTATTTCTCTCAGTAGTGCAAATCCCAACCCCAGAAAAGTTAAAACAAATGACTGGTATTGCATGGGATACAGTGACAGTTATATAAAGCCCAAAGAAGCCTCGGTATTTACAAGGGTTTGAAGGATAGTATTCTTGTTTGTTTCTCTTACTGTAGAAATTTAGAGCAGCATTACCCTAACAGACTGCAACCCAATTACCTTCCATATGGGTAGCAGCATTAGCATGTTGAGCTTCAATATATGAATGCTTAGCATCTAAAAACCTAACAACAAAACGCAGACGTTCATGTTATCTTGTAATACATTTTCTTGATTCTCACCCGAGGACAACACTTGTTGTCACAGTTTATTCATTCTGTGGCATTGCAGACCTGCTTTATGCTCCATCCCAACTCCACCCGGTGTTTTATTAAGAATTTGAAGCATTACTCTATGACAAAAAGCATCCTCCTTTGTCTAGCACAACACTTTGTCTTATCAATGCAAAACAAACATTTCCCAACACATACATATGCATTTGTTAATTACCTTTGGAACTATAGCCCTCTGCCTGCATTTCCCAGAAAGAAACGTTAAGAGAAAACATGCTATTTCTCAAACTCCCGGTCTCTTAATAAGCAACTAGCAGTATCAACATGGATACTTGCATGCACCTGGAGTGGAAGGAGCCAGTACAATTAGCTTGAAAGAAATTCTATGAAGTTAAGCATTTGGGCTTAACGTTCTACATTCAGATCCCTGAGTGAAAAGAACCAGCAGTGAAGACCTACTGAGCTTTAACCTCAGCTTTTGCACCCATGTTTTTAATGGGCTTCAACTATTATTTTCATCTAGCCTTTCTGTACTACAGGTGTTCGTATGGGTATAGGGTTAAGGGAAGCAAATACCATGCAAGTTTTCCAATTCCAATTCAAGCCACATAAGATGACTTTTTAAAATTATAGAATCTAAATTCCATAACCAAAACCTTACACAAATCTAATTCTTGGCAAAAAAAACCCCATTAATCTTTGAGGAAAGTGCTTTTAAGAGCAAGCTCTCCATAATAATTTACATCCTGGTAAAAGATCATATGAAAACTAGTTAGTACAGCCAGTGCAAGAAGTTCACCACTTTCATTTCCTCTTGCTGAAGACATATCATCTTGGACAGGAGCTTAAATTCATAGCCTGATTCTAAATCAACATGAATCGTAGACTGGTTCAGGTTGGAAGGGACCTTAAAGATCGTCTAGTTCCAGAAAAAAACTGCTATCACTTAATGACAATTATGAAAACGAACACAAAGAAGTCACACTGATGAACAGAAGAGCCTTAATTATGTTGCTTGTATAACCTCACTATTAGGCATATAAGAAGTGCATGCAATTTAGATAGGAGACTGGGCAGCATTAGGGATGGACCCTAGGCAGATTTGAGCTACCTCCTGCACCATTCTCCTCAAGGAAACAAACCAGTTTCTCCTTCTATATTAAGAATTGTTTTCCCAATGGCTGGCTGCGGGGGAAAACGCAAAAACAAAGTTAGAGAAGAGGAGGGTCAGGGAAGAAAGGTTCATTTGGAAGACAGTCACCGATCACATCACATGCAGTAAATTGTTCTAGGAGGCAACACTCTTTCTGCTGTTCAGAAACAGAGGTAAGAAGAAAAGGTCACCATTGAAAAACAGCTTGCAGAAAAAAAAAACAGGAAATTTTTTTTCCAGTTATACTGAATTGGCATTCATGGCAGTCTTCTATCTGCAGCCTATGTGTAAACTCAAATATCACATCCTTTCCTGTTTCTAATATAGAGTTATCACATAGATTTTTTAATAATTACAGACAATACATTCCAATAGGAGGTAAACAAATGTTTAATATCTTACTAATCCATCAAACAGGATTTCATTGGCATTTGATCAGGTTAAATTTGATATGTGAATTAAATGTACGAGAGCACAGTATCTCTGTCCAAGGATCTTCACCTTGCATTACTTGCAGGATAAAGGCCTCCACTACTTGAATCAGTCTCTGCTCAACAGATTATACAAACGCAAATAATGCAATCAGAATTTACACCTGAAAACACCCCCAGCCACAGTTTCAAATGAGAAAAATAACTGCACAGACTTGGGATTTTAATGAAAAGTTACACGTACAGATATCAAATAAAAACATGAGTCAACTTTTTATATCATAGGGAAAAGATTTTCAGGAAGTTCAGAGGATCTAACTACAGAGGTTATTAATGCTGATGGGAGATAGGTGACTACATCTTTCAAAGCACTTCTCAGATTCTCCAGTTTCAAAGAATAAGGAACAACAAAATCCTGGACATATGCATAATCTAAACGTGAAACTGTGTATGAGACCTATAAAATTTTGTTTTAAAATGTATTGTACATCCATTTAAACATAGCATGTGTAATAAAGGAAATCTCTGAAAATACAATGCATTTCCTCTTAAAGCAACAACATTAATAAAGAGGAGCTTTTAGCAGAAAATACCAGAGGTGAGATCGGCAACTGACTCCCTCAAACACCATATTGTCCCTGAGAGTTATTCCAACTCTAAACATAAAAGACGCAAATCAGTAGGACATAATGGTCCTATGCATCAGAAGAAACAGTTACTACCTTTAATGCAAAACCGTGCAAAAGGTTTTCCCAAAATCCAATACTGCAGCTCGAGGTGTGCATTACCAGTGTCAGAGTAGCCATACCTGTATGGCTGTACCAAAAGACTGCTGCACCAGTATGAAATAAAGCTTTTTATCTGATGTGACTTTAAAGCTAAGCGCCTAGCACAATCCACATATTCCTTTCAATATCACAGGTAATGCTATCTTGTGAGAGCATGGAGCAAAAAAATGCTTTAATGGGGCATTAAAAGATGACTGTTTCCCTGTTTCTATTTGACGCAAGCTGGGATGCAAGCTGGGTATGGGTGATAGATTTTAACACAGCACTATGAGTGACTAAAGAAGTTAAGCCCTTCTATCAGAACAACTTTCCTTTAACTCTCTTGCTCAGCAAAATGACTCACTTTTCAGAAAGAACATTGCCTGCTTTTGGCTAAGAGCACATACATTATCAGTTTAATTCATTCCAGAAAATGCTCTTTCCTACTACAACTACTACAATACTAACCCTCAAACCAGTCATAGTTTATTTCACTTTTGTCCTTTTCATGATATTAAAACAACTGAATTTATTTTTTTCATTTCTCCATTTGTTTAGCAGGGACTTGCTGCAGATTTGAATTCAGCTCACAGCTGTAGAACACAAGGACCACATAAACGTTTATGGTGAAAAAATTTTCGGTAAAAGCAAACACTTAGATTCAATTCAAGGGAAACAGTTCTTTCATGGATTTGTTACTGTTAAATGAAAAATGCATGCTAAGAAAAAAATGCACTATTTGCACTTCAGTGGCTTTTCAGGCTGCCTTCTACTCCCTCTGCAATAGCAGTGTTTTTTGAAGCGATTGTAAGATAGAAACCTCATAGACACATAAAAATAATAGAAGTCTACTGTATTCATATGTTTGTTAAAGTTTGCTATGTTTGTTAAAGTTTGCCTCTGACTGAAACTGCAGAAACCGCTTGGCAGTATCTTTTTTAGCCTTTTGTACCTGACCAAATAATAAAATATAATACCTCTCAGATCATAAACCTGTTTTTATTAGACCCAAAAGTTTTCATACACTCTAAAATAAGCTATATTTTCACTGATTCTTTTATTTTCTTTTGTTGTATATATATTTCAAATCAAAATATTTATGTTACTGAAGTTTGTAGAAAAAAATATCATTAAAGACTTTAAACTGATAGTGATCTATCTACAGCAAATAGCCTGCTAGAAAGCTAAAAAGCATGTGGTCGAAAGAAAAGTCAAATCAACAGAACCCTCTTAAAAAAGGAAGATGCATCATCATGACAAAAAATATGAGTCAGTGCAGATAGAATCTTGTCTTCAGAAGCCATACAAGTAAGGTAGTCAGGTTTCAGAATAACATCACCAACAAAAGAAAGTAATTGTGGGTCTGGTTGTTTGGTGTCCCAAGAGAAGCGGGCATATCTGGGCATCACAAGAAGCACTGCTGATGAATCTGCTATGAAAAAGCTCAAGTTAAAAAGAAAGGGCTTTCAACCCTTTTTTCTCCTTTTTCACACAGTGTAGGACAATGCACAATTCTAAATACAACCTAAAAAATATGAATTATCTTAACTCAAAAGAATGCATGTAGAGATAGGATATACTTGAGTTTTTCCACCAAAGAGAGTAATATATATAACAAAAAGCCAGTTAGGTATGAAGATACTGAGATGTAGGATAGACACACATTGAATCTTGTCAAGACTACAAAAGATAAAACTAATCTCTACAACTATGCTAAGAAGAACAGTGTCACCTTTCATAACTACTTCATACTTTGAATAAGAATTACTAAAATCAGAAAACTATTTTAACAACTAAAGACATGGAAGAAAATCATCTTGCTTAATTTTGAACACCTATTCAGCTTTGATTAAATCTTATTTAAAATACTTCCTGAAACTGGACCACATAAAAAAAGACTTAAAACACTGGAAATGTTTTGACAATTTATTTTAGGACGGAAGGTTAGAAATTCATTGTGGACAACATTACTGCTACCTATTCTATCAAGGACTGAGAAACAAAACACACATCTACAGGGGATATTAGGCTCTGGGCAGGACCTTGAAGATCCTCCTCCAATACAGGGAAAAGTCTGAGCTGCCCCTGCCAAGCTGAGCTTGGAGCAGCTTCCACTCCTGAAGTCCCAGCAGCTTCAACAAGGAAGGACTCAGGACTTTGAGCCCCACTCATTGACCTACCCTTACAAACAAACAAAGCAATATGGCAATCAAAAGAACACAGCTACAAGGAATTTCTGCAGTCTGGCAATGCTTCTGCACCAGGCACAAATCTTGCAAAAGTCAGGAGAGTGGTTTTCATGGGTTTTCCTATAAAATTTTTACAGTTAAGTTCTACTACAGGTATTTCTATCTCTGCTAAAAACTATTTAAATTGCACATTCTTAGTCAGCCACCAGTAGCATTTGTAAACCATAAGGATCAGGTGTGGTTTGCATTGGATAAACAACTCTAAATTCACTGTACTTCTTGTCTCAAGATTGTTCATTGGATGGCCTGCATATAATTGAATACAACTAGCTATCTTACATAAAATTATTTCAACAAAAGAATATAATTTTTGCAATTTAAAAAAAAAGTGAGCAGTTTATACCCAAGAAACTTATTAGCATTCAGCATTCCCTTCACAATAAAAATCTTTACCCACTCACAAACTGACTCATAGATCTCATTTACAGACTATTGTCTCTGTTCAGAAAAAAATACCTCCAGAAATATTTGCAAAAAACCCATTAAAAATACTCAAATAAACACTTACTGCTGCTTTTCTTGGTGGGTTTGGTACTCAAAGTTAGTAAATATAATTATCTTACTTGCCCTTCATCAATTGTGGTGTCTTTTTCAGGCACAGAAGTTGAAGTCGTGAAATGCCAAAAGCCTCATACCCCTGAAGAGGCATTACATATACAGGCATTAAGAACTGGACTACCCCTGTCTTTTTTCTGTAGATCATTCATATTAATGATTTGTGGGATTATTTCTCACCTGACTAGCCTAACTTTTCAGACTGAGGTTCTCTCTCTATCAGAGGTTTTTATTTGCCACCTACAAGAACAATATTTCTGGAAAGTTTGCTTTTAAGTAAAAGGGTAAAGAACCATCATTTAAGACAACTTTTCAGTGGACTGCAGGACTACTGTGCTTTTTCAGGCAGCCCTTGAACATGGATGGTCTAATGGTTTAAGCTCATTAACTAGAAAGATATAAATCACTATTACAGCAGGAAACAGATTGCAACATTTAAAACTCAATTAGTGACAATGCAAGCAAGGGGTATGCTGCAAAATTCAGCTTTTCTCTTGAATAAAAAAATTAAGAAAAAGAATCAGCACCAGCCTCTTTTGCTGCTTTAGTTTGCTGAGAAATCAGGAAATATTTCTCCATTGTAAATTGCAAGAGTAAGAGAGTTTATTGGGTAACTTTAAATGCCATTTACAGGGAACTGTAGCCTCGCTTTAGTTTTTCATCATTCTTATGCACAGTATTCTAATATTCATTATTAGCTGATACAGTTTTTGAGTTGTTAGACAGCATGAGGTAATTTTGTTAGCATTTGTAAAAAACAGAAAGCTATTTCATAAAAGATTGCATACTGTTTTTTAAAATGCATTTTAATTCATTAAACCTCTAGAGACCGAAAAATCACATTTTGGAATTGCTAAAGGATACATTTCTCAAACCAGAGAAATTACGTAAATGGTGGGAGAAGAGAGGAAAGTGCAAGGTGCAAGACAAACAACTTATGAGCTGGAGGAGGTCACTTTACCTGTCCCCAAAACCTCTGTCACAGAATGCTCATTCTGCACACAGAATGGTAAATTTCTGCATTCAGGAGGAGAAAAAATACCAAAAAACCCCATAAACGAACATTTTCCTTCCAAGGCTGCATACCCTGAGCAAAATACAACTAAAAAAATGCAAGCTAAAAGGTTTCCTTCTGTGACTTAGGTAATCATTATAGGGGGTAAGGGCTGCCTAAATACAAATGAAGAGAAAATACATTGATTTAATCACACAGTTTAGTTTTCTGCTGTTGAACTGACTGTTTAGGAATGGAGAGAGACAGTGAGGGGTTCAGTGTGGCAGAAGCAGACTTTGCACGAAACTACAGAAAGAGCAATACTAAGGAAAAAAATCTATGATCATGCAAAAGTACCACTACTCTTCTGAAAAAATGTACATGCACACTGGCAAAATTGCTCCAAAGATGTGATTTACAACTGTCTTAATTCCTACTTTTATATTGCTTTTTCCCTTGCATTTCATTTCACACTATTTTTCATTACCTCAGGACAAAGATGGCAGAGCTGTGCCAGGAGGGAAAGAAAGGAGCATGGCTTTGAAGGCCCCAGCTTGTCATGAAACTTGGACTGCATCAAAACCTGGGACACCCAGAATTTATTCTCAATCTCAAGGCAGGAACAGGTCCATATTTAAGTGACAGGCCAAGGACAAATGAAGTGCAGACATGAAAAAAACTAATTCCTGAAGATAATTCTGAGACAACAAGTTGTCACCTAATAATCCACTAGTGTGCTTTATTTTTTAAATTATATAAATGAGAAAAAAATTTGTCATTCTGAAAGGAAGGAGTAAACAAAACCAGTGTACATTCAAAGTTGGACTCGATGATCTGGTGGGTCTCTTCCAACCTGGTTATTCTATGATTCTAAGTTTCACATTTATTTCAATGATTTTTTCTTTTTTTACAGAAAATAGGTCCTCTGTAATCATCAGTCTAAGGCTACCCACAAGCTTAAGCCAAATACAGATTTTGAATCCCAGATTAACAAAAAAAATTCTCCCTCATCGATTCTGTCATGCTATTAGAGAAAAAGAAAACAAAACAAGAGAAGCACGTCATTGTTTCCACTGAAAACCATCAAGAAAGTGGAAAATAGCAGCTTCGCAACACACAAAAAAGTAAAAGAGGCTGCAAAGCATCATTAAATTTTAATAATTTCTCCAAGCCTTTAAACTCTGCCAGGGTCCTCCAATTTTCATACTTTACCTATCAAGCAAAACTGCATCACCTCAAACTCTGATTATGAATCAGGTGTCCTGTCTTAAGAGCCAGCATGAATGCCTCATCATAATGAAGGCACCATCCCACTTTCACTAGACTTACACTGCTGCCTGCTTCTGCAAGGTTAGCCTCACAGGTGACACATTAACAATGGCACTGCACCAGCTGGTGTGGAGCCAAGTCATCCTGCCTCACGCTGCTGGGCTGAGCAAGGACCAGAACGGATGGCCAGTAGGTTCGGGTACCATGGAAGAACAGTTGATTGGCTTACAGCAGGAGGTATTTCTTCCCATGAACTATCTGCATCTCTCTTATTTTTTTGTTTAAGAAAAACCCACTTTTTTGAAAGATTTTGTGCCATTAGTTTCTCAACGCACAGTACACTCAACACAGAATAGCTGTTGAATGTTAGGTGGATGTTCTACAATAAAGTAAGGTAATACCTGCTGGTGGTACTTCAAATTCATTTTTAAGGATTGTAAAGGGCAGTGCCAATAGAGTGCTGGGGTAGGAACCACACTATGCTGAGTAGCCACGGTTTCATTAGTGACTAAATTAAGCAGTTTTACAGCCTACAGTACAATACGTTCAATCCTCACCTCAGAAATTCATGCCATTTTTTTCTGTCTTCTGAATTCCAGTTTATTTGATTTTCCCATTCAAACCTAATTCTGTTTCTCCACACCTCCTGTGGCATTCGGTGTTTAGAGGGCATGCCTAATGTTAACACTACAGGCATGGGAACACATCTGATAGCCAAACATACTATTTGAAAAGGATTTATAGTATTCCCAGTTGAAAAGAAACAATGTAAACCAGATATCACAAAATATAAACTAAATCTGTTTTCAAGCTGCCTGGGTATGGACATTTAGACCAAAACCTGTTTTAAAAACTAATTCCCAACAAATGTCATTAGGCCTTTACCTTTCATCTCACCTGTTCGCCTCAAGGGTTTACCTTTAGCAGGGTGACAGCAAGAAAGAACAAAATGAAGGAGGGGGAAGTAGAATCCACCAAATTCAAGCCTACTTTCACATAAGTCAGCTTCTATAAAAAGCCTAAGTCCACAGCTCACAATGAAATCTACTGCATAGCATAACAAACTAAGTTTAGAACAGTAATATTATTTTACTTGGAAGAGTAACTATCACTCTGGGGATGATCAAACTCTCAGAAGGACCTGAGACTCTGTAAGTAACAGCATCTATAGATTTGTAATAAAGGAAATGAAAGACCTGTAAGGTGTGACTCTATTTTCAAACACGGTAAGTAAAGCCATAACATCACCAGAGGTGTAATCCACATAGGGTTAAGTATGTGGATTAAGTACTGACTAAAATGAGCTTCCACAAACGGAAGGGGGACCAGGTGATTGTACAAAAAAATGGAGAATTCATAGGAAATAATTTCCTCCTCCTTAAATCTCCTTTGTTTGGCCAAGTCTATTGTGCTTCAGATGCTGTAGTTCATGGATGGGCATTCAAGCCACATCAGATATTAACAGTAGCTGACCTGCAGGAAATGGGAAACCCCCTGAAAAACAAGGCAGAATTGACCACATGAAGCTTCAGGATGTGCAGTCAAACTTATGAAGGTGTTCATGCCAATCTGTTTGGCAAATGGCTTCTGATTTCCCTATAGCAGATCACTACAACTGCAAGTAGGAAGAAAAATGTTTCAAGGTGCGAGCTTTCACCCAGCAGGTGAGGAGGGCCATGCTGAGGAGGCATGTAGCTGGAGTGTTTGGGGAGGGGGTTGTTTCGGTTTCACTACTACCCATACTTTGGCTTTTAAAGAACAAACAGTAGTTTGCTCTTTAAACACAGTGCAAAGCAGGCTGCCAGCAAACTGGCAAGCACCAAATAAGCATATAAGCAATGCCTGGAGAAGACTCACTCCCCATCGTCTTATGAAATACTACCCCAGTAATACCAGCTTTACGGAAATCTGGAGAACTCACGCTGCTCTCACACAAAAATCTCTTATCACACATGCTGTAAGATGGAGAAGAATCCCATTAGCATCTCGTTTGAAAGGGTTTTGAAACCAAATCCTGGAGTTAACAAGCATGAAACATCAACCACAAAACACATCTAAAAAGCTTCTGGTTTCCCAGGAGGGTTTTGCCTTTTTTTTTTTTTTTCATGCTATTTTCCTTAACAGCAAATGAAATAATAAGAAGAAACGGTTCTGATAATTAAATGCTTCCACATGTTTCTGGAGGCATTCATTTCTTTGCACTTACATACACGTAAAATAAATAGATGGTGTGCTACAGCAGGGTATATTCTTCAGAAGAATTCCTTATGTACTCCCTCAGGAAATGAAATTATTAAGTCACCACATGCAACAGATATCCACCTTTCTCCATCATCAGGATCATGCCAAAACATAAAGACATTCACACAACACAAATTATCATATACTAAACTCTCCTACATTAAAGAAAAGAGAGAGCTGTAAATAAAAAAACCTGTTCCTCACCCGATGAGATTCCCCTAACTATAAATACCCTGAAGCGTAAAAAAAGTTTCAGCAATTTCTTGTTCATTTCTAAGACTTAGCTGATGTCTTCATGCAACAAATCACTTCTGGATGAACTCCTAAAGAGAGCTGAGTAAGCTATACTGGCTTACCAAAACAAAAGCTAGAAGATTCAAGAAAAGGTCACAAAAGACAGCATGTTGCCTCATGACTCCAAACAGATGACCAGACAGGCCACCATAAACAACAAGAAAAGTCTAAGTCCCAAAGAAAACATTTATTCTTCCCTAATATTAGTATAAAAAGTCTCTGTGACTTTATGATGCTGAGAGCCACAAGAGCAGAAAATAACTTACACCTGTTTTCACAACCTTTCAGACAAAGTCTAGAAACATCCAGTGACTTTGGAAACCTTATAAAACTAATGTAATTGTTGCAGAAATATCAGTATCCATCTTCTTACTACTCTTAATTACAAGTAATTACTTTTAATTAAATGTAAGCAATCTTATAATGGAACTTGCCCTCTATTTCTTACTGAACTCACTAACCAAATTAGCTACCAGAACTGTAATTTATTCCATACATACATACTACTGCATGGGTTGCAGAAAGATGACTACCTTTCCTGCTATGACAACTCTGCACCTTTCTGCTTCTTGACAGACGTGTGGTGCTAAAATAAAATAAAAAATAAAAATAATTAAAAAAACAGCACAGCACACTTCTGCAGAAATTAATCTACATCTCCTTCAAATCAGCTCCCAGCGATTCAGCCCTCTAACACGCAATAGCAAGGTTTATATTCTCAGTGGGAGGTTATGTTAATAGCACTGCATTTCCCACATGGGAAGAGAAGCTGTAAGAACAAGTGCATTAGCAGATCAAAACCACGCAATTATTGGTTTGAAGACGATACCAAAGCATTAAAAGATCTTAATGGGAAAAAGCAAAAATCGTTTCACATGGATGCTGAATGATCCAGAGGAAAGACATCCTTTTTTCGTTTTTTTTTGAACTCCCAAATTGATAGCATCCTCTTCTGGCACAAGTTGTTGTTATTAGTCACAGAAGCTTTATTTATTCAGTTAGTTGAGTTTCTTTGGCCAAGAAATCACAGGCATGTAACCTCACCAGCAGGGAGAACAGATGGACTTTCCCAACAGAGTCTCCTGTCCCCCTCACAGCCCAGACTCCTCTTCCCAGCACACTTGATACTCAAAAGCGATGTGACAGAGGCTTGATTGCCACCACTACTACCCATGCACTCAGTTCGCAGAATGCCCACTCCAGTTATCTGGCCCGCTCAGCCGTGTCACGGGTGCCAAATATTGGTGACTTATAATGTTCAGGATGCTGTCCTTTTCTGCTGACAGTTCAGGATGCTCTCTTTTTCTGCTAAAAATTCACTGTGCATGTATTGCCAAAAGATAGAAGAGTAAATAAAGATAATGCAATTGACCTCATTTCCTAACAGTAGCTTTTCCACACAAACTGCTTTTTGTCCACACAAACCCAAACTATAGTACTAAATTGTAGAAAGGGTGAAAGAGTTAAAAGAACACTTTAAGCTTGCAAAATCAAGTATTCAATACAAGACTTCAGTCTTCATTCTATATGTAACATCTTCATCTTCAATTAGAGACCACAGTATCACCTCCTTTCTCCCCAGGAATCTTGCCATATGCAGTGGAAAAGATGGACCAACCATACTGATTTTCAATGTTCTGGTTTTCTCCTGTTTCAACATATGGCTGCATGCTGAAGTTTGCACTCTCTCTCTTGAACCAGGATTCAAATGCACAGCCACTTAATGCCCCTGGGGCTTCTTCCAAGGCACACAGTGACAGGCACAAGAGGCCTTCAAGTGGGACATCATAGCAATCTTTTCACAGGAGCTGGATTCCTATTAAATACCTATCAACTTTGCGTATCAAATTTTAGATACACAAGGCTAACACAAACTCTCAAGGAAAGAAAACAAACAACCAACCAGCATGTGATAATTTCAAGCACAGTCTCCAGCAACTTCAGGTGCTGAACTACATAATGGGCAATTCAGTGAAATCATAATCCAGGATTTAAACTCAGGAGCTCATATAATGAGACAAACCAAAAAGAGCCAGCTGTAAGATGTCTGAGTTGCACTGACAAGCAGCCTACGCTGCTGGCTCTGCTGGGGAGAGGCCTAGACAAGCAGCAAAATATCAGGAACAGCAGAGGAAATACAAATTCACACTTAATTTGTGCGTTCTTTTGGGGGGCTATCTGACTTTAAATTCCAGTTCTTACAACTACAGGCTCAGGCACAGATGTGTACCTTGTCACGGAATCACAGAACAGTTTGGGTTGGAAGGGACCTTAAAGATCATCTGGTTCCAACCCCCCTGCCATGGGCAGGGACATCTCACTAGAGCAGGCTGTAATTTTAAAAGTATTAGTAGGAGTTCCCTAGTTTGTACTATGTAAGTAAAATTGGCATGAGATAATGAAGCCTAAAGATGACTCTACAGCTAAAGTTATCCCAGATGCCTTAAGTTAATGTACCTGTCACTTGTACCAATGCTGTACTACAGAAATTAAGTGTAGTGTGATATATCTGGTCTGATCTTTACAGCCTCCATGGTACCAATACTGACAAAATCACTTTTGGACTTCTCCTGTAATACCTCCAATGGCTTAAACCACGATTTACAACAGAATCATAGAATGGTTCGGGTTGGAAGAGGCCTTTTCAGATTATTGAGTCCACCCCCCCACAGTAAGCAGGGACACCTTCAACTATACCAGGTTGCTCATGCCCCATCCAACCTGACCTTGAACATTTCCAGGGATGGGGCTTCTACCACACCACCTATCTGGGCAACCTGTTTCAATGTTTCATAATCCTCAGCATAAAAAATTTCTTCCTAAAATCAAGTCTAAACTTCTCTTCTTTTAGTTTAAAACCATTACCGCTTGTCCTGTTGCTACAGGACCTGCTAAAAAGTGTTCCTCCCAACTTTCTTATAAGCCTTCTTTCAGTATTGAAAGGCTGCAATAAGGTCTCCCGTTTCCTTTCTTCTGTAGGCTGAAAAACCCCAACTCTCTCAGCCTCTCTTCATAGGGCAGGTGTTCCAGGCCTTTGATCATTTCTGTGGCCCTTGTTTGGACCCACTCCAACAGGTCCATGTGCTCTTGTGCCTAGGGCTCCAGAGCTGGACAGAGCATTCCAGGCAAGGTCTCTCTAAAACAGAGTAGAGGGGCAGAAACACCTCCCTCGACCTGCTAGCCAAACTTCTTTCAATGCAGATCAGGGTATGGTTGGCATTCTGGGCTGCAAATTCACACTGCTGGCTCATGTCCAGCTTCTCATCCACCACAACCCCCAGGTCCTTCTACTCAGGTCTGCTCTCAATCCCTTCATCCCCAAGCCTGTATGGATACTGAGCCTTGCCCCAATCCATGGGCAGGACCTTGCGCTTCTCCTTGTTGAACCTCATGAGTTTTTCACAAGTTCACTTCTCCAGCTTGTCAAGGTCCCTCTGGATGGCCATCCCATCCCTCAGGGGTGTCAACCTCATCACTCAGCTTGGTGTCACCTGCAAACTTGTTGAGGATAAATACAATATAGTAAAATTATAATATATAATAAAATAAAATAAAATTTCAAACCTCTAAGCATGTCAGCAGCTTTTTGGAAAGGAAATACTATTTCATGAAATAGATAGTTCATTGACTCTTCTGTTTTTCTTCTTAACTCTACTCCAGGGCCAGTGGATCACTATAAATGAGGCACAAGCACCAACTCCCACCAGCACCTACAACTGGAAGCATTTAAATGAACAGACTGGTGATTCTAAATTTAAGATACTGAAGCAAGTTTCTTTGCCTTCAAGATTTGTTATTCTTCAATAAGTCTTTTCCTCACTCTACTCTAAAGCAGTTTTGAAGCTACTTTAAAGATGGGCTTTGAATTAATTTTTCATAATCAGCATACACTTCCTTTTTATCTTCCTTTTTTATACCGTAATGTGAAATTTTAAAATAAACCACCAACTGGAATCCTGGCTCATGCTACATCTGCCCTAAAATTGCTTTCTGAATCCCTCCGAGGAAAAATATCTAAAGACCTCCCAGTGATGCCATATGATGGGAAAACTCATTCATGCACTGGTAACAGTTCAGCTGATGATCTACACCACTTCTCAGAATTCAGATGTTTTTCCTACAGCAGTACCAGTTCAAGCCAAAGCACATATACAAATTAAATATTTTAAAATAAAAAAATCCTCCACCTTTAATAAGTCAAGACATTATGCTAAACATACATATAAACACTCACTTACGATTTTCACAGGCACTGCAATATAGCATTGAAGGGGATCAAAGCCCACAGTCCTCATATCTTTGTAAGTCTGCTTACGAATCCTTAAAAAATCCCAACAAATCAAATGACAAAAAAAAAAAAAGTTCAATTTTAAGCAAATTCACTCTTTGTCCTTACTAATTCTAGTGGAATCTTTCCAGAACATTTTCGCTCTGAAGATGAGAAACTTTTCTTCTATCTCCCAGCTGGCTATTTATCTTTACTAATAGGTGACCATCTATTCTTGTACCAATACTGACTTTTAAAGAAAATAGGTCATCTTCCCTCCAGCTTTTTCCCCTCAACCTTTTGTTTTCAGTCTGCCCTGTTCCATCACTTCTGCACCCTTCCCTTCATCCTTGGAGCATTTTCTCTGTACCTGCATCTGTTTAATTTCACATTTAATAAAAACAATAAGAAAAACATGCATTATTCCAGACAAGTTTCACAAGGGCTTGTTGCATTACCTTGTTATGCTAAGATAATTAATGAAAATATTATATACTACTTGTCTTCTAATTAACCTCCAAGCCTTCTGCGAGGAGCCACTTCCTTTAGCATTGCACAGACCACAACTTAGCATTACAAAGTTGATGGACTTCTGGTAAGAAACGCAAGGCTGGCGACTTCAATGACAACCAGATGACACAGATGCCCAGTCTCATGCAGCCAGTTAGCCCTAGAACAAATTGACTGCAATATTACAAAGAGAACAGCTTTACCATCCTATGTTACGGTACCCTGTGATATTCTCCAGGAATTGTTATCTCCAGTGCTAAGTTCCAGCTTGGAAGTGTGAGACCTAGCAGCCTTTTTTATAGCTGCACCCATGCCCCAGAGCCACCTCCCACCTCCAGCCTCTGTACAGACAGGCAGCTGCGCTTGCATTTGGAGAAAACAGAGCAGACTATTTTGCAAAATTCAATCTGTCAGCCACTACACCTGCTCACTTTTCTTTTGTCTTGGTCCCCTCTTCTTTCTGATCAACCTCCTTGCGTCTGCCCTGCTACATGTTGAAAGGTTTATCATTTCATACTTTGCAGGAACACTGTGACCAGCTTTGCATTGGACCAATCCAAAAGCCAGACTCCTATTTGCACATCTTTACTCCCTAACTCTGCAATCTGTGACCAACATTGTCCTCAGCATCTCACCCTTGGTTGAGATGTCAACTGTGTCCAAACAATAAAAGAAAAATCAGATCACACAAACGTGTTCACTGAAAGCAGACAATACAATCAAGCAGTCAGTGAAAAATTGTTGGGTTTTCATCCCCTCAGTACATACCTTAACAAGGTCTTACCATCAGCACAAGGCCTGTAAGAGCATTACATCAATTCTGAAACTCTAGGTAAGAGTCCTGTGATTCACACAGCTATTTACAAGCCACAAATGCACCTAATGTCATCATGAAAAAGCATCCATGGACAGCAAGCTTTAATCATACTGTAGATTCCATAAGACGGAATTGCAGATGCATACATTGTTTTTGCACGTCCTTGTGAGACAGGTGTGCCTTCTCCTTCGTTCCTTTTAGATGCAGGTTCTCCCAGTCACGTGACACAATATAACACAGCTGACTGTGCCCGTAGCTGCAGAGCTCTACATAACTTGAGTTCATTTAGTTTTCTTCCACACACCCTGTTTGGTGCAACAGGTCAGGGACTGCAAGAGCCAATATAGCACTGCCCGCAAAACTGCCAATGCATTTATTAATCAAACACCATGCCTTAAGTTGCAGCTTTAGATCCACAAATATGAATAGAACAAAAAAGTGCAACCACACACCATGACACAAATTAATAACACAAATAAACAATGACTGAAAAGGTAGAGGATTTAATCCCTTTTCACATGGAGGTCATAAAGCAGCAATGCATCCTTGCTGCAACAAAGGTTAATGGTTTCCCCGGTCGAGGGAGGATATCCTTCCTTTCTGCTCAGCCACACCTGGATTCTTGTGTTCAGTTCTGGGCTCCTCAGTACAAGAGGGAAATGGACATGCTGGATAGAGTCCAGCAAAGGACTGCCAAGATCATTGAGGGACTGAGAATTTCTCCTATGAGGAAAGGTTGAGAGAGCTAGGACTCTTCAGCCTGTAGAAGAGATGGCTCTTTTCAGTGGTGTCCAGTGACAGGACAAGAAGCAACAGACAAACTGAAACACAGGGCATGCCCTCTGAATATCAAGGAACATATTTTCACTGTGAGGGTGACTGAACACTGGTACAGGCTGCCCAAAGAGTTTGTGGAGTTTCCAACCTCAGAGATATTTAAAAGCCAGCACATGGTCCTAAGCAACTTGCTTTAGGTAGGCCTGCTTGGTGAGGGGTTTTGGACCAGATAACTTTCAGAGGTCCCTTCCAACCTCAACCATTCTGTGATAACATGTCCTTTGTAAGTGTCATTTAAGAGAAAACATTTTTCACAGGATGCTCAAAACATCTTAGAAATCCCTAAAACTTTGTGTCTCAAGCCCTCAGAAAAACTCTCTTCCCATTTACTCTAGAAACATCATACAGCTGTAATATCTCAGGTGCATAACAACTGGCAAGCACAAGCATTCCAATTACCAAATGTTTCTTTTGTTTCCGAAAACAGCATGCTACTGTCATCACAGCTTTTGCTCAATAAAAAACTTAAATAGTTATGGTAATAGAGACCATACGTTCAGGAAAAGAAAAATATAAAGCAAAGCAAGCCTCAAGAAAACTTCAGCAGCACGTACTAACTTTGGTGAACCACAGCAGAAACACTGAAGCATGGTAAGGAAGTCCCTCTTTTTTCCTACATGCCTGCCATGAGTTATACATGCACATGCTCCCAGAAAATACTAGCAGACTGTTTTGCCTCAATTTTACTGATAGAAACCACATGAAAAATCATCAATTACCCTCAAAGGCTGGCAAGGTCTAAAAGGTGCTCTGACAGCACCCTCTTAACAACAGGGCATAGCCCCTACCCAAAGCCTTAATACAGCTACATCCAGTTGTCTGCTAAAGGTTCATTACGATGGCCAAGTTTAGCTGGCAAAATCCAGAAGAACAGCAAAAGCTACATACTTCTCCCAAACACCTCACAAGGAGGCATCCCGTTTGCTCGCTGCTGCAACATCTTAGGACAGGCTCTTTTAATATCAGCCGAGAACAGTCCCTGGTCACCCCAATATGTTTGTACCCAAGTGCTCCAGATCATCCCAGGTTTGATGCATACCCTGATCCTGCCAGCCAGCACTTATCACAGGGGAAAGCCTTTGCCCAGGAAGCTGACTACAACTCTCAACAGCTGGTTGTCCCTTTTAATTTTATTATCTTTTTGGTGCAACTTCAGACAAGAGATAGTGCTGCAGACTTTACTGCCAAAGCTGCAGGTCAAGTTCCCTAGTGGCACATCAACCATCTGTCATGGCACAGCCACCATGCAGAAAGAAGGCAAACATCTGCACAACAGCCAAGTACTGCCCACAACTAGCCTGGCAAGGAAGAGTACAATTTGCCAGCAACAATCCATTACCTATTTGACAAGAGCACCAGCTACACAACATGAGTCAGACACCACCACAGGCAATTTGAGAGAGGAATTATGGGTTGGTTTGTTTTTCTTGACATTAACACCCAGGCAGGAAATTTGCAGAGACTCTCTCCTCACCTCCACTCCATCCTCCACCTCCTGCAGCAAGAGCCACCCCCACTGCAGACAACCTCTTGGCAGTGGGAATCAGCATTGGCCATCCACCCACACCACTAAACTCACACTTGAAGAGAAATTAAACCCTTCTAGAAACAAGCTCACACTGAAATACAGAACTTACAAGAGCCACCATCTCCACACCATTTAGTACAAAGACATGGCAATACTCTTCTCAAAAAACCCCAACACTTCCCATAGTTAACACGGTGTTGTTTTAAACTCTGTTGTTACTTTCTGGACAATGTGGAATTAGGCACACTAAACCTTCATGGTAAAGTCATGGACAATGAATTAAACTGCTGGCATTCCAGTTACAGTTTTCAATAAATGTCGTGTCTGGTTCTCAAAAAAACCCCTCACCTGCAACTGTGGCAAGCAAAGGGGCATCCTGCCCCGATAACAAATTACTGGTATTCTGAGGCAACCCTGTAACCTCAACTATGTGTTACCACGTTAAATAGGTGAGAGTCTGACAGGTGGCTAGGGAGACCCTCCTGCTGAATCACAAGGTTGACTGTTATGACTACATACATGGTTACATGTGTGTGCTCATACATGTTTTTGCCACAAGTCAGAATCTGGTTACCTGTGAGAGTCTCCTTAGAGACTGATGCACACAGGGTTTGCAGCCCAAACTGGGCATCTGCTTGCAGCAATGCCTGTCAGAGAGACAATTTCACAATTCTGGATGCAGTAAGTAATTTAATTCAAGTGACAGATTAAAACAAATTTGAGATTGCCCTGATAAATTCATTTGCTATGTTAGGTTTAACACTTATAACTGGGTAACAGATACCATAAATATAAATATATATATAAAACAAGTAACAATAAAAACAGGAGTTAGTAGTTATTTTCCTGGGGAAACATCTGATGGAGTCAGGGGCATGCAGTTCTTACAAAGACATTTCTTTTTGGTGGAGGAAGAGAGGTCCAGGTCCTTTGACCCATCTGTCAGGTAAGGTGGTCATTTTTTCTTCCCCAAAAAAGGGGTTTTCAGGTACCAATTCTACACCTTTTGAAAACCTTTCAGCACTTCTTGGCGAGGTGGGACTAAATCAATCAGTATGTGTTGACTGGCCCTTGGCAAGGCTGTTTGTGTTGTCAGAAGCAAGGACTTAGTGGTTATCTATGCCTTTGAGGCAGGGAGCCCAGTATGTGCTTTTGGGGGTGTTTCCGCTCTTAACTGAAGCAACATGAGGCTGTGAGGCCTCCACCTCACCCCAGGTGTCACTTAGTTGATACAAGTGTGAGACCACCACCCAATCTATTAGTTCTACTAGATGCAGTTGTCTGTTGCCGGTCACTCCCTCTTGCCAACTGCTCCGTTTTGCAAAACCAAGCTCTTAGCGATCCACAGGGCCTAGGTGGTCTGTTATACCACAAGTGTCTAGGATCTAAACTGTACTCCACAAAGCATGTGTTAGCAATGGCCAATTGGCCATTTGTATGCTCCTTAGATAGTTTTTTCCAAGAACGGCATGTTATACTGTTTCAGTTTCAAAAGACTAGTCATAAATATTTGGTGTAGGTATACAAACACAATAACATAGTGTGCACTAGCAATTAGGATGAGAGAACGATGTAAACCAATACTCTAAGAAGAGAAAGCCTATTTGTCCATCACATTCAGCAGTTCTTCAATTCTGAATTAATTCATCTGGTTGAGAACGATCACTGTTAGGTTCCCCACTCCTTCCTTCCTTTAAAAACAAAAGAACACTCTAAGTTCGCATTGAGAATCTCATTCTAGATAATGAAAATCTGAATTTAAACAAACATATCCTCATCCCTTTTTCTTCATATATAATTAATTATATATTATACTACATTTTATAAAGAAATAAAACTAAACTTGCTCTAGTCTTTGTCTTTTCTCAACCTAGTTTGCAGAAGCTCGATTCCCCTAAAGATATCAAACCTATCTAGATGCCAGTAAAAATCATTGCCTTTAGTAATTGCCTCTTTAAAAAAAAAAATGTTTCATGACATACATTGAAACGGAGAGGCTCAGTTATACACTATCAGTTGTTCCAGTAGCTTCCTACTAGGGTATGTGTCTGGGGACTGAGCTGGAACTAAGTTTTTCTTTTAATGCCATTATTAAGATTTCTATGATCTCCATATGTAGTTCTTGAACCTGGTCTCCTTTCATGTTTCTCTTTCTTCATTCCTTGGATGTACAAGCTTACCTTGAAAAAGTTGCCTTGTATAAACTTAGAACCAAGATGGTCATAAGCTTCATACTATAATCTTCACAATATTGCCCACATTGCAACTCTAGATCTAAAATCTGATTGAGACAGTAGAAACATCTGTAACTAAAAAACGTCACAAAACCATGGAAGAAGTGCTTAAAAAATATTTTGTGTGAAATATGTAATTGTCACATATATGCTAAGCACATCATCTTTTCACAGCATCCATACTACTGGATATTTATCTTCTCTTTCAAGTAATGATCTGTAAGGACAGTTTCCTCTTTTGTGACATGGTCAGCATCGCACATAACTGCAGCCTCACAGCTGAACCTGAAAAAAAATTACTGAACTATTACTACTCTAAGAATGTATTTAGCTTGATATAAACCAAACCCACCCAGCTGAACCAAACAGCCCCTCACTGTTCTGTCTGAAAATCTGGGCGTTCACATCCCAACTCAGGTAGAAACTTGAAGTTCACAGGACCCAGGTCATTCTTTAAGAGAGGTGGCAGAAAGAGTCGAAGTCCTGAGGTTGCACTCATTAAGTGACAAAAGGGCTTTCTTTTTTTATGTAAGTGTAACAACATCAGTGCAAATGAGAGACAGAAAACATGAAGGCTTGAACTCCCTCTTCTTCATGACTCTCAAAGCACAATTTCTGTTGCTTCTGAAAGAAACGTTAACAGACTGTGTTTTAGGTACATGTACTTGAGGCTACCTCTTTCAGCTTTCCATTCTCCTCCTCTCTCTATACTCTGAGAAAAGATATCAAGTCATACGAATGATGAACGCTCTTATCCTCCTTTGGAACAAGCAAAGCCAGACCATGCAACACTACTTTCCCAATGCCCACACAATCATGAGTTCATAGCAAAGGCCAAAATAATTTTAAGAACACATTCAAGAGCAACAGTAACACAAATAGGAGACTTGATACTCATTTCTTTAGAAGGAATAAGATTTAGAAGATTGCTTAGATTAAAAAAAGGAATCTTCCCTCTTGGTTGGTAATGAAAACTAGAATATATAAACACTGTCATTTATTTTTATTCAATGCACCTGCACCAAAATTTGATGTGTAACGTAGCACAAAAATAATTTTGCCCCTAATGCGGTTTAGCTCAAATTCTTACATTGATAACTTAGCATTAGTTATTGCATATAAGCAAAATCTACCATCACCAGCCTACTACAATAGAAGGGACAAGAACTAGTGGAACAGACTGATTTGTGAAGCAGAAAGTGCTTTTTACTGTATGACTGCAGACAGCTTGGCATAATGGTACTGCAATCTGATTAGCATGGCTCACTACTATTTTTATTATTTAATAATTCACAATAACATACCCTCAGATGATAGAAAATAAAATAATATTACAGTAAATTCAGGTGGTGCTGAACACATGACCAAATGTGACTCTTACAAGAGATTCTAGCATATATACTAATTGATTATCAGGCCTGTCCTGCAAACTAAATGTTCCATATCAGCTGTGTGCATACATTACATCAGGGAGACTAAATGATGTCACTTCATCTCAATTTCTGACATCTTACTGACATAGTGACACATCTAAACACCTAGCAATCTCCCTCCTCATACAGATAAATGAAGCCTATCCACCAGCTCAAGCCCTCCTCTCTTTCAAATGCAGCCACAGAGGCTGGGCAAGGCAGAGCCTCACACTCATGAACAAGTTAAAGGCCTTTGCAAAAGGAGAAAGTAGTCTTCTCACTGCCTGTACAAAAGGCCCCCAAGGAAGGGGGTTGTGTTTCAGCATTGTATTTAGCCCCACAACCACCTGCCTTTCAACCGAGTCATTTATAGTTAGATAAACAGGGCATCATCAGCAAAGCTTTGACGAGAGTCTCGTGTAACACTGGTGGATAGCAGGGAGGTCCCGAGTTAAACCCTAGAAGAAAATATACTGGTACCTGTTCTCCCTCAGATGTTCCAGCATGGGAGCAAGAGAAAAGTCTCTTGCTTATTATATCTTATTCTAAACAAGATAACACAAATTGGGATTTCTTTTGACAGTTTTGCACATACGTGAGCATGAGGAAGCATAAAAGCAAAATACAAGAAAACACCTCAAGCAGATAGCAACAAGTGTTTATAAATAAATTACCTGCTTTCAACTGTTGGCTGCTTGAAAAGGACAACTGCATAGATCAAAGCACTCTGTTACACACCAGAATTGCTGCAAACAGAATTAATTCAAAAGGAAGAACACCTCACTCATCTTAAACCTTAGGATGAAACAACATCTGTTATCCTGTCAAGAACTGATGTAATGCATCCCTTCAAGAATCCTCTCTAGCCAGGGATGCTGCAAGACACACTGTTTCTTGCTTTCCTTTCTAGCTGAGTTCCCATTTGCTGCCAGACTTTCACCAAACCTAGCTACTTGCTACAGAGATGCTGAATTAATGGTTGCCTGCTTTTGTAACCTGTTCTCTGAGACGCAAACCCATCTCTCCTCTCAAACAGCATACTGTAAGCCTCCCAAGGCAAGCAAGGAGTAGACATGCTGAATGAGGTGAAAGCATAAGCTTATGCAAGCAAATCCAAGTTTCTTATGTAGAGGTCTTTCAAGTTGTGCTGGTATGTCTGTTAAAGAGACAGGAAATTTCCTTCAAGGCCAAAGAAGAAGATGCTTCCAAGCTGAGAAGGGAACCACCATTATTTTGGTACAAGCTATAGTCACATTATCTGCAAGAAATTCTGCATTTTAAAGAGCATAATAGAAAGGAGAGGAAAGAAATCCATCAAATAAACAAATGTGTGAGTGCAAAAACGAAGGATGTTGCCTCCAGAGAAGATGAGAAAGCAGGGAACAAAAGATTTACAGGACTTGCTCTAAGGCCAGGAACAGAATTATTCCTTTAATATCTATTTGCTTGACAGGTGCTCAGCAAACGATGTTATTTATGGGTTTATCACAGGAAAGGGGCCATGGCTTCTAAAAGCATTGCTCTTTCCTCATTGTACTGTTTAGCAACTCAATAGATAAGAGCAGGGAATTAACCTCAAGCATTTATTTATTTAAAATCCATTCTCTCCTGCTGCCATTCTATTACGTCTTTGTGTTCCATGAGAAATATTTCAGTAAATTATATTCTGCCTCACTTTGACCTATAGCTATTTTTCATGTGTGAATTCTAGGTTGTTCCTGTACTGCTTTCAAGGAGAGCTAAGGCAGCAGATTGTCCTGCACGGTCTGGCACCATTAGATTGCACTCTGCAATTCTGCATTTCACTCTCCTGGAGAGAGCCATCTGCTCTACAGGTTTTAGATGCTGACCACCTGGGTGGAAGCAACTTCATTAAAAGTTTTTTAAAAAAAAGTACTTTTACAGTCCTTCCACCTACTTAGGATGTACATGCACAACAAAAATATTCTCTGTGTTTTTAAAAAAACATTACACACACACTTTCTAGTCATTACAGCATCGAGACATCAGAGAGTTCTGCGTTTTATCATTTTGTTTCCTTCCAGCATATTTTTCCACAGTTCCTTAAAATTCTGCAGAAATTTAGGGGATCCTTTTACTTTAGCAACACTGAGTTCTCACTGAAGCATGTACCTAGAAAAAGTGTATGAAGGCTCTAAATTAATTTAAAATTCATAAGGAATAATCAATAGTGAAGTTTGAACAGGTAAACAGAATAGTTATATCAAAGAGGAAGAATAAAAAAGGAAATTAACTTTTTTTTATTTAGCTGAAAACATAAACAGCACATAAAAAGTACGCTCTGAGCTGGAAAGTGCCTCATTAATCCAGTCAGCATGTATGAGTGGGGAGCTCATACAACTGCTTCATTCTGTCCCTTGAAAATCCTGTTCCATTTCAGCAGGATGAAACAAAGACCTAGGCAGAGTACTGTCTAAAAGCCTTTGGCTAGAGACAGCCCATTGCATACACCATTATACACAAATCCTTGGGGACACAGGGAACATACAAGGAAATTAACTCAGTCTTAAAATCCTACCATTTGCTTGGGTGTTGTTTCCTGGGAGTTCATAAACCATTCCAATTTAACTTTTTAACCTCTGAAATATCCTCTTTTCCGCTACCATTATTATTTGCTGGACACTGTGCTTCTCTGAATAGTAAATTAGCAAACTACACATTTCATCCACGTCCTGTTCCCATTACACCTTTACAGAGTACTCCACATAAGCCAGCTACTGCTGACACCTTTCAGACAAACATCAAATATACCTTTCCAAAGAATATATCATCAAACTTCCACATGCTCCAAGAGAATACAAAAGACCATACCACACTATTTTCAAGTGGATTTTTTTAAGTCTTTTACATAAAGATTAGAGCAACGTATGTAGCCACACTATGGAGCAAACACATCCTGCTGTTCACAGAACTGTGTGTTTCTTTCAAATTCTTTTCCACTGCAGCACCTGAATGAATTGATTCTTTAGCTCTTCCTCATCTCAACTGTAAGAAACAGTTCAAATGAAAAGAAGTAATAAAATTTGCAGAGAAACTGATGCATACATACTACGCACATCAGGATCAAAAATAGTGGTTAAATACCACTGAGGGCTCATTTGTTCTGAAGTGACTATACTGAACATTGCAAAATAGTATTTGTAATCTGGGACTGCGCGTGGTCCCAATGTTAAGAAAGGGTAATAGCAATATGTCAAAGAGCAATACCACTAGTCATGTTTAGACCAAGGAATAAATGCACTGATCCATGTTCTTCCCAGGTCAACCACACAAGAAAAATAACATTTTGATTTTTAGAAGTAGCTTTCCTTATGGAACTTCCAATTTGTTTATTAACCAGTAAATTAAGTATTCCACTGATTACTATGTACCCACCCTTATGCCCTTCTCCAGAAACCACTGTGAAAAAGATGCAGCATCACTATCACTAGCATAGCAGTGATCAGCCATCGTACCCCTTTATGGCCTTGGGAGCTCATGGCTTACAACTCAATTCACCTACATCAGGCTTAACTTAACATAGCCTATTAAAAAAAAAAGTGTTTACTTCTCCTTCTGGAGACAATCTGATGACAAAAGTATTACAAATACAAGTGGTCACTTCCACAGTTGGTATTGTTGCAAAGCAAAAAGAAGTAGCTGCCTACGAGATGCCTGTGCTAAGGACAGCAAACAGCTGCCAAGAGCAATTGGTCTACCCAAGCAGTATATAATGAGCTAACAAATAAAACACGGAATGGAAAAGACATGTTAGATTCCAGAAGAAAATTGCTACTAATGTAGGAACCCAAACAGTATTAATGACAAGCTCTCTGTGATTTTTATTACTACATACTGTAGCTACCTCATAGAATAAAAGATGAAACAGAACTCGGTATAACTTTTTATGACTTCTAGAAACACAAAAGCAGGAAGGCTATACATTACCTTGGGACAATAACTAACCTAAAGAATATCTGCTTCAACCTTACTTGCAGATATGTTATTGCAAAATTAGGACACACATAGAAGGCACTTGCTGGACAAAATACTTGGAATAAAATGTTACTAAGCAAATAAAAGCACTGCTGAAAGCTCTGCAAAGGTAAGCAGTGACACAGAAGAGAGACTATGTGTGCTCCACACTGTCAGAGTGCACATGAGTACAGAACCCTTAGGCTGTTTCTGAGACCAAAGCTCAATAAATGAAAACTCCCTTTAGCAAACACTGCCCAATTATGAAATCTTAACTACAGTGAGATTCATCACTCAAGATTAACAGCAGTCATGCGTTAAGCAGGGGGTCAAGCTTTAAATTTCCTTTGAGAATTGCAGGGAACTTTGCTTGTTGCCATTCTTATCTCAAAGCCATCCTCAGTAAGTGAATTAGAAATTGATTGTTCCTAATTCAGGTGCAAAGAACACAACATGCCTAATTCTAGAGCCAAAGAAGGTCTTATAATATCCAATTACAGAGGAAAAAAGGCCTCTTGATACCCCTGTCAAGTCTTCTGTAATGAGCCTTTGCAAAACAAAAACAAACAAAAAAACCAACCAAACAAACCTGAATTTGTGTTGCTGCAGATATAACTAGCTGCCTCACAAAAGGCACAAGCCATAGGCAGTGGCAGGACTTGCACCAATTCCATGTGTTTCTGAGGAAAGGAAGTGACCACGGAATGGAGCTCCAGATAGAGCAAATAGAAACAATGGGAAGAGCCAAAGGCAAGTGTGTTGAGAAAGCAGTCAGAGGAGCAAACAGAAGTTCACACGCAGCTTTGAAAACTGCACTTTCAATATGAGAAGACTTAGCATAAGACCTGACTTCCGTGCTGGGGATGGTCAGGGAACAGGTGATCTTGAGTGCTATCATACAGCACATGGAAGAGTATTGGGTGATCAGGCCCAGCCAACACGGGTTCATGAAAGGCAGGTCTTGTCAAACTAACCTGATCTCCTTCAGTGACAAGGTGAACTGCTTATTGGATGAGGGAAAGGCTGTGGATGTGGTCTTCCTGGACTTCAGTAAAGCCTCTGACACAGTTTCTCACAGCATTCTGCTTGAGAAACTGTCAGCCTCTGGCCTGGACAGGCACACACTCTCCTGGGGGGAAAACTGGTTGGATGGCCGGGCCCAGAGAGTGGTGGGAAATGGTGTGAAATCCAGAGGGAGACCAGTTACAAGTGGTGTCCTCAGGGCTCAGTGATGGGTCCAGCCCTGTTCATTGTCCTTATCAATGACCTGGATGAAGGCATTGAGTGCTCCCTTAGCAAGTTTGCGGACGACACTAAGCTGGGTGGAAGCTTGGATCTGCTGGAGGGTAGGGAGGCTCTGCAAAGGGATCTGAATAGGCTGGACCGCTGGGCAGAGTCCAATGGCATGAGGTTTAACAAGGCCAAGTGCCGGGTCCTGCACTTGGGGCACAACAACCCTATGCAGTGCTACAGACTAGGAGAAGTCTGTCTAGAAAGCTGCCTGGAGGAGAGGGACCTGGGGGTGTTGGTTGACAGCGACTGAACATGAGCCAGCAGTGTGCCCAGGTGGCCAAGAAGGCCAATGGCATCTTGGCTTGGATCAGAAATGGTGTGACCAGCAGGTCCAGGGAGGTTATTCTCCCTCTGTACTCGGCACTGGTGAGACCACTGCTCGAATCCTGTGTTCAGTTCTGGGCCCCTCACCACAAGAAGGATGTTGAGGCTCTGGAACATGTCCAGGGAAGAGCAATGAAGCTGGTGAAGGGGCTGGAGAACAAGTCTTACGAGGAGCAGATGAGAGAGCTGGGGTTGTTTAGCCTGGAGAAGAGGAGGCTGAGGGGAATTGCTCTCTACAACTACCGGAAGGGAGGTTGTAGAGAGAAGGGAAAATGTCTCTTTTCCCAAGTGACAGAGAACAGGACAAGGGGGATGGCCTCAGGCTGCATCAGGGGAGGCTCAAGGCAGTACATCAGTAAAAAATTTTTCACAGAAAGGGTCATCAGGCACTGGCACAGGCTGCCCAGGAAGGTGGTTGAATCACCATCCCTGGAGGTATTTTAAGAGATGGGTAGACAGACACAGTTTAGTGGCAGATAGGAATGGTTGGACTCCGAGATCCAAGAGTTCATTTCCAACCTGGTGCTTCTATGATTCTATGATAAGGCAACCTGATCAAAAAACATACTGCATGATGGTTAAAGGAACAGAAATTTCTGGGAGATTTAGGTTTTCTTGTTTGAGAGAAACTGTTTTGTAATTTAGGAAGAGAACGTCTGAGAGAACGTGGTAAATTTTCTCCAGAAGAAGTGCAACTTCCCCCCAGTACTGGTTCTGGTGAAACAAAATGTGATTTTAAACAAGTTTTAAAGCAGACCTAAGTAGTTCTCAGTTCCAGTAGTCAAGCAGCCTTCCATTCAAATACGAAATAAACACAGATGTATTTTTGGGTGCCTCTCCCAGGAAGGCTGGGAACACCACATCAACCACTTAGATGGAAGAGGAGATAACATAAAAAAATCACCACTTCAGGTCTTCACAACCTAGATGAGAAATACAGCTAAAAGCTTCCCAGCAGAACTGAATACAAAGTTAAATATGTGTTAGCATTCCTTATATGAGGTTAGCTTATTTCTTTAAGGATAGCATAAAGAGGAGACAATCAAGAGCAAGCAGATGATTTATCAAACAAAAGAAAATCTTTATATACTGACTTTATGATTGAAATGGAGAAGAAGTAGCAAATGGGTGCTAAGGCATCAGAAATTACTTTTTCAGAAGAATTCAAAACTCTGGGAAGACTATAGCAAAAAAGAGTACCAGGCATCCTCCATCAAGAGATACATCTAGAATATAATCAGCTAATATTTAGTATACAAGCAACAAACCCAAATGCAAACCAAGACATAACTTCAAGCATTAGCATAAGCAAGTTGCTACTTCTGAATAAGAATGGTAGCTTATTTGCTGTAAACACCTCAATGAACTTTAAAATCTGTGTCAAATGTATATACTATCTGATGCTTCACCAGGGCAGAGTGTGGTATGCGCGCACATTTACACACAAGTTCATGAAACTCAACTCAGAATAAGCATAAGCTTTGTATCTTGTGTGTTCATACACACATACAGACTTTCTTTAAGACTAGAAATGAACAGTTGACCTTCCTTACACTGGTTCCACAGAGAATTATTTCAATGAAAACAAATACAACCTTTTCATCTTTTCAGCAAATTTCATAAGTATAATATCAGATTTATCAGATAGGAATCATAGCAAGGAAGTGTCACACTGTACTGAATTTCTTAATGACAAAAGCGTCACAGCTCATTTGACACTGGACAACTCAAATACTGAGTATAAGATTATTCTGTAATACTCAGAAAAATACCAGCAGATTTTCCATATAGTAGCCATATAGGGACTACAACAAATTACTTTCCAAGAAATATTACATTTCTCCTATAATTTAAATATTATCCTGTAAGAAAATGAAAAAACATTACGTACTTCAGCTATGCGTATTGAACAGGCCCAGATTATAACGCATTTGACTTGATGTTATCAGGTACTGGTATTTATTCTTCCCTGAGCACTCAGGTGAATACTTCATTTCAAAGAAATGACAGAGTGTCTTCAGCTTCCCTAATAAACAAACATAATTTCAGCCTGAGGATTCATGGAAGTGTTAGCCACTCATGCTCATGGCCATTGCAGTCCTCTTTACTCCAGCTCCTACTCTCAGTCAGCCTTGAGCAAAATCAACCATTTCAGCATACTAAACCAGTAAAAAGCCAGTCACTGCATTTCATGACACAACTTCTGCCAGGTTATATTTCAGTGGGCTTACAGTGCTGTAGCAGCTGAACACAGGTCCAAGGCAACTCCTGAGCCCAGGGGGACAGTACAGCACCCAGACAGCTAAGCTGATCACAACTGTGGCTCAAGAGGTCATTGCCACGCTGGAGGAAAGTGTCACTCACACTGGCCCAGCATTTCAGGAGACAAAAGGAAAGTAAGAGAACCCAGATGCCCAGTTCTGCTCACCTGAGGGAACATCTGCAGGACTTGTTTTGCTTACTTTAACAAACAATATGTATAATGGTATTATTACAGTCATTCAATGGTTGCATCAGGCCAAAAAGGAGATTTCCAGTTATGCGGCTGGCAAACTAACAGTAGTGACAGTACAAGGACATGCCTTAAATTCCTTATGTAATGAGCAGAATTTACTATTACAGACAATTTTCCAAAACTGTCTCAGCATTTTAACTTTAAACTCAAAAAAAGCAACAGCAGATATATCTCAAAAAAAAAAAGTGAAGAGCAATCTCTTCATATATCTCAAAAAAGGAAGCAATTAAGACTTGTACTTTTCCCTATATCATCAAGGACACTGGAAAATTGCAGAGATAAGAAGATTGCTAGGAATCACACTATTTTTGGAGATGAAAGGATGGGGAAGAAGTGGGAAGAAAATGAGCTGTCTTCCATATTGCGTAGTTAATTTTCCAATTGAATTATCATAGCAATGCTTCTACTTCAAAGTTTACCACACAATTGTAGAGCCATGAACTGCTATCAAGTCTTCCAATCGGAGCTCAGATTTTCAGTCCAGAAGTAAATTATCATCTTTATACTAAACTTCACAAAATAAGCCACTTTGAAAACTTGCAAAAAGGCGAGGTTTCTCCAAATCCCAACGTAACAAGCATGGATCAGTTGGTTTCTCCAACTGTATGCTTCTTCTACCAAAAAAAGGGGGTTACATGAAATTTCTTGGTTTTCTGTATCTTGATTTAAGGTACTTGGTAAGAGAGCTATAACCTTTTAAATATTGTCTTGTCAGGCTCCAGATTACCTGTTGGATTTTGGAGGATGGAGTTGTCTCTCCTGCAAGAAGTATCAGTACTTCTGAATTTGGACTCAAATATGTGCTGCAGAAATGTCTTCAAAAATGTATTTATGCAATGGAGACAGAGAAGGTAAGGAGGGATAACCATGAAAGGCTATCAGGCATAGGCATTGTGAAAAGGTTTCTCTGCTAGACACACAGCTTGACTGAATCTACAGAATAAGAAACTACTGAAAAATATACAGCTGTGCAGTATTTTAAGAACACACCTGCCCTCATCTCTGTGGTCCCAGATTCCTACCCAGACTACATCTTCTTCAAGGTCTGATTAACATGTTGGAGTAATGTATGTAGCAGGTACCCAGATTAAGGAGCCACTGAAACAAAGACTTTCCACACACGGAAGGCAGTAACATTAATATACTGATCAGTTGTTTCTTCATCATCACCTTGAACAGCCATAAGACTTAAGGAAAGGGCAGAAGACAGTTCTTTTTCTTGCAGTGTAGCGTTCTTCTGCATGATTAAGCTCAAAGGCAGTCATCATTATGCCATAACATCCATCAAAAGATTTAAAAGTCACTGGAAGTATCTGATGATATTAAAGAATTAATAATTTCTCATCTCTTAGTCTCTCTCACACCACTTAACCCATCATCTTATCCATCAGAGGCTCCTATCCTGGACAACATTCACTATGTAGACCGTTGGTTTCCCTTACATAGTTTTTAATTAACAATGCAAATATCATATAAACTTAGTTTTAACCTTCGTGATAGCCCAAAAGTCTAGGCTTTTCTTTTTTCATGTGATTTTCATGATGTGTTTGTTCCCATAATTTCTTATTGATACTTACAAAACCAAGCAATTCTTTTATTTATGACATGAAAAACATGGTGTTTCAGCAATAATAATAAAAACCTATCCTTCCAGCTAACTACATAATAAAGAGTCTTCTTCTCTTCTCTTTGTTTTACGAGTCCGATTGCCACACCAGTTCAGGAGAGGACGCACTCTGGGAACATCTGATGTACCAAAACAGGAAGGTGCTGGGCAGAAAGTGTCATATATTACATCTTCCTTAAGTAGTTTTACAAGATAAAGGTGTTTTATAATATATAAAGCTATAAAACTTTACTCTTCAGTCAAAGTGTCAGAGTACAACCCATAGTTTAAAGAAATCTCTAGTACCCAAAATCTTGTGAGGACATTCACAGTCACCCCGCTACTCAGCTCCTAGCAGCAATTTCTCATTGTAGCACAACCAAGCAATTCAAAGGACACTCCTCTGAATTCTTACTGGTTAGGATTTCTAAATGATTCTCCTCTGCTTTCTCCTTTATAATATTTACCTTTTGACCAGTCTTTCCGTGCCTGTTTCTAAATGACATAGATTTCATGTGAGTAATCTCTTCTGGTTGAAAATGCAATTTATTTTAATTGGAACTGAAAACTTGTTTGAGGGGCAGCAGGAGGAAACCGTTCCTATTTCCTGCTATAGTTCTCTCAGCATCTAATTACACCGATAAAGAGAAACAATGGGGAGGCTGTGTGTTATTCAGTTTAATGTGGTTAATTACACGATTCCGTGTATGCATGCAAATATACCAGAGCCTCACAACTGATACAGCACCCACACAGCACATTTATCAGCTTTAAAAATTGTGCTTTGAAATCACATACGGTTTACCCTCTAGATACAAAAAATTATTTACTGGAAAAGGTTTCTAGTTCACAATAAAAAGTGGAAACCACAGCAGAACAGACGTAAAATAAAAAATTCTAACTATTAGCATCTATATTTCCACAAAATTATTGTCAACATGAATGAACTTCTTCCACCAAGAAACATACCCTTCTTACTGAAATACCTTTCCCCACATGTTCTGTGTAGATACATACTTTGGAGAGGTCCTTTTTTATACCCTCATACCCCAAAATATGAAGAGGAGCTGAATCTAACACTTACAGAAGTATGAAGAGATTTGGGCCACCTCAGAATGGAATAAAGGTACCAGTCAGATTTTTTGCAAGTCAGATTCTATGCCCGGGTACTCCCAAGAACTCAAAAATCATATTTTAAAGATTATCTATCACTGAGGCCAAGGTTTCAGTTGGGACAATGACACATCAGGTGCATGGATTCTATTCACAGAATCACAAGTTTGGAAAAGACCCACAGGATCATCACGTCAGACCATTCATATCAATCACTAAACCATGCCCCTCAGCACCTCATCCACGCGTCCTTTAAACACCTACAGGGAAGGTGACTCAACCACCTCCCTGGGCAGCCTGTTCCAGTGCCCAATGACCCTTGCCATGAATAAATATTTTCCTGATGTGAAGCCTGAACATAACCTGGCAGAGCTTGAGGCCATTCCCTCTTGTCCTGTCCCCTGTCATCTGGGAGAAGAGGCCAGCACCCTCCTCTCCATAACCTCCCTTCAGGTAGTTATAGAGAGCAATGAGGTCTCCCCTCAGCCTCCTCTTCCCCAGGCTAAACAACCCCAGCTCTCTCAGCCACTCCTTGTAAGACTTGTTCTCCAGCCCCTTCACCAGCTTCATTGTTCTTCTCTGGACTCGCTCCAGAGCTTCAACATCCTTCTTGTGGTGACGGGCCCAGAACTGAACACAGGATTCGAGGTGCAGTCTCACCAGTGGTGAGTACAGAGGGAGAATAACCTCCCTGGACCTGCTGGTCACACCATTTCTGATACAAGCCAGGATGCCACTGGCCTTCTTGGCCACCTGGGCACGCTGCTGGCTCATGTTCAGTCACTGTCAACCAACACCCCCAGGTCCTTCTCCTTCAGGCAGCTTTCCAGGCAGACTTCTCCTAGTCTGTAGCACTGCACAGGGTTGTTGTGCCCCAAGTGCAGGACCCGGCATTTGGCCGTGTTAAACCTCATCCTATTGGTCACATTATTACTCTTCCTTCAAAGTCTTACAAAAACAATACTTTTTGAGTCCAACGGCAGAAAGAGAGGGTAGGTGGGTCAAGAAGGGTACAGACGAGATAAACTGCAGGCACTCAAAACAGCCTCTGAACACCATGCTCTCATCTATACACTTCAATAAGCTTAATGGGGAATTTATCAGTCAGGCACTGCAGAGTAATAGCTCTTAATGACAGCTTAAACGTCAACACTGTCTGTCCCAGGAAGCACACGTGAAAGGACTTTGTTTTATTAAAAGACATACAACTTGGTGCAGAGAGAACAACTCTTCCAAGGCCAAAATTTTCAAGAATAATGTCAACCAAGGGGGTAAAAAAAATGGGAAGAGGAACTGCATATGGTCAACCTCTTATGAAGGGTCAAAGAAATATTTCAGAGGCTTAGTGTGAAAGAAGCTGAGCGCAGATGAGTCACTGGGGTTACTGAAGCAAAACAGACAATAAATAACTGACAAAATAAGAGCAGATATTAAGAGGGATAGTCTTGATGCTTGCAGAATATAAATAATATATATGTAATATTTTGTGAAGCATTAAACTCACTCCCTCACTACACACTCGGAACAGTAGGAGGGCTGTTCAGAAACATGGTGTTAAGAGGGAAGAAGGAATTTGTGCAAGTTGGAAGGAAGAAAATTAATTCGTTTATAAAAGAAGTGGTGGAAATTAGCTCTGATCTATTTCAAAACTGGCTGTGCTTTCAACGAGGGTTAGGAACCTGCAACTTCCAAAGATATCAACCAACGTAAGTTATCCTGTGATTTTAAGGAAAGGGCTAAATGTAGGAAGACCATAACAAAAGTAACATTATCTTAATTATCAAATTAAATCTTGTGCTTGGAAGAAAGTTTTAGTTTGGAGAATAAATCACTGATGCATGTGATGAAATAAGAGCAAAAGGACCTGCAAATGTAATAGGAGATAGATGTCTTTTGGCAGATTAATGCTGTGATTTTGTTTAAACTAGCTTAAGTGAGTAATTTAGCTTCAATAGCACAGCAAATAACTATTACTACAGAGTTATTACCTTTACCCATTCAATTAATGCTAGACCTTAAAAGCTCTTCTCAAAGAAAAAGGGTTTACATAAGAACTAGGAAAGATGACAGTCATATTCCTGATATTCTTATAGGTTTAAAAAAAAAACCAAAAAACAAACCAGTCTTTGAATTTTTAGAACACACAGAAACAGATTTAATCAACTAATGTAAAAACTTGGAATTCTTGCTTATATTGTTGAAATGCATTTGCTTCTGCCACAAAAATCTGCACCAAGCAAAGGTGACAGGTCATCATTTCATTGCCCTCTCAATCCAACACAAATCCTGTTTATTTCTTACTGCTTCCCCAAGTAAGATAACCAAAATAAACAAAATAAAAGGTTCACCTGTGTTAACTCTCTCCCACACTTGTGGGAAGATTGTGGCCTGTGCCTATAGCAACAGCTGGAGATTTCTGTGTTCTGGCCTTACCATAATGGTCATTCTTTCTCTCTTGTACAATAAAGTACATGTGGCCTTGATAGCAGGTATGCCAGGAAGCAGCCAGCATAGCAAAGGCAAACCACCAGATGGCATCTTCAACCAGGTATATTTTAAACAGTTCAGGCCTTCAGAAGATCTTGCATTTGACACATTATTCCTATTGTGAAGACTAAGGCCTCTAAAGTATAGAAAGCAGAGGAACTTTTGAACACCTAGATTGGCGCCAATGACCTGAAAGTCATTTTGTGTTGCTAAAATCATCAGTTTATTGAGATTACATTTGTTCCCTCAACAAGGATCCAAGGAGCTACAGAAGTATTCTGTAACATGCTTGGCCTCCTCTCCCCATACATCTCCTTAATGCTTCTTTAACTTTACAATAAAATCTAGGTGCAACACCATTGGATTTCCACAGAGGAACTACAGATTTACACAGGATTCAATTACATTCACTGCTGGCCCTCCATATTAAGAGGCAGTTTTGGCCATATATAATTGCTAAATGCACATAGAGGTTAAGTCTTTTTCCACTATAATGAGCAAGTTACCTCCAGCAGCAGACACCTTAATGAAAACAAACCAAAACAAACCCCTCAAACCCCAAATCACCTACAAATCATTAATAATAATGGCTTTATTGTACTTTGGAAACCAAACAAGTCTCACCTCAACCCTGGCTTACCATGCTAATCTCATTTCAAAAAACTTTGGTGAAATAGCTATCACCTGTCATATGCTGTAATACAATAATTAACTGCAGTTTAAAGTCACATATTTTCTCATTTGTTCAGAATGTAAAGATGAGTTTCTCCTCAAAGAAGTTTTACCCTGTCAACTGGAGTTTTTGAGATTGTTTGGGGAAAAAGTATAACCTAGTTTTAAGTATGTACGCTGATCTCACCAACAGCTCTTAGCTTGGTGTATCTGCACTGAATCTAGCTTTTCCCCTCTTAAGACTGATCAGAGGCAAAGGTAATCATAGAATCATAGAATAACCAGGTTGGAAGAGACCCATCGGATCATTGAGTCCAACCATTCCTATCAAACATTAAACCATGCCCCTTAGCACCTTGTCCACCTGTGCCTTAAACACCTCCAGGGAAGGTGACTTAACCACCTCCCTGGGCAGCCTGTTCCAGTGCCCAATGACCCTTTCTGTGAAGAATTTTTTCCTTATGTCCAGCCTGAACCTCCCCTGGTGGAGCTTGAGGCCATTCCCTCTTGTCCTGTCCCCTGTCACTTGGGAGAAGAGGCCAGCTCCCTCCTCTCTACAACCTCCTTTCAGGTAGTTGTAGAGAGCAATGAGGTCTCCCCTCAGCCTCCTCTTCTCCAGGCTAAACAACCCCAGCACCCTCTGCTGTTCCTCATAAGACTTGTTCTCCAGCCCCCTCACCAGCTTTGTTGCTCTTCTCTGGACTCGCTCCAGAGCCTCAACATCCTTCTTGTGGTGACGGGCCCAGAACTGAACACAGTATTCGAGGAGCAGTCTCACCAGTGCTGAGTAATGAAGTGGATGAAGCAACATTAGCTTTCATTTTCATTTATTGTTCTAGACAACTTTGACTATTGCCCATGACAGAAAGCAAGCCAGGCAGAAAGAAAATGGAAGTGTTCTTGCACTGTCACTTCATCAAAGGCTAAGACACAAGACTAATTTCTATGACCACCAGCTATACCCTCCCCAACACACGATGCCACCCTGCAGCTCGATCTATACATACAGATGGCACCAAACACAGAAGAGAACATGAATGAAAGATGAACTGAAATGTGTTCTGGGTTGTTTTCTTCAATTATTTTTTAAGGCCATAGATTTAAAATGGTACTTTAAAATGTTCTCCATTAATACAGATTAATAAAGAAAAAACATGACACAGTTCACCCCATGTTATCCACTTAATTATCCAGGAAAAAAAAATTTGGTCTCACTGGATAAAATCCTGCAGGTAACTCTCACAAGCAGTTGATTTTAATTTCTAATTCAACCTATTTTTGTGGTGCACTCCACTTGTAAAGGTAGAATTTCTTGCAGAGGTAGATTTGGAGGAAGAAGGGGGAGTAGGGGTGACCAGTGAACATTCAACATGGTAACTTGCAGAAGTAGCACCTGAAAACATTAAGGATGATACACCTAAGGAGCCAGAAGGATTCTCTGCTGCGTCTTCCCTTATGCTGAGTACCAAAAGACTAGTTTTGATTCTGAGCCACAGGCTTTTAATATAGAGCTTAATCCACTGCCATTACATCCTTGGGTTGCCTGCTTTAAAGATTATGATGTAGCTGGATGCAAAAAGAAAACTCACAAAAAGGAAAACTGACTTAAACCAAGTGATTCACAAGGTTCAATATGACTGCTGAGCTCAAGGGATTATTTATGCAATAAAGAAAGGGAATAACAAAACAGCATAGGACTTCGATTCCTCTGGAAAATTTAATTGTTGCCGAATCCTCCTCACATATAAAGAATATTTTCTCAGGAAGTAACAAGCAACCCAAGTGGTATCAATAAATGAATTTCAATTGGATTTAGATGCCCAAACATAAGAGAAGACAAAAGCTGAGGCCAACACAGTCATCTTTGAGGCAGCACCAAGGAACAATTTGAAACTTGCCATTTAATGATTTGATGCCCTAAAAGAGGCACATAGTGAAAAAAACATTATAGCTTGACACACAACTAGTACAAATAATGAACCTATTGCCACAATCCCCTGTGATACTTACCAAGACTTTCCAAAATCAACCGCACGTTGAAAACACATTCCTGTTCAGCACAATTAATCTTCACATCAAGTCTTGAGTGCTATCATGAAGCACATGCAAGAGAACCGGGTGATCAGGCCCAGTCAACATGGGTTCACAAAAGGCAGGTCTTGCCAGACTAACCTGATCGCCTTCTATGACAAAGTGACTCGGCTGCTGGATGAGGGAAAGGCTGTGGATGTGGTCTCCCTGGACTTCAGTAAAGCCTTTGACACAGTTTCTCACAGCATTCTGCTTGAGAAACTGTCAGCCTCTGGCCTGGACAGGCACACACTCTCCTGGGTGGAAAACTGGTTGGATGGCCGGGCCCAGAGAGTGGTGGGAAATGGTGTGAAATCCAGCTGGAGGCCAGTGACAAGTGGGGTTCCCCAGGGCTCAGTGCTGGGTCCAGCCCTGTTCAATGCCTTTATCAATGACCTGGATGAAGGCATCGAGTGCACCCTTAGCAAGTTTGCGGACGACACTAAGCTGGGTGGAAGTGTCGATCTGCTGGAGGGTAGGGAGGCTCTGCAAAGGGATCTGAACAGGCTGGACCGCTGGGCAGAGTCCAACGGCATGAGGTTTAACAAGGCCAAGTGCCGGGTCCTGCACTTGGGGCACAACAACCCTATGCAGTGCTACAGACTAGGAGAAGTCTGTCTAGAAAGCTGCCTGGAGGAGAGGGACCTGGGTGTGTTGGTTGACAGCCAACTGAACATGAGCCAGCAGTGTGCCCAGGTGGCCAAGAAGGCCAGTGGCATCTTGGCTTGTATCAGAAACGGTGTGACCAGCAGGTCCAGGGAGGTTATCCTCCCTCTGTACTCGGCACTGGTGAGACCGCACCTCAAATCCTGTGTTCAGTTCTGGGCCCCTCACCACAAGAAGGATGTTGAGGCTCTGGAGCGAGTCCAGAGAAGAGCAACAAAGCTGGTGAAAGGGCTGGAGAACAGGCCTTATGAGGAGCGGCTGAGAGAGCTGGGGTTGTTTAGCCTGGAGGAGGCTGAGGGGTGACCTCATTGCTCTCTACAACTACCTGAAAGGAGGTTGTGGAAAGGAGGGTGCTGGCCTCTTCTCCCAAGTGACAGGGGACAGGACAAGAGGGAATGGCCTCAAGCTCCGCCAGGGGAGGTTTAGGCTAGACGTTAGGAAAAAATTCTTTACAGAAAGGGTCATTGGGCACTGGAACAGGCTGCCCAGGGAGGTGGTTGAGTCACCTTCCCTGGAGGTGTTTAAGGCACGGGTGGACGAGGTGCTGAGGGATATGGTTTAGTGTTTGATAGGAACGGTTGGACTCGATGATCCGGCGGGTCTCTTCCAACCTGGTTATTCTGTGATTCTGTGATTCTGTGAAGTGTATTTATTTAAAAAGCATGGATTTTATGAAGTTTAAAGACAATTTAAAAATATGAGGTTTTTTAAACTAATTAAATGTTTTGAACTACAGTAGATAGGCAAAATCTTCACAGAGGATATTATATACAGTTGGAAAACAAATGTTTTACCTAAATAAACTGCAGAAAATCATATTGATAAAGTATGTCTCAGGTCTGGTAGTATTTTTTAGAATAATTAAAATGCTAAAGAAAAAGCATCTAAAGACAGAAAGAGGCAGAAGAAGAATCCACACCAGAATAACATCCTTCTATAAGCATTACTTCTAATGCTCTCTGAATTATGCTCTTCCTAAGAAATGACAGGTAATGTTTATAATATCCCTTAAGATCGAACCTGCTAGTTATCTCCTTTGCACTTCCTAGTGTTTCACAGCCAGGTTTTGGTGAAAGGCAAGACACACAAATGTAAAGCACAGATGAAGGCATCTGGTGTCAGCTCCAAAAGCACTACTGGAGTCTGAACAACAGGGGCACACATTTTTACAGTGATTCCAAAATGAGATGACCACAGTGATAAATCCAAGTGGCACTGATCAGCTGCCACAAACCACTGTTTGTCTCTGTCTTGCTATTAGTCCCACCACTCGCACTCCTCCAGGTCCTTTTCTTCCCTCACGTGTCTGTTTCTGCCTTGATTTCTACACTATGGCTGCTCTACAGCAGTTGCAGGTACAGTGTGATTAAGACAGAATCAATCCTCCTCCCAGCCCTACACACATATAAATCATGATCCTCTATTATTTCATACAAGCATATTAAGTGGGGAACACCGGTCTGTGCGTGACTGGTAGGTTTTTGTTTTGCTGATGGGAGAAGTCAAACATGCTGGAATTTCCCTCTGCCCCCTTCTAGGTCTTACTCATTTCAGTAGCTCCTCCATCCAAGACGGGGGAGGAAGGAACGTGGGTGGCTGACATTTCATCAGCGATCCCACTGCATTCCCACATCCTTTGCCAATATAAACTACAACCTAAGATTGAGTTAAATTAACCTGAGGCCAGAAGCAAAAGAAGAATAACCAGGCAAAGCTAAGAGAACACGAAAGGCAAGAACGAAGGATCTCTCTTTCTCCGTTGAGGATTACACAGTGCAAACAGGGTTACTTTAAGAAAGAATCCAAGTGTCAAAGACGCAGAACTACCCAGCTGTAACTCAAGTTTGCGCCACTGACTACACAATTGCAAAGTAAATAAAATACCTGATTTATGAACTTCAGAAAAATCTTTGAGAAGGTATAATAAGCCCCAGTGCTATAATGTACTATATATTCTTGAAACAGTCTGAGAATTAATGCTAACATACTATACCGTGCCATCAATACTTACATGATGAAGAAGCACCCATACGCTAAATAAAAGTTGGTAACAATAAAGTCTTAAAGACTTTAGGTAATTGCAAGCAGTTGATCTGGTATTTTTGCTGGTGGTTATTTTTTAATCGATACGATTTCTGTGCTGACTTGAAGCCTGATATATTTAATCATCTATTTCACAGCATCAAATTAAGCTCCATATCTGGAGGGCATCTCAGATCCTATGATTTCATTTTAGCTTATTTGAGTAAGATTTTTTCACTAAAGCAAGTTAACTATAGATGGATATTTATAAGAACAAGTGAGGTAGTTGTAAAGAATACAGTCTGTAGTATCTACTGTTTTGGCAATAAAGATAGATGTAAGCAGCTGCTACTAGAAAACATCAGCTCCGACAAAATATCAGATGCTAATGTCTGAAACAGCCCAATTAAGCTAAAAGATGCAAGCACTTTGTTCTACCAGGGATTCAGGCAGGCATATTTCAATCCATATCTGGAACTGACAGAAGCATTTAGATCTAAAACTTTGAATACACACAGCCTTACATCTTCACCTTCTTTCAGAAGCCCCAGTTTTTAAGTCGCAAGTGATTTGATTTATTATGACTTCTCAATAAAGCATGCCAAATCGCTGGAGTAGTGTCAGTTTTAATTAGCAATCCAATTAAAGGATCCAATGAAGTTCACTTTAGCTGTTCAACAGTATGCTTTTGTCATAAATTATTTTTAACAGGAGTTTAACATGTAGGTTCTTTGTATTTTAATAACATATTCAACAGCAATATGTAAAGGGAAATAATTGTTACAACAGCAAACTGCACTCACACATACATTAAGAGTTTTAAAAAATGACGGCAAATATTTCTTCATAAAGTCTAATTTGTTTAAGTCAGAGAACACATCTACCTTATGTAGGCATGTAAAAAGAGTTGGACTATCATTTGCTTTCAAAAAGGATGCAAGAGTAGATGGTGCTGTTGATACTTTCCCTTTGCACCTCTTAAACTGTTTCAACCTGTTCTATTGGAATGTCATATTATTTATGTAAACAAAACTGTGAATTGATCTTTAAGAAAGAAAAAAAGTTAAAATTTATTTCAAACTAACAGGTAACTTACTGCAACCAAAGTTAACTTTTCTATGATGAAGGAAAATTAACTGTGGGCAATTTATTCTGAGTATGATAATAATTTGCTGAAATTTGGCTGGTTCTCAGGTGTTAACTAAAGTTAACTTTAGTGAATGCATTATGGCAAAGAAGAGAAAAGAATAATTCTTCTGTTTAACATGTATCCTCAAAAGCTGCAGGCATCTAGACTTCAAACCAGCATTAAAGTTTTTAGACTTGGGAGTCTGAAGACATCAGTCACTCAGGTTGAAGTTTTACAATTCGATCGTGTAAATGCTTTTTTCATGACACATAAGTGAATATTTTAATTGAATCAGCGTCCAGGAATTTTAGAATCATAGAATCATAAAACAGCTAGGGTTGGAAGGGACCTTGAAGATCATCTAGTTCCAAACCCCCTGCCATGGGAAGGGACATGCCCCTAGATCAGGTTACCCAAGACCCCATCCAACCTGGCCTTGAACACCTCCAGGGATGGGGCAGCCACAACTTCCCTTGGCAACCCATTCCAGTGTCTCACCACTCTCATGGTGAAGAAATTCTTCCTAATGTCTAGTCTAAATCTGCCCCTTTCCAGTTTATACCCATTCCCCCTCGTCCTGTCACCACAAGCCTTTATGAAATAGACCCTCTCCAGCATTCTTGTAGGCCCCTTTCAGGTACTGGAAAGTCGCTATAAGATCTCCTCAGAGCCTTCTCTTCTCCAGGCTGAACAATCCCAACTCTCTCTGCCTGCCCTCATAGGGGAGGTGCTCCAGCCCTTGGATCATCTTTGTAGCCCTCCTCTGGACCCGTTCCAACAGCTCCATATTATCTTTACATTGAGGATTCCAGTTAAGTATGCAACTTAAGGAGGGATAAATCAAATCACAGAAAAGTTAAAGGGGGAAGGTCACCTAGCCCAACCTGCTCTGCTCAAAACAGGGCAAACTTCAAAATAAGGCCTAGCTGCAAAGCTGGACTTGGCTGTTGTTGACAGCTACTCTGCTGTTAAAATCAAATTCTGCACTATGACCTTTGGATTCTTGTATTTTAATCTGAACCCCTCTAATAGCCAGTAATTTTAGCAGGTGTTGGAAAATAATTGTTTTCCAAATATGCAGGTTTGGTTGCTTTTGAAAAGGACTGGTGAACCGAGGTTCATAAATGTCAATAAATCATACATCTAGTAATTAAAGTGAACACCACAAATGCCGGCAAAACCAGAACTCCATACCTAGGATGTGACAGAATTAAGGTTTCAAGTACAATCTCTCCTGGATATGTATTACGGTACAAATTCCTTAATTATATAGTAACTTACTCCTCTTTTCTATGTAGTGGACAGAATAAAGCGTACTCACACAGTGAGCAACTTCCAAGTTGTGTTGTCTTCACTTGCATGAAATATGCTTGGGTTACAAACTTTACTCTGAAGACAGCATGATCAGATGGCTCACGTAATTTCAACACCACTCAGTACAGCATTATCTCATCACTTCAAAAAACATGTGTGAAGTACTGTCTCCAAAACACAGGTGAACTAAAAGGTCTTCACAGACTGGGAGCCAAGCAAGGCAACAATGCCATCATAAGCTTTACCTCAATTTTTATTCTAGCTTAACGCATTCAAAACCCCAAAGAACTTATAATTTTATAGATAATTCTGTAACATATGGAAGCATACCCATATACTTATGCACAGAGAAAGTTACCCATGCACTGAAGTCAAAAGGGGACACACCTGGCAAGCAGTTAAAAGCGTTCAGTAGTTAAGAACAGCAGATTTAATATCTGGAAGCGAGGGCTCAGAGAAACAAGCAGGTAATTAGTCAGGCATCATGCAAAGAGTGGTGTACATCACTTGCCCAGAATCACTCTGTATAGTAATGAACCTATAATAAGGCTACATAAAGCTATCCAGGCAATTCAAAACCTGGCATTCCCAACTGATCTTTGGAGCATGACTTCAGCAAATATTACCATCAGGGAGGTTCAGAGAGACACTTCCTTAGCCTTTCAGAAAAAAAGACCAACCCAATTAAAAATGAGCCAGTTTCTCCATGTGTCATTATAATGTTATGAACACAAAACAGGACTGGAAATTCTAAGGCTGCCATAGAGACATCTTTCTTCTGAACACTGAATGGCTGTAGTCTAGAGGTGGATCAACCTCATTAAGCCCATAAGCTTAAGATGAAGACCCTAGGCCTCCAAAAGAAGAGCGTACACATGAAGTCAGGAACAATCCATCTGTGGAAGGTGGTAGCATCCCTGTCCTCTTGCCATCTGCCCACTTCCTGGTGGGTAAAGGCTGGCAGGCACATTCCCATGATTCTGCAGGCAACCAGAAAGCATCCTGGTAGCGCAGAGTGCCTGAATCATTCCTTTCTTCCACTAAGGAATTGGATGACTCCTCTACTCTTGTGCTAACCCCTCACTGCTGCCAGTCATGAGACAGATCTGTACTGGTAAGTGCTTCCACCACAGCTGTCACAGCAGCCAGGCCCATTCCACTATGTGTCCCTTCATCTCCCAGACCAGGTGCCCTGCCTGGCTAGTCCCAATACCCTGTTGCCTCTTGCTCATTTTCCTACTTTGCCTTTCTAGCCATCCCCTGTCAACCTCTGACTCAGTCTTTTGATCCTTTCCTTGTCTCTCAAGCTTTTCGTCTCTATCATATATTTTCGTCTTCAAATAAAGTGGCCAGTTCTCAATCACCTCCTCGTCTGTTGAGCAATCCCTGTCACCACTTTTCACTCCTACTTTCAGGCTTCCCCCCAATACACTCACTTTCTTCAAAACAATTCTCTCCATGCTTCCCAACTCACATTCACAAGTTAAGACAAAACTGCCTCAGCACTTTCCAGATGCAAAAAGAATCCTAACAGCAGAGGACTTGAAGTCTCTTCTCAGTTCAGATTCATACACTGCAAAGAGCAGCCCTGGGTAACAACTGCAGGAATAGTTCACCTTGGTTGTAAGCCAGAACTGTACCAAACTATGCATGCATGTATGTATGCAGTAAAAAAAAGAGAATTTGAGCGAAGGTTGCAAATCAATTCATCAGCAATACTTCAAAAGGCCAAACTTGAAAACAAATTGTATTAACTCAAAGCAACAGTCACAATGGCTGCATTCCAATTACCCACAACGTAGAGATTTCTACATAAACGCAAAATAATAGACTGTGCATTCCATATTAAGGTTCTTGGTATACCTCCCCCCCATTACACAAATAATTCTCTCCTTTGTATCCAGGTCTTCTGTGTAATGACTTTATTCCATGTAACTTGGCTTATAAACAGAACTCTGATATTTTTCCTGAGGACAATTATCTCATCCTTTAAAATAAACAAAAGAGAAATTTCAAACTGAACAAGGGCTGCACAAAGCTTTAAGAAAAAACTTTTCATGTTCTTTAACATTTATCAAGTATATCACACTGTAGTAATCCACAGTGCTCTTAGTTTGGCAGTTATGCTCTTCTATCTCTCTTCTTTTTGATGATCACCATCTCATTAACCAGATCCAGGGATACATTTTTAAAAGATTATTGTATCTCCCACAAAGGGTGCCATATTAATGACTGATGACTGTCACTCTTCAACAAGACTGCTTGTCATGTCTAAAATCTAAAACTTATTTTCTTTTCCACTCTTTCAGTGGTTTTGTTTGTTCTTCCATACATATCGAAAATGCTTTCCTCTATTCCATAGTTGTTTCTCAATTGCCTGTATGCCCACCACAGCATTGGTCAATTGATATTCTTTTTATTCAGTCATCTGCTGTCAATACTACTCATACAAAGAAAACTGTCAGGCCCACACCATGCCTCACAAGCTTTCCTAAACTCATCATGTTTTGTTTTTTTTTTCCTTCTTTTGATGATTACTTTCATAATTCTAGCTTTCATGTTTGTTCATATGGAACATCAGCACTTCTCACCTACCCTGCCAATGAAAATTAGGAGCCCAGCTATTCTACACTAGCATGAAAGAGAGTAGCTACCAGCCACCCTGAAGAATGCTGCAGTATCACGATCACTGTATGAGAATAATTTCAAAAGCGGGAACAAAGCAAAATGTATGCTCAGCCAAAAAAAGAATCAAAACCTTAAATTTGATATATCAGTGTTATACAACAAGGTAACCTCCAGGAAATTAATCTCCAAAATAAAATCCAGAACAACTCCCACACCTTCAAAAGCATTTAAGAATGAAGTTTTAAAGAAAAAAAATAATTAAAATTTAAATTTTAGAAATAATTAAAAAAAAATAGAGAGAGAGAGAGAGAAAACATCTCTCAATGGATTAAAAAAAAATCACACAAAAAAAAGAAAGACAGAATTTATGCATGTCTACCACTCAGTTATGGGCAATGGTAGTGCACCTCTATGACTTCTTCCATTTATCCTGAAGAGTCAAAGAAAACATCTGTAGAACTTTACTCTCAGTCTACTCAGGAGATCCTTTTATTCATCCCATTTCCTTTATTCATCCATGAACTGCAACACATCTTTTCCATCAGAATTGTATAGCAGCATGACGCGTTTATTATTACGTAACAGATGATAGGCATCCCCAGGTCAAGCTACAATCCCCTATTTGAATGTAATTTTTAAAATTACAAGCTTTAATAACTTGTGCATCATTCTAGTACAGACACTATGCTCTTCAGTTTCAGAAAATGCTTCCTGAAAATGAATGTTCTGCTGCTTCTATGGAGTTTTTGCTGAATGCTACCAGTACTGATAATAATGACCGGTAATCCTCCTTCTGCAGCAGATGAACTTATTTCATTTCTACTTTTGCTGTGGCTTTCCAGAAACAAGAGCGACAAAGGATCTACCTTCTTAAACCAAGTTTTATAGTATGGTTTCATAGTTCAAGCTGGCTGGAATTAGTTATCTGTTGCCCCACAGCTAACTTTTTATGTCACACATCAATTTCTTGCAAAAAATGCATTCATATTCAATAACAACAAAACGGGGGAGGAGCCACATTACAGCAAGCAAAGGCATTCATATGTTCAGAATGCAGTTGGAGGCAGGAGACAATTAGAGAAGGAAATCTGAAGTATAAGGCATTTCCTGAGGATTAATGAGTGGCTGGTAGTGCTTGACAGTCAAGGGCAGGATGGGTTCTGCAACCAGCACAATTCATTAATCCCCTAGGCAACACAAACTGGGATTCTACTATTTTTTTTCTTATTGCTGCACTCTTTATTTTCCTTAGCCTTTAATTAAAATTTCCATTTACTCTGACACCATTGTTCCTTCAGAGCCCATCTCTGCCTGTAAGTCTGAACAGCGCTACTACAGTAAATGACAGCTATAAAATTATGGAATTAATACCTGGTGCAAAAGGCCAGATAACTTTTCAAGTTTAAGAAAGTTCTAACCACCTCCTAAAGGCTATAAGTGTTCTCTGCCTTCGAAACAGAAAACGCTCAGCAGATGTGATTCTTTCCTCTAATTCACAAGCTGCTTGATGGCCTCCACTATCCTAGTAGTAGCAGACAAAGAAATAATCAAGTACTGGAGAGAAAAAATGATTTTCAAGCTGTCTTTCAGGTCCTTAGGAAGTCACATACACTCATGCATTACTTAACGTGTCCTAAACCAGCAACCATCTCCTCCATCACCATAATTCCATACTAACCTGTGACTGGTGCATCGATGTCCAGCAAATTTTTCTCCTGGCGGAGAATTGAAGCTCCCTCTGTTATTATTCTCAAAGCAACGCTCTCTTCCAGTCTCCCTTCTTTCATAAGGTGTGCCTTTAAGATATCCACACGGGGTTTTCCATCGTTATCAAATACTTCCTTAGCTGTGAGACGATGACTTGGTGGAAATGGGACAGCTGGATGAAAAAAAAACAAACACAAAAATAGCGGGTCATTTTTTACAGTAAAGACACTATTGCTGATAATGACACATTTTAGAAGACATCTCTGCTGCAAAACAGTGTTAGCGTGACTGCCTCTTACAGTTTGTAGTTTAAATTCAGCATATTTAAAGATATCAAAGCACAGGTATTCTGTAAGCTACATTATTCATGCATGCCAGAAAAACTAATTCGTGCTTATAAAAAAATTGAGAGGAAGATTTAGGCCATATTTGCAGGTAGATCCACTCAAGCAAACCCACCAGAAAACATGGGAACATCAGGGAAAGGAAGGAATGCAGCTTAAAATGCTCTAGTAGCACTACAGAATATTGATATAATACTCCTTTCCATCAACTGCTATCAGACTTAAACATGGGGCAAAAATGGGAAGAGGTGACAGTTTATGACATCCCTGGCACCACCGGGATTCTCCTGGAGCAATGACACCTATAGCCAAAAATGAAGTTAAAATACAACCCTCAGCTCTGGAAAGCCCTGCCAGAGATCTGTGACGATTTTCGCAATCAACAAACACTCCTAGACTGTTTTAAATTAGTTTATACTTTGAATAGTAATTCTATGGTAAGATATAGGCTGTTGAAGACCAAAACCTCATATTGCTTTTCATAGCTACTGCAGTTAAGCCTGACTTTCACAAAACCAAGGAGGTTCTATGCTTTGTGAATCTTTCAGATATATCCACAGCAATTCTCAATTCTTCAAAACCAAGACAGCTATACATGAGCTATGAACAACACAAAAAAGAAGAATCACTGTGAGAAAAAGGAAGGTGAAGGAGAACTCCGCAGTTCTGACACAACACATTCCAAAACACCAGAAGGCCAGCTAATGATATTGCATTTCCTGCATCAAGGAAAGAAGAGAGGGAAGAGTGATTTGCCTCCAATTTGTTTGGCTGGAAGAAACATATACTGTAACTTGCTTTTGTTTGCAAGACAACTGCCTCTGCTCTTCCCCAAAGGTACCATGTTATAAAAACCCATGCAGAATACTATTGCCTTGAGGTCACCACCATATATACGTGTATGCTGAAAGGAGATTTTCACATTCATAAAGACAGAGCAAAACTGACAAGCCAGCAAACAAGAGCTACAAAATGTTACCTACTGATTAAGAGAAAAAATATGGCACGTAGTGAAGCCTTGTAAGAACTCTGCAGGCAGATTTCTAACAAACATGTACCAGTGGCTAATTAAAGAAAAAAGATACTGTTCCAATAGCAGATGATTAAGGATTAATTAGCGAAAACATGAGTGACTGAATAGAGCACAAATTGCATCTTACATTATGAGAATATTAATTTTGTATGTACACATACACAGAGCTTCCAATGTGGAAGAACAATGTAAGAAATGGTCATGTTCATGTGGAAGTCACTTAAACCTCCTTCTTTACTGGTATCACCCACAAATGCCTGGATCAATCAATCAAAATCCTTTTATAAATATAACAAGCTTTTAATTTCCGTTGCTTTACTTGTAGCAACGTCACCACACTCAGGTATCCATCAGCTTCTCCATACCTACTTTCTTTTTCCATTGTGTTAAAACCCGTGCCTTTGGTGCTTGAACAAGTAGCTCTTTCTCTCCCAGTGGTTTTCCTTTTATCAGAAATAAAACTGAGAGCCTTCTCAAAAAGCAGCTGTGCATGCAGCACGCACAACAGGGAAGAGCATGGATTTGGGAGAGGAGCCCACTAGGGAGAGACAGGAGGAGGAAGGAGTGGTAGGTTGAACTGCTAGCACTGAGGTCCTCACCACAGCAGAGGCTCGGGATGGTTTTTTTGTAAAAAGGGATGGGAATCTGTTTTAAGCAAAGGTCATTAAAAAAAGAAAGAAAATTTATGTGTACGTACCATGTACATTTTTAGAAAGTTGAGTGACAAATCCCACTACAAAACCACTACACAAGAAAGCCATGCACAATTATCTATATCCTGTAAAACTTAAAAACTGGACTGGTCTCCACCTCTGTTTCTGATTATTTCTTTTGTTTCTAATTATTTCTATTACTGGCATTAAAAAAACCCAAACCAACCAACTACTGACCATGTAAAATTCTGCCGTGGTGATAAAACCAAAAAAAGAGTTTTTAACCCTTTACCTCAGCCTGTCAGTAGCATTCTCCTGAGATCTGAAAACACAGGAAAATACTCTTTAATCACTTACTCTTTGCTTTTTTTTTTTTTTTTCTTTTCCCCTGGTGCTTTCAGGTCTCCTGAGCATATTTCAGCAAATGGAGACAAAGATCAACTTGCTGTTTTACTGTTCTTGCAGGCTTTTGCAAAACCCATCTTACCAACAGCACAGCCGCTGCAAAGGTCAGACACATCATTACTGTTTCTCTCAAATATTAAGCAGCCTCTCTAGAACAAATAAATAAACCATAAAGAGCTGTGCTTAATTAGAGTGGACCATGTGTGCACACATAAATAAAATACAAACATGCGGCAAAGCAAGCATTATGTTGTTTATGTATTATTCATTTAAAAATGAAACTGTACACTAAATTAATACTCTCAGAAGAAGCTGCCCATAAGAAAAACTATCTTTCATCAATATTAACATTCCTTGCAAATTATCTCTCTCTAATGTTTGTCCTGTAATTTCATATAAATTATGCTGTATGTCTGTATGTAACTGTTTACAGCACACCATACATTTATGAAAAATGCATGCTTTCCTCTTCATTTGTAGGAACACACACCAGTAACTACCCTCATCTCAAGAACCTAATGCACTGCAGTTGTTTGATAGCAATTTACAATTCTACATTTTGAGAAACAATTGTAATACTGCTGTGGCTAGAGCACAAGTTATTTAGCGGGCTGGCACCTATTCTCTGCACATGCAAAAAATGTCAGGTCACTCTACAGTTCTTTACATCTACTCATTCATAATCTTCAGGTTCAGGATATATAATTTTTTTTCCCATCTCAGAAACTCCAATTAAATTGTATTGTTGAAAGCCAGGAACTTTTTAAACAGCTAACTAACACTTTTTGCAGGCTGACATTGAAAATCTGCCTCCACTTTACAATGTGGTTCAACACATGGCATATTCTCAGGCAATCCCGCTGAACAATAACAACATCAATATCAGAGTACTGACTATTTAATCAGAGTTCTGCACATCTAAACCATGCTGTGTCTGACTTTATATACTGGTCCAGTACACAAAGCAGCAGCCAAAGATCATCTTTTTGGCCTAACAGCAATAGTTCAACACTACATAACTCCAATTCCTGTACAGTCTACAAATTTCTGGCTTACAGGGTTATGATGAACCAAAAAGGAAGGAACAATGAATTTTCTTTTATTTTCTTTTCAAGAACACCACATACTTCAGGTGACAGATAGGAACAAGAGAATTAGTCACTGCCATCCACAGCTGCTGCAAGGAACAGAGCGAAACCTCCCAGACAGCACAAGGCTCATCAAAGCAGCATGAGAGGGAAAGGGCACTGCCAAACCCACTCAGCCCCATAGGATGTGGTGTTCTCACATGATAAACGTCCCCCTCTGCAGACTTCCTCACATGGCACATGAACCGTGCTTTCATCTCCCTCCTTCTCCCGCTATACTCGGCACTGGTGAGACTGCACCTTGAATCCTGTATTCAGTTCTGGGCCCCTCACCACAAGAAGGATGTTGAGGCTCTGGAGCGAGTCCAGAGAAGAGCAACAAAGCTGGTGAAGGGGCTGGAGAACAAGTCTTATGAGGAACAGCAGAGGGTGCTGGGGTTGTTTAGCCTGGAGAAGAGGAGGCTGAGGGGAGACCTTATTGCTCTCTACAACTACCTGAAAGGAGGTTGTAGAGAGGAGGGAGCTGGCCTCTTCTCCCAAGTGACAGGGGACAGGACAAGAGGGAATGGCCTCAAGCTCCGCCAGGGGAGGTTCAGGCTGGACATCAGAAAAAATTTTTCCACAGAAAGGGTCATTGGGCACTGGAACAGGCTGCCCAGGGAGGTGGTTGAGTCACCTTCCCAGGAGGTGTTTAAAGGACGGGTGGATGAGGTGCTGAGGGGCATTTTTTAGTGATTGATAGGAATGGTTGGACTTGATGACCCTGTGGGTCTTTTCCAACCTAGCAAGTCTGTGACCTCCACACACAAGTTATTTGGCAACAGATTCGCCATTCAAACACATTGGATCACTGAGGTCTTTTTTTAACATACATGTTTATTTTTAGCAGGTATTTTTTAGGAGTAGCATACAAAAGGATGAGTTATTTAGAAAACAAAATTTCTTTTTCAACATAATAACTTGTACTATAGCACTCTTAACATACACATTCTTAACAGCTTTCTGCCCATTTGAATTTCAGACAGAAAAGTATGTCTCTACCTAGTAAAAAAACGAAATCCAATTATTTATATGACAGCATAAAATTCAATCCAAAATTTCCTCAGCGGAAGTAGAAATGGAACTCATGTTCTGACATTTTCCGACAAAAACTATTAGGTTTCATATTACATTAGCTACTGTCCTTAGAGTAGTCACACACAATGTAAAGCCTGCCTGGAAGCTACTCCTGACTCTGAAACATCACTGCAATTAGCAACTGCTCTGTAAAAAAAAAACAAAACAAAAACCTGCCATGTGCCATTTAAAGACATGATTTATCTGAGGACTCTGTTGTACTAGAACTGCTCACTGGATGGTGAAAGTGTCAGAAACTAAAATCTGGAAAATAAATCTACAATATAAAATTATAAGAAACTATGAGGATTCCTACAAAAATTTAGCCTTCATTTTTCCCCATGGCCAAGAACTTCCTGAAGTGTAATCAGAAGTGCTCACAGCTGTATTTGTTTGAAGATATAATGAAATTGATGTCACTCAAGAACAAGGAATGTTACTTTACTGAAAGCTGAGGGTTCCATTGGGCAAGCTAGTCAATACTGCAAAAATCCAGACTCCATCAAAAAGAAGGTGCTCTTGCATGAAGTCACCTTATAGAGTAGCTGCACCTATAAACCATATCATGAGCAGAGAAGAGGGTCATTCGTCAAAAAATCCTGCTTGCAGCAAATTTGGAGAGAAAACAGAAAGAACAATTCCTTTGACGGATATCTCAGCTGGCAGCATGGAAAACAGGCCATATGAGAAGAGGGAATAACATCTGTGACCCAGGAATAACCATTATCAATAGACTTGGCAGTCAGTTATGGTAAAAGTGGTCAAAGAGCAGTTGAGGGCAATAAAACCCACCACAACAGAGATGCTTAATTGCTGCTGAAGCTGTTAACCACTTCTAGTCCCTGGTTTCATCACCAGAATGTTCTATAGGTTGGCAAGGAAACTGCTTCACAAAGACTGAGATGAGCCTTGCTAGCATAACGTCTTAATATATGAAGGCTCAAAACAAAAAACATTAAAGAGAAAATAAGAAAAGAAACTTCATCAAGTATCCCAGCTCTGATAACTATTTGCAGTATTTTCTGACATTTCAATCATAACTGGAGAACACAATGATAAAGACCAAATTGCCTCAGGGGAGCTCACCTAACTTTGGACACAAGCTATGCTAGAGAGGTATTTATAAAAGGAAGAGCTATGTCAACTGTATAATGTTCCCAGCATATTGCCAAGTTGTTTCCAGATGCTAAGGCACTCGATGTAGCTGTCTTATCTTCGCCTCTTCACTCCTCACACGAAAAGCCCCACCCAAAGACAACCCATTCCAGCACACTGCAAGCAGTCCCTATGTAGTCTACTGTGATCCTTAAGGGAAGCCAGTTCTTTACACAAAACACTCTTGAATTATTCAAGCCTCAAACTGGCAAAGGAAAGAGACCCCCCCATGCAGCACCTGGACACTTCACAGGAGAAGGCTGCACCTGACCTACTGCGAAGCCAAGACCACACATCATGGCAGGAGCTATTTCATTACCTCTCAACAATGTGGATGCATTTTTGACAAGGTGATCTTTCTGAACTACCTTCACCATTTCCATGGGCATACAGGGCTTTTGTTGCAAACAGATGAATGGCACAGCAGAGAGGAAGGGCACCAAAGGTCACTGTTAACTTGGAATCACAGAACAGGGCTGAAATCCTGTCATTAGTGTCAAACCGCGTCAAGCTGAGGTGTGGTGAGCTGACCCTGGCTGGATGCTAGGTGCCCACCAAAGCCACCCTGTCACTCCCCTCCTCAGCTGGACAGAGGAAAGAAAATGTAAAGAAAGGTTTGTGGGTCAAGATAAGGACAGGGACAGCCCACTTACCAATTACTGTCACAGGAAAAACACTCAGCTTGGGGAAATTAGTTTAATTTACTAGCAATTAGAGCAAGGTAATAAGAAAACAAAGACCAAATCTTAAAAACAGCCTCCCCTCTACCCCTCACTTCTTCCTAGACTTAACTTCAGTCCTGAATTCTTTACCTCCTCCCCTCGAGTGGTGCAGGGGAATGGGGGTCCATCACACCTTGTCTCTGCTGCTCCTTCCTCCTCAGGGGGAGGACTCCTGAACACTCTTCCCCTGCTCCATTGTGGAGTTCCTCCCACAGGAGACAGTCCTCCATGCACTTCTCCAACACGAGTCCTTCCCACAGGCTCCCGTTCTTCACAAACTGCTCTGGTGTGGAACCCTTCCACAGGGTGCCGTCCTTCAGGAACAGACTGCTCCAGCATGAGTCCCCTACAGGGTCACAGGTCCTGCCAGCAAACCTGCTCCAGTGCGGGCTTCCCCAGGAGTCACAGCCTTTGGGCATTCACCTGCTGTGGCATGGGGTCCTCTGTGGGCTGCAGGAAAACGTCTGCTCTGGTGCCTAGGGCACCTCCTCTGCCTCCTTCTTCACTGATTTCGGTCTGCACAGTTGTTTCTCTCATATTCTCAATCTCTTTCCAGCTGAAATCACACAGGTTTTTTTTGCATACCCCCCTCCCTTCTTAAATACACTATCCAGAGACCCTAGCACCATCATTGACTGGCTTGGCCAGCAGCAGGTCTGTCTGGGAGCTGGCTGGCATTGGCTCTGTCAGACACGTGGGACGATTCTAATAGAAGCCATTGCTGTAGCCACCCTCACCACCCAATATATGCAGTTAAGCAAGTATCTTGGTGTCCTCAAATCTGAATTCCTAACAGTATCTTTCCAACAAAGTTTCCTGTTCTCAGAGAATTAAAAGTCACAGTACTAACCCTGCCCACCACTTCAGGAATTGCTATGGTCTTTTCATTGCATTATCGACTTTCTCTAGAATATACAGCTCTCAATGATAAGAGAAGGATGAAGCAAGACTTATCTTCATCTCTTTTAAAGAAAATAACCAATCTCCTCAAAAACTCAGGTCAAATTCTACTAGAAAAGAACAACCATAAGTAGCTATGCCACCTCAAGTACACACACACAAACAAAACTCCATTCAAAACCCACCACCAGCACAAATAAACACACAAGATTCCCTGGGTGGGATGATTTTTGTCTGGTGAATTGACATGGATGCATTCCAACCACTCTGAGCTACTTTGTAACAAAAAATAATTTTTTAATAATAAAATTTATAAATTAAAGCATTGATATCAGTAACAGATATAACTTTGGAGTACCAAAATCAGCTAAATCGAACTCTAATCTTCAATCATTACCAAACAATCAGCAATAAAAATGTTTCTTAGTTTCTAAAGAAAAAAATATTAAAACAAATGACATCAAAACTTTTACAGAAGAACATTTACAGACAACAGATGACACATCAGAGAGCATACCTTGAGAACCTAGGAAGAGGTACAAGTTGGAAAGGGCAAAGGAAGGAGGTACACTTTGAAAGAGCTGCATGAAAGAAAAGCCTCATAATTCAAAGAAATGGCTTAGTTTGAAATACCAAATTGTAGAATACGTGGTTATTTACTAATAGCATTCCTAGAGTATCTTTTGGTCAATTACTGGATCAAGCAAACAAATCCTACCAGTCTTACAGACCACAAAGCAACATGCATACCTATAAGATATTACAAAAAAATACACTTTTCTTGTATTCAAGTTCATATACGAGTATCTTTGACATTTATTATCCCCTCCTGTCCATGGTTTATGGATAAAATAAAAGAGAGAGGAAAAACTCAGTTTAACAAGAAACATTTCCAGTTTGGACTAACACATACAGTTAAAACTGGAAAATGTGATCATAGCTTCCTGGCCCCATCAGCGAAGTTTGTTTTTCTACTTTTTGTGTTACACCCAAGTTTTTCCATAGGCCTCCAACTGCATACTGTTGAGCTTTGGTTTTATTAGCTTTTGGAACAGAGAACAATAATTATCCAGAGTTTAAATTCCTTTATAGGAACAATTCATTTGGAGAAAACAAAGTCGAGCGGGGAAAACCACTTTAACAATGGAAAATACCAAAGGTCTTCCAAGACTTAGATAAGGAATCAGGCACACTCCTCCATCCCCCAAATACTTGAGAAATGGATAATTTCTTTTCAAAAGTAAGATTACACTGTTGTTCCTAAGTGGAAGCAATTAGGAAGTGATTGCATGTGAAATTATTTCAATCTGTTGGGAAAAAAAAGAAACCTATTCTAGGACCTAAATAACCTTCAGGTGTCAATACAGATTTACGGCACCATTTTCTCCTGACTCTCTGGTTCAACTTAATTCAGTCAGTTGACTGTACTAAATTTCAGTCTCTTATCTGGCAGCGTAGGTAAAGGGGCACTGCAGACAACTCCTCACATGGAAACTGAAGCCTTAGTTAAGACCTTTTGAGCATAGCATGATATCATTACCAAGTTTGGTCAGGAGTAAGCTTAGCCTTGCTGTCTATCTCAAAGTCTCCAGTGACACGCGAAAGGGCAGAAAAGCAAACATCCTTGCCTTTCCTAAGCTACTCCATCAGGACAAGGTCTAAATAAAATTAAGATCTGGCTTCCAAAAATTGATCATGATGCACAGTCTAGCATTAGTCACACAACTTTGTTAAATCCAGTCCTAGAAGGAGAGATAAGGAAGTGCAGGTAAGCAAGCAATCGTCATTTGCAGATGTTCTGTTTTCTAACACTGCTTCAATGTTATATTACAGAAGTTCCTCTACTTAAATGTCAGTCTGCAGAGGTTGCTTCTTGGAACAAGAAACACCAGCTTACCTCTTGCTGCTACAAGAAAGTCAAGAAGCTATTTACTAGGCAGAGGAAATTGTAACACTAGCAGGAATTTCTAAGTAATTCTTTTAACAAAAAAAATCTGACATTTCAATGGGTACCCTGGCCAAAGAGCCTGAAGCCTACAGGGCAAAGAAAGGGGATAGAAATGCTAACAGAGCTTGGTACTTCACTGCCGGCATCTTCCAGGTTCTCAGCTGCCAACACTGACCAAGGGATTTGGAAGTAGCATCTTTGAATGCTGAAAGTTTTGGTTTATTTTTTTTCCAAAGCAAAGCTTGGGGGGCTGGGGAAACCCAATAAACAGAAACCCCAAATGCCTTTCCTAAGCCAATAAATAGCAGGATGTGAAAAAGATTTTAAAACATTAATGTTTGAATTATTCCATACAAACTAAATCAAAATTTCATGCTAATACGTAAATATTAACCCTGTTTAATTATTTTGCTGGACATAAGACATACAGAAAGCAGCAGATCTACACCAGCACTTCCTAAATCAGTCAGACAAGGCCAAAGCTGTAAAAATTAAAGAGTAAAGCCTTACAAATACAAATATGTATATACAGACTAAGGGCAGCAGAAGCCAAATTAACCCTGAAAAGTAGTTGGAAACAGTTGGTTTGGGGTTTTTTTCAGTTCAGTGTGCGTTTGTTTTTCTCCTGAATGGCTTTGCCTGTTTTAGTAGCATTTTCACCTTTGACAAAATTTTAAAATCAGCATGCTTCTGCACAAGTGAATCTATACTGACTCATATTGGTTTACGCTGTATGAGGAACTGGCCAAGCTCTATACCTGGCAGTATGAAAAACAATTTCAGAACTATACTCAAACTCAATTCTGCTTGTCCAGCTATAATCAGTACAAAGGAAACACAGGACAGGCATAAAAAAATGCACATGATTATGTAAGAAAACTGATTTGCGCCAGATTACACCTATTAATGATCCAACAACAGTCCTTTCTTGTTTAGGGGTCAGGTCATATGCCTGGAAAAACAGCAACATAAAAAGGCATGAAGCATTTTTTATATTTTTTTTTTTTCCCTCTGCAGTTTAACAGCTAGATACAAACAGTCTTCACAGAATGGTTTTCTAGATTAGGGTTTAGGGACATAAAAAATACGTTACACAGAGTCATATTAAAAAAATTCAAACAAAACAAATCAACTGCAGTCTTTACTAAATACCCAAATACTGTTTAAATGACTGGCTTCTCCTCGAACTGAACTTTAATCAACTCAGTACACATTCAGCAAAATTTGTTTAGTCTTGCCCAATATCAGAGATATGGCTTGCCAGTATTTTAGTTCAAATTAGAACATTTAATAGAGAAATGCACTCCTTCATTTTCAGATGGGCATGAGCAGAAAGCAAAGGGTACATAAGCCCACCACAGGCCTTGTCATTGACAGGTGCCCCTCATTGCCAATGAAAGGAATTGAAACTTTTCCAGTACACTGTATGAACCGATTCCCAACAACAACTTGTTCTTTTTCCAACATGCTCGTAGAACTAATTTTCTTGTGATGTTAGTACAGTTTGCATAGATCAATGCTAAAGATTATGGAGCACATTCACCACCGTGCTATGCCACTGTAATGTCATTAAACAAATGTTTCTAATCCAGCATTAACAGATCAGACTGTGAGCTTTGGAACAGGGTTCAGCCTGCTTTCAGTACCTCAATAAAACTTACCAAACCCAGTGAGACTGGCATTAATCTGCAGTAACGTTGCTCTGAATTTTTGTTTGGTTTTCATGGCTTGCCTCTACTGGTGCTTACACCATGGAGCATCCGCATGGAACTTCTGGCTTGGATTTATTTCCAAAGCATGATTATTTCTATCAACTAACCTGAACTGCTGTAGAATTTGTTTTTATTTTAAGGTTTTTTTTTTATTAGATCATTACATACTTTAATAATATTTTTCTTTTTTTAAGTGTTGTTCTGGGGTTTACTTGGGTATATGTAGCAATACAGTTTCAAAGCCCTCAGTATAAGCTTCTATTCCTGTTTTTTAAAGTGTATTTAATTCAAACCCTCCTTTTATTTACTAAAGATGCTTCTATATTTTTTGTAAATCATGTCTTCTCTCTAATCTCAACTACTGTATAATAAATGTGTTGGATAAAAATAAACGTGTCTAAACTTATCATCTGGCTGATACTCTCTAAAACACTCTGTTCTTAAGCAGAACATTTGAGTTTAAAAAATCAGTTTTATGAGGCTATGAGAGAATCAGAGACCTGAGTTTTATTCCCAGGTCTGTCATGTGCAAACAATTTAATCTTTACTTCCTGATGACTATACCCACGGAGAGACCGCAGCACTGGCACTCGGTTCTGTCATCCACTGACACGTGTTGGGCACGGTGGCTCTATGAAGGATGCCTGTATGGAGACCAACATGGTACAACAAGATTTCCAGCACTTTTTAGAAAAAAAAAAAAAGCCAACAAATGAGTGCAGTTGCCAGAAAGAAACCAAGAAGAGAGGTGGAATGATGCTCTTTCGGCCACACCTCAGGTCTTGGATCCATTAGTGCAGAAGAAGTCACTACTATTTCAAACCAGGATCAAAAGAAACTTCCATCAGCCAGAGCTCTCTTTACTCAGTGGATTGTTGTAGCTAAGAGACCTTAGCTCAGCAACATCTCCTCTTCTCTTGGTGAACGTCTCAGCTATAGCCCATTCCAAGGTAAGGTTTGGAGGTTCTCTGCCCCATCCTGACCAAGCCTAGATCACTTTCCATAGGGTGACTCAAAAGCCCTGGATCAGATGAGAGGAAACACAATACTAGAACCTAAGGAGATATAGGCACCAGGCAGCAGAGAAACCAACCCCACACATCTTCTACTTCCAGATTTGATACTTGGTGGATGATGCAGGGGTGGGGTAGGAGGGGAGTAGCTTCATCTGTTCAAGGGTCAGGAATTTTGGCAGTAGCATTCCTCTGTTGCATACACAAATTTTCTCTGGTCTTAAGGAGTTTGATTTTTTTTTTTTCTTCTCAGCAGTAAGTTTTTAAAAGAAGCTCAGGAAATTGCCTTTTCCTCTATAAAAATGTAACAGTGCATCTTCTCAAGAGGTAAGAAATTTTACTCCTCCTTCAACTGAAGATTTTTAATTAGCTTAGGATGGAGATATGGCTGCAGGATAAAGAGGGAGGAGTGGGTGGGAATGGAGTTATTGCTGCAGTATGGCAGGACTGCAGTGTGCATACATTTATAAAGTTATTATTAATGATGAACATTAGAACAAATATAAAATTATTATGTTTTCCACATAAGGAACAGTCAAAAAAAAGAGTGGTGTCCTGGTTTCAGCTGGGATAGAGTTTATTTTCTTCCCAGAAGGAGAAAACACTTTTCTTGTGTTTTGGACTTACTAGATGAAGGTCAATAACAAAATGATGCTTTTAGTTGTTAAGAAATTGAAGACTTTTTCAGTTTTCCAGGCTCTTCTAACAAGCAGGTGTACAATAAGCTGGGAGGGAATATAGTGAGGCAACTGACACAAGGTGGCCAAAGGGAGGTCAATATGTCATGCTCAATATATAAATTGTTATATATATATATATATATATATATATATAAAAAAAGTTGACCAGGATTCACTGCCCAGGGATCACTGCCTTGTAACAGATTGGGTATCAGTTTCTGCAAGTGGTGAGCAATTGAATTGTGCATTACTTTTCTATATATTATTACGATTATCACTCTCTGTTTGCTAGTCTGTTAAACTGTGTCTATCTTATCTCTGTACTCGGCACTGGTGAGACCGCTCCTCAAATACTGTGTTCAGTTCTGGGCCCCTCACCACAAGAAGGATGTTGAGGCTCTGGAGCGAGTCCAGAGAAGAGCAACAAAGCTGGTGAAGGGGCTGGAGAACAAGTCTTACGAGGAACAACTGAGAGAGCTGGGGTTGTTTAGCCTGGAGAAGAGGAGGCTGAGGGGAGACCTCATTGCTCTCTACAACTACCTGAAAGGAGGTTGTAGAGAGGAGGGAGCTGGCCTCTTCTCCCAAGTGACAGGGGACAGGACAAGAGGGAATGGCCTCAAGCTCCACCAGGGGAGGTTCAGGCTGGACATAAGGAAAAAATTCTTCACTGAAAGGGTCATTAGGCAATGGAATGGTCTGCCCAGGGAGGTGGTTGACTCGAGGTGTTTAAGGTGCGGGTGGATGAGGTACTGAGGGGCATGGTTTAGAGATTGGTGGGAATGGTTGGACTCGATGATCCAGTGGGTCTCTTCCAACCTGGTGATTCTATGATCCCACTGGCTGGGAAAGGGGGTGAAGGAGCGACTGGGTGGTCCTAGTTGCTAGTTAGGGTTAAACCACAACAAGTGGCAAATAGGACTCAAGTACTCTAGCGAAGGTATGAAGTTCTACAAGATTTCTCCTAATACATGTAAGTAAGTGCCACTAGCCAGAGGAGAAGACACAGATGTTACATGTCACAGAAATATGAAAACAGATCCATTCACTAATGGACTGTAAATGATAAAACTAGCCTACACATTTTTACTGGCTTTTTATCTCTGAAAACGCTTTTGTTCACTGTTTTATCAAGAGATGAGCTTACCTGTAAGAGTTATCAGAATTTTTTAAATAAATGACCTTACCAAGGAACAGGAACCAATCTATGTAAAATATCATTATACTGACATTACTGTTCTAACTATTATAGCTGGCCTACTACTTTATTACCATAATGAAGCAAAGCAGCAAAACACAAAGCGGGAACTAAGGAAGCATCCATCATCACAACCAAGCATCATGAAGCCGTCCAGCATATATAATCCATGAACATGGTGGTTGATTTTTCTCCCAGAGAAAGCACTGTGCTATTTTGTTAGATGCATTATTTCATTTCTGTGTGTCACCTTGACTCAAGGAAAACAATTCTGACTTAAGTGGAACCTGGGTTTGTTAGTGTTTTTATTCAAGTATCAAGGGGCTAGTTCCTGCTACTAGTAAATGAAAAGAAGCATCTTTCCAAGACTGCACTTAATTCTCACTCTGAAGAATGGGTTTACATTAAGCATATAATAAAGACTTGCAGATAAAAGGCATAATTCACAACGCAAACAAGGGAGTACAAGGCCAGAGAACTCGCTGGTTCTTGCTTCATGCAGATCTCCCCATTGGTACAAGACAGGCAGCAGGGAGGACAGAGAAGCTTGAAGGGAATGAAAACTTCACAGCCTGAACAAGCAGTGGGAAAGGAAGCATGGGGGAGGTGGGCGGGGGGGAAGTATGGATGAGTTTGGATGCTCACCACCTCCACCAGATCTGTAACTACACACAGAAGACTCTCCTCTTTGATTCAACTCTTTTACATTAATATGTATTCATGCAGTTTTAACAAAGCCTTATGAAGCAATAATCAACAAAATTACACCTCACACTTTTGATTTCTCCTACACAAAACAATCTCCAAGACCTCTCATATACAGCTGGCCTCTAAAATCAAATGGAGTAAAAATACCAATATAAGACTTTGAAATTCCCAAGGCATCCAGAATTGAGAAATATTTAGGTTTTAAGAACTGTCACTTCTTTTACTGATAAAGGCAAACTTCTGATGTACCATATACTAGAAATCCCTGGCATGGTCTTACTGTGTTGACCTGTGATTTGATAATACAGGTGCAGCAAAATATCGGAGGTGACGCCACGTGTCGACTTATACTCTGATGCCACCCCAACTAGGCTCAGTGAAAACATCACAGAAGGAGCGAAGTATTTGCTACATCTTGAACAAACTGAGTCTTTGAGCAACCTGATCTAGTGGAAGATGTCTCTGCCTATGGAGGAGGGGTGGAACTAGACGATCTTTAAGGCCCTCTCCAAAACAAATGATGCTATGATTGTATGAGTAGTCAGCTGAGTCTTGCAGGTATCCTGCAGATGCTTGGTGTTTACTTGCAAGATGAGTGCTTAAAACCATCTCTGTCAAGGCTTGCTACAGCTCTGCCCTTGGTAAGAGGATAAGTTCTTTTGCAAAGTGGTTTGTTGTTCAGAGAAAGGGCAAAGCTCACCTAGTTTTGACCACATGCGAGGATGACATTACATCCATAATATCATTAACTGGAAAATGAAGTTGAAATAGATGCCTTACCGACCTGAAAGCTCCGTGAAGATTTGCACAGCCAGTACCTCATAATCACTTCTGTAGATACGCTGTGACCAAGGCAACAGTTACTCTGAGGAATAGCCTAACAAAAGGAAGCACCTTTAAAATGCATGAAGGTATCCCCAGATTGAGCAACTTGCTCTACACATTTTCAAAATCAAGACTTTTCTGTTTTTTCAAAAAAAAATTTCTTCAGCTTTGCACGATTAAAAATAATTGCAAAAATTACAATGACTATGCTTCTTAGAGCAATTTTTAACTTCTGTTACCCTGCACCAGCTGCAGCGAATGCAGAAGTACCTGTAAGGTGGAGAGAGATTTCCCCTGGACATGAAGTATTAATAAGTGTGCACAGTTATTCTAAATAAAACATTTTGCTATGTTTTGTATTTAATAGACAATCTATTGAGGAAATAATGCACACCATCGTAGTATCAAAACATACTGTTGATTCCCCTGTTACACACTCTTAAACGTTTAATAATAAAGGAGTAAATTATGATTACAGAAATGGTAATGGATTTATATACCCACACACCCGCGTATGTGTGCATGCACGCTGATGCATGTAAGTAAAAACTATACAGATTATGGGTTTTAGCTATTAAAGTTACAGAGAATTAGAGAGAAGTACTGTACTGACTTCTATTACCTTTACAAAAAAAAAATAAATCTACATAATGCACGGCTGAGAGATTAAAAATCCTTCTGTAGGTTTGCTGACAGGTAATACATTACACTGTTCAGATGTGACTAATTGGTCACTTCTGAGAGTGCCACTCTAAGAAATTAAAACAATTTTGTAAGGGTTTGGGGCAAGTCTCTCCATCTCAAATGAGAGGTTCCAGCTGATTTCAAACAGTAATGGACACTAATCCCCATGCTCCCCAAAATCTCTAGGATCATATCTAACAAACATGCTGAAAAGTTGCAAGGCTTCTAACCTGCACTAACTCTTGACCAATACAAATTCAAGCACAACCCCCCAAAAGCAAATTTCCACCAGAAATATCTATTCTATTTGAACAAGTTTTTGAGGGAATGGGTAAAAAGAAAAGCATCTTGGGGCTGTGAGCATCCCAGGCAATTTGGATCCTTCAGATCCTTCTAGAATAATGTGTATTAGACCTGAAGCACATTGTGAAAGAAACTCCTTAGTACAAGCTACCTTCATTTTGACCCAAATCACTACCACAACCTTGCCTCTGTTCAAAGAGCATCTTCAGCAAAGCCATTATCCCTAGAAGCAATAATGGAGAAAACAAGAGTGTCATATTCTATGGGCAGCCAGCAGGTAGCTTCAGGTTTCAAGTACTGAAGCATGCTCTTTTATCACCACAAAACTCAAGGGATAAGGTGAGCCTTTCAAAAGCCCTCCCCATTTCACAAAAAAATGCGTGTACAAACATATTAAACCCAGTCAGACGCTGCAGCTAAGTGCTCAACTGAGGGATAGATGCTTGTCTCTCCCCTACCCCAATGGAGTAATTTTTGATAAGTATAAAACTCTTGCCCTGTTATGAAGGTCTCCAAAGCACAATCAAAAAGGTACAGAATACCTTTGTTTCCAATTTTATAATCTATTTTTTTAAGTAAGTCTTCCATCACAGAACAAATTAGAAAGATGGTAGCAGTTCCCAGCCCTCCCATTTTGCCAACTGTTCCTCTGGAATACCACTAGAGAGATGAAACAAATTTTAAATTTGCTTCCACACTTTTTCAATAGTCTTTTCATATTTGTAATGCAACAGGTCCTAAGCAGAGTGGAATGGTTGCTTTTCCTTACTTAACTACAGCTTTCCAGCATGGCCTACAGTATTTCCTTGTAAATGCAGCTGAGAGTTGCATTATTAATACATTGTATACACATCAGCAAAATGATAAAACATTCCAGTATAAAAAGAAGATAGCTTAAACATAAATAAATGTATAAATAGAGTCAATAAAGGTCAAAAAGGCTCTATTTCAGACCAGAATGCTCCATTAGTCTAGTTCCAGTTCTGACATGGAAGAAAGCACATCATCTACTATTCACTTCACACTTTTCCAGTAGAATGTGCCTAAAAAGACTGCAGAAGCCACCTCTCTCACTCTGCTCTTCCTCCTCTCTCATACACTAAAGCATACTAAAAATACAATTAACCATCTCATTTGTACTTTACCCTGAAAGAAAACTGTATTTTTCATGATGCTTATACTCTATTGAGTACCTCAACAGAACTAATAATACCTTATATCAAACGCGCAAAATCTCCAAGGGAGCTGCAAAGGCCTAAGTGATTTGCATCTAATTTGCTTTTGAAAACATGTCACTGTGTACCTTCTGAACAGTGAAGTCTAATTTATGTCTTTTTATTACTCTGCAATAAACTACTGTGGCTAAGGGCTGAGGGAAAGGGAGTTATTACTGTCCAAGATCAAGCTAGCTCTCCAAGTGTAACTAGTTCTGTGCATTCTGTCTACCGCACGATCATGGCCAGTTATCTGTTGGTGTCTCTGAAAACAAAGTCAGTTGCAAATTTGGGCTGCTTTATTCCTATTTGGACAGGCATTTCCAAGAATTACTCCATCTTCGAATACAGAAGTACTGTGATTCAGTTCATCGTGTATTCAAACTCTAGAGAGTCGTGTTGTTTGCTTTTGATTTCAGCACGGCTGATTTCCTATCACAGCCTGCAGAATGATGGCAAAAGCTTGTCCAAGTCTTCCTCCAGCAGAACTTGAAAAAACCTTAGTTTTCCAACGTGCTTGGCCCACCAGTCATTAAGTACACCGATTATACTCTTGACTTGGTTTATGAGGTGTAGAGAAGCTACAGTTGGAATAATTTTGGCCCTACCTGAGCCCCAGACTTGTTATTGGTTTACTTTACCAGAGACCTGGCAAGACCTGTGGAAACTCCTTGGCACAGAAGCTGATCATTATACTCTATCTCAAGGTCCTGACAGGAATTGGTAGGCTTCGTCGTCTTGATCCATTTTTCAAATGATTTCATTGAATGCTTGAATTAACAAGGGTTTAGGCTGGACATTAGGAAAAAAATTTTCATGGAAGGGGTCATTGGGCACTGGAACAGGCTGCCCAGGAAGGTGGTTGAGCCACTTTCCCTGGAGATGTTTAAGGCACGGGTGGACGAGGTGCTGAGGGGCATGGTTTAGTGATTGATAGGAATGGTTGGACTTGATCCAGTGTGTCTTTTCCAACCTGGTGATTCTATGATTCTGCCATGCAGCCATGGACTGCCCTCTGTCTCTTTTTAAGGTATGAAGTGAAACCCCACAACTATCTACTATATTACTTCTCCATTAATGCACAGCAGCAGCAATAAAACAGCTTGTAGATAGAATACAGTTCATCTCTCAATAGGCAACTTCTTCTAGATTTTCCTTAAACTACAAAACAGTAGCATTAATTACAGTCATTACTTGCTTCAAAGTTTTGTCCTTTCCCTATCTATCTCCTTCAAACTTCATTAATCTCTTTGACTGCGTTGCTCATGGGGAAACATCAGATATGTGGTTGTTTTTTTTTAACAGGCACTGTTTTCCTGAATAGCTTGAAAAAAAAGTCTTTTACAAAACCATCAACATTTTGTTAAACAAGATGAAGACTTTATTTTCTAACAAAAAGGAGGGCAATAGACAGGGATGAAATTAGCTCCACTAAAGATAGGGTAGTATTTCTAGTGTTGTTTCCTGGGGCAGAACACCCTACACTGAATTAGAGAATCAGTAAAAAAACACAATCAGAAAAAAAAAAACCAACCCAAAAACCAAAACCCCAAACCACAAAGAAGAGACTGATTTTCCCCTCTGTTTAAAAACTGGTCACTATCAAAGCAATTCTAATGACTGATATGAAAACTGGTAAGGAACTTGTGTTATAGTGCCAGCACCTAATGGGCCCTTTCAGCAAAGTGCTGTTTTGGAAATAAGCAGCAAAACTAATCCCAACCTTTCATGCATTCTCCTCACACATCCTTTCAAAAGTTACTATCATAAATGACCAAAAAGGGACTTGTTTGAAAAAATCTAGAACTCATCACACACTGAATCAATTACTGGCCACCGCATGGCCAGTGATAACTTCCTCGTACTACCAATTGAGCATTCACACTGCAAAGACTGAGAACAGTGTAACAACTACGCTTTAGGTACACATTTAACTGGCTGTTCCATCCACTCAGGGCCAAGTCCATAAACAGCTTACTTTCCAGCATAATTCACATTACAAATAAGATCCACTGACCTTTAAGAGAGAGCAGGAAAAAAAAAAAAAGAAGAGTAAACCAATGTCTGGTTTAACTACAAGTAAAACTTTCTGAAGCACAAGTTAAGGCATTTTCAATTACCTTTTATCAAATAATCAGTGAAACAGAGGAGATTAGATTAAGTGAACTTCAACTGAATAATTTTCTGCAAAATGAAGCAGTTTCAAATTGCTTGGCAACTCGATAAAAAGTAAAAAATCATGCCCTTCTGTCATGTAAGTGAAAGGCAAGTACAAATGTATTATACATTGCATTTGTATGGCACAAAGGCTTTTATAAGATCAATATTATCTTAGCATTAAGAACAAAGATATTAATGTTTACTAAGTAGGATTTAGCACACAAGAAAAAAATCCTTTGTGCTTGACTTCCTCAACATGTATTAACAAAGTCAAAGACTACCTCTGGGAATTTCCCAAAGCAGCAGAGAATCCATCCCTCATCCAGATGCAAGCAAGTCAAACACCAAATCTTCAAGTTTTATCACTGTCAATCATGATGTCACAGAAAAACTTTCATTTTTTTTTTCCATTTTTTTGGGGGGTTTTTTTAAGATTAGACTAACAACAGTCTCAAAGATTGCTTGATTAATTGTACCATCATCCAAAATGGAGTAAACGTGAGTCTAAAAGATTTGTCCCTAACTACATGCTGCTCACCTAGACACAAAGAATGTTGTACTTTCCATCCTTCCTCCTACCAGTTCAGTATAGTATGTCGGAATTAAATCTAATAACCTAAATAATATTACTAAAAGTTAATATGATTAATTTTTGACTTTTGCATTGCTGTCACTTTCTACCTTAGGCAGCATCACACAACGTGTTTTGGCAAACCCCACATCATCAGGCTCTTTCAAGATCTCTGCTTTAATATTACATTTTATAGATTTAATCTTACAGAATGCCTGTCAACCTGAAAAACAAGAGATTCAGCTGTATGAGGGCAGTTATTGCACTTTTAAGGCCTTCAAGTTCAAACTCAAACCTATTTTACAGTTGTGCTCTCTGGGATGCATTAAAGCATATATGGATATCCAGTCTTTTTTCACTATCTGAAGATCTTAAAATCTGTGTCACTGTCTTAATCGTTTAAAGATATTTAAACATTAAAACGAGTACTAAATGACAAATCCAGAAGGATAAATTCTACATTTAAAGTTTCACAGTCAAACTTAATAGCTTCTGATTTAACTCCTTTGGGGGCAAGGGGAGGAACCTACTTACTAAATTCTCAATCTTACAAAAATGCTGTTTCTACATTACTCGATTCCTACACTTACACTTTGCATGTTGGTAGTTTCACTGTCAGAATCTACCTTGCCTACAGTCAGGGGCAGATAGGCAGGGAAATCTGTTAAATTGAATGACAAACTCCTAACCAGTAATCATCACTTGAGTTGGCAACCTCAGCTGACAGGACAAACAAAACAGTACTGAATTTATGGTTTTAGTATTTCCCTCTTCTGCAGGCAGCCAAAATGATCTGACGACACGTTTACGCATGTCAACTTTAGCAGATGTCAAGCAAGTTAAGTTGTTTGTCTATTTTTCACTCTCCTCATGTTTAAATCCTTTCCAAATGTAATCCCAGAATGTTTCCTGGCTAGAAGCTATGTATGAAGACATGTTTTCAAGAGGAAAGGAAAAAAAAAAAAATTGTTTGGACTAATCCAGCAGGCAAGAAGAAAGTGGTGTTCCTCACAGCAAACACAAGGAAGGGGATGATGAATGGGATTTTGTGGTTCACAGAGTCCTAGAGAATGGGAAGAAAACATTGCCTATCCATCTTTTCCATATGAGGGACTAGGTGTTATTTTATAATGCCACGACATAGATAAAACATATTATGCCTTCTTCTACAAATGTAGAGCCTTAGCAGAGATACTGCAAAACAGAACAGATCTGGTTTCTGCAACATTCCCCCTTTTCCTTAAACTTCACCTTGAAATTTTTGGGACATGCATTGGACTGTGTCCAAATTCACTCTGTGTGTTTCCCCAGGAATGAGATAAACATACTGAAACCACAACTTCAGTAATGCTCAGACATAGAGCAACTTCAAAATGAGCAAGATTTAACTGATTTGTGTTACAGATAGACATTTCAATGCAAGAGCAACAGGCCTGCTTCCCAGTGCACCAGGTCTATTAACTAGTAATAACACTACTACTCATAGCATCCGAGAGCTGTATTGTGTAAAACACCAACATTTCACTCAATTAAACTAACATTATACATTTTTCAGCAAAACAAAATACAGAAGTATGCTGAAGATGTATTCATTGCAAAAAAACTTGCCAAAGGCAAAAAAATTACTACCAAAAAGCAGAATATATACTTAGCACATACATATGTTAACAGGGAGAATTCCCTCTGGAATTCAAAATTAACCAGGACATGCAACCACACTTCCTTTTAGTTTCTTTTTGCAGGACTAAAAAGAGAAGTTTGCCACCCAAGCCATTTAACTCTACCTGGCTACTTGAGAAATGACATTTCAAAACCAATATTTGAAACATTCTCTCCTCCTTCTTCCCATCTTCAGAAGCACATATTGGAAAAACTCTAATGGCAAACCACAAGTGCAGAATAAATGCATCTATAAGGCAATGACAAAACAGGGGCATGCATGGTTTTCTGAATAATACAGGAAGATATAATTAACTAAAAATACAAGAAGCAAAAACAAAACCACATTTGGAAAAATCAACCAACCTCTCCTGCAGCAGTAACAGAAAACTGCACTTATGACCAAACAGTTATTTTGGTGTAAACACTGAGCAGCTCTTTAAAGTTGACTTTATACATAAAGCACGTAACAAGCTTTTGTTTGAAACAGGAGGCTGGATTGCCTGCCATTGCTTCTATACTACTGATGTTTTTTTCTTTCCCCTAATTCCCTTACTTTTCGTGAAGCCTCAGGCCCAAGAAAGGGCTTACTCTTTTTCCAGAATTGAAAATAACCCCTGAACATCTGTTAGCTTGGTTCAGGTCAGCAGTCCAAGGTCTGCCACAGAAGTCAGGTAACGTTCACCCTCAGAGACTCCACCAAGAAAATTCCTAACAATTTTTTCCCCCCCCTAATATAAGGATTTCCAATTAGAACAGCTGTCCTCTTAGGAACAAGTTATTCTAACATTGCATGTCAGTCTGCAGGGTTGGCAAGGGGACAGCTGGGGTCTGGGGTTGGCTTTTTTCTTTTGGCTGTTTGTTTTGTTTTATTTGGGCTTTTTTTTGTGCTAACATATCAAACCATGTACCTAACATCTCACTATGTTTATATAAACAAGCATTATCACCACCATAATACCATAATACAATCAAGCTTTTTTATAGATTAGGATTACCTCCCTCTTTTAAAAAATACAGGAATGGGAAAACCTGGAGTTGCAGAACTTTGAGCCTACTTTTTTGTAGCTGTTCTCAATGAATTTCTTCTTCTCAGATCTTTAATTCACTTTTTGAATTATTGGAAACTTTCATCTTAGCTTACCACAGCATTCAGCACAGGCTGTCGTAGACAAGCTATAGCTTAACTATACTGCATGACAGTTCAGAACTGCTCTGAACATTTAAGATGCAGGCATACCATTGTATAACAATGTCTTTAGGACTTATTCTTCATCTTTCCCATAGTAATAACCGGCCATTTGATTTGCACTACCTAGCCCTATGGAGCATCAAGATCTATTTTCCCAGAGTTACACACAGGAGGCTGATCCTGGAGTGACAACTAAGTGGCAAGAGCCAGGTCAGACCCTATCATGGTAGGGCTGTAATTTTCCCATGTTTCCCATTCCCACGTGCATACTCACATTTCTCTACATTGAACTTTTTACAATTTTGTGGCTTGGTTAAGCAGGACTGGAAGGTGGTTGCACAATTCTTTAGAGCTGGCTCTTAACTGCCCTGAATAAATTAGTACTTTGTTACCTCACTGTTCACATGCTCTTCCAGATCATTCATACAGCCAACACAACAGGGAGCAGATATTTCATCTTATTTTTCCAATAGGTATTACAAGGTTTCCAGCTTTCCACATTTGATACTGCCTATTCCAAACCATATTTATACTTGGAAGTTATCATTTAACTTGACATTTAGGGCTACAGAACACAGTGCTTTTCTGCAGGGGAAAAAACACCCCACTGTCTTACTCATACTCTTCATTTTTGGCAGTCTCTCTCAGAAACACTTTGTCTCATCACAGAGATCATTATCCTGAGATGATGCAGCCTGCATCCACAAATGAACTATGAGCTATTATGTCTCTCACAGTAACAGACCTGAATCCAGTTTCACACTGTTACAACACATTACACTTTGTCCTTATTTTATTGCTCTTGACTCCATTAAGAATGACAGTTTGATCTGTTATCAAGGACTTTGCTCAAAGGGAATGCAAAATAAGGAACTCCAACTTCAGGCTAAGTATTGCGCCATGCTGCTTAGAAAACTAGAGTACGATTGTTTAAATGCCATTTATATGCAAGAAAAAGTTTTTTCCATGCTTAGAATACACATTTTGGCTTTTGCCAACAGATCATCCATCTCAAATCATAAAATTTCACCTCTACTAGCTACTGCAGTGTCAGTGCAAGATGAGCTAACACTCCAGTGGGCCTCCAGCCCCAGTCAGCTCTAAAGGACAGGGATTTATTTTGAAAAGAGTTAACAAAACACAGATTAGCAGACCTGGTGAGGCTCCACGTTTGACTAAAGTAGTAGGTAAAAGGAGTGAGGAAAAGACATCAAACAGTTGAAAAAGTATAATTTAGCAGCTTAAGCCTAACAAGGACACTGTACAGTGTCCTTCCAATTAAGTTACACGATAATAAAGGAGGACTGTCTCATAAACTTGATGTTTATGAGACATGGCTGAAGGTTAGATGAATACTTAACAAATGAAAGACAAAATTAACAGCCATGTAAGTCAGTAACAAAACTTCCACTCAACATATCTTGTTTTCATGTAATATATAGTAACAGTTAGAGGAGATGTTTAGATGTTTCCTCCATGCCCATCAGTTTCAGCACCTAGTACTTTTGCAATGTAGTAGAAAACAGATAAACAAAAATCTGGATGCAAAGATTATAAAGCTTACAGCAAAAAAAAAAAAAGTAAGTATTTCCCCTGTATAGTGAAGTATCCTAACTGTTCCTGCTGCTATTATGTTACACTAGTCTCCAACACTACAGAATTCTACATTATCAAACCTTTCAGAAGAAAATACGAGAGTCCAAAATCGGAGTGCTACAACACAGAAATGATATTATGAATACAAATGCATGTTTCTGCATGGAGAGGTACACCCTAGTCCATCAATTACAGAGAGGGAGAACTGGTGCCATTCCTCCATGTGCCTAAGTGCTCTTTTTGTTCAGACTCCTACTCATGAGCACTTCAGAGCCCTGTATGAAACAATTGGCTACCAAAATATTTAAATTACTTTTCAACCAATTAAAATATGTTCTTCATGGTATCATTAATATTGTGGTTTAATCCCAGTCTGCCACTAAGCACCATGCAACTGCTTGCTCCCTGCGGTGGGATTGAGAGGAGAATGGGAAAGAAAAAAAAACATAAAACTCACAGGTTGAAATAAAGACGGTTTAATAGGACAGCAAAAGGGAGAGAGAATAATAATTCAGAACATATAAATCAAGTGATGCACAACACAATTGCTCAGCACCCAACGACCCATGTCCAGCCCGTCCCTGAGCTTATGATCTCACCCCAGCCAACTTCCCAGTTTATTTCCTAAGTATGATGTCATATAGCCTGGAATATCACTTTGGCCAGCTTGGGTCAGCCCTCCTGGCTGTGTCCCCTCCCAGCCTCTTGTGCATCTCCTCACTGTTACAGCACAGGAAGCTGAAAAGTCCTTGACTTTGTTGGTCTCGCTCCAGTACATCCCCCTCTCCTCTTGTACTGGGGAGCCCACAAATGGACGCAGCATTCCAAGTGTGCTCTCACCAGTTCTGAGTAGGGTTGATATCGTAACTAGGTACTTCCTGTTTGTGCCAAGATATCCCAACATATGTTGAAATGCTGGTGGAGAGGCATCAGTGTTTCATAACACATACAAAGACATCAAATGATGTTTAATAATGAGCACAGTTCTGTAGATTGCTCTACTGCACAGCAATAATTCCATATCACTCAAACGGAATAACGTCATCACAAACTAAGATGACAAATGCAATACGTTTTCAACTTGAAAGGTAGTCAAATTGGTCAAAAAGTGACCAAATCAATGAAAAAATGAGTTACAAACATGAATTGGCTACATTCTGGCTAACCAGAGTACCCATTGCACTCTGACAACTGATTATCTCAACTCACGTTCTGACACATACAAATACTAGTATTTGATACATACAAATACTAGTATTGAGAACTGCTACCCAAAAGAAATCTGGCAAAGAGTAGTTGACGTTTTCTTAATAAAAAAAAATAGCTACAAGAAGAAAGTCAAATGCACAAAACGATTCCTTACTCAACACGTAGAACTTAATGGCACAGAAACAGAAGCTAAAATTCAGGGGTAAAGGGAAAGCACGTTACAAAGGACATGAAATACTGGGAAACTGGGGCAGACTGAAAAGAAACTCTCCAGAGATTTCAGTTGTGATAACACAACTGACAGTGGCACCACTATGCACATATAAACAGCAGTTGAAAAGGTATTCACTTTAGAAATGCTTGGTCTATAAGCTCCAGTGTTCCATACTGACTCTGCGTCATCTCCTTTGTGACTAGGCTCTGTGTGTCCCAGTATCCTCACTAACAATGCAGAGCCAGCAGCTGAAATCTATAGGAGTAGGTGCTGGATTCTCTTCCAACCCAAACTATGATCATAGAATAGTTTGAATTGGAAGGGACCTTAAAGATCACCCAGTTTCAGCCCCCCTGCCATGGGCAGGGACACCTCCCACTAGATCAGGCTGCCCAAGATCACATGCAACCTGGCCTTGGACACCTCCAGGGATGGGGCAGCCACAGCTTCCCTGCGCAACCTGTGCCAGCACCTCACCACCCTCATTGTAGAAGAATTTCTTCCTAACGCCTAATCTAAATCTTCCCCCTTGCAATTTAAAACCATTCCCCCTCATCCTATCACTACAAGCCTTTGTAAAAGGCCCTCCCCAGCTTTCTTGTAGGCCCCTTTCAGGTACTGGAAGGCCACTATAAGGTCTCCTCAGAGCCTTCTCTCCTCCAGGTCCTCAACAACCCCAACTCTCTCAGCCCGTCCTCATAGCAGAGGTGCTCCAGCCCTCTGATCTACTTCATGGTCTTCCCTTGGACCCATTCCCACAGTTCCATATCCTTCTTATGTTGAGGATTTCAGAACTGGACACAGTATTCCAGATGAGGTCTCACAAGAAAGGAACAGAGGAGCAGAATCACCTCCCTCAACCTGCTGACCATGCTCCTTTTGATGCAGCCCAGGATACGTTTGGCCTTCTGGGCTGCGAGCGCACATTGCTGGCTCATGTTGAGCTTCTCATCGACCAGCATCCCCAAGTCCTTCTCTGCATGGCTGCTCTCAGTCACATCACCCCCATCCTGTATTGAAATCAGAGACTGCCCCGACCCAGGTGTAGGATCTTGCACTTGGCCTTGTTGAACCTTATGAGGTTCTCAGAGGCCCAATTCTCCAGCCTGTCCAGGTACCTCTGGATGACATCCCGCCCTTCCAGTGTGGCAACTGCACCATTCAGCTTGGTGTCATCTGCAAACTTGCTGAGGGCGCACTCAAACAGCACCGGTCCTAGTACAGACCCCTGAGGGACATCACTTGTCGCCAATCTCCATCTGGACTTTGAGCCATTGACTATTACTCTCTAAATGTGACCATCCAACCAGTTTCTTATCCACCAAACCGTCCACCCATCAAATCCATATCTCTCCAATTTAGAGAGAAAGATGTTATGGGGGACAGTGTCATTAGCAAATGTTGGTCATACCTTACTGTGCTCTCATTCCACGTGGACAAAAAAATCCTAGCATAGTATCAACAGCCAAACTAGACAGGACACAACCAGCAGACTTATCAGGTGGCTTTCAATACCTAAATCATTTTGTTATGTCTAGGATAGGATGCACACGGGGAAACCAATTTCTAGGTTTTTCTAGAAACTTGATAAACTGCCTTTACTCTTGTAAAAAAAAAATAAATTCTGATTTAAATACATCTGCAGAAGAAAGGATGGAAGGGAATATTATTCTTAAAACATCTGTATTTCTAAATTAAGAAGGTCACAAGCATGTTCTTGGAAATGAAAATTAGCTAATGACAGATTTCAGGTGTGATATTGCTACCTCAAGAATAAGGCGGCCAGTCAGCATTTCTCATTCTCTACTTGAACTTTTCTTTTGCAGTCAATTACAGCAAGAAAGAAAAGATGAACAAGACCATTTCACTGAGCTGTATTCCCTATTGCCCTAATTTCGTAACATTTTGATTTCAGGGAGTTATCAAGAAGGTAAGTCATAGCCTATCAAAACCTTTCACTTTAACACTGTATTCACAGAATTGGAAAACACAAACGCACGCACATTATGGAAGAGTTTCACCTCTTGAACACTTAGCCATTACATACATGATCCCTCCAATATTCTCACTTCTCCACAGTTACAATTGGCCTTCATACTCCTATTAAATATGGCTGTTCATATGTTAACATCTCTTTAAATGGAAGAGTCAGTTGCAAGGAGCTATTAGAAACTTCATTCCCTCCAACACAGACATACATGAACATCATTGGAAAAAGGAGCAAGAAGGAAGAACAAATTCCAAGCATATTACTTGTTCACAATCAATAAAATTAACCCCTGCACATGGCCTGCACATGACCACTGTTGTAAATCAGCACAAGACAGAGGAACAGGACACCCACCTCCTCCTCTGAACGCAGCAGCCAAGGAAGAGGAGGATGTGCTGCCTGGGGGAATGCCATGCGATGGCAGCACTCACTCATTCAACTTCATATTTACTTTAAAAATCTCCCGTGAGTCCCAGCCACAAAGAGTATACAGTTTATCTGCTTTACAGCAAACAAAGCAGTTGCCAAGATAAAATGATTGTACACAACCCAGCAGGGTTACAAACATAAAAACAGTAAGCTTAAAAGGTAACAGGAATGGTAATAAACTACAACCCACCTCTCTTCTGCCACTTTAAGAGTATACTGAAGTAAAAGCATGAAAACATTGATGCCAGTTTGAAGGCAAAGGATAAAAGGAAGTGGATAATCTCTGGCTCTTTATGTGGTTCTATTGTGCAGATAGACCTGTCTGCTACCTCCTGCACCCTGGTGCTGGGGCTTGACTTTGCCAGGGACTTTCTTCTCCCGCTATGAGCTTCTGTAACACATCATCATACAAGGGATTACAACAACAAACCTCTACCAGAAACTATTGCTAAACATTATCACTCAAAACTAGCTTTAGATTATGTAACAAATCACAAAGGCGCAAACAACTTCTTTTGTCCTCACAGCGTTAGTACTGACCATATTCTTCCTTTCTTTCCTTGTAAAATTTTTTGGGATTGAGATGAAAGAGATTAAGGGAAAATGAGGTTTTATCCCAAACCCCAACTACACCTGAATTTGCAACCAAGAATTCTTCCTATCTCTTAAATCTCTTGTTGTCCTCCATTAAGGACAGGGATTTACAAAGCAGAAATTGAACGTCAGGCTCTAAAAATGGCAGTGGCACATCAGTTTCAATGTGCTTTTGTCACTACAAATCCATTCAGCTTGTCACTGCCCCCATGATTTTCTTGCAAAAGCAGGTTTCCAGTTTTGGTTTATGTCTAACAGTTGCGAAAGTTGTCTGTTTTCTCCATTGGAAGGCAAAATATAAGACATGATATATCTAATCTATAGATTAGCATAAAAATCATAACCATCTTTTCACAGCACTCAGAAGGAAGAAGCTGAAATTCAGATGAATAGATCAGATGCCTTCATTTTCAAGTAATACACAAAATGAAGGAAGTCATGTTTTAGCCTGAGTTGTTTTACTTAGATAAGAGGACTAGGGTGATGCAATCAAGGCTTTTTCTCAACAAGCTGGACCTCTCTTATGTTACCAAAGACCTCTTCACATTCAGTATACTAAAACCATGGTGCAAAAAGAACTCACCTAGCTTTGGCTGGCCTAGTTACAAAATCATAGTCAGGTCATATACAGAATTCCAGAGATGACCTAATATACTAAACATCAAAGCTAGATCAATCTATTTCTTTATTTTTTTGTAAAATGAACTTAAAAGTTAGTTAAAGTACAGAGGATTGGCTGTCATATACTGTAAACATTCCTGGCTCTGTCACGAATCTGCACCATGACTGTGTTTGAGAACCCAGGCAAACCAGAACCCAAATCACAAAATAAGCTTTCTGAGCATCCTGTACAGAACTACACTGAACACCTTTTCAAGTCCCCTTGAATTTTCCACCAACATAACAGATGTTGAGACACTGTCCTAAAGTGGAACGTGATCCCAGAGAAGAGACTTCAGCTGCAAGACCATCTAGGCAAAGCTCATCTGTAACATACAATTATCTACAGATGTTCATGACTAACTGTGCTGGTATTGGCTGTGGTAGAGTTAACTTTCATCCTGCAATCTTTAGACTCCCTTTACCAGCGTTTTGACAGCATGATTGAGCTAATTCTACATTATGATTCTTAAAGAGGTTAGATTTATGCCCCACATGCCTGTTGCTCTTCACTGCCTAGAAAAAGAGATGGAGGCAATTAGCTGAGGCAGAGACACAAGGCAAGGTGGATCCAGCCCCAAGTCTTTACATGTACCTCACAAAATGGCCTCTCATTTTTAGCTAAGGTCTCTAGCTGCTAGCATCACACAGCTTCAGCAGTATTGTCAGCGAAAAGATTTGAGTCTGCATAGCAAACCAAACCAAACCCCGTATTAGTCATAATCCATCCTCTGGTTATATACAACATGATAGAAGTACCTGTAAACCTCTACCTGTAAAAGCTGGGCTATCTGCCTAGTTGGTTTGAATGCTTACAGGTCAGTAATGAAAAGCTTTTCTCCTGTCTACAGCTTTTCTGTGAATTTCTTTTGAAGAAGATGACAACCACACTGCCCACGTGCATAATACCTACAGCAGGGGAAACTGTCAACTTCCACCAGCCTCCCACCAACACCACTGACACCATCTGAGCTCGGAGGTTTAATCTGATTCAAGTGAACCAACCTCCTGAACCACACACGGCAAAACATATTTTACATTTTCCCTTTCAGGAATCACTTCTTGACCCCCACTATGAGCGCATTAGAACAGTGTTCAGAATGACTAGCTGTTTTGGAAACAGATTTTTTTAAAGTGACATGACAGACTGATCTGTGAAGAAAGCAAAATTAATGCCTTCATTTTCAACCTATATGTTCAAGATATAGCTTTCCACGTGTCTATTACTAGGCAGCAAAAATAAGTATAAAACCCTGACAAGCATGAAACACATCATTTAGAGGTAATGGGTACACTCCAAATGCAAACTTAATTAGAATAGAATTGGAAAGTTAAGAAGCCATTAAAAAAGTTAATAAAATATTGCCAAAAAGTACAGATAATGGATAAAATCCCTTCTCGTTTTCTCCCTCCTCCTTCTTCCAAGTCTTTCCTTGAAGTCTGTTGCTTCTACAGACCTATTTTGCTCAGGTGGGCATTCGTTAAACTGTGTGAGCGCTGCAAGGCTCTGCTCCTGGGATAAAAATCTGAGTTAATTACTACTTCGTCTGGTATAAAAGGCTTCTACAACCAAATAAATTCTTAAGGACAGAAGCAATTTCCTTCCCCCACCTTGCAGGTTTTCATGTATGCATCTCCCAGTTGTGGGATACTAAATGAGCCCTAGAAGTAAAAGAATATTTGAGGCCATCCTTAGAAGCAATAGGGTCAAGCCCACACTATTAAGCTTCAAATCACTGCCTTAAAAAGATCTCCTGATGTAACCTCACAGCTGCAACCCTACTTGAATTACAGCAAGTGCAATATTCCAGTTGAGTATTGCATCTTCTACAGACTACAGTGAAAACATAAAGCAAAACCAGCTTTGTATATGAAATACCTTCAAATCAGCAGATGAGTAACTGGCCTAGCAGCAAGTTTCCTCAATATTTCAATTTTACTTTTAAATTTGTGTTTAATTTTTTTAATTTAAAGGTAATGACAGACATTCAGCAACCAAGGACAGCTTTTCTAGATGCTGTCAAGAGAACAGTCTATGATTCCAGCTCTCCTCAGAGCTGACAGGAGAAACTTTGTGTATCTCTACTGTGTAAAACTGGAATCACCATGCTCCCCAGCCCCCCAAAAAATGCTCTCTTGCATTTAATGCGCCTTTCTCCTTTCTTTTTTCAACTGCAACAACATAAACAGAGTTCTGAACACTTCTGCAAGTAACAAAAGGCACCATTTATTAGCAACTGAAATAAACAAAATACTTCATCTGTAGGTCACTATCCATTTCATTTGAACATCACACAGCTAAAGATCAATTACTCATTTAGTTTAGTACAAAGCAAAGTTTCGGAGTAGCTGCACATTTGCTTGTTCTCAAAAACATGAATATGTTCTTTTGTGTGACTGCTTTATTTAATCTGTTGCTTACTGTTAAACGTACTTACCAAAAGAAAAATGAACACAACTTTCTGCTACCAGGAGATACTGTACCAAGGACTTCAGATATATTTTCTTTATACTTCTGTTCCTACGAGTTATGTACATGAGAAGGGGATGATGAATAGCAATTTGGCAACACTTCACCCCCTGCTATTTGTAAATTTAGTGAAATTCAGGGAGTTTACTAAAGATTAAAGACAGAGACTGATACTGTTGAAGCAAAGAACCATCTTCTTTCCTGTTATGACCTTAAATAAATAAGTTTGGCAGCTTGTTCCCACTCACTCAAAGCATAAATCCGCAATATCGTAAGGGTAACACAACTTGCATTCATAATTCACCTGTACATCTTCTATTTTAATTGACAGAAAGATATTAAAATCACATCAGCTTTATTGCAATGCCACAATTACAATAGGCTACCCAAAGCCCTATTCAGGGACAAAAAGTGTAATGTATCTGCCTCCATAAGAAGCAGAAATTATTACTGAAAGCCTCTTGCAGAAGAGGTTATAGAAAACCCTAGCCAAATTTTTTTTTTTTAGTCAGCTTGCAACAACTTTCACCTTCTATTACATACCTATTTAAACAAGCAATATTTCATTAAATGTGAATGAAGAATGAGATGATTCTGGCTGCTTCTTTCTGTTACTCTCTTGACAGCAGGCTACCTCTGTCCTCCAGTCTATGCCATGATGCCTCCTCCGCCACTTCTGCAAGAATCATCCCATATTAGAATACCACTCTCCTTCCTTTGGGGTCCCAGATACTCTCCTCTGCAGCCTTACTTCCACTGTGTCCCCTCCCTTCCAGCCCCCATTTATGGGGCCTTCTCTGCCAGGGCTGGGAAGGAGCAACCTGAAGATGCAAAACTGAAACAGGTGCAACAAGTCCTCCCAAGATGCTGATCCAGGTATATGAAGCAAAGGTTCCTGCTCTAGTCTGAGAGTAGTATCTTGAGTTTGCTTTCAAAGTGGGTCTGAAGGCACTGCCCTGCTTCCTGTGCTACCTGAGACATCAGCTGCACCGTCCCAAGTCCAAAAGCTGCACCAGGCTGCGGCACAGCAGCTCACCATGGCCAGCTGCCAGTTGGAGCAACACCAGTAAAGCTGAGCTCCCCAAGATGCTGGCTGGCAGATGCTCCTGCCTGCTGCTCACGGCTCTCAGACGGAGAGCGATTAATGTAACATCATGACCACAAGGTTGCAGGGATGTGTGGGTACAGACGTTATCTGAGGATGGGGAGCCAGCTTAGAGGATGCTGCAGGGTGAGAGCAGGAGAGGGCTATGAGCTGAAAAATGGAAAACTCTGTCCTCCTCTCATGAAACAGAAGCTGGCAACGGGTTGAGAGATAATTACTAAAGAGTAATTATACAAGAAACAGATTATTTCTGTAGATTGCCAACAATTTTTTTTTAATTAAATTCTAACAAACATCAGTCTTCTTGCTTTCTCCTGCTCATTTTCCCAGCAGTGAAAATGTTCAGAACCGGCTGTGAGAGCATCACGGCAGCAAGCAAGCTCTGGTTCAGCAACACTTTGTTGAAGATCACCTCCCATGGGAGGCCTGTATCAGAAATGGCATGGAGAGCAGAACCAGGGAAGTGATTATCCTCCTGTACTCTGCACTAGTGAGGCTGCACATCGAATACTGCGCTCAGTTTAGGGTCCCTCACTGCAAGACAGACTGGAGAGCGTCCGGAGAAGGGCAGCAAAGTTGGTGAAAGGTCTGGAGCACAAGCCTTATGAGGAACAGCAGAGGGAACAGGAGTAGTTTAGTCTGGAGAAAAGGAGGCTGAGGAGAGACTATATTGCTCTCTACAGCTACTTGAAAAGAAGCTGTAGCAAGGTGGGTGTTGGTGTCTTTTTTCCCAAGTAAAAAGACAGGAGGAAATGGCCTCAAGTTGCACCAGGCAAGATTTAGGTTGGATATCGGGAAAGAATGCTTCATGGAAAGGGTTGTCAAGCATTGGAACAGACTGCCCAGGGGTTTGATTGTGTCATCAACCCTGGAGGTATTTGAAAGATGTGTAAATATGGCACTTAGTGGTGGTCTTGGCATTGCTAAGTTTATGGTTGGACTGGACGATCCTAAAGGTCTTTTCCAGTGTAAATGATTCTGTGATTATGAATGTGACACAGGAAACAGGGCAAACTAAGAATTTATGGAGCCTGATTTGGGTTAAATAATATTTTGTTTAGACCAGGAAAACTTGAACCAAAGGAAATTTTATGTCAGAACATGTAATTTCTTTCTAAATGCATCTGGACAGGCTGGACCGCTGGGCTGAGTCCAACAGCATGAGGTTTAACAAGGCCAAGTGCCGGGTCCTGCACTTGGGGCACAACAACCCTATGCAGTGCTACAGACTAGGAGAAGTCTGTCTAGAAAGCTGCCTGGAGGAGAGGGACCTGGGTGTGTTGGTTGACAACCGACTGAATATGAGCCAGCAGTGTGCCCAGGTGGCCAAGAAGGCCAATGGCATCTTGGCTTGGATCAGAAACGGCGTGACCAGCAGGTCCAGGGAGGTTATCCTCCCTCTGTACTCGGCACTGGTGAGACCGCTCCTCGAATCCTGTGTTCAGTTCTGGGCCCCTCACCACAAGAAGGATGTTGAGGATCTGGAGCAAGTCCAGAGAAGAGCAACAAAGCTGGTGAAGGGGCTGGAGAACAAGTCTTACGAGGAACACCTGAGAGAGCTGGGGTTGTTTAGCCTGGAGAAGAGGAGGCTGAGGGGAGACCTCATTGCTCTCTACAACTACCTGAAAGGACGTTGTAGAGAGGAGGGTGCTGGCCTCTTCTTCCAAGTGACAGGGGACAGGACAAGAGGGAATGGACTCAAGCTCTGCCTGGGGAGGTTTAGGCTAGACGTTAGGAAAAAATTCTTTACAGAAAGGGTCATTGGGCACTGGAACAGGCTGCCCAGGGAGGTGGTTGAGTCACCTTCCCTGGAGGTGTTTAAGGCATGGGTGGATGAGGTGCTGAGGGATATGGTTTAGTGTTTGATAGGAACGGTTGGACTCGATGATCCGGTGGGTCTCTTCCAACCTGGTTATTCTGTGATTCTGTGATTAAGTTATTCTCAACTTTTCAAGTTGAATTTCTCTGCAAGAAATAAACACTGCAAAAAAAAAAAAAAATCAAAGTGAATCCAGAAATCATTTAGTGTTTCTAAAACTGCATTTACTGCCACAAGCACTAACTGAAAATTCCGCTCAGCTCATACTACGTGATGAGAGTTTCCACAACAAAGAGGAAAAGGAAGGGCATTGTTTTCATAGATATCATTGCAGGTCTAGACTAAAACCAAGATTTTCACTGGTCCTATGGTGGAGAGGAACTACACCACCAGAATGACTCACTCATGACCAAAACATGCAAGAAGCTGCAAAAATCTCTCAGATGTCTTCAGAAACTATTCCCTACCTGAAGAGTATTATCTGTTGAAAGTAGAAAATTGTATGAGCAACTTGCGGACTTATAGCTCTTAGCTGCAAAGCTGAACTGAATTTACATATGCAATACAATCCTTGGTCCTGTAGATTACATTTGGCTGCTACAGGGAGTTGTGTGATGTATTCATAGTAGGCAAAATATTCTGCAAACAAAGAATAGAACTGTCACGCAAACTTTCCAGTAGACTACGTATGACTTATTAACCCTCAGAGAAAGATATCTAGATTAATTAAAAGGAAATTTACTGCTATTTATGAAATAGAATTTCTGCCACTGTAAATTGAAGGTCACAAGGTCAGTGTGCAATAACTTAGGTGATAAAGAACATTAGGTCATTTTCTAGTTCACATACCTAAAGCATTTCTTCAGAAAAGGAGTAGGAGGATACCAGTGCATTTTTCCTTTTCACTGCAGACAATTACACTGCCCTCCAAGCCTCATGCCACCGCTCCCAAAACACAGAGTCCACACAACCAGCATAAGTGTCTTACAAGGTTTGAGACTAAAAAATTTCATTGCGTTAGTCCAAGTTCTGTATTTCTATTTCTCAAGCTTTGTAACTTCAAAGAGTGCCCTGCTTCAAGATCCTCATCATCAGATTACTCCTTGCTTAAACTTTTTTAAAAAAGACATTCAATCCTTATGTTTCCAAATGCATTTAAGAGAGAGGAAAGAAATGCTGCAAACAGCTCAAATTATTTACTTTGAAAAACCCTAGAATATACGAGGCAAGGTCAAGCAGCTGTAGTTGGGAAAGCTCTGGTGACCTATCACCAGGAGCACCATATACAGCTCTGGCCACCTCCATTCAAGAAATAAATTCACACCTTAACAGGTGCAGAGCAGGGTTGTGAACAGGACCACAGCAAGCCTGGGTCTGTTTCAGGAGGAGCTAAAAGAGTTTGCCTCTTCTAGGCAAAGGGAAAATGGGGGGAAGGGAGGAAGATGATTACTTGCTGTAGGGATGGCACAGCAGTAAAGGGGAAAGATGGGCTGGAAAATAACCAGTGGACAGCACTGACCAGAGCACAAGTGCGTACCTTTCCAAAGCACTTACCTTACAATGCCTCCTGTAAAGGAACTCACTTTGTCAAATGAGGTTCTTGCTTTTTCAGCCAGTAGGTCACTTCTGACTCAAAAAAGCCAGAACAAATTTTTCTAATTATAGTAATTTTTTTTCTGTTGATAATATACTATCCTCAGAGTTGCTCTTGCAACTGTTTCTATTATGAACCCCACTATGTATTTGGCACTTCCACTTCAAAAATCCCATTCAACTTTTACTGACTTTATGTTATCACATAGGCTATTTCTGCAATTTAACATGCAGACGCAGGGAGGGTTTATCATCTTAAGACCAACATTTTGGTAGAGATATTTCTCTATAAAACCAGACTGCTTCCAACTTGTATTTAAGTTTCCTCTTCTTTCACTGATGTACACTTTTGTTACATTTACACAACTTGGGTGACCTTCAAGGTGTAAAACATCACCTTGGTCAATCCTTAAATACCGGCTGTTCTTCAGATCAAAATGAAACTACATATAGACACATCTCAAATGCCATTAAGGCATTAAATGCTTAACAAAACTTTCTAAATTATTATTTATTAGTTGACTTCAATTAGTTTGGTCAACAATTTGAGTAACATACACAGGCAAACACATTTCTGAAAAGCAGTTTACCAAGAAAAATTACTGTATCATTTTAACTCAACCTAATTTCTCCAAAATAAACTAATGGTAGAGAAACTGAGCACTAGTTAGAAGCTTATACATTTGCTTAGAAATGCACAATTAATTGTGAGTCTTATTAAGTCCCAGTTCAATTACTGAAAGAAATGTGATAATTTAAAACATATGGGGGAAAAAAAAGAAAATTTAGATATGAAAACAAAGAATGTTAACAGATGTGAGTTTAAAAATCTTAATAAACAAAAAAAAATATCCAGTGTTCAACTATTTTACTGGAAAGGATAAAAAGCTTAGTATTGGGCAGAAAAACATACAGCTATGTTTTATAGAGCGATTGGTTTATAGCTGAGGGGGTTGTGGTTTTGTTTTGTTGTAATCTTCCTTTCTTATCACTAAGATGCATTAAATAGCTTAAAGTACACTGAACAACTTTGGTTTAGTGAAAAGCATTATCAAGTATGTGAAGATAATCAATGCCAATGGTTTTGTCCCACTATATACATTTTAAGTTCCCAAACATCCTATTTAAAAATGCAGGTGTTTTAAGGCTCATTTCTTTTGTTGGACTTTTCTACTTGCTTTTTTCCTCCTAGTTACTATAGTATTACTATCATAAATATCAGAATGAGTTCTAAGTGTAACTAAGTTTTTTAAATGGTGACATGTATTTGAATCTGCATCACAGATTTCTTCTTTTGAAAACTGCCATCTTGATGGACCTTTTGATAAGACGAATCATTCCTTAACAAAATGGCAATACAGGAAACAAATTGCTGAAGATTAAGAATCTTGGTATTAACACAATTCACATATTCCTTTAATGACTTTTTCACCCTTCAGTTTGCAGCAGAAAGGCTGCATACAGTCAAGATATTCCATGTTTCAGGTTGAGAATTAAAAGGTTGGCGGTTTACCAACTTAAGTCCTGTAAACTAAAAGAAGTGACAGACCAAAATGATGGCCTGCATGCAGCAGCAAACAGTAAGAAGATATAGTTCTGGAGTCTGCATAGACGGTGATCAAGCCTCTTCAATGGAAAAAGCCTTTGCAAAACTTACAGCAATAATTAAAACCCACTAAATACTGAAGTGATCCAGATTTGCTGTTAAATGGATAGGAAGGACCTTCTCACTTCCTTGTGAAATACTTTCCAGCAAAGGCAGCACTGTGTTACATCTGACAAGGATTACAAAGGTGGCTCATAGATGGCTACTTATTTTAAACCAAACAGGAACAAGCAGATCAAGCTGGGAAGCAAATACCTAAATAGTTTTAACAATTGTCTTAGGAAAGAACTAACACAGACCAGAACACCTACACACACTCATGTCCTGGAACACGCACAGCATGTTCCTGCAAATCCAACATTAAGAAACCAAAGGGAAAAAATGTCGTTAACTTTAGTTACAGAACATATTAGAACAAATACCAAAATCAAGCTAGGCATAAGAATTCAGACAGTGAGACTAAGTCTAAAGGTTTGATCCTGTGAAAGACTATTCTGAAAAAAATACACTAGTAAGAGATCACTTTGATCTTTTTTTTCCCAATGGAGTTATCATACATGTCAGCTGGGAATTATTTTAAAGTTTTAATACACCATCATGCAGATTTCATTGAAGTAAAGAAAAGAAGAAAACTGTCTTTAGTGCAGAAAAACATTCATTGTGCTCACACATGTATAGACAATAATACTGAACTCCAGCAAGCAAACAGTGTAACAACCCTGTTAAACAGAAAGCAGGACTAGATCTTGACTGTCACACAAGGAACAGCAGTTACAACACATCCTTGACTGCAGATGGCCCAGTACATCTTCCTTTGCAATCAACAGGTGCAAGTTCTTTAACATGAAAGAACGGACTGCCAGTATGTCCTATATGGCATGTCTGTCAGACTTTACTAATGCAAAATGCCACAGAACATCTATACACTCAAGATTCTACATTGACTATTGTTAGAAACAAATGTTAAAGGGAAGAGGAACCAGCGGAGGTACAGAGGAGATCCTGCCATCCCAAAAAGGCTCAGCAGGGGGATTTTTGGAAGCTTATTACTGGAAAGCAGAAGTTATGACACTTTTTTGTTATGATACTTATAATTTATACTGCCCAAGTTAAAAGAGTAAATAATCAATCTGAAAGTGTTAACATCTAAAGCAGTAATTACTCCACTTAATTTCTTCCCCAATAAAACTATTTATGTAGACAAGAATATAATTAGCACTTAATTAGTTTAAGATTTTATTTCATAAGTGAAAAACTTCATAACCAAGTCTCAAAACAAAGAGCCACTCCCACTTATCCTTTTGGATTCCTAAGCAATAAAGAGCTGCTGCACTCTACCTTCGTCTCCTTTTCCACTCTAACACAACTGCAGGCAAAAGAAGAACACTTTGAACCCATTCAGCTAGAGATCTTTCTCTGTGGTACTACTATTGCCTATGAATACAACAGGAGTTCATGCACATGCACAACCCAACCCCATTAGTCCCAAGATACAATAATAAAATTGCAGCGTGACACTACTTATTAATGGACTTGGCTAATTCCAAGCAGATAGCACAAAAGCCAAACTCCGCTTATACCTGCAGATTTTCAAAGACAAAAGCCTACAAGCAATTTCTACTTTCACTCAACGCAGCTTACAGCACAAAATTGCAGATCTAGTCCTGTTCTATAAAGAAGGAGTTTTAGAGATCAGGTGCCAGTGCATAAATTTTATTGGATGCAGAAAAGCCTAGTCTACACAAAGGTACCTGCTATTACCAGGGGGGAACTCACTTCCTTTTTCAAAATTGTTTTATCTGTTTTAAAATTATCAATACAAACACCCCAACAATCAAATACATTCATCAGAAATAGCACTGCTAGCTGAACATACTTCTGGCAACTTTCCCACTGACCTCTAGAGAGAAGCAAGTATCCACTTGTATTCCACAAAGTACTCCTGAGGAGCACGATACATGAACATTGAACTCCTATTTGTGATGCTAAAATGCATGTTAACCTTTTACAGCTTGAAAGAATAACAAATTAATGTCATATATTAAAGTATGCAAAATAATAGAAGTTAACCAGTGAAATCACCTGTACTCAGAATGCCTTCATCCATTTTTTCCAAAACGTTTTGGAGCCAGACACTATTAAAAACCATAAACCATAAAAGAAGGTGGCTGATTTTTCTGTAGCCTTGGAATAACTTTTATTGACTTCATCTGCCTTTTAATTAAAGTACTGAATACTAATAAAACCCATCTTTTTAGTTTCAGACCACAAGCACACTGTTAAGTGTCTCTTTTTAATATGCATTAATCTTTTACTCCATGTAATCTCCACTTAGTTTTGGATCCAAATGGTTTATTTATGAAAATGTTCCCTATTCATCTGTCTCACCCACCTAAAACAAATGCAATATTTGCTGTTACAGTCTTACAATGCTGTGCTTCCCTGTGCAACACCCAGCCACCTTTTCCACTGCTCTGTGTGGCTTTCAGAGCTTGAACACCACAATCCTGCCAATTCCAACCAAAGGCTGTAGGTTCAACTTCAGCTATCTGGACTGCACTGTTATACAGCATCTGATAAGACACAGCATAAGACAGAGAGAGACTGATGCCAGTCAAAGCTGATACTATAACATCTCTCTTCTTTCTTGAAATGCTTCAGAAACTACCTCGGTTTGTTGATTTTTGGTTTTGTTTGTTTCATTGGTTTGGGGTTTTTATTGTCAGTTTGCTTGGTTGGGTTTTTTTAAACATCAAAAGATAAGCATATTTGCTAAAGACTGATCTACAGTTTAGATGAGTAAGAAATACTCAGTGGTGACTTGATTCTGCAGCCCAGTTATGCTTAGCCACTGCCACATTGGGCCACTGAGCTGGATCTCAAAATTGTTGTTTTCTTAGTACACACAGACTACAAACACATTGAAGAGCTACTCAGAGCTCTTGCCACACTTACAGCAACAGAACTGCCCTGTCAGTTTAATACTACCACACATGAACAAGGCGTATGAAATTAAACACATTTCATAGACTCTAAAAATCTTCCCCGAGGCCTGGCTAAAAAACTTAAATCCCACACGTTCATATTTAAATTAGGCACCCCCATCAAGTTGGAAGTAGATGTATCTTCTCAACTTATTTAATTCTCTCATTGCAAATACAAAAATTCATAGTATACAGTTTAAGCACCAGCAAAACTGATACTGCATACAGCTTTGTGCTTCGTGTCCATGGGCCCTGGCTCCCTCAGCCCACTCCCCTTCCCACACAGAGTGCCTTGCTCTCCCGTGCTGTTATGGCAGATATCACTGGGTGGCACTGTTAGACAACGTTCATGTCCTTGTCAAGGTAAGCAATATCCTCTCTCTCCCCACACCTCTGCCGGTTTCTAACAGCTGGTCGTTCAGCTGTGCAGGTTTTTCAAGGATGCTCTTGCAAGCACCTGTAGCATTGCTCTCCAACATCCCCTTTCCCACTACAACGTGCTCTGAAACTCCTTGGGGGAATACAGCCTGGTGCTATGCAAAAATTCCAGAAAGTATTTTTCCCTTGAATATTGTGGGTGTAGAGTGCTACATTTGCTAATCCTCAAATACAAAATAGGTGTACTAAAACTCCAGCATCATGCTGTATAGTTATTTTTACTGTCTATGAAGCCACTGTCATAAGAAGCCCACATAACACCACGCTGGTATCAGAGATGCGAATGATGTGGACGAAAGAGAGCCTAGTGAATAGAAGTTAAGCCCTGATGCAAACATTTCTCAGTTCATTCCCATGTTGTCAGAGTCTAGCAGCTAAATGGGAAAGTCAAGCAAAATAAAGGAAGCAATACTAAGTAAGTATTATGTCTGAGCTGCTGCCTATGATGCATTCCTCACCTACAAAATATGAACCTAAAGTCCTCATACAACATACAGATGCTTGTTTTAAAATAAAAGAAAAACATGAACTTTCAAGCCAAAACTGATATAGCAATGAAAAAGCAATCTTAATTCTCAGGTAAGCTTACCATTATTCTGTCTTTTCTATCATTCAATTCCCAACACCGCGCTAAAAAAAAAAAAAAAGGCAGCAAACAACAACCACACGCACACACTGTCCCCATTACTTAAATAATTAGAAAATGTAAATCCTCTGATATACTATCGCCAAACTTAGGATCTACCCTTTGAATTAATATGTCACAGTAGGACTAAATTTGGACGAGTCCAGACCAGCAACTTACACCTGGTCACTAACATAAACTGCTTTACGCCACACAATGTCTTCATTAATTCAAGCAACTGCTGTTAAGAGCTGCCTTTAAAGGGTGTTGAAAGTGTTTAGCCCTCTTTCTTTTCCTAAGTGAAAAATATATTGCTCTTCTACCTTATCATACTGATTTCAAGTCGGTCAAACCCACAAAATTTTGACTCCACAAAGTTGCCACCAAGGACAAAAAGGTCTCTAGCAGAATATTTTAGCAAAGCAAAGATTTCAGATCTATTTGAATATACACATTGGGGTCTGTTTTAAAAATAAGCAAATAGAGAAATGCACAGAGAAAGATCTTTGTTTTACCAGAAAACAGTATTACCTGGTTCCTACACATCTAGAAGCCCTTGTTCGGGAGTGCTGGTGCTTCCACCACTAAAAGCTGTGCTTTGGGCAGCTGCATTTGCTTCTTCTCTTTACTTCTTTAGCTTTTCTCACAGAAATAGGGTAAAAGTCTAACCAAGAAAATTCTACAGAAACCGCATTGTACACAGCCATTATCTCCTTTATTTTAAGGTTCATAAAACCATAAGTTCTTCAGAAAAAATGACTGAGCTGCGTGATATGACCGATGGAACCGGCTGAAAAAAGCACTACAACATGCACTCAGTCCCAAGCACATACTCATGACCCAGTGATATAAAGAGGAACTAACTGTTTTCCTTCCTCAGGATGGCTGCCAGAGAGAGTGCAAGGCATGCAATACATTTCCAAATTCACTTGACTTAAACGACTCGCATACAAGTAGCAATAACAGAACTACTGATGTGCATACTTGGTCCTTCTCCCTCCCAACACAATTCTGAAAACAAGTAAATTAAGATACCAGGGTGATAGGTCTCTGCTAACATTTGATAGGAATTATTACATTCTTTGAAGCAATTAGTAAGGTAAGAAAGGAGAGTTAAATCATGGCTGTAGTACAAGAGTCACACTTCATCTTCAGCAACTAAATCTTATTTTGAAGAGTTTAAAAAGGGATGAAGCAAAGTGAGGGCTTTATTCTGGCATTTAAAAATAGATATAAATTTTAAAGGATATGCAAGTCACTCTGTTAAGTGGTATAATTTCATGAGGTTTTCCATCCTTTTATAACCTCTCAACCACCAGACACCTTCCTTTTACAGAAGCTTAAACCACGCAGACATTTTGCAAATCGTGCCCCTTTTATCTCTCCTCCCTTGGGTATGGGCTTTTATTAAAAGCACCAAACTGTTGCCAGTGTGCTGATTTAAACAGTGCCACTAATTACACGAAGGAGACAGAAGATTTCTTGTAGGGCAGACGGCTGGGGCAGGGTTCCTGCGGGGCAGCTGCAGGTCCCCATCCCTCGGGGGCACCAGGGTTTGCTGCTGCTCTTCATCTGAGCTTGAATAAGTAGGTCAGCTGTCACCTGCAACAGGGTTCAAGCTTCTCGCAGAAGAGCACGTTATCAGCAGTATCTCAGGATCAGTTTTCGACAGCTGAGGCTGAAATCTTTTTGCTTTTAGAAAACCCCAGTATATTTTTTTTTGCCAAGAAATTGGCTTTCTTCGCCCCTGGTTCTCTAAGGATGAGAAAGAGCACCCCAAGGTGCTGTGTTGATCACAACTTCCCCTACACACCTTTAGCTGTGTGCTTTAGAGGCTAGCACAAGAATCAAGATGCAAGAATTCATCATTTAAAGTAAACAAAACCTAACACATCCAGTATTTTCGAGTTTGCAAACATCCTGAACAAAAAAAAAAAAAATTTTTCTTTTTGCCTAGCTAAGAATATCACTTCACACTTCAAAATGAAACCTAACAGTGAAGTGAAGCAGGAAGTCCTACTTGCCATTTTAAGTAGCTTCCTAAATATCTCCATTTGATACATACCTACACTGTTCTGGTCCTGCCTGCAACAATACATGTCATAACATTAATTATACCAATGAACAGTTTGCTTTTAAAAAGCACCTCTCCCAAACTACTTTCTCCTCACACAAATGTTTCTGAAATGCACAGAATATTATTTTATAAAGGAATACTATTTTATAAAGGACTTGTTTGCTCTGCATTTTAGCTACAGCTTTATCCCTAGCCAGATTTATCACAAGTGAAAATCTTTAGAACAAGCACTACCTTAAACTGCAGTTTGCTGGACCGCTAAGGGAAAACTAAGGGGAAGGTGGGTTGGTGTTCAAATGTCCTGGCACTCAGGCAAGTGAAGTGGGGATATAATCAAGCTCAAGTTTCAACAGCTCATCAGCTGCCACTCGAGCCCTGCCATGCTGCAAATCAGAAATGATTCCAGGGGGCCTGAGTGCTGCTTCTGCTGCATGGTCACTCTCTCTGCTTAGCTCTGTTACCTGTACTCAGGGCTGCAGCAAAGGCAAACCTCAAATGCAGAAAGCTGGAGCCCATGCCATTCAGGGGTTTAGAGGAGGGATGCTGAGTATCCAAGAGGACAAAAAGACAATAAATAAAGTATCCCCCATAGCTCTACCTGCCACTGAAGGCACATCTGTTGTCAGAATGAAGCTTCTCATCAAATTCATGTTGCACCACTTGGAAGACAAGGAAATTAAAGTCTCTTCTCTCCTCTGTTTGCTTCAAAAACCTTTTAAGTTCCACTTGAAGAGAAATATAAAGGAGTCTTTAGGACAGAAAAGAGTGGGTAGACAGCTTAAAAATTCAAGACCAAGCCTGTAACAGGAGTTTTGAGACATTATTTCTTCAGGCAATAAGAAGTGGGTGAGATATTATGTCTTTAAACGTATTCTCTGTAAAAGGCGCTGTGCAAGTTCTCTTATCTTATGTGTAGTAAAGGGTTTTTCCCTCTTTGCCATGCCAGCAGGAGACTGCTGTGCAGACAAGATGATGTCACCTCCAGGAATCCCCCCGAAGCCCTGCCAGCTGAGTCCTCCGGGTAACAAAGATACTGGCTATAAATAGTTATCTGGGCAAAACAAGAATAGTTAAGGGATTCTGAGGAAAACAAGAAATGAGGAGGACTTTAAAGAAGGATTTTAAAAGACAGTTTCTTAATTTTGAGACATAAATAGCTATAATTCTTACAAACAGGAGAGAATCACTGGGAGAATGTATCTGCCATGTGGTAATTCTACAAAGCCCATTACCCAAAACTGCCACTGTTCCTGAAATTATCTGAGAAGCAGAAGAATGCATGAACACATATGAGGTTGTAGTCACATAAATGTACTTCTGTCAAACAAATCGGCTATTCAGAACAACCTCTAGCCAATACAGTTATTGCATGCTGAGTAACACCATTCCCTGCTTTACAACACAAAGCTGCAGACTGCAAAAGTCTCATTTTGGGAAGCATTGTACTGTTTTCCCAGCATTACACACATTTCAAACACCAGCTCTGTGTGCCATAAAGAGTATGTTAAAAGTCCTATAGAAATGGGGGCATGGGAAAATGTCTCTCAAAATATGAGAAGTTTTAGTAATTCAGAAAGCCTAGAATACATGCTGCAGAGAACCATTTAGCTTACATAGAACTACAGCTATAAAACCCTCCCATGCAACTGCTTTGGTGACTACAAAGAGTCATTAAGTACATAATATCCAAAGCAGGACAGTAAATGCCACTTGCAAAGGAGGTCAGCAGACCTCTACCAGGAGTTGCCTTAGATTTGCCCAAGCCCAACCCTAGGAGGCACAACAATGTGCCAGCTGAAAACACAAAGCGTGTCTGCAGTAAGCATTAAGTTTAAGTCAGTATAAAGTATGTGGCATATTTAAGTATTATTTACACATCCTGCAAAAGTAGTATGGACTGCTAGTATGTAAAATCCTATTGGATGATAAATAACAAAGGCCTTTCACTTGGCAGAGAAAGCATTTTTTGTGGTTTTGGGGGGGATTTTCAGTAATGCTGGTGTGCAGAAAATCACTCCACCCTCTGTCTAGGCTGGTAAGAGAACACTAGTCTCACTTAGGTGCAACAAGCCTCTTTCAGGTGCATATAAAAGACTTAACAAACCAGAATTTACAACACCAAAAATTATTACTTTAGGTTTTCAGAGAATTTGAGTCCCATCTCCGACAGTATTTGATATTACAAATGACAAATCCCTTGATGAAATACCTGCCATGCCTCATACGGTGACAGCAGAAAACACTGCAGAGAAATAAGAGAACAGACTATCACAAACCAATCGTTCAAGCCCAGAGAAGGCAAAACAACAAGCCAAACAAACTAATGAGTTAGTTTAAGAACACAGTGTCAGGGTAGTAAAAATATCCTCTTTGGAGCTGTACTGACTAAAGGAAACAGCTGTCTAAATGTTTGAGTTTTTCTGAAAAAACATTTCTATACTATGATGAACAGCAAAGCTAATATTTTCGCACATTGAAGAAAACTGACCAGAGCAAAGGGAACCCTAATGGTGATGTTAGCCAATTAACAAAACTATTTTCACTTGAGGAAAACTGCATGAGAAACTACTGTAGGTATTCTATCAAGGAAGGAAATCAAATTAAAACAGACTAGGCTAATGCAAGCGGCTAAAATGAGAGTCCATTCCCAGGGAACCAGCCTTGCTACTGGCAAAGCATACTGAAGGAGCTCACTGGAATACTACTGTTACTTTATCATTTAATCTGTGCCTCAACAACTGCTACAAAACAGATCTAGGGACTACATGGCAAAATCTTTACAGTATTCATTTTACGCTGAGTGATAAGATGAACTTCCAATATAATCCTTAGACCAGCTGAAAAGGTAATTGCATCGAGCATTGCATCAGATCCACAATGGAGATACAGAGAACCCTCGGAAACAGAAAAACTGTAGGGAATAAGACAAGCCTTCGTTTCCATTTCGTGCCAGAAGTGACCATGTCTGAATAGCACCAGGAGCAGTTTTCCAAATGAAATGCTGCCATCTCCTCAAGAAAGACCTGAGTGAGGAATGAACAGCAGAAGCCTGGAAATTACACTCTGCTACATTTTAACCATGAACTGTAAATCATCTGCAATGTGTGTGACCCTTTTGTATGTGACATTTTAACTTGACTTCCCTGAGACCAATGTAAGTGACCTCAACACTGAAAGCCAACTTTTAATTCTGTACTCTCTCTTGACCAAAGTAAAATAACAAGAAAGGCACAAATTTCAGGTTTGTAGTACATTTAACATCAGGCCCTTATAAAGAGACAAACTTACATGAATATCAGCATTTCAAAATTTTAGCCTCTGCGTCTCACATAAGAGTTTAAAACTCAGTTTGTTGTCTGAATGAGCATAAACGTAATTATTTCGATCATGCACTTTCTTCTACTCTCAAAAATAAAATCATTTCACAGATATATTCACAGATAAATCTTCCTTCCTTAATCTACAAAAGTAAGCATTCTTCCAATTTGCAATACCAGCCAAGCTAAAAGTGACTTAACTGACCTCAAAAGCCAGTCTCCAGTAAACCTTCAAACTACAGCTCCACGAATTCTATAAAACCTATTAATTTCGTTTCCCCCAATGTTGTTTGATTCCCCCTTTGTGTGCAAGAGTTAAGATATTATTGTCAAAAATATCAAGCATATTTAAAAAGCAAGAGTCATTAGGATCTGCAATCAGGTTATTTTTTTCCCCGTGATGTTCAAGAATAACTAATTCTTTAATCTACTGCTCTGTTGTTTAATGCCAGTGGCAGGTGGAAATAAGAAGAGAAGCAAAAAAGTCACCCCTCAGTCATCAGTGCAAGCAGCTCGTACTACAAGTCACAGCAAAAAGCAAGTAAACAATTTATCAGAGTCCACTGCTCCATGCAGCTGGATACATGCAGACAGGAAAAGACAAATGTTTTGACTTTAGCTACTACCTAATAATTCTCCAAACACACTAGTTAATGTGGTCAAGCAGTAGTCCTGCCAAATACAGAGCAAAGGAAAGACTGCTTTTCCCTGTGCCACAGCTACGGGGCTGTAGAACATGCCTGAGAGTCAGGTAGGTCAGTGCTGCAGAGACTCCCAAACTACTTCTCAACATGCCAGCTCATGTACAAGAACCAATGTAGTCCTTGTAGTACAGAGACTCTTGTAGGCAAATTTACACAGCTGAGAAGCTAACCCTGCATTGACTCAGATGTGTACACCACACACCCACTCTGTTATTTTACCTGCTTCTTGGCCTGCTAAACTAAAGGCTTCTTGTGAATCAGAGGTTTGTTTCAAAGCCACAAGCTAATCTGCATATATCCATTTTCCTAACTTTGAAATGCACCTTTAGATAAAACTGAACAACATCCAAGAAATAACCAGTTGGTACTATTTAGAGAGCATGAAAACTATCCAATTAAAGTATTCGTGCATACACAGAGGGAATCCAGAAGTACATGCTGTACTTTTCAGAAAAGGGAAGCAATAAAACTCCCAGTCACTACAGAGCTTCAATTCATTGCATAGTTGATTGTAGATTCACTGAAGCTAAAAAGACAACACCAATCTCAACACCCTGAAATCCCAAGCCTGAACCATTTGAATAATTATAAAGAGAAAAAAAAAAGAAAACACATCAATTTTTTTTCCTAGGTAGTGTCAACACAAGATTGAATTTAACAAGGTGCAGAGCTAAGTGTGCATTGCATTAGCTTCCTTGATTAACAAACACAGTTTAGAGGGTACTGGAAAGAAAATGGAACATAATCTTTGTATTCAGGAGTACACGTTAACAACATCTTAAAAGCAGTATTACTAGCATTAATACTAGATAGGTGAAAGACGCTGTCCTGAAAGAAGACAGTGTACAAAGAAAAGAAACTGAATGAGACAGATGTAAGATTTCAGGCTCAATAAATTGCAAACAGTCTGGAATTACACAAAGAGCTGATCATTTTAACAGCGAATGACAGAAAATGAAAACTCAAAAAAATAGCCCCCAGCAATCATCTAAGCCTGTTCTTCCCAACTTGTAAGGTATATGCCACTGTTGCAATACGACAGAAAACAAGCAATGCACAGACTGTTCCCGTTCCAAGAACCATACACTATAGTGAAACAAGAATTTTTAATAGGAAAAACTGGATACAGACAAGAAAAGTTGAGAAGCCTTGATTAATGAGTCTCTGCCTCCGGGACACACTGTGGCGTCTTTAGGCAGTCTCTACCACATACAGTCTAATTTCTCTGCAGAAGAATCCCAGGCAGCTATATGAACAGAACCAGATATCCCTGGTTATGTGAGTACAGCTGTAAGGCTGAGCTAACAGGCTCTTAACATGGTTAACTCATTGCTCTGTTGCTTTCGGAGTCCAGCTATGATCACCTTTCCTGTACCACAGCTAGGGGACCGAGGGCTTACCTACTTAGGCCAGTTCTTATCTGTGCATCCTTCCAATGGTGCCAATGTTTCATCTATCTCTTTTAAGTCTCTAGAGAACCTCTTTCAGTCCTTAAAGTATGTTCAATGATGGAAAATTCCTCCCATCCTGTGAAATCTAAAGGTCCTCCATGGCAAATTAAAATAATTAATTTTGGTCTCAGCCTCAATAAAAATGAATAACAGTTGATCCCCATCTTCCTTACACCATCTTTTCACATAATTTAAGATTTAGGCATTTCTCAATGCTTCTGTTTTCTAGGATAAACCCAAAGCCTTCAGCCTTGCACAAAGGCCAAGTTTTTCAAACCTTGTCTACTAGCCTTGTTGGTGCAACTGAAACTCTGCCCCATTTAGCTACCACAACCTTCTTTAATACAAAAATCTAAAAGCAAAGGATAAACCCATACTGCTAAACACAGAAGAATAATTGCCTCCTCACATTATTCATCTGGCATGTTTCATCACCTATAGAGCCCTAACGAAATACCAGCGTTGTGCACACCACACCATCCCTGACAAATTCAGTCTGCAATCCATAGTAGTTCCTGGGTCCTTTCTGGCCACCACGCTGCCTAGCCCATTTGTGCATTTGATTTCTCCTAAGCGTAACACTTTATGGTTATCTTTATTAAATTTCATCTCATTGATTTCAGACAATTTTTCCAATTCATCATCTGAAATTCTAGATCTGTACTCCCATTTATAATCCCTTCCCACTTTGTCCTCCAAAAATGCTCAAATTATCCTCTTCGATACCAACAAATGAATGATGAATAATGAGAATATCGGCTAGTAAACAACTCAAGCCAGCCTCCTCCAGGAATTAACTTAATAGTCTGACAGCAAACACCTAGTCTAGCTGAACACTTCAGCCTAATTTCTCAGTGGACTGCAGTGTTTGCCTGTCATCATCCATGCATCAGAAAAATACTTTTTCAGTAACTGTTTTAACCAAGCAAATCTCATCGCATCTCATCACTGTGAACGCTTCTTTCCTCCCAGAGATTGTTGATAGAATTTTAAATGCCAACATTTAGTTCGGTGGCCAGAGTGTGAGCAAGGTCTATTTTTATATGCATATATCCATTTACTGTCCTAGAAAACCCATTCTCATTGCAAAAAAAAAAGTAATTAAGCAGAAACCAAGAAGACAGCTGAAAAAGAAGTCACTATTTGGATTAGAACTGTATGAGCTGCAGATTCCCTGCCAATTTTTCAGGCATAAGGCAACTCTCCCAAAGCCATGTGTTCCCCTAAGCAGTGGGGGGAAAAAAAAACCAAACCAAACCAAAAACCACTCAGCCTGTCCAAGCACATAAAAGACAAGTAATAAAACTATGCTAAACATTGCACGCACTTCAAATAAAGCAGGAACACATCTATGTAGATTAGAAGTCTATTCACTTGACTGTGGAGCTATTTCATGTTTGCCAAGTTATACAAAAATCCAACTTACTGTTCAAGTCCCAAAATAGCAACTGTTCTTCATGAAGCCTGAACAACATACAAGCTTCCTAAACAGAGGTGTAAATATTTTTTTTTAATTAAAGATCTACACCTTCAATTGGAATTACTGAAAAATTTTTAGAGAAAAATCTATGTAAACAAACTGCAGTTTAATCTATCAAAATTCTGTAGCGTCAGCAGTCTACTGTAACATTATACAGGCCATCTCAGTAGGACAAGTGCCAGCGTTTTCAGGAGCTATGCATATCTTCCTGTTGCTCTGTTCTGCCTAGGAACACTCAGCTCTTCTTCCCAATACCCATTATTGGTATCATTTCCTAACTCTACAACCTCTTAGATTTGCTCCAGGGTTTAAAACAAGATGATGCTTAATAATATCCCTTTTCTCAGCTCAAGATGTTGCCTGGAATCCCCCCACCCCCTGCTTCATTTCCTGCACGGGACACGCTTGGGCAGTGCTTCTTCAATAAGGAGAGCTCGTGAGGACACCCAGCTGGCGGTGCCTTCTGCAACCCACCTGGAGTCTGCAACCCACCCCCAGCCAAGGAGAGGCTGCACAGCACCAAGGCACCTCACCAAACAGCACTCACAAGCTTCCTTGCATTGGGAAAATATAACAGAAGAGAGCCTGGGAAAGGGAAAAGATGCTACACATCACCTCTTATCCTGAGGTGCAGTTACAGGGTAACTGGGATATGTACCTGGGAAGCTGCCCTGACCCCACTGCTTTAGAAGAGTCAGCACAATTCATCTCCTTGTTCTACCTCACTAATAGACCTTCCCTGTAGTTTTGGAGAGAGCTCAACAGAAAACAGACTTACAAGTCACATGGGTGCTTTTAACAGCTTTTATACAGTGTAGCTATTTTTCAGTTTGAAGGAAAGCTTTATTTCCTGTTGCATGCAAGAGTGACCAAGGAAGAAAAATAAATATATCTGTTACATTCTAGAAAGAGGGATGCATTTATAAACTAAATCCTACTCCTTAGGGTAGCAATTAAAACCTTATTTACTCATACGAAAGGAGAAATGTACACTTCCCACACTCAGCTCACATATGTGTTTTTTTCTATAAATTAAATACCAAAAAGCACAAGGACCACCTACTCAAGGTCATCCATATGCATTTCCTGCAAGTAAAGTAAAATAAGACAGTACCTGATAATTCACAATACATTGTATCATAATGAAAGTGAGCTTCTTCATAAACACACTCAGGATTTTGTCAAAATGCAGAACTAACAAGCACAGTCACACAAGTTGGCAAATTTCTTCAAAAGGATGTTTTAGGTCATGTGAATCTTGCCATTGCCAAATTAAGTTAAACACAAAATAATGATAAAACAGGAAACACATTAACACTGTCTTCCTTTTCAATGGTTTCTATTTCTTATCATGCTTCTGTTTAACAAGATTTGCAAGTCCAATAGCAAGAAAAGAAGTACCTAACAATAGCATACTTCCAGCTGAAATAATTTTTCTACTCTGAGTTTTTAGGAACTTCATTTTAATTCTTAACAAGTAGCCATCTCAGCAATCACAAAATTTACAAGAGCACTGCTGCCTCTTCTTGCCAACCACTTGCCAACAGAGTTGCATGAATTATTCACGTTTTATTGAGCCCTGTAAAGGTGAGATCCAATACTTATGCAGATGAAAGAGATGAGCCATCCCGAAGAAATGCAAACCCCACCTTTTGGATCAAGCCAAATTTTTCATTCATTACATGCTTTGTGCCACAGCTCCCTCAGGCTGTCACTATCAGAGCTTGGTCCTTACACCCCAGTTGCGAAATGCAGGTAGTAAAAACTTTATCAAGCACAAGAGTTTCATAGATCTGAAATTAATAATACCCCAAATTGCTCTGAGAGCAGGATAGCATCTGCATTAATCTGAGAGGCCAAAAAGCAAAATGTTCAGCAGATCAGGTAACTGGAAATATCCTGAAGAGCAGTAAAAGGCTTCTGCTGTGCTGCCAGCAGAATCACATGCCACTGTTCCTCTCCTGCTCCCTCCCCCAGGGGGTACAGCCTTCAGCTTGATGCCTCCTAGCATAAATGCCAAATGCAAAATACACCTACCTTACTGGCACCGTAGATGGCCAGTATGCTATGTTACACTGCACGCAAGCACCAACTCCCTTATTTTTCTTTCATACTGTAACTAAAGCTGTATAGCTGCACCTCAAGAAGAGATGGGACAACGTACCAAGAGACATGGTCCAGTTTCAACTTTGTGACCTGGGAAAACTTCTCTACATTTAAAGGAAAAATGAGTGAGGATATCTACCGAGGCACTATCCACACCCAGATGTGGGAAAAGCCTCTGCCTTCACAAGCCTGAAATAATATCTGGCCAGGCACCAGAGCACACCCTGCTCTCCAGAGAAGGGTGGGAGACAGCTGGGAGAGGCTTGGCAGTGGTTGACAGCCGACACACTGTCCCTGGGAGAGCCTCACCCCTGCAATGGGACTGGTAGGGAGCACCAGGATGCAGAGGAAAGCAGCTGCCATCTGGCCATCTGCCGTGCATCCTCCAGCCTTTCAGGAGTTTTGTACTTTTCATGCTAGTCTAAAAGATTACAATATACTGCGTGTTTTGCTAATGCTACATTAGACTGGGATAAACATATTTGTTTCTGTTTTACTGTTAGCACCCCAATGGATCTTTAAACAATTAGATACAGAAATAAGAAAAGGAGTAGGACAGGCATTTTTCCCATCAGATTCACATCTTCTAAGCTTTAGCAATCAACTATCTAATTGTCTTTATGCACTGTGTCAAAATAAACCACCTGACACTTTATCACAGGAAATCTACCATATTTTAAAATGTTACATTAAATATGTTCATACTGCATCAACAGACATATAAGCACTCTCATTTTTTTCTGGACTTCAAAGGAAAGAGTCAGTGACTAAAAATGGAGACTATGATAAGTTTTCCCAGCAATGCAATTCCAGTAGAAAACAGTGCTTTGGTCAGCTCTTTTGTGAATAGCTAAGTATTTTCATTTTTTATTTTTCCATTTATGAGTTCTAAAGTTTCCCCTGCTACACTAACAACTTTTGAACTATGTATAGACTCTATATTAAAAAAATAATTCTAACGAGGCACAAATCATGAAGCCCAATGTAACTTCCATGCAGCCTGCTTTATTTGGGTTCCAAAGAAGAGAGATGGATGCAAAATGAGCTCAATCTCGAAGTCTAGATCTATATTCTTATACTTTTTAACCTAAGTCAGGATGTTCATGAATACAGAAGATTCCTACAAATGAAGCGATCAAATCCTTCAGCCTTCAATGAGTAGGAAAGCCTTCCCCAGAGAAAGTAGAAATCATCACAGAAAGTCAACAGTCTAGCCAGTGTCTCAGCTTTCTGAGCTACAGAGAACAGCACTGGGATTCCCAGCTTAGCACAATTCAGCTGAGCATGGACAGGGTGGGGTTGTCATTGGTTTCTAAACATCAGTAAAAGAAGCAAGTCTGGCTAATCTAATTTTGCAGCCCTTTGAGCAATGCTAGAGGCACTGCAGCTGCTTGTCTCAAGACATCAGATAAAAAAACCCCATACATAAAACCTCACACGACTCCCACCCATAAATATGGATTTGGATCTATTACCAGTCACAACAGTCTATGCTCTGCATACGACTAGAAAAAATTTCTGATAGAACAACACAAGGAAAAAGTTTGCAAGGAAGCTAGTCTACTGTGGGAAGCATAGGGGCATGATTGCTGTATGAATACAAAAAATATAGAATATTGGATTTGAAAGGAAAATCTAGATTATAGCAAGCCTACTGAGTCCTTTATAAATTTAACAAAATGCTTATGACTTCTTTATAATATTTACTTTTCGGAAAATATCGTAATTCACATACTGTGTTTGGTCATTTAAAAAGTTGAAATATTCAACCTATCTCAAATTTTTCAAATGCACAAAAGCTACTACACACAAGCTCTTCATGACCTCCAGATGCGATCTCAGATATTCTATAAAATGGTCTTATGATTCTTCACTTTAGATTAGATACTTAACAGTGACTTTAGTTAGTTAGTTAATTAGGTATTGTGACTTTTGCCTTGCATGACAGATGAAATTGCTGTAGGTTTCAGCAATCAGCTAAAGAGTTTTTCTTGTTGAAAAGGAAAGAGAAGGATCAGAAGACCCTCAGCTTCTCTTTTCTTTACTCCTTCCACAGAAAGAAAAACATTTCAAACTGACACAGAAATTTTGAAGAATCCTGCACCATAGAGAAGACCAGAGGCCCCTCTCACCTTTAGGTGATAAGTCCCCTGACTTGCATTATGTTACAAGACTCATGGCAACAGCACTAGAAATGCTGAAGCTGCTCTGTCTGGATGGTGGGTGACTACAAAAGAAAGCAGGCTGCCAGCAGCATCTTTTCCTCCCACACGGAGGGCAAAAGCAAACAAGACATCCTTGGCAGAGTTGACTGGAATTGAGTCATTCACGAACCCTGAGCAGTCACCCTCCACCCCTTCCAGAAGGACAGAAGGCAGCAGAATTTGCTTAAAAAGTACTTTTTTACTAATTTTAAAATCTAAAGGATTTTACAGGTCAAGCAAAGCAACAGAACATACATTTCAAGATGTTCCTACTGTTTTATACCTCAGAGGTAAAGCAAAAGTATGACAAAATTTAAAAAGAATTGTAGCTTTTATATTAATGACCAAGATACCATGAGACGAACAAGACCTAGCAATACTACCAAAAATACATCATTAAGTTACTGAACAAGTGCTCCGTGCTTGGCTTTAGGCAAGACCCTGAAAAAACAGGTCATCTTCTAGCCTTTGCAAGAAAATGTCAAGAGTTGTATATCCTTCACAGCCAAGATACCAGGTCTCTTCACTATCCTTTCAGCTGACCATGGAACAGCAAATGAGATGTCAGCAGGAAAAAGCCTTTTGATCCATCCTTGCTTCTACAAAATGACAAAGTAACAGACTGCAGCCTCTTGCAGATGTTTGCAAAAGCAGTATACAATTAAATTGTTCTTCTCATCATTCTGAGGGGATGCTGAAACTTTTTACTGTTTCTCACAGTAATTTCCATAAGACATCAGATTATGCAATTTTGGAAAAAAATAAATAACCCTTTAAGAACAGAAAACTAGAGGAAAAGAATCTTGGTATTTCAATTTGAGTTTAAGATCCCTAATATACATTTAATTAGTCTGTCTCAAGACCACCGATACATCAATTTATGATTTATTTGAGAACTTACCATCACAGAGAAGTAAACTCTGGCTGGCCTTTTGAACTAATTCAAAATTAAATACCTTATTCTCATAGAACTTAGTCAAGATCACTTACCACCAGTCATTTAGAGAAACTGTTTAGGTTAATAGAGATAAGGTAAACAGTATTTACCCGTCCTTAAGTGAATTTCCTCAGCCCTCTATAAACTGTTATGCTTATATGATACATAAAGACAGGACTGACTGCTGATACAGGGAGCACTGCCGCCGACTTGCGTGCTATGCCTTATAAGAAACTGGCTCTCCAGCCATACTGCAAAACCAGCATCAGCAAATACTCACCCCCCCCCGAAAAAGATGACATTTGCCACTTTAATAAGCTGGCTCTATAACAAGCCTGTGAACTGAGAAGACTGAACTGTAAGCTCGTCACCCTTCCCTGAGGCTTTCTCACAAGATGCACGGGTAAGCCACCAGGGTTGTGCTAAGGCATCCAACCTAGCAACTCCTCTGCACACTGTTGTTTGCACAGATATCCACGCACCTGACAGATTTCATTGGCTGTTACATTAGTTGAAATAAAGGCAAAACTTAGCCTCCATCGAGCTAAAGCAAATGATGTAGCTTTATTAGACTAGACTGAAGAGAGTGGTCCATTTCCACTCATGGCCAGCCCAGTACGTGGAGGCTTAGAAACACAGCTCTGGTACAATAAACTGAAAAGCTTCTATACTACTAGGAGCGATTTGGACAAATATCCACAACTTTAGCTTACTTTAGAAAATCAGTTTATGTATAAAAATAACTAACTCAAGAGTGATGTGTGTATATATATATATATATATATGTATAATCCTATTCTAGAACTACACAATCTGCCTTTTTCACTCTTGTATAAAAATGTCCCCAGAAGGACAATGCTCCTGACAGCCCACCTGAGCTAGAACACTCTTATAAGTATATAATTTGTTCCTCATTCGCAATGATCCAGATGAAAGCAGTCTCCCATATAATTTTTGATCTGACTTTCTGTATGTGCTAGAATTAGATATTTTTCCAAGAGCCTTCTGGCACCAGATCTCCAAGAACGTCAACCTGTCAACACACTTTGTTTTCATTGTCTTTGGATCATGTCACAAAACAACACAGTTCAGTTAAAAAGAAAATAAGAGGAAAAAAAAAAAAGCAGGGAACAAAAGTGGAAGGAAAGATAAAGTAGGACAGAGTTGCTTCCCTGGAAAATGACACATCCTCTGCAAGCCAGCATCTAGACCACAGAATAAACTGTTCTGCAAACAAAACAGATCTTCATGGCCTTCTTTTCATCAAATGCACACATTACAAGCCATCATGAATAGCAATGTCAATTTCTGCTTGAATTGCAAAACCTCTTTTTCAATTGTTCCCACCTGCTCAAGGTAAAGGAATTAAAAACTATTTCTTAGTTGCCCTCCCTAATGTTGTATATTTATTATGCTTTCAATTTGTAATAATACTTGCCCCTCTGAGAAGCTGAATTCAATATATTCTAGATACACAGCTCCTCTATGAATTCTGCAGATTTTCTTGAGGGATATAATTGCCACAGGGGATTCAGAGTTTATAGAATAATCACTTTGCCTTAGTAAAGTATGTATTAGAGAAAATAAGACTTTTTGTTTCAGAGGGTATTTGTCTTAATTAGTCATTGCTATGTAAAAACAAATTACTGCAAACTACACTGGGATCTAATCAGTTTAAGGGTCATGCTAATCTGTATCTGGCTGAGTGCCCAAGAACATCATCAAGGCTTGAGGATATTCCAGAGCAATGCACACACTGTTTTAAGACACAACAAAGCCTTTGGAAAGTTAAGTGACTGCACACCTGAGTCACTGTGAAAGGCAAGACAGTCTCATTTGGGTATTTACTTCACAGTGCCAGAAAGACTCTGGATTTTGATGAAGTCAGATTGGAGACAGAAATCAAAACCAGAAGGTGCTGTGAAAGCAGCACCTAATACACACTGTAAACCTTTAAATATCACGCTGTGAGCAGCTCGTCCACTTTCCATCCTTAACAATTCAAGTAACATTATTAAAAGGTAGCAAACATTCCAGTTAAAAAAAAGAGAAGTAAATGAGAAGCTGTGATTGCACTGAAATCCCACTTGTGCAGAGAAGGATCATGGACCTGGAGAGAGGGCAATATACATGCTCTAACTTAGGCAAAAGGCAATGTAGTACAAGAATACAGCTGTGCATGCCAAATCAAATCCTTTCCTCACACAAGTAGCACCAGGTGGCACTATTCTGAGTGCAATATGGATAAAACAGATTGGGGCACTGGATTCCAAATCAGGAGACTAAAATGCAGTTCCTGACTCTGCTGCTGGCTTCCTGCAAGACCATGGGAAAGTCACTGAGCAGCTGTGGACTCAAGAGAAGCAAGTTCCTCTCTCTCTGTGTCTCAAATAATGGAGGAAAAAACCCACCTCACAGCTTCCATGTTAGCAAAAGTATGAGCACATCAAAACACCATTTTTATTGTCATGTACGTTGGTGTGTAACGTCACGCAAAATAATCCAGTAACTCACAGAACATTTTCAGAGATAAAATTTGCTGTGGGTCTTCGCACACGTTAACTCCCGCTAGGGCCACCTGATCAATTTCTCCTTTCTTTCACTAACTCTCATGGAGGACAGACAGGACATTAAAACACAACAATCAACAGAAAAAAAAGAAAGAGAAGTAACATTCCCCCATCTTGGGCTGGGCTCCAGTGAAAACCATCAGGAAAGAAAATAAGTTGGTAGAGAACAAAACACTGTATTGTCTCTGCTTTCCACTCTTTCCACTTTCTGCAGATTATCCCTTCGTGCAGCAGTCTTGCCAATATCATGATGTGTGCCTCCCAATAAAACCCTCCAACATCTGAAAACCTGAAAAATAATCCACACGCAGATGTGAAGATGTTCATTACAGTAATTTAAATATATAGGGTTTTTTTTTTTAAACACAAGTCAAAATAACCAAAGGCAACACAGGCAAGGTGAACCTTAGTTACACATCCCTTGAGCCATAACCATTAACAACATGGGGATCAAACAAGTGAGACACCAATAATGAAAATATCTGATTTAAGTTATGCCCAAGATAGGTTTCAAACACCTGGGTGGGTTTTTGGGGTGTTTTTTTCTGTTTTGTCTTTTGTCTTAAGGCTTTTAAAAAAACCCAAACCACTTCTGGTAGATTTATTGTAAGAAAAATAAAAATCCATGTAGGATTATATTCTGCACAAGAAGAAATTAAAACTGACTCATGGCAAATCTTCCTGGCTGTTTTACAAGACACAGGAGTGAACAAAACCGAAAGAGAAGCAAAAGGAACACAATTGACCTCACTGCGCTTTCCTCCTGGGAGGACTAGTGGGCTTGCTTCCACTATTCTTTAGTAAAACCTTGAGGTAACTTATGCATATCAACATACAAGAGATGAACTTTGGGGCAGGGGAGCAGACTACTAAAAACGAAACAAACCTGCAAAATGGGAAATTCTTAGATATTAAAAAAAAAAACCAAACTGTTAAAACCTGTTAGAGAAGACAGACTTCACAGCCAGGCAGGGCAGTCCAGGTGAGTCAACTAGGCATGAACAGCTCTGAAGGAAGACAAAAGCTACATGGCTACATATGCAGGCATGATTTGTTTCAATCAATATTTGTTTTCGCTTAACTTCTTGTTCTTACTTTGTCCTTCTTGCCAGAGAACCTGAACTGAATTAAAAAACAACAATCAGCATCTACAAGATGAAGCCTGAATTCTTTGCCTTTCCACAGAGAGAAGGGCAAGCAAAGAGAGTGCTTCACTTCAGTAGGAGTTACATCAAACCTCCCAGATTTTAAACAGACAATAGACTGCACAAGAAAAGGAAAGGTCAGTCATAAAGAAATCTAACAGAGCATAAGATCTAGGACCACTCTCCATCTCAGTTAAAAAAAAGAGGAACTTCATTGCACAGGGGGCCTACAAGAAAGCTGGTGAGAGGCTTTAACAGAGAGTGCAACCATAGGAAAAGGGATAATGTTTCTAAGCTGAAAGAGAGTAGATTTAGATTAGAGATTAGGAAGACATTTTTTACTGTGAAGGTGGTGAGGTACTGGAACACGTTGTCTAAAGAGGTCATGACTGCCCCATCCCTGGGTGTGTTCCAAGGCCAGGCTGGATGAGGCCTGAAGCAACTTGACCCAGTGGAAACTGTCCCTGCCCATGGCAGTGGGGTTGGAACCCTCCTTTCCAACCCAAACCATTCTGTGATTCTATGATATGACCTAATTTTGAGCCTAGCAATAAAGCAAAATCCATATCCTCTTGCTGTGAGTATTTCCCTTGTGCCAGAGGAGGAAAACCACTTACAAGAGCCTCATTTGGAGCTCTAGGCTACAGCACAAAAGATTCTATGAGGTCCTCAGCAAGGGGCAATCCAAGAGGCCAGTTTTTTTGCCTATTGCTGGGTGGACACATTCTTTCACGCTGCCTCCTCCTGGGCAGACAGCAGATGCCTGGCAATCCAGTTAAAGGAGAACATAATCTATTAGTGCCACCAAATCCTCTCCAGTTTCATGACCTGGACTCAATCCAGTGTATGCCCAGTTTAAAATATGAGATTCAATTATATGAGTCTGTAGTCAGGGTTTAGAAAGTTTACAGAAAACTTCGCCCATCAAGTAGGATATATTCTGACTGTAATAGTTTTTGACTACCTTATTATTTTCCCATCAGACTATCATGGTCTGAAATAACAAGTAGTACAACTGGCTTCTACAAAGCACTGACTTTTTCAACCGTTGATGGCACCAACCGTTCAAAGATCTGGCACACAATAGAAAGGAAATGTATCAGACTGCCAAGCCTTGCACCAAAACTCATGGAATCATAGAATTATTTGGCTGGAAAATAATAGAGTCCAGATATACCTGTCCACTACTAAACCATATCCCCAAGTACCTCATACCCCTGAACTCCTCTGCATCTCACACCTACTGAAAGTAACACAGGTGAGTGGTTGGTCACAGCCATTTCAGGTGGCCTTCAAAACACACAGGCCTTTCCAGCAAATCCTTTTTAGGATTTAACCCTCCCCTGTTCTATTCCATTCAGTGGATCCACGAAAGGATTTGAGCCTCTTGATATACAAGCCGCCAAAACAGAATTTGGCAGCTTCAGTAGACGCTTGAGGGTTTGGTTTTGGCCTTTGAAATGCTTCAAGCTTTGCATAATTGCTCCTTCCTCCTACTTATTTCATTGGGACATTTTATCAACATCTACAAGGTAAACCTCAGATAGTAGATAGTTTATATTTTATTCGCTTTTACCAAACACCTTAGGATAAAAAAAAAAAACAAAAACAAGAATAGGAGATAAACCAGGATGTAAACTTGAAAGTCACAAACGTTTAAGGCAGCTACAGCGTATGTGTCTATATAAAAAGTATTACAGTAATCAAAGTATTGTAAGTATTTCAAGTACCCTGATTACAGAAGTTGATGACATGCATTCCAGTCATCACAATTTTCTTGGTATAGAAGGTCATGACATTAGACAGGCCTATTAACACAGGTTTTAGAGCAGCTAAGTCACCAAAACAAGCAAACATGCTCTTTTTTCATAAGGAGTCCAAACTTACATATAAGGATGAAAAAAAAGTCACGTACAGATGCATACATTTCTCTACGTTTGGGGTTTGGGTGGTTTTGTTGGTTTAATTGTGGTCGTTTTAAAAAAAAAATAATCAAAAGGCGTTCATACGGGTTAGCTCAGGAACAAATTAATTCATTTTCAGTAAGACTTAGCAAACCAGGACCTAAGTCTTCTCTGACAAATGTTTTTTAAAGCATCAAAATCTCACCAGCACATAACACAAAACACTACCACTACTGCCTCTGCAAAGCCTACCTGGCCACACAACTACCCACTGTTATTTCCTCATCTAAACAGGAAGCTAATGGCCAAAAAGGGAATTGGTAGGGTTCCAAGTAGAAAGCTTTTAGCACTTACCTTTCCCTTATATGCTGGTTCTTGTTCAAATACCACCTCTTCTGCTGCTATGTCAGTGAACCAGAAAGAGGTACACATCCACAGACTGGGGAAGCCGTTCTATCAGAAGCAAACAAGTAACATGACAGTATTTTCTGTTCAATCCTGTTTCCAGTTCTAAGGTAAAGGTCTTCCTCAGCCTCCTTTCCTCCAGACTAAACAACACCAGCTCCCTCAGCTGCCTCTTACAAGGCTTGTGCTCTGAACCCTTCACCAGCTTCACTGCCCTTCTCTGTACATGCTCCAGCATCTCACTCTCCTTCTTGTAGTGAGGGGCCCAAAACTGAACACAGTATTTGAGATGCGGCCTCACCAGCACCAAGTACAAAGGAAGGATCACTTTTCTAGTCTTGCTGGCCACAGCATTGCTGATGCAGGCCAAAATGTTGTTGGCTGCCTTGGCCATTTGGGCACACTGCTGGTTCATATTCAGCCAACTACCAATCAACACCCCCAGGTCCTTCTCCTTCAAGCAGCTCTCCAGCCACTCCTCTCCAAGCCTGTAGTGGTGGATGGGGTTGTTGTGACCCACGTGCAGGACCCAGCACTTGGTGTTGCTGAACTTCATACAACTGGCCTTGACCCACTGACCCAGCCTGGCCAAGTCCCTGTGTAGAGCCTGTCCACCCTCAAGCAGATCAACACTCGTGCCAAACTTGGGGTCATCTGCAAACTTACTGAGGGTGCACTTGATTCCCTTGTCCATGTCACTGATAAAGATATTAAACAGCATTTGCCCCATCACTGATCCCCACTTGTGAATGGGCATCAGCTGGATTTAACTCCATTCCCCACAACCCTTTGTGCCCAGCCCTCCAGCCAGCATTTTATTGAAGCACATACCCATCCAGGCCAAGAGCCACCAGCTTCTCTAGGAAAATGTTAAGGGAGACCATGTCAAGGGCCTTACTCCAGTCCAGGTAGACAACATCCATAGCCTTTCCCTCATCCACTAGATGAGTCACTTGGTCATAGAAGGAGATCAGGTTAGTCAAACAGGACCTGCCCTTCCTGAACCCATGCCTACTGGGCCTGATTCCCTGGTCATCCTTCAGGTGCTGGGTAATCATACTCAAGATTATCTGCTCCATAACCTTCCCTGGCACCGAAGTCAGACTGACAGGTCTGTAGTTCCCTGGGTCCTCCTTCTGAACTTTCTTGTACATGAGCATTGCATTTGCAAGTTTCCAGTCAACTGGGACCTCACAAGTTAGACAAGACTGCTGATAAATGATGGAAAGTGACTTGGTGAGCACTCCCGCCAGCTCCCTCAGGACCCCTGGATGGGTCTCACCTGGTCCATAGACTTGTACATGTCTAGGTCAAATAGCAGGTGACTAACCATGGCTTATAAGGGCTTCAATGTGCTTCCCATCCCCTGTCTTCCCACTCAGGAGATGCATAGCCCGAGTACTATGGGTTTTCTTACTAAAAACTGAGGCAAAGAAGGCATTAAGTACCTCAGCCTTTTGCTCATCCCTGGACACCATGTTTCCCCTCTCACCCAATAAAGGACAGAGATTCTTCTTGGTCCTCTTTTGTTGCTAATGTATTTACAGAAACATTTTTTTTTATTATCTTTAACAGCAGTAGCCAGATTAAGTTCTAGCTGTGCTTTGGCTTTTCTGTTTTTTTCACTGCACAGCCTCATAGCAACCTTGTAGTCCTCCTGAGTTGCCTGACCCTTCTTCCGAAGACCATAAACTCTCCTGCTTTTTTGATTTCCATCCAAAGCTCTCTTTTCAGCCAGGCTGGTCATCTTCTCTGCTGGCTCTTTTTTTTTTTTTGGCACACTGGGACAGGCTGCTCTTGTGCCTTTCACATTTCCTTCCTGAAGAGCACCCAGCTCTCCTGAACTCTTTTGCCCTTCACGACTTCCTCCCAAGAGACTCTGCCAGCCAAGTCCCTAAACAGGCCAAAGTCTGACCATCAAAAGTCTTAAGATGGTAGTTTTGCTAGCCCCCATTCTTTACTTCTCCAAGAGTTAAGTGATTTCACAATCACTATGCCCAAGATGAACTTCAACTGTGACATCCCCCAAAAGACATTCTTTGTTCACAAACAACAGGTCCAGCAGGGCGCCTTCTCTCATGGGTTCCTTTACTAGCTGTGTGAGGAAAGTGTCTTCCACACACTCCAGGAACCTCAAGGACTGTTCCCTCCCTGCTGTGTTGTATTTCCAGAGACATCCAGAAAGCTGAAGTCCCTCACTATTATAAGGGGAGGCAAACTTGAGACTTCTTGTAGCTGCTATGGAATATTTTACTTATCTCTTCATCCTGGCTGTGTGGCCTGTAACAAACTCCCACCATATTTCCCTTGTTTGCCTTCCCCTTGATTCCCATCAATAAACATTCAACCTTATTTTCCCTATTGTTAAGCTCTAGACAGTTAATGCCTTCCCTAACACACAAGGCCATCCCATTGCCTCTCCTTCCTTACCTATCCCTTCTGAAGAGCTTATACCCATCTATGCTAGCACTCCATTTCTGTGCATCATGCCACCACATTTCTATGATGGCAACAATATCTTAGTTTCCTTGCTGCACAATGGTTTCCAGTTCTTCCTGTTTATTGCCCATGCTGCACGCATCAGTGTAGATGCATTTCAGTTGGGTTAATGGCCCTGCCACCTTTTTGCATGAAGAAGGCCCAATTCCTACCCAGCCATTCTCATCAGCTTCCACAGTTATTAACCCACCAGTAACCCTCGTGTTTTTGTTGCCATGTGGATCTCCATCCCCAGCCTCCACTGAGACAGCAGACCAAAGAGTCTCACTAGCGCACTGTCCCACAAACGTCAGCACTTCACTGACAGGTTTATCTCTAGTCAGTTCATTGGCATTCCCTTCCCTCTTCAAATCTAGTTTAACGCTCTTTCTATGAGACCTGCTAACTCTTGTCCCAGGATACTCTTCCCCCTTTGAGTCAGGTGTAACCCATCACTTGCCAGTAGACCTGGTGACACACACATCGACACAGAATTAGAGAACCCAAAGCCCTGTCTGTGGCAACAGTCTTGGAGCCAGGCACTGATCTACTGGCTCTTTCCGTTTATCCCCAAGTAATTCCCTGCAGCTGGTGGGGAAGAGGAAAACACAGCTTGTGCTCCCAAGCCCTTCAACCAACTGTCACAAAGCCTTGAAGTTTTTCTTTATTGCCCTCAAACTACTTCATGTAACCTCATCACTACCTACCTGAAAGATCATTAATGAGTAGTAATCTGAGGGTTTAACTAGGGTAGGGAATTTTTCCTGTACAACCTTAATCCCAGCCTCTGAGAGGCAGCAGACTTCCCAAAGGAGTGGGTCTGGTCTGCATATGGGACTCCCCACTCCTTTCAGAAGCAAGTCCCCAGTGACAAGCACCCATACCTTTCTTTATTGAAGATGTTGTTATGCATGGCTTTGTCCAACTGAGACTTGGTGGTGCCTTCAAGCTAGGTGTGTTGCCTTCTCAGTCACTATTAAGTTCCCCTTGTGAAGCATCATACTTATTTTGCAACGGCAGCTGGAAAAGTGGATCGGTTACTTGGGAAGGGGTGGAAAACTGCCCAACTGAAACAAACACCATTGCTCCCTATCCTCCAACCCCCCCTGTCTGTTATGTTCAGCCGAGTGGGGAAAGGCTAGGGAGCACTCCATGTTCCAAGCTTCGTCTGACCATTGGGCCTGTCTCATGAACAAATAGGATTCTGAATGTCCAAAGCAGGCAGGGAATTGAGGACTCCAGCAACAAACTGATTGGCACATATTATTCTCATGTTCAGAGATGAATGTTTATAAATGCAGCATTATGCTTTTTAAAAAGGTAGCTTTTTTAAAAGACTGATGCTTTGGAGGGAAGAACAACACCAAATTACTCCATGGTACTAGATTAACAAACTCAGGCAAAGGTAATTACCTCTGCAGTTAAAATAAAGTTGTTGAAGAAGTTTGAAGCATTCTCTAGCTAGACAGGGCATCTTATCTCACAGACTCTTCAAATTCACTTAGCTGCTCTGCACATTAGAAAAAGAATTATTACTGCCATCAGTTGCCTTTGAACAAAGATAAAACCCACATTTTTGATGCCAAAAATGTTTCTGATAAGCCTTCAGGGAAGCAGTTAAAATTTTGGCCCTGCATCAAGGCATGGGAAGAATCCACTGCCCTCACACAGCTGTTTATTTTCTGGGAATCATGATAGAAACAGGGCTTAGCTTTGACAGTTTTGTTACATTAGGGTTTCAAATAAAAATTTTAGAAGCCTTACAAAACCATGTTTATTTGTTAATATTTGCTGATAACATTACTTATGAAAAGCAGCTTGCACCATTGGTTCAGATAAAACATGGCACAAACTGCCCAATATACCAGAGCATTGTAGATTCTAAACAACAGCTCCCAGCATCATATAACTTCCCTCATGAAGACATACGTCAACAGCTTTATGCTAACTTTTCCTCCATAGTCACTCTTAAGATGTTTTTCATTAATATAAGCCATTGACACAGTTTCTTCTGGTGACTTATTTGTGACTATGACAGGTGCTCACCTGTGCTAAAAAGCCTTCTCTTTGCATGGTCTGTACCTGAGCAGGAGATGATGGCATAGCCATGAGAGCTGCCTAGGAAGAAATGCCCTGCAGCATGTCTGAAAGAGATGTTATTGGAATATCCATGCATGCTTCAAGTAGGTGAATACATATACTATCAACAGCACCTGCAGGTTGCGAGGCTTTCTCATTTGCTCTTCATTTCCATCTATTCAAAGTATGTCTGCAGCTCCTTTAGTGTGTTTAGTTGCCAGGAATATCCTTCCACCTCACTGTATCTAGGTTCAACCTGCCTTTTTCTTTCCCCCGCCTTTTTTTTTTTTTTTAGAAGTACCTTTAAGGCAACAGTTCAACACTCATCTGCCTTTTGCAATCAGAAGTTCCCCAGAACAAGGCATCTTCTATTCACACGCTTTTCTAATTATGAATGATTAGGCCAAATATTTATTAGCTTCACGAGCAAGTCCTTTTTTTAACAGGGATGTGTGTTACCCCAGGTTTTCATTATGCAGTATGATCTATACAAGCACTGAGGCAATTCACTCTTCAAATTACAGTATCTGCCTACCATTTTCCTCAAATGTATCTAGTCATGTGAACAACCCCAGAAGATTTCACTACCAAAAAAAATTATCTCCATTAACCTGATCAATTATCCATGAAGATGATCGCACCTTGAGAACTTGCTCCATACTTCAAGTGGAGTAGCTCTACTAACTTTTCTGAAACAGTCAACATACTTTTGTCACGCTCAAAGCTTATTTTCATTCCCTGTCACTCACATCAAGAGATTCCCTTATCACAGGTTGGATTTTACTTTCACACCTTCAGTATTGAAGTGTTTCCTAGCCAGCTTTATAGGGCAATGTGCACCTTCAGTGGTAAGTAAAAAAGCATGAGAAAGCAGCAAAGGAAACTATCTGCCAGAGAACAGTAGAGCTGAAAAAACAAACTCATTTATCATTACTAAAAATGTCAGCGTTTTTTAGCTGATTGATCTTCATCCTCAGTTTGAACTGTCATGCCACTATGGAAAAATTAGATGTACCAAGGACTAGTAAGAGGTGACCACTTCCTTCTGTAATTAGAAAATGGGCCTCTCTGATGATCACGTCAGAAGCATTGGTAAATTAACTATAATAGTTTCATATAAAAGCTTTTTTGTCATTTTTTCTTACACTTGCCTAAAGCAAAGTAGGACAGTGGACACACTGGCTGTCCTTGCTTTCAAAGCACACCAAACTCAGGAGATTGAGAAGCTCGTCAAGAGTGATCTATGCAAATGTTCTGCCAGCAACACCATCATCTACACATGGGTGCATCAATTAGAAAATCCCAATGCATCACATCTTGCTCCTATTTCAAAGTAAGTATTTTTATGGTGGACAATCACACAAAGCATTCTTCCTATAGAAAACATCCTTAGCAGACACAACCCTTCATTTTTAAAGGGAAATTTCTGTATTTCATGCTTGATCAAAAGGCCTGTGAATTGATAAGCAGTTGATGTCCATTTAAAAAGTTCAGCAGAAGATAATCACAGAATGGTTGAGACTGGAAGAAACCTCCAGAGGTCATCAAGTCCAGCACTGCTGCTCAAGCAGGACCACCTAAAACCTGCTTCCCAGGACCATGTCCAGATGGTTTTTGGAAGTCTCCAAGAATGGAGATTCCACAGCCTCCCTGGGCAACCTGTGCCAGTATTAGAAAACCAGAAAATTGACTGTGAGTGTTGTCAGTTTGTTCCCATTACCTCGTGTCATGTCACAGGGCAATACTAGGAAGATCCTGATTCTTCATTTCTTCTCACCAGGTATTTATATGTATTGATGAGACCTCCCCCTGAGCTTGTGCTTCCCAGGCTGAAAGGCCCCAGCTCTCTCAGCCTCTCCTCATACGAACAATGCTCCAGTCCCATAATCATCTTAGCAGCCCTACACCAGACTCGTTCCAGTGTGTCTTTGTCTTTCTCATACTGGGGAGCCCAGAACTGGACCCAGTGCTCCAGGTGTCGCCTCATACCAGTGCTGAGGAGAGAGGAAAGATCCCCTCCCTCAGCGTGCTGGCAACACTCCTCCTAACAAAGCCCAGAAGGCTGCTGGCAAGTTCTCTAAGATGACATATAAAAACTCCATCAATTCCCATAAATCTGGGGCAGGAGTCAGGGGGATAAAGTCCAATACACATTCAGAAGCCATAGCAACTGGATTATAGCCAAAAAGACATGTGCAGAGTATCCTTCTGACTAGCAGTCAGAAGGAACTTGCAAGACTAGCCTAGGTTATACAAAAAATATCCTACAGAGAATCCTACAATAACTATTGTCTGTAACAATAGGATACAAAACACACAAAAAATCACATGCATTTAAAACTTTTGTTAATGATAGTGATATCCTTCAACTTCTATGTGGTAAACAGGCAGTATTTACATGTGAGGTAGGCATCACCTGAGATTCAAAGCTCCAGGGAAGCAGCAGTACCTTATTAAAAAGAGTAAGTATGCACTATTCCCTAACACACAAGTCCTTTATATGTAGAAATTAACTTTTACTTTCATTTAGATTTCACACAAACTCTAAGATATGGAGCAACTGCAGAGAGTCCAGCAAAGGAATGCTAATATAATTAAGGGACTGAGACATCTCTCCTATAAGGAAAGAACGAGAGAGCTGGGGCTGGACCAGGCGACCTCCAGAAGTCCCTTCCAGCCTCAACCATTCTGTGCTTCTGCAAAATTGTCAGAGCTCATATTTTTTTGTTGAGACTGATTGATAAAGGGACTTTGACACATAATCCATAAACATTAAGGATACACTGGAGTGGTGAACAGAAAGTTAAACAACAAAGAAAAAAAAAAAGTATTTGCCGAAGTAGTCAATAGCCCAGAAGCAAAAACTAATCTCTCAACTGAAATGAATGCAGGTACAAACATGTTTTGTTTTGGTTGTGGGGTTTTTTTGATTTTTTTTTGGAGTTCACTCTTCCTTTTCTCCCTTTAACAGAAGTAATTTCATCTCAGTAGGCTCAAGACAGCATCTTAAAGTCATTTTCCCTTGCTTATTACTGATAATATAAGGACAAACAGCTTAAAAGTTGTTATAGTTAACAGAAACTATAAGCATTTTATCACAGGAAGCTTTTTGTAAAAAAAAAGATGCAGAAAGATCATTCACTGATAATCTAAACCAAAGTTCAGGTTATACACACAGAGTACATGAGGAACTAAAAATTTCACTGTCTTTGCTAGTTCTCTACTTATTGATACAGTCAAGATCCCTTGTAGCTACAGCACAGTCTCCCACTCTGCCACACACAAATACCTCTAAGATTTCCACCTGAGCCAATATAACTCATTAGGTAAAGTACTCCTAAAACAGCTCATACTTCTAAACTAGATAGGATTCCCCAAGAAGCACTTTACTGCACTGATAATACACACCCTTGCCCGCTGTGCTCTTCATTTCTCCTTCCCAAAATCCCCAGCCATGTGCCCAATATACCAAAACACCTTGTTACACCATTTAGCTCCCCTTCAGTAACCAGAGACATTGCCACTTGTGTGACACAAAACAGCACGTCTCTTAGGGCAGAAAATAATACTCCTATGCAGATCTGGTATGTACATCATTAGTAATACCAGTGTGATTTTAGTATTAAGACTTACTCTGTTACACTGGAAAAGTAAGTTAAACTGGCTTTATTTAAGGCAACCCAGATGTGCTTGTTAGCAAAGACAGCTCATTTGTAAGGGGATGCAGGAAAAAAAAGCAAACCCCAAACTGTATGTGGGAAAGGCTCCTACTTATTTTTTCCTACAATAAAAATCAATCATACATTCATACACAAAAAAATCATTTTAGACTACATTTCTGAAGACACAGCAACAGAACAGCAAACTATTTCTTGAGAAACCAGCCACCTACAGACAGACAAGTCCCTTTTTACTTGCTAAATAAGAGTGCTGCAAAGTAGAAGTGCATTTTGCTCAGTGCTAGAATAAGGGATGATGCTATCCCATCCTACGCTGTGTAAGATCATATATAACAAAGCAGTTCAAAGAGAAATAACGCACTGAAAAGGAAGGCCAAAACTGTAAGTTGTAAGATGACAACTTGATTCACAGTTTACTTAAGTTAATGAAAAGACTCCAACTCCCACAGATTTCAGTGGGTTATGAAACAGGTCCTGCAGAGGGAAACGTTCCAAGTCACAAACAGCAACGCCATATTTTGATACCTAATTGCCACCACTGCCTATGAAGAAATCCCTGGTGTAAAATAGAGAACAAATACTATAATCTTGGTTTGTCATTTTAAAAAATGGCATGAAAGGAACAATAAAAGAAAGTTATTGAAGAGAACTAGATTGTTCCCAGCTGTTATTGTAAAATACTACAGCTGTTTGTGTCATTGTAGCTAATGACCAGTTGCACTTTTTCAAAGATTGTAACACAGTACGACCATTGTAATCTAGATCAAACTGAAACTTGGCAAGCATCATGGAAAAAAGACTAAAAAATTATTTGAATTCTGATTGGGGTTTTTTTTTCAGATTTCTGTTCATGGGCTGTTTTATGTGTTTGGGGGAACAGGGATTTTGTATGAATGGTTCTGCATTCAAACGGTTGATTATGTTAAACTGCTTAAAAATGATGCTAAATAAAAGATACTGAATAACTACAGTGGTCTTTTCCAGTAATGAAAGCAGAATTCAGTCAAAAAAAACCAATTTTCTTTCTGAAAAGAGGTATGTAGAATAAAACTATCTGAAGTCCAAAGTGGATGATGAAACACCTTTTCTCTGGAGCCAACAACAGCACTGGCTTCACCATCTGGAAGATTTTAATTGGTTTGTTAACCATACCATACATGAACCAAGTTGGATTTTTCGTAAGGATTCAAATACACAAGTGCAAAGAAAAGCTTAAAATAACAAAAAACTCACATATATAAATGCAGAAGGAATATTCAGACACAACTCTTTCTTCTGGAGCATTAATCCTTGACAGATGCAGAAAAAAGCTACAGGAAAAGCATGTATTCCCACAGAAAATCTCCACAGAACCCTGAACAGACTATTTACAGTATTTCCATGTCATTTCCATAGAAAATACATGAGTATATATTCCTTTCTAGCCATGTGCCTTCCCCCTGGAAATCATCTATACTGAACTACAAACTAGAAAGGAGCCACAAGCTCCTGCACTTTTTTTGGTCCTAGTCACCAAGGAAATCACTAATTTATTAAGAAAACTAGTATTCACTTTACCAGTTCCTCCACTTCAGAACAGAAAAACATTTCCAGAGGAACACCAAACACTTTAGAAAGACTACTACCTATAATACACAACACACACCCATCTTCATAGGAATTGGTCTAGGACTCAGTAACAAGTAACAAATACAGCCGTAGCAAAAGAACAATAAAAATGAAGCACCACTATCCAAAGACAGCATGCAATAATTGTTAAACATGTACTTACAACCAAACACAACAACAGAAAAACATGTCAGAAGCCGAGCCTCTTTTTTCTCGCTTTGGGCTATTTATCTAGATTGCAAAAGATTTCTTTCCAAATGATGGTTACTTCAAAAACACGACTAACTCGGAAGCTTTGTTTTATCAGGCCATACAACTACCCAGCTGTCACTATCAGCAAGTTAAAAAAAAAAAAATAATCTACAACATACCTTCAAAGACACTTACAAAAGCTTAAATTAAAAATTAAAATCTAATCACATAATAAATTAGGCCAAAAACATGTAGTTTGAATGCATTAATTAAGCCTATTGAACAATGCCCAGAGTAGGCATTAAAGACTGTCTACAGCATCTCATCTGCGTAACCCATTATTAACACATTCCAATCAGAAGTTCAAAGTGCACTTCCTTTCTTGTGGCAACACTGTGCAGGCTCGATATTTTTGTATAATTAGCAAGTATCAGAGCCAACATTATAGCAGAATTTACTCCATAGCAGGTTAGGTATACTTTTTTGCTCCACTCCACCAGTTCTACACGTTACAACAGTCAAGATGACTCAAGGCAAGTATTTTGGCCAATACAAATCTGATGCAATAGAACATCTAAACTGCATGCCTCCAAGTGAGAGGATAGAGATAAAAATATGGTGTAGAATACTGGCATTGTTAGACTAATACCTGTCTTCATCAGTACATGTTTGATGCCGTTACACTCTCAACTTTGAAAGCCTTGTAATGCATCATACCAATTATTTTATTAAGTCATATATGCCCATCTGAAAGACAGAAAAATAGCTATTAGTGTTGGAACATTTCATGCAATCATACTTTAGCATTATTTTCCCTTTCTTTACCACAAAGATTTCATACAATCTCTATGCAGACTAGGTTCTGCACTCTTCATGCTTAGAATTTAAGGTGGGGTGTTTTAAGTTCACTCATCTGTGAAGATGTTCAGTATTTTTTTACAAGTATTACCAACCTTATGAAACGTAACATTCTGATGCTAACTAAATTCTGTGTCTGGTTGCAGAAACACCAAAGCATGAATGTTTATACTCCCTCCCTTCTCAAGTTAACCAGAGAACACCATTGTCTTTGCTAGCCCTCAGAGCTTTTTTGCAAACTACACAAGTTAAAAACAAGTCTCACACTGTAAGTTTTCAACATTACTACTAAGCAACCTGCAAGCAGCAGCTGAACTGCAAAATAGAGACATCCTTCTTTGACAAGTTGGGTAAAGCTTGAGCAGCACACTGATACTGGAGTTATTCACTGAAAAGAAAGCTACAGTCAGCAGCTAGCTTCAGAGTTACAACAGAAGCCTGAGGAAGAGACAGAACATACTTCCCCTATTCTCACATGCTTCCCCAAGCACCTACAGATGCGTATAGATGCACCAAAGGAGACAGACTTAGGCTGCTTGACATACTTAACAATAAGTATGAGAGCAATAAAGAGAGGAAAGTTTGCAGAAATATAGCAAAGGAACAGACAGGAAAAAAAAAGGCATTTTGAAACACAAGAGGGAGAATGTATTAAAAAGAAACTTGCTGAAAATAAAAGGAAGCTTCAACAGAAGTTCAGTTGAGCACAGCTTTATTTCTAAGCAGAAAGAGTTAAGTGGAAGGCAATTCTCAAATGAAACATTTCAAAAACTTTGTGAAATGCACCCTAGAAAGAAAAAATGCTTCAAGCACCTGCAAACTCCAGGCACCCAGGAATTAACTTGTCAGAAATGGTGGTTTCAGTTACCTCTGCTACCTTTCAACTCTGTTCCCTCCCTTCTCCAGCTCCAAACATAAACCGTAATAGTTGCAAGTTAGTTGGAGATTGTGTTGGCATCATAATTCAACCTTAAGTAAGACAGTCATGTTCTCATACAGCGATGTTAACATATCAATGTTAACATGCCTAACCTTGCTTATAAGAATAGATAATGTAGTCAGTTTTAAATGCACATAAAAGATGACTGTCAGGGAGTTACTGCTCTGGAGGTGTTATTTCAAAAGCAGCAGCTTGCTGGTGAAGGAATAAGTAGGGTAGGAATAAGTAGTTCAGATTCTTATCTCTAAAATAAAAATTCACCATCACAGGACTTACCAGCTCCCTGTTTCTCCACATACAATATTCTAGCTCTTCCTTCATTAAATAATTAAAAGGAAACAAGAAGAATATACCTGGGGTACAACATTCAGCAATAATACATCTGAACCTGCAAGGTGAGTGGCAGATCATTCAGTGAACTGCACATTTAAATGAACTAGGCTGCACACACGCTATACTATTTTTCAGAACCGGTATGATGCTTTCCACCATTATTGATTGAGTAGCCATAAAATGATCTTTTATGGGGGAAAAGTCAAGGTAAATGATTGATTATCAGAATAGAAAATGATTTAAGTGTTCAGATGAAGAACCATTATAAAATTACAACTTGCATTTGTCTCCTGAAACCACATAGAAAAGAATACAAGAAGGCACCTTCTCACGATGATGATTTGAAGTGGCTTTTACTTCAGAAACTTGTGGCTTCTTTTATGGCACGCTTGAGAAAAGTGTTAAGCAGTATCTCTGTATCTTTAAAATACTCGTAAGGAAGCACTTTTCTCCACATGCTTTAAAGTTATAAAGACTGAACTATTCTCTACAACATACTGCTTCAGCATTACTATGAAGCCTTGGACCAATTAATATCCTTATTTAAATGGAGCACCCAATTTAAAATTTAGTCCTGCTTTTGTACTTCAGGTAGGAGCCACTCAGCAAAATATTATAGACGAAATGAAAATAAAGAAGTTCGGAGTACCCCAGCTATACATACATTCCCAAAACTACTTTTGACAGAAAGCCTCTTTAGAAATACCAGATGGGAAGGAACGTGAGAGTTCTCAAAGCCACAGAGCTACAAAAAAACCAATTCAAAATATCAAGTTATGTAATCAAAGCTAAATAAATTTTGCATTTGATCTTCCTGCCACAACCTGCACAGAAAACCAAGCATAACCATGCAACATCTATCATGTCCAAACGGGATGCACACGATGGAAGTAGATATCATTCAATTTGGGAATGGATAGCAGAAAGGAAACAACTGTTCCCTACAACATCCCGCTATGGAAAATGACCTCAAGTGGCTCATATTTTCCAATTAAGTTAAATGTTGATAATCTCCAGTACAAACTCCTCTTTCCAGATTCTCACCACCACCAATGATATCAAAAGCACCAACTCTCTGGCTAGGCTCAGACAAAAAGAGCAGGTAACAGGAGACAGCTTTAGCCTATGTGGAATTCAGGAGTGTACAAAAGGTTTTTAATACACAAACAAGGCAATTTTGTCCTTCACCTCATATCAGTCCTGAGACTCAGCATACTCGGCAAGCCACTGCTCTAACAGAGAGCACAAGAAAACCTCCCACCTATGCAGTACAGCAACAACTGCATAAGAAAGGCACCCTCCAGCATGAGCATGATTTTTTCCCCTACGCCTATACAGCAGAAGACTTGTTTTGCTAAAGGCCTTATTTAAAAAATGATCTTAATGACCAAGAGGTTCAGCGAGTTCACAAATCAAAATAAATCACCAGCTTTATTACACAACCATAACTGTTGAGCACAGTACTTTGGCTTTGCTTCAGTTTCTCATTACATCCACAATCTTTTCTAAGTGCTATACACCCATCACTCAGATATACATGTTTATGCAGTGTAAAAACATTCAAAGACTGCAATACCCAAGCAGCATCAAGCTGACAAAATCCACCAGTCTTAAAAGTAATAACTCAGTTTTGACCACAAGATAAGAACAAAGCCATTGCACATTAGAAAATAACAACCCCACTTAATTTTCTTTCTTAATCACCCACAAAGCCTACGCGAGCATATTTAGTTGTTTTCTGATCTCAAGTGCATCTCATATGGCTTGCTTCATGAGGGTACCAGGGGATCTGAGATTAACGAGTTACAAAAGCTGAGGTGGAGGAACACCCATCTTTTCAAATGACAGTGAAAGTGGATGGAGGAGAGCAGATAATCCCCATCGGCACCAGTGCCACCTTTCTGACACAGCTGAAGGTGAATTCTCTAATTAGTAAGACTGCTTAAACCCAGATGCAGGCTTCCCCAGAGAAAGGTAGTACATTCCTAAGTACAACAAGGATAAATTAATTAAAAGAAAAGGAGAGTCTGCTTTCAGCTACAAAGCAACACCTTGATTTCCTTCATGAGGACCAGGTGGGTACTGAATCTTCAGCACTCAGAAGAGAGGCACATAACCGTTTAATCTAGTGTCATTAGTCAGCTCTAACTATCCAAGTAACACTGGTCCTCATTATACATTTCTCAGCACTGAAATTTACACCAAACTATATATCAAATTCACTAGCGCTACTGACATTCAGATCACACAATTGCTCAAAACGATAGAAGGGCAGTCCAGCATTTTTGGGATATATCCATGCTAGAAGAAAATGGCATTTGATTCACAGGGAGATAGAGGCAAGCTTCTGCAGTACACCAATGCTGGATTCCAGCCTGGAGCACAAGCCTCTGGCAAGTACACACAAGTCCCCCTGGACTAATGGAAACTTTAAACTTCGTTGCTAATTCCCATTATTGACAGCAACTTTACCTTTCACAAATCCGAAATCAACGCTGATGGCTAACACTGATCATGAGCTGGCATTCATATTATATTACAAACAACTGACAGCCTGACCATTAGAAGACTATTAACAATTTCATGGTTTGAAATTCAGAGACTAGATTGGTGTCTAGTTTTGGGGGATTTTGCCAGTTGTTGCTATAATCTCTGCATACAGCACAGAAGAGGAGAGGAATTTGTCAACACCAAGGTTCAGGAGCAATGGCAGAAGCACATCTAACTAGCTGGCTTGACCAGAAGAATCAAAACAATCACTGTGCCCAACAGCAAAATTTCAAGAAATACTGCCTCTACTTCTTTTTATAACTACTCCGGTTCACTTTAGGAGTTTTTATATATGATTACGCTGCTATAAAGGAGTATTTCTAGAAGGCAGTAATGCAACACTGAATGCTTTGAGGAGGTCAAGTAACACGATACACAGCTTTTCCCTCCAGGTCAGTGGGGTTCAAATCCTGCTAATGTCAGTAGTGACCAAAAGCTGTTGACATCAAACAGCTGTTAAGTGACCTGCAAGGAATGAGCTAGTATCTTCGGTCCAGTTTTTCCTGGACAGGTATTCCTACCTTCACAAGAACAACCAAGCCCACACCCTGACCGACCCGTATCAGCCGTCAAAACCAGTGTGGCTAAGGAATAGCTTCCTCAGTCCTGAAGAACAAGAATTTAAGGACAGCTCTGTCCAGGTGACAACTACATCATACCTTTAAGAAAAAAAGCAAGAAATTTCAACTCATCAGTACGTCAAGTCAGCATCTGCTGCAATGGTATGTTGTCTTGAGCTTTGGTTCCATAACACTCTGAATGTGCAGGTTACTTACAGTCAACAGACCATTCAAGACACTGCTCTTATTCTACAGGATCACAAAACCCAGAGAGTAAAGGTGAATTGTCTGGGTCATAACACACATACCATTATAAGAACAGCAGGAGAGTAATTAAAAACAATGTACTTCTCAAACTGGGAGTACATCATCTGGACTGACATACAGGATGATCTTTCCCTTTTATTCCACAGAACACAATGTTGTCAACTTCATCAAGAGTTAATTTGCTTCTGAAAACCTAACATTACACACAGACTTGCATTTCATCTTTACACTGCTCTTCACACAACAGTGTCAGATCCAAGAATTTTACTTCAACTGTCATATTTATTATGCACAAGCTGCATAAAAGAGGCGAAAAAAGACCAAGACCTTATAAGCACTGAGGGCTCCTGAGCTTTTTTCCCCTTTTACTGAAAGCATGTTCTACTTATAATTCAAACAGTTTAAGCACAGTTCACACAATTCAATAAGCCAAGGAAAATAAGCATGAGGTAAAGTCCTCACCTATGGAAATTCCCCACTTATGAGTATATTTGAGTTTTTTGAGCATAAGAAGACAAAAAAAAACCAAAACCCCACACCCCAGAGCAACCCCCCAAAGAGGCAGCTGTTAGCCACAAGCAATCTGCATGAAGCTGCTGGAACTGCAGTCTCCCCAAATCTACCCTGCCGTTACATAACAGTGCCGAGCCAGGATTTTCACCAGCCAGCCCAGAACTGGTGTCAGAAGGAGACATCTACTGTCATGCACCAGCAAATCAAAAGGGTTTTTAAAAAAAAGTCAAACACAACAAAAGCAAACAAAAAAAACCCCCACACATGCAAACAGAAGAGTTTAATCCAGAGCCTACATCCATATGCTAAACGCATTTCCTTTCCATGTACAGTTTTATATGATACGCTACCTCAAAAAAAAAGAAGCTGTTTTCACAGGTTACATCTCACCAATATCAGAATATCTGTTTTCCTTCTCTAAAACACCAACTCTCCAACTACTTGCGTAAGTGCTTTCAAGGTGCCTCTTAAAAAAAAAAACAAACTTATACATTTAACACAGCAAGCCTATTTCAGTTGCTCCTCTTGTGAAGGTATAAATCATGTCCTATAAGAAAGAAACAACACAGTAATTTTTTTCCTATCTCTATTATTATAGCCTCCAAGTGTTTTCTTACTCAATTCCCTTACAGTCTATACGAAAGCAGTGTGAAGTGCCTATGATACAGCAAAGTATAATCCTATTAAGAATCAGTTTACTGTATACTACTGTCTTCAGATGCTATTTTAAGATCTTAAAAGGATTTCAATATTTAATAAAGGACTGAACCAGTTAAACAAATCTTCACATCTCTGGTAAGCACTGACAATATGAGACAACAGCTTCCAGGTGAGACTGACACCTAAACACTGCATAAGCATTGTTCTTTTTGTTCAATACTTTAACTTGGATTAACAGAGTCGATTTCTCTTTTAGCTGCATTATAAATGTAACTAACTATATATACTGCTAAGTTCTTTCAAACACCTGAAAGCGCCATTTCTGAGATGCTTCAGGTGTGAAAAATGCAAAGAACAATTACTGACCAAACACACCAAGACATGCTGAAACCACCAAGGGCTTTGCAAATATAGAGATAATTCCTATTCATGATGAATACCAACTTAAGCTAAAAGAAGTTCTGCCACAGCAAAGACCAGGACGTTTGGTCATGTGTTAGGACCAAGACAAAAAAAAAATCATGAAGTCTTCCCAATAGGATGGTCACTGGTTGTTTCTGCAGAAGAAAAGCATCAACTGAACATAGCTGCTACAGGCTTCTAAAGCCTACTCTTAATGTGATGTAACAGCCTTCTTAAGCAAGCAGTAAGTATTCCAGAAATTAGAATGTAAAGGTGTAATCTCAAGTAATTTTTTTTTAAATTGTTATCATCCTTATACGTGTGCTTAATGCAAAACCATTTGGGGGGGGGAAAAAAAAAAACTTAAGAGGGGAAAAGGCATTAAAAGGTAAGTGTGTATATAAATACAAAAATATAAATACCTTTTCCAAACAATATTTACACTGAGTGTGCAGGTTTGGTGTACACTCCTATAAACACAACAGTGTATACTTCCCAAGGCCATGTCAATTTCCAGCCTCCCAGGTTCTGGAAGGACGAAGGCTGCACCCAGGGTTTGTGTGTGGGTACAGGGGCTATAAACTGAAATACACTGTACCCATTTGTATCCAGCTACGTGGCCAGGAGGGGGTTGGGGGGAATACCTAAATAAATAAATAAAATAAATAAAAAAAAACCACCCAAAAATCCAACAAACCAAGCCACTAAATACACACGCAGAGAGAAATGCCCATGGGCCATCCCAATCAGCCGCTACCCCAATAGTTAAGACCCCGGGGTCTGCACTGCAGGGCAGTGGCGCTAATCCCAACTCCAACGCGCTGTTAATCCCAACTCCGATCCATTCGGAGGCCGGCAGCACCTTCCCAACCGAGCTGCAAAAATCATGGAGCCGATGCGCGTTTGCACATCCACGCACACACACACACACACACACTGGCACGCGCTGGATGGATAACTCCATATCCACGCAGGCCGAGCCGGCGATGGAGAAGGAGGAGGAGGAGGAGTAAGCAGCAGCCTCCACCACCTCCTTCAGCGACCACGTCCCCTCCCCGCCCGGCATCCCCGCCTCAGGGAGCGGGCGGCTCCCGGCACGGGGGGTTCGGGGATGCCGGGGGTGGGGGGGCTCCGTGCATCCCGGTGCAGGCGGGGAGCCGGGGGGTCGGGGGGTGCTCCCGGGAGCGCAGGAAGAAGGGGGGATGCCCGGAGGGACCGAGGGAGGGAGCCGAGCCCTGCCCCCCCGCCCGTCTCCCCCAGAAGGAGGAAGCTGGGGCTCCCCCTCTCTCTCAATCTCTCACGCCAGCCCTGCGCAGCGCCTCGAAGGCGGAGGATGGGGGGGGGGGGGGGGGGAGGCGGGGGAGGAAGGGGGAGAAAATGCTGCAATGGAGCAGCGGGCGAGGGAAGCCGCAAACCCTCCTGCAGGGCTCGGCGCTCCCCGTGCCCGTGGGAACGGGGATGGACGCGACCCCCCGGCCCGGGATTGGGCGGGGGGGGGGGGACGAAGGGGCGGCCGAGAGGGGGGGCGGCACCCACCTTTCACCACCCCTGTCCGTCGTCGATAACTTGGGATCTACGGCCTTATGCTCCGACATGTCCGGCGGCCGGGGAGGCGGCGGGGCTGTCCCCCTCCTCGGGCAGGGCAGGCGCGGGTTGAGGCTCCTCCGCTGCTGCCGCGTCCCGCAGCCGCTCGCTGGCTCGGCTCTACCGCGCGGTGCCTTCCTCCTCCTCCTCCGCCTTCCTCCACCCCCGTCCGCCCTTCCTCCTCTTCTTCCTCCTCCAGTTAATTATCGCTCGCTCTCAATCGCGCCTCCGGGGTCGCGGTCGGCCGGCTCGCTCCTCTTCTCCCCCCGCCGCCCCCCGCCGGAGACACGCGCGGAGGGGGCTGTCAGGCAGGAAAACCCTCGGCTGGACGCGGGCGGTCGCACGCGCAGCGCCCTCGCTCGCTCGCTTCCTTCCTCCCCCCGCCTGCTCCGGCTCCTCCCGCCGCCTTCTTCGTCGTCGCCACCGCCGCCGCGCTGGACGGGTCTCCGGCTCGGCACCGCTCTGCTTTCCCCCCCACGCGCCCCGCAGGGTCTCACCGGCCGCGGCCCCGCCGCGCTGCACACGCTCCGCGGCGCAGCCTGTTCCCCCCCCGTCCCCGCTCCCTCCTTCCCTCCCTCCCCGGCGCTTCCATTGGCTAATCGCGGCCCGCAGGCCCCGCCCCGCGGCGCCCCCGCGCGGCTGCCCGCGGATCGGCGGGGGCGGGGGCGCCCGCGGGGACCCCCGCGCCAGGAGCCTTCCTCCCTCCCTCCTCCTCCTCCTCCTCCTCCTCCTCCTCCTCCTCCTCCTCCTCCTCCTCCTCCTCCTCCTCCTCCTCCTCCTCCTCCTCCTCCTCCTCCTCCTCTGCCTCCGTCTCGAAGTTTTGTGCGCTTGGCCGGCGGGGTAACTCGGAGGATGAGGAATGGGCTGGATGGTCGCCCCTCTATTCACACTTTATTCCGGGCCCCTCACCACAAGAAGGATGTTGAGGCTCTGGAGCGAGTCCAGAGAAGAGCAACAAAGCTGGTGAAGGGGCTGGAGAACAGGCCTTAGAGGAGCAGCTGAGAGAGCTGGGGTTGTTTAGCCTGGAGAAGAGGAGGCTGAGGGGAGACCTCATTGCTCTCTACAACTACCTGAAAGGAGATTGTGGAGACAAGGGAGCTGGCCCCTTCTCCCAAGTGACAGGGGACAGGACAAGGGGGAATGGCCTCAAGCTGCACTAGCAGAGATTCAGACTGGATACCAGGAAAAAAAAATTCACAGAAAGGGTCATCAGGCAGTAGCAGAGGCTGCCCAGGGAGGTGGTTGAGTCACCATCTTTGGAGGTATTTAAAAGATGGATAGACGAGATGCTCAGGAACATGGTTTATTGGCAGATAGGAATGGTTGGACTCCATGATCCAAGAGGTCTTTTCCAACCTGGTGATTCTATGATTCTATGACTCAAAGCATCATGGTCAATGGCCTAATGAAATTTCCCTTCAGTTAAGGAAGACATCCAGTTCCTCGCCTCCTCAAACCATCCAGCGAGGGCAAACACAACGGTCAAACATAGGATGTGAGGATTTTGTTGGAAGATGACAGCTCCACGTGTTTCTTTCGCTATTGGAAAGTAATTGACACTGTGTGACAGTGTCCCCCCTCATTCCCAACAATGTAAATATTGTTTAGGGCTTGCTTATACATGTAGTTGTTCAGGAGGAGCTGTTCCTGACTAATTTTGTGACTAATTTCCAGGAAAAAAAAGGCTGAGCTGTTCTGTTTTAGTTTAACACTGAGTTTTAATTAAAGAGGAAAACAGGACACACCTATTCTGGAAGAGGGATGTTTACGGAGTTGTTGTTGAATAACTTCTGTGTAGATGAGCCAAGAATCAACTGACACCTAACACAGCTTCCCACTTCCCTCCAGGGTGATGTGCAAGTTGCTTGGTTAGCAGATACTATTGCTTTAGAAAGCCACAAAGAAAATAAGATGGCAGTTATGACACATATTCTCTGCTTTGATGTGCCTGACATTTTTAGGGGACATTTTGTTGGCTGTCCTTGTGGTATTTTCACTGAACCTGGGAAGACATTGTATGCGGCTGACATTCAGTACAACAGCATGAGTTCTCAGCTTGTTCCGACAACCGTGGTGAGCTCCATGTGGTATGACCACCCTTTTGTCCCACAAGCACAAGCTATCTGGGTAACAAAGTTCCTTCTGAGATTCCTATCATGATGGTAACACAAGAACATGAAACAGAGATAGTGCTTAAGCAAGGTTCTTTTATATACGCCCAAACAAATTCTGAAGCCCATTAAAAGTATGCAGAAGGCTCCCCATATGCTAGGGGTACTTCATGAAGTAGCAAGTGCTCAGAAGAATCTGGACAGAAAAAACCTCAAATCTTCCTTCCCGCTGCCAGGAAGTGCTGCTTAGCGGCACTAGGTGCTTGGACATGGAAAGAGAAGCAGCATGTTAGGAATGGCATATGGCCAGTAAATTCAGGTATTGCCTGCACCTTGTCGGCCACAACTTCCTGAGACACAGAGGACCAGTTTGGATCTGTTCTTCTGTGACTGCAGGCTGTTTACATGAGTCATTTGGATTCTTCTTGACAGGCTGCAATAACAGAGACTCTGGGGCTCTGCAGCTTACGCTGGCTGCCCCATTAGTCACATGACAAGACTTCGGCTCTGATTTTTTGACAAGTAAGTATGGTTATTGTTGCTGCTATATAAGGACATTCAATGTCTCAATTCCAGCATATTTGTACTAATTCTGAAAGTTTTCTAGGACGGTTTTTTTTTTAAACAGTTTCCCTTCGCTCTTAAGTTTTCAAATATAAAATAGCATCTAGGCTAGGTAAAGTTCTTTCATTTTATCTCGTGGAAGGTCTTGGTTGTGCATATGTTGAATGCATTTAGTTTTCCTTTCCAAGGTAGCATCCCCATTTCAGGTAATTTCTTCTGGAAGAGTTTCCAGATAAGCTTTCGTAAGTCAAAGGTGAGTACCGCTGCCAAATACCACATATCGTGCCACTTCTGCAAGATGTGATATGGCCAAGATTCAGATCACAGGTAACAGATCTCATGACTGCTTTGTCATGATGTGGTGCAATCTTAACCTCATGACTTGTTTCAAGAGTGTTTACAAAATCCTTATCCTTGCTGTGAGGGAGGGAAAGGAAGAGAAAAGAAATCACTGAACATCATGGCTGTTCTCTCATAATGGTATCAGACTGGAAAAATACTGTATTTCAGATCTATGTTAGTAGTAAAGATTGTATAACTGTTCCTTATTACTTAAATCTGTCCTTTCCCCTCAGCTACATAGGTGGTCCTTCAGCTTTTTCTCCTCCCCTTTCCTATAGAGGGATTTCTTTTTCATGGGATCTGAGTCCTATGAGGCTTGGTTTTGTCATTTAACAGTAGAGGAGAACATGAAGATCACATCTTTGTATGGAAAGGACAGTGTTCATGGATTCTGGGAAATTCTAACACACTGGACCTCTTGCAACACCAATCCCTAGTAGTATTTTTAGTAATTTCATCCCCTGGTAGAATAGAGCCCAGCATGATGCATTGGAAGCACTGATCTTCTGAAGAGTGGTCACTTCTGATCACAAATTTTGGAGACGAGGTCTGTAAGACCTAGGGCAGAGAGACCTTTTTCAAGTCTGAAATAAGTCACTTCTTACATCTTTGCCTCAGATGAGCAATTCTTTTCCATTTTAGCTAAGACATGACAATTCTTTTAAGAACACAGCAGCTCCAGGAAGCAGCAGCTTATAGCTGATGTGGAAGGAGAAACAAGTGCCCATAAGACTGGAATACAGTAATGTTGAGCCAGAGTTTCATTAAGACATACAGACTAACAGATTCCAAGTTTGTCATAGGTCCCATGAAAAATTAGCAATCAAGTTGCCTGGGCTTTATTTCAGCAGCAACATGAAGATTATCTGCTAGAAATGTAACCATATGTTTGCACACTGACTCAACCAATTAAGATACTCTTTTAGAGAATTGATTGTAAAAGATAGCATTTAAAATTTTAATCACTATTATTAGAGAAAAATTGTTCTAACTACAGGCAGTCTGTCCTTCACACATTAGCTTTTAGCCCCTAGAAGTTCTGGCCTCACATGTAGTAAATGCAAGTTTGAAGGTATCTTGGAAATACAGGGGAATTAAGAGAGTGCTCTTGAGTATTACGATGGCTGCGTGGAAAAGATGTGCAATGAGGTTAGTCTGGATATTGGTGCTGCCTCAACTGATTATTTTCTTGATTTTTCTTTTAAGAGAGGTTTGTAATTGTTTCAGGTTACTTCCCTTCAGTATAAGAATTAATGAGGATTCTTTCCATCTGTTTATCTAAGTCCATTGCCTAGGCCATAGTCTCTATAACATAGTTGACTATAAGGTTAAAACCACTATGTACTAGTCTATACATTGACAGGAGATACTCTGTAGTGGAATCAATGTTCTGTCACAACTCATGCTCACAGCGCTGATTATAATCATGTGAAACTTCCAAAAGAACTGCAGTCATCTATGTCTGACCAAAATTAATTTAATAGAAAGTGCTGCATATTAGCCTTAGAAAGACAACATAATCTATCAGTACTCCACATGCCATTTGGTTCCATCATACCCTAGAGAGGAATTTCACTGCAGCATATACAAAGGACCATATGGCCATTTAGATTACCATCAAGGTGCACCCCCAGCGGATTTTCTCAAAGTTTGCCACACTTATTCTACCTCAGTACACAAGAGGGAGCTAGATAAGGGACCTGTAGCAGGTGACAATTCTTTGTACCATCCAAATGCTTTCTGGCTATGCTTGCAAAGGGTAGAAAGGTCAGATAGCAAAGCATAGCCTCATAATCTATCACCACATATACTCTTCTTTCCCCACAGGTGGTCCTTAGGCAAGCACTGTGGGCACTTAACCTGTTGCATTGCCAGTCTCTCTGGAGCTTTGCATGTTTTCCTTTTGCATACATCTGTTAGGCTTTTGGCTCAGCAATTTATAAAGGTTCTGTATTTGGTTCTGAAGCTTTTAGCAGAATTTATACACACTCTTAATGATACTGTGGCTGGTTTAGAAAGCAAAGCACAATAGATAATTCTACAGAGAGTCATGGAACGGATGATACCAAAATGAATTGTGTTGGAATAAAATGCAAGCAATGGCATCTGAAATAATGGAGAGGAAGAGCAGGTTAGTTCCAAATTCCAAGATGCTGAATCAACATGTAAAACAGTAACAATAGATGCAACAAGCAATTATGTGGAGCCTGACTGACATTTGAAAAGTCAACAGATAATAAAAGAAAATAACACAAATGAAAGAAAATAATCTTGAACCTGGTGGACGTCCCCTATTAGGACAGGATGAGAGAGTTGGGCTTGTTTACCCTTCCAGTACTTCAAGGGGGCCTGCACAAAAGCTGGGGAGGGTCATATCAGGGAGTGCAGTGATAGCATGTGGAGTAACAGTTTTAAGCTGAAAGAGGGTAGATTTTGATTAGGTATTAGGAAGAATTTTTTGCCTTTGAGGGTAGTGAGGCACTGGCACATGTTGCTTAGAGAAGTCATGGATGCCCGCTCCCTGGAGGTGTTCAAGACCAGGTTGGATGAGGCTTTGAGCAACCTGATGTAGTGGAAGGTGTCCCTGGCCATGGCAGGGGGATTGGAAGTAGAAGATCTTTAGGGTCACTTCCAACCCAAACCATTCTATGATTCTATGAAACAGCTATACTCCATCCCAAAGCTGGCCTGCTTACAATAGGTTTCAACACAAAAGGAATGTAACTATGGTCATCTAAGGCTATGAATGAATATTTGCATTCAAATTAAGCCTCTGGTTAAAACTGATCCACAGGTCATGCCTGTAATCCCTAGCAGCATGCAGACTCATGAGAAATTATGCCATGGACTTCCATATCTGTCCTCTTTCCAATAATGCCATAAAGCTGGGTAATAAAAGTTTTCTGCATTACAGTTTCACATCTCTTAAGAGGCATGTGCTTTTACCAGGCTCCCAAAGGTGAATACCAAGTTAGAATTAAGTTTGGAGACAGATATTGAAGCCAAAATAAGGACAAATCAAGCCAGAGATGAAGGAGCCACATCAAACGGAAGATCATGGTCAGAAAGTCACAGAGCCATAAGTTTGAAAACCGAAGAGCCCCTGTTCTAAAATGAGGGCTGGAACAAGGTGAGGTATAGGAGCATAACACAAAGGAGACAGGAACCAAGGATCAAGACTAAGCAAATGAGACTGAAAAGCAAGAGAGTCAGAAGCAGAACTACAGCCCAATGGCACTGCAGACTGCAAAGAGCAAGTGGTGGAGCTGCCTGACAAATCTGCTATTAGAGGAAATTAGCCAAGAATTAGCTCCTGCACAGCTGGGCCACAGTCCCAGTTGCTCTATTGCGTCCAGCTGCAGGGCCAGTAGCCCAGGCAGAGCCCAACGGTGTGGATAAGTGTGCATTGGTTTAAAACTCGACTAGCAGGAGTAGTGTGTCCCTATAAATTTATTGGTGCAAGCAGCAGATTTAACTCAACTTATGTATCCAGTAGATCACTGCACTGATTTGCTTAGATGTGTTTAAAGTTATAGCTTTGACTACGTACTGCAAGTTTGTTCAGTGGAAATGCTTTCGTGTAGAAGAAATAGCTGCACCTGAAGGCAGGCAACAGCGTGAAGATTCCCAGAGTGGAAAGACATCCCCGCATCTCCCCCTACCGGTGTGCACATCCCCAAGCCTCCCTCAGAGCATCTAACTCCTCTGCTTCGCCTATGCCAGTACTTGGTGAAACTGCAAGAAAGAACCCTTGGGAGCAGCTTCCAGCATCGAACTGTTCTCATAATGCGGGCAACAGCTTAAAACCACAGTCCTGCTACCAAGAATTAGTCATCTGCTCCCAGAGAGTTCATCCTGCAGGCTTCGGTTCTTAATTAGATATTGCTTTTAATGGGAGGTTACAGAACACAGATTTCTCAACAGGCCTTAAGGTGTTATCCCAGTAAATAATATAGTCTTCCAGAAAATATAAATTAAGAAAGCAGTGGAAGAAAAGCTGTCTTCTCTTTTAAGATGTTCTTGCAGTAGCACTTTGATGCCTGTTTACAGAGAGGAACAGTATTTGAAGGAAATGGAAAGAGCAAAATAACAAGATGCATGTTCATTTTCTATTATAAGTATCTAATATATAGCTAACTTAGCTGATGTGATATTAAAAACTACTAGTGGCAGGAGTAGCTGAAGAGATCCTGAAGTAAGACATGATACTCAGTATGTTTAATACCCAGGATCTTTTCTGCCTTCTTTTTCAGGAGCAATGCCATTGTCAGAGCTGAAAGAACAAAGAGGAATGTGTGTAACTGCTTTTGCAAGAGTAGAGCCTTATTTGTGTTCATAAAGCTGCCACAATTCATTATTTATTTTTGCTGCCTTTGTGACCAGAAAACAGCATAGATTAAATCCCTGCTACTTTAAAAGTGACATGCGTGGAACATATCCTGGAATAAATGATTTACTCAAGTGCCATCAGTGCTAACAAACAGATCATAGCTGTTGTTAGGAGTAGGATAATTAATCAAAATAAATTAATGCCCAGGAACAAGCACTGAAAACTTTAATTTAATTACAAAAAACTTTCAGAATGTAAAATGTTTTGCAATGTATTATTTAAAGAAGCATAATGAATATGAAAATGAGCAATAGATTAGAATATGTTTCCCATACTGACCTCCTGTGCTGTATGTTTTCCTAGGAACTCTGGAATGGAAAAAAGGACAGAATAAACTGGTCTCTGAATGTGTGTCTGTAAAATTCCCAAATATTTACAAAGCAAAACATTAAAACCTGGAGATTATCATACAGTTTAAGGAGTTCTAATGAATACAATTGCTATATTGAATTAAATATAACTAACTTATTCAAGTTGGCTTAGTGGTAGCATTACAAAATATAAAAATTTTCAATTAATTTTCAGTCAGACTGGCCATAGTTTATACATTGGGAATTCAGATTCTCACTTACCCCAAGGCTTTAAACTGCCGTAAGATGCAAAGCTGCTTTATAATGGTTATAAGTTACACTTACACTCTCTTAAAATCCATTTTGTATTCCCAGTGTGGTGAAGAGCAGCCTTAATGTAAGGCAGAAACAAGTTTCTTATTGACTGCAAACATTCTCAACCAAGGATGCAAATTTAGGGCTGCTGTTTTAACCAACTGCTGCAAAGGGATTCCTTCACTGAAGCAGTGTCCTACTAGTCCCACAAGGCTTTCCTGCAGGGCAGCTTGCAACATTAGGTGTTAATATCCTTGAAAAAACAACAGAAATGTCAACAAACTCACTCCCCTCTTTTGTCCCATGTACCTATGTCATTGAAAATCATCAGCCTCAGACATGCCACAGAACATCCTTTCAATCAGATTTTAATCAAATTGCTTTTCAGCTTCTCAAGTTTTATGTAAGAAGCACATGAGCTGCTTTAATCTTTCCTCCTCCTCCCTCACTCCTCAAAAGAAAGTTTCAGTGCTCTGTGCTTACTCAAAGAATGGCATTCAGCACAGCAACAGACACATGAATCTTCTGAATTGCTAAAGAAGTGCTATCCAGAGGCTGGTATAACTTTAGATAATGACAATCGAGTGCACAATACTGGAGAATCCAGTTGAAAAGCACACAGATAATATATTTTCTTTTTAGAAGATCTTTATTGGTACAGGGAACATCCATTCTATAAATAGATGCGCTCTGCAGGCTAGGACGATTTCATCATCTTGACTTTAATGGTTTGTGAAAAACATTTAAACCATAAGCAAGGAACAGACATTAACGTTATTCAAAACTGTGAAGATGTTGCTTTTTGAGTGTAAGTAAATATTTTTCACTCTTGCTATCCTCGCATTGCCAATAACTCCAGCACTCATGTTAGTTGCTTTATATGACACTGCTTTCTGCCTAACAAGGAAATATTTGTCAAACTCTCCTGGAGTTCACAGCTATCCCAAGAGTAATGACTTCTTGCTGGTTGTCTTCCAAAGGATGTTGTCAGCCCGTCAGTAGTTCATTTCGGGTGAAAATAACCCTTGTGCTGAGGCCAGGCCAAGATCATATACCAAATAAGTCCCATTAAAACCTTCAGATAAGGCCTAAGTGATAGTTAAGTACTACACTGCTGGCCTTTGGCTCAGGAATGAATTCATCTAATATATGCAAAAATGGGTTTACTCTGAGTTAAAAATGAACAAGGTTTTATCCTGAACTCAGAGCGGGATTGGTGAGACTTGCAAAATCAGGTAGCCCAGGAGGCACATGCTCTGCCAGATTCTCAGGAGTTTTCCACTTAAATACATCAGCTGGCAGAGGGCTGATTTCATCTATATCAGTGGAAGTTCTGGATGCTGTTGCAATACATCAGTCCCTCAAGACTTGAAAGCTGGGAGCAGCCCTGACAAAGTGATTCGTGCTGAACACAAAAGCCACAGAGAATGCTAGTACCATGTACTTGCATCGTGTTCCCCCAAGATGGGAAACAGAGTGCCAGAGGATGTAGTCATGTCATCTCATCTATGGATCCATCTATTTCAGTAATGAAGCTTACATCCAAGAGAAATGGACAGGAGATAAGATAGAAGAAAGTGATTGCTGCTATGCAGATATAGAATTTAATTCAGTCTACTGATATATTGAGATCCTACGAGGTGGCAGATGACCCAGAATGGATCATGATCTCCATCACTTCATTAAAATTCTTTGGTTTTGCCTCTGTCTTGACCAGACTTAGCTTGAGCTGACAATTTTTACTCTTGCTCCTATTTCTTCTAGGCTTTGGGTCAGCTGGAAAAAAGGTCTTGTTCATACTGGAAAGAAAAAATACAAATGGGTATTTTCAGCACCATATAATTAGAGTGCAAAGCATGGCCACAGGTAAAATATAAATGCATGCAAAATACGGGAACCAGACCTTCTGCCTTACTAATGTAATTATTTATACGCGTGGCAACACATATATGCTGTGGAAAGGAATCTGTGTCAATGATAATGTTTGCATAGATATTCACTTGCATATTCATGGGCTCAGATGAAGAATATGCAGTGAGGAATGATAGGTTTACCTCCTTCCATCTCCGTGTCCTCAAAATTTGCATCCTTTTTTTTCCTTTCTTCTTTTCTCTCTTTTTATTCTGGATTATTTCTTCCCCTCCTTACTTCAGAAGTACTTGGAACAACATTTCAGAAAGGCTTATAACAGCATGTTTCCTTTTAATGATGCAGACTGCACCTTGCACTACTATACACATTCCCTTTCTCCAAGATGAACCTTTGTTATACCCAGTTATAGCTACTGCCCTCCACTCCCCCCAGCCCCCACCTCTTTTCCTACCACACTTCTCTTTCCCCTCCTCCTTCCCCTTTCCTTTTTCCCGTCATTTTCTTAACTCTGTTGTAGCCTGTGGTCAGCGGTGATAGGGAGGGATGGATAAGTCCTTGCTCTGACATTTTCCAGTGATTCTTTCCCAGGAAAGAGCCATTTCACAGCATTCCCAGAATATGCTCTCATAGTGTCAAGAAACCTTTTCCAAAGTATTCTAAGATTCTTAATCTTAAACTCCGTTATTGCAAGTGGTCTCCAATTTCTCCCCATCAAAACTTGTCCTTTGAATAGCTTCAAGCTCTCACTGGCCACTGTCATTGAATTATCTACCTAAATACAGTAGGGAGAAGTCTGACTATGTTACTCAGAAACGGCGGTGAGCTTAGTAAATCTATTGTTTTCCCATTAAAAAAAAAAAGAAATTGGTAATACTGCTCTGAATATATAGTCATTGCCAACAGTAACACACAGAGCAGCCAGCTTCCATCTGCATTGAGATTTCCCAGACAGGCTGTACAATATCACTCCAGAAACAGCTAAGCCTTGGCAATGATCAAAAGATTGATGAGGAGACACTGCAGAGATGTTGGATAAAGTTAATCAGGCAGGCCAATGAAATAAATATTAGCAGAAACCTGAGGAAGAAGTGCTGCTGACCCACTAGGATAGACATCAGCCTTTTACTCTGAAGTTCTGCATATTTTGCATATCATTAATATCCAATGTTCACAGTATATGAAGGTCATATAGGAAAACTCATATGAAACAATGATAAAAAACCTACTTTCTGCTAAAAGTATGCTGAATTCTCAAATGAGGGAGGAAAAAAAAGCGGTCTATAATTTCTTGGGTTTATGAAAGGCAAGTCCAGCCAAACTAATGCAATCTGCTCCTATGACAAGGTTACCCGCTTAATGGATGAGGGAAAGGCTGTGGATATAGTGTTTGTGGATTTTAGCAAAGCCTTTGACACTGTTTCTCACAGTATTCTGCTTGAGAAAAAGGTTGCTTGGACCTGGACCGTCATACCCTCTGCTGGGAAAAAAAAAAGACTGGATAGCTGGGCTCAGAGAGTGGTGATAAATGGAGTTAAATCCAATTGGGGGCCAGTCACAAGTGGTCCCCAGGGCTCAGTGCTGGATCCTGCCCTATTCAATATCATTACCAATGATCTGGATGAGGGGGTTGAATGTACCCATAGTAAGTTTGTGGATGACACTAAGCTGGGAGGAAGTGTCGATCTGCTTGAGGGCAAGGAGGCTCTACAGAGGATTCTGAACATGCTGGATCGATGGGCTGAGGCCAACGGTATGAAGTTCAACAAAACCAAGTGCTGGGTCCTGCACTTAGAACCCAACAATCCTGTGCAGTGCTACAGGCTTGGGGAAGACTGGTTAGAAAGCTGCGTGGCAGAGAAGGACCTAGCGGTGCTAGCTGACAGCTGACTGAAGATGAGCCAGCAGTGTGCCCAGGTGGCCAAGAAGGCAAATGGCATCTTGGCTTGTACCAGAAACAGTGTGGTCAGCAGGACCAGACAAGTGATTGTGCCCCTGTACTCGATGCTGCTGAGGCTGCACCTTGAATTCTGTGTTCAGTTCTGGGTCCCTCACCACCAGAAGGAGATTGAGGTGCTGGAGCATGTCCAGAGAAGGGCAACAAAGCTGGTGAAGGGGCTGGAGAACAAGCCTTATGAGAGGCAGCTGAGAGAACTGGGGTTGTTTAGCCTGGAGAAAAGGAGGTTGAGGGGAGACCTTATCACTGTCTATAACTACCTGAAAGGAGATTATAGCGAGGTGGCTGTTGGTCTCTTGTCCCAAGTGACAGTAGATAGGACGAGAGGAAATGGCATCAAGCTGCATCAGGGATGGTTCAGATTAGGCATCAGGAAAAACTTCTTCACCGGAAGGGTCATGGGGCACTGGCAGAGGCTGCTAGGGAGGTGGTTGAGTCACCATCCCTGGAGGGATTTAAAAGACAGGTAGATGAGGTTCTCAGGGGTGTGGTTTTGTGTTGGTAGGTATGGTTGGAGTTGATGACTTCAAAGGTTTTTCCAGCCACACAATTCTGTGATGATTCTTTGTCTTTAGCAGTAAACAGGTGCTTTGTAGACTTTCACTAACTTTATGTTAGACTGAAAGCAGATAATTATTTTAATTCCAGGACCCTTCTATTGCTTCTGCCACTTTCTGCTCAGGTTTATCCTGTTAATGTTTTAAAAGCCACTGCTTGGCATCATTCATAATTGTTTGTGCAGAAAGGCAGGAATGCTAATGCCTTTCTGTCCACTCTATTCACCAACCACAGAGAATTTTTTCCTTTCCTTGTGCAAATAAACTATATAATTAATCAGCAAGAGATTTTCATATTTCACGTTCAAAGATGCAGGGCCTGAGAGCTGAACTCAGCAAAATTCAAACTAATGACACATTTTTAACAATGTGGGTAATTAACCATTGGGATTTCTTGCCCTGGAATACGCTGTGACACTTGGAACTTTTAAACCAAGTCTGTATGTCTACAAAAAAGATGCTGTCTGCTTTAATTGCATCATACTGAACTTGGTGTAGAAACCATTGGCCTTGTTATGCAGAAAGTTAGAGTAGATGGTCCTAAGGGCTTTAGTGGCTAGGAAATATGCTCAGAAACACAGTCAATTATAAAATACAATTTGGACAAATAGTGGTAATGTGCACTATTTATGAATTCACTTTTGCTGAGAATATCAAGCACTTGTACTTAAAATTACCTTTCTGTAGGTGCAGTGGTCATACTGGAATATGCAGTGCCTAGAAAAGAATGTATAGAAGTGGAAGAGATTATGTCTTCAAGTGCAACCAAAGCAAAATTCCTATAAAATGTGAAGCCAATGTTTGCATTTTTGTTTATTTTTTAATGAGTTCTTTTTAATAGTTCTTTTTCAATAAAATAAAGAACTGATTTCAAGTAATGATAACATAGAGACTGGCTCCAGCTCAAGAACAAAAGGGTAGCAGCTCCCCAAAGTCACAGCACTTAACCCTGCATTGACCAAGATCGAGCTCCTGATACTCCCAAGTCATTGCAGTCTGTGTTTCTTCTGATCCTCATATATGTGTTCGTCACTTAATTCAGATAAGCCACAGTAAACCTGAGCATAATTACGGTTCTGTCAGATGGTTTTAACCTTGTGTGAAGAAAAATCCTTGTCAGAGAGTAAAGAGAAAATCTCCATTTCACTCTCAGCAGCCATTGCCAGAAAGACACTTCAGTCTTGTACTAATGAAGCTTTCCCTTGGAGCACTGGTCACCCAGACTAGGCAGGAAGAAAACAGTGAAGCCATTTCCACAGCTCATGCCTTGTTGGTTTGCATAAAAATTTGGCTTCCATCCAAAGAGCTAGAATCCATGGCAGCTTCTCATTCCTAGGAATTGCATATTTGAATGCTGGATGCCCTGTGTCATCCTGCCACCTCTGATTAATTCAGAAAGTTTTTACGGCATTTTTTTTGCCAGCGAATCTACCAATTGAGCCTACTGACTGTGCAAGTGTTTTTCCTAAATACTCTACACTGAGTTCCTCTAGGCAAGTAACATGTGCCATGCGTGAAAACACAGAACTGGGTTTTTTGAAGTTCAGTGACAAAGTCCCTTACTTCACTGCTTCATGGCACTGCTAGAATGGGATATCTTTCTAATGGTACTATTACCAGTTATTGCTCATAGTCTGGCACTGTTTTGCTCAACTTCGTCCAATTATCCACTTGATTGCCAGATGAACATTTTAGCCAGAACTGTGCCCTAAAATGCACCTTGTTTACGATTTTGTATTAAAAAAACCCACCAAAACCTCAACAACACTCAGTCCATTCAGGCTGTGCATGAAAACCACTAAAGCTAGTGGTTTTACCTTACTCCTCAATTACTGCATTTATTTCAGTGAAGATCCACAAGCTTCCACATGTGTTAAATATAACTCCTAGTATATTTTTACTGTGTGGAATAGTCTTTGTACAATTCAGAGTCCCCTGAGCCAGCACTAAAGTGAGGTGGCATGGTGGTCTCAGAAGAAGCAGGCATCTTGGGTGAGATGTCAAACCGAGTTCACCAGGACTGCATTTCCAGACAGCAAGGATAAGCTGAACTGGCTGGGAACATCACAGTCCTGCCTGCATAGACCTCCTGTAGCCACAAATGAGCAAGCTGTTTGTCATTTTGCAACACAAACTCTCCTCCAGTGTTTCTGTATTTTTCATTCTGAGAATTGAGAGGGAAAGCCCAAAGCTTAGCTCTTTTTTAAAATATAATACATGCCAGACACATATTTGTCCACTGCACAGTTATGTAAGAGTGGATCAACAAGTCTCTCTGCTTTTCCTTTCCCATGGCACCACAGACATGATTTAAATCCCAGTCTGCAAAGCTTGCTGTGTGCTGATGGCTTTTCACATAACAGGTTTGAGATTTCATACGCCACAGGACCACAGGTAGGCAGCTAGCTATCAATGCTGCAAGTTTTTCCTCGTCTATGGCTAGCTATTAAATAGCTATAACAAAAAAAAGAGACCTCAAATAGTCTTTCCTCAAAGCTGAATTACTCAGGCCTGAAAATTGAATTGTAGGGTTCTCTCAGAATTGATCCCTCTGCAAAAACTCAACAGAATTTTAGGAAAATTTGACTTATGAATAAACCAAAGTTACAGAAGAAGAAGAGACATACATGCTTTGGTTTTTCTGATTTTGTCTCTTCTTTCTTTTTTCTCCCTCTTCCACCTATTTACACGAGTTTTTAAATCTAGATGATCAAAGCAGTACCTATAGTGGCAGAACAAGAAGAAGAATGCCCTTCACTCTATGTGGTTCAGACCCGCACACGAACACTGAAGTACCATTTTGATGTCCTGTTCTCACAACTGTGTAATTACACCTCATGTCTCACAAATAGATTCACTGTGCACACTCGCTGAAAGAGAGAGGAACAACTGCAATGGCTGTCAAAGATAAGATTGTTATACTGATGCTCTTTCTGCTGCTGTACCAAAATTCTTGTGATGAAGTCATTGAATCACAGTAATATGTAAGTGTTGACAGCTATTTATGTTAGGTCCTTTTGAATTTGTAAACAGAAGATGGAAGAACTAAAGCAAATGCTAAGAGGTTATTTTACACTCTCTGAACTGCATGAAGTGATACAAAGACATTTCAGAGAAGTTTTACAGAGCTGAGGAAAAAAAACACTGTGGGACAGGGATTCAGATTATGTTGGAGCAAAAAGCCTAATATGATTCCCACAGTGAAAGTTTGTCCTTGTAACACCTCACTAGTCCACATCTGTATAAAGCAGATAATTAACAAACCAAGTGTGCACAGTATGCACTTGCTGACAATCAGGTTGTGGTGCTAAGGCACGGTCTCTTTTTGTATTAGATAAATACGCTATTGTGGCAAGTGTCATCTAAGGACCTAGCACACACACTCACACAAAAACAAACAAACAAAAAGGGTGTGCAGGTTCTGTGCTAACCACCAGCAGGATGTAACCCATAGAGAATTTCAGCAGCCAGCCGCATCCTCCTCCGTTGTTTCATTTTTAGATTTCATGGGAGTCCCCAGGATCTGCATGCGAGCAAAACACATTCATTCTTCACCCTGATCTTCCCTCAACCTCCCACTCTCATCCCACTAAAAATCACCTAAGAGAGAAAAGTAAATGAGGACTTGCATATGAAAATGTGAATAGCTTGCTTGGTGAAACTATAGACGGTATACATTTGGAGTTGAAATTCACAAGAAATCTTTTTTCTGTGTCTCAGTTCTAAATTTCAAACAGTTGAATGTGAGGTATTCAGGCTTTTGGGGTCATTTTTATTTATTTTTTTTAATTGCCTTGCCACATTTCTATTTCTGAACAGGTTTCAAGATAAAGGGAGTACTTTCATGTAAGTGAAATTCCCAGTTCCTATTTGAAAATGCAATGACTTCTAGTGAGGCTCACGCTGGCAGAGGGCATGTTTGGACTGATCTTGTGATATCGTAGCCTGGTTAAGACGATAAACATAAACAGATTAACATGAGAACTAACCAGTCTGGCAGCGTGGATGTCCTCACTGCTTCAGTTCTCTAATTGTACAGCATACCCTTCCATCTCCAAGAGCTTCTGTTTAACTGATTCTTAAAGAGAAATGACATGGAACCAGTAGGAAGGGGCAGTGATTATGTAAGTTCTAACAAGTGAAAAAAATGCACTATATTTGTTGCATGTGGTCATTTTATGTTATTTATGCAGGCCCCTCACCATAAGAAGGATGTTGAGGCTCTGGAACGAGTCCAGAGAAGAGCAACAAAGCTGGTGAAGGGGCTGGAGAACAGGCCTTATGAGGAGCGGCTAAGAGAGCTGGGGTTGTTTAGCCTGGAGAAGAGGAGGCTGAGGGGTGACCTCATTGCTCTCTACAACTACCTGAAAGGAGGTTGTAGAGAGGAGGGTGCTGGCCTCTTCTTCCAAGTGACAGGGGACAGGACAAGAGGGAATGGCCTCAAGCTCCGCCAGGGGAGGTTTAGGCTAGACATTAGGAAAAAATTCTTTACAGAAAGGGTCATTGGGCACTGGCACAGGCTGCCCAGGGAGGTGGTTGAGTCACCTTCCCTGGAGTTGTTTAAGGCACGGGTGGATGAAGTGCTGAGGGATATGGTTTAGTGTTTGATAGGAACGGTTGGGCTCAATGATCCGGTGGGTCTCTTCCAACCTGGTTATTCTGTGATTCTGTGATTCTGTATTTTCATTTACTTATGCTAGTATAAATCAAGAGTAACCCAGCCACTCGGGCAACATGAAGGAGTTCTCAAAAGCGAGATAGCTGTTGTTTCCTCAGCTCAGAGGGGGTCACAATTTTTTGTGTGAATATCTACTGTCACTTCTGCTCTCCCCACAAGGAAGCACGTTTCCCACTAGCTAGATGAAAATGCTTGAAAGTGCAGCATTCTGGGCTAAGAACTTCTAAATGCATTATTGCTAAAAGCATTATCACTTTCAAGCCAATTTCATGATTCCAAACACTTGGGGCTGGCAACAGTAAGCAAGTTGGAACAAATGAGGTGTAAAAGCTAAGTAAGGCCAATAAAATATACACTGCACAAAGAGCATCATATATGAATCTGTTGTCCACAGTTCTGGTGACTGACCTCTCGTTACGACCTGGAATGCTACTTACTGAACGTTTCTTCAGTAACCTCTGTCCTACTGCCAAAATCAATACTCATCTTTGTGGTAAAATGGCCTGTTATGGTACATGTTATTTAGAGATAAACTGATCATAAAGATCCTGATGAACACTGGAAAGACTGAGAGAACAGATAATGTTTTCAGGAAAAAAAATTATAAGACATGGAAAATTTTACTTATTTGGGCAGCTGAGCACAGCAGATGGCAAGATCTTCGGGGAAATAAACAGAAAGTTTGGGAAAGCAAGAATGTGTTCTAGCAATTGCCAATGATCTCATGCAGCAGGAAAATCAGTCAAAAATTAAATAGACACTCAGTAGCACCAGTGTTTTGTCAACATTTTGTAAAGAACAGAGGCTCAGCAGCCAGATAGGGTAGGACAGAGGAGGCTGACTGGCTTCGAGGGCCAGTGTTTACAAAAATAATTGTCAGGATCAGATGGTATTATGACTTTAGCAATTAGGAGTTGCTAATGGAGATTCACCAATTGTATATCAAAGCGTATGCAGCTATAATACTAAACTAAAAGTGCAGCCGCTACAGTCCACTCCGAGGTTAGTGACTATCAACTGATCAAAAAAAACGTGAGTAAGACTACATATTACATGATGGAGCAAATAATATTGTCCAAAGGAAACATTTTAATCAATTAATATGAGCATAAATATGCTAATAAATATTATATTTATTATTTATATTTATTATATTATATTTATTATTTATTATAAATATTATATTATTATTTATTATTTATTATATTTATTATTATGCTAATAAATATTATATTATATGAGCATAAATATGCTCATTGATTAATATGGTTTATAAACATAGGAATAATTTTATAACTCAAAGTACAGAGCGCTCATAAATCCATGCTATTCCATAGAAGGCCCATAACCATCTCTTTCAGGTAAAGATGGACTGAAATACACAGTATCTCACCTAGAATTTATCCTTTCTCCATTCATTGCTACTCAGATTTCACATTTCATGTCCATGGAATAAATAAGGAAGATAAGATTTGGCCTGCTATTGAATTAGCAAGTGATTTTATTTTAACGTAAGAAATTACTGATGGCCAGTATCATCCATCATTCTGCTTGTGTTTCAGAATTAAATCTCTGCTCAAGGTCTCTTTGTACATGGAATTCCTTCTTAGTCCTCATTTTAAATTACTACCATCTACCCAGCTTACAAAACTTGAAAAAAAAGCATAGCCATGAATGCAAGAAAAAGCAATTGTGGAGAGAAAGTATATGTGTTTTCTGTATATAGACGCTAGAATCATCGTGGAACTGAGATGAGCTGATCATTGTTTGCAACTGTACAGCTTTTATAACATCTGCCTTATGATCAAGTATCAATTAATAAAGTAAAGGCTGGGTATAAAAACAAATCAGATAAAACCTTTTGCATATATCTTTACTTATGTGTGATATTTATGTCTGCATATATATGTCTAAGACTGGAAGGGAGCAGGGGTTCATTCTGGCAGTGGCACTGGAGAGGACCACAACACTGATATAGTTACTTAACCCCAGAATTTTATCTCGGCACCAAGTTCTTCCTTCTACTCTCAGGAAACTCAGCTTTCTGCCCATGGAGTTGAGCTGATAGCTCCTGGTTAAGTTTGCAGATGAGATTACCTCACCAAGACAAAGCTAAGTTATTCACTTTTTCTTTAGCAGAACTTATACATTCAGTAACAACCCTGCAGTGATGAACTGGGTAAATTCCTTGTCTACTGGTGTCACAGCCTTTCTCTGGGCATCAGAAAAGGGGAAAGTATTTCAGGCAGCATTTGAAAGGGGTTCAATCAAGTAAGTTGATGCCTGGTGGTGCTATGTATGTGTATATATTAGGCTGCCATGGGCCTGGGCAGGTATACCCTCTGCTGGGTAGAAAAACAGTTGGATGGCCACGCCCAGATTGTTGTGGTAAATGGAGTTGAATCCAATTGGAGGCCGGTCACAAGTGGTGTTCCCCAGGGCTCAGTGCTGGATCCATTTCTATTCAATGTCTTTACCAATGATCTGGATGAAGGGATTGAGTGTTAGTTTATGAATGACACTAAGCTGGGAGGAAGTGTTGGGAAGCTTTACAGAGGAATCTGAACAAGCTGGATTGGTGGGCTGTGACCGACAATATGAAGTTCAATAAAAACAAGTGCTGAGTCCTGCACCTAGGACCCAACAACCCCATGCAGCACTACAGGCTTGGGGAAGGGTGGTTAGAAAGCTGCTTGTCAGAGAAGGACCTGGGGGTGTTGGTTGACAGCCAACTGGGCAGCCTGATCTAGTGGGATGTCTCTGCCCATGGAAGAGGGGTTGGGACTAGATGACCTTTAAGGTCCCTTCCAACCCTAAATATTCTATGATTCTATGATTTTATGACTGAAGATGAGCCAGCAGTGTGCCCAGGTGGCCAAGAAGGCCAATGGCATCTTGGCTTGTACCAGAAACGGCGTGGTCAGCAGGACCAGACTGGTGATTGTGCCCCTGTACTCGATGCTGCTGAGGCTGCACCTTGAATTCTGTGTTCAATTCTGGGTCCCTCACCACCAGAAGGAGATTGAGGTGCTGGAGCATGTCCAGAGAAGGGCAACAAAGCTGGTGAAGGGGCTGGAGAACAAGCCTTATGAGAGGCAGCTGAGAGAACTGGGGTTGTTTAGCCTGGAGAAAAGGAGGTTGAGGGGAGACCTTATCACTGTCTATAACTACCTGAAAGGAAATTATAGCGAGGTGGCTGTTGGTCTCTTGTCCCAAGTGACAGTAGATAGGACGAGAGGAAATGGCATCAAGCTGCATCAGGGATGGTTCAGATTAGGCATCAGGAAAAACTTCTTCACTGAAAGGGTCATGGGGCACTGGCAGAGGCTGCTAGGGAGGTGGTTGAGTCACCATCCCTGGAGGGATTTAAAAGACAGGTAGATGAGGTTCTCAGGGGTGTGGTTTCGTGTTGGTAGGCATGGTTGGAGTTGATGATCTCAAAAGTCTTTTCCAACCGAATGATTCTATGATTCCAAATCTAGATTTAGTAAGACTATGACCAAACAACAGGAATATAGATGTAGCAGAAATTGTCACCAATTTATATTATTTTGGTAATTTACATTAGCTTTTAATCTGGTTTTAGGTATTCCGAGAGGCATAGCATTAAGACCTGCAAAAAAAAATCCTGGTTTTTTTTTGCTGATTTTGATATTAACTGGATGCTCCAGCAGTTTAGAAAATCACATTAGAATCTTACACTCTCAAATTTTTTCAAAACATTAAGGCATGCAACTACTTCCAAACACTGGGCCATGAGGAACCTAGACGTACTGCTGCCCATCTAGTCTTGTATTCTGCCATTTAGATGGGAAAAAAAGTACACAGTGGAAAATATCTGTGACACGTCTTCAGAAAAAAAAGAAATTACTCCAAAAATTTAATTACTTTAAATTCATTGGCTCTCTGAATCGTAAAGTTGGTTATGTACTTTCTGTCCATTTAATATTATAACTCCTGATGTATTTGTTTTCTAGGTGTTTTAAAATACCTAGATTGTCTTCTGTACCCAGAAAAGGGGCTGACCCCAAAAGTAGCTTCCACTACAGAATCCAATAGTCTAAATATTTACATGGAAATCTTTCCCTTAGTTCTGCATTTACAATTGTTCAGTTTCAATGAACCTTGTTTGCTCCTTGGCCAGACAAACTGAAGGTTTTTTATCTACCGTCTTAGAACCTTTTTTTTTTTAATTATACACCCATCCACTTATTTTCTCTCTAGTATAATTATTTCAAATCTAAAGATTCTGTCTTTCCACTGTTTCTAGCAATGTCACAGGAAAGGCTGTACAACTGTCTTATCAAAATGCGATCAACATTTGCTTTTATTTTTTCAATAAAAGAGCATTTCTAACTTCCCCAAAAATTAGGTATAGTATGAAAAATGTTATTAAAAAATTTCTGTTCCCAGTTTTCACTCAACAAACTCAAATCTCCTTCAGAAATTATTTGTAGTAATCCATTCAACCACCTACCTTGTCTCACTTTTACTATTACCAGACAAATAAAACCAACCTGTGCAAAGATTTATTCTTCAGCCAATGTATCTACAACCTTCCTACAACTGTAGAACTGAATGGATATTCATGTCTTTCCTATTACGAACTGTAAAATCCCGAGCTAATTCCAAGACAGGGAAAATGTGTTTCAATGGGAGCAACTTTGAGATACTCCTCATCTCTTCTGTACATTCAGAACCTTGCAAGGTAAAATCTATGAGCCACTGAGTAGGGATCTCATATTTATTTATGTAAATCTTAGTGGCAATAAATAAGTATTGTTCTTCCTAAACAGATAAGTATATTGATAGGAATGGTTGGACTCGATGATCCAGTGGGTCTTTTCCAACCTGGTGATTCTATGATTCTATAAAGATGGTTGAGATCAATACTTCTGGCAGATGATACTCCTGGCAGCCATGAGAGAATGGTTATGAAAGATTCAACTTCTATTTGGAAACCTATCTTACAAGTTACCTGTTTTTCTTTGGATCATATTTGAAACATGAATTCATAGTTATGTCTCCCTCTTCAAAGGTAGTGTAGAATAAAGGAAGTCAATTCTGACAAATCATTATTACTATTAAAAAAAATTTAAATTACTAACTATTTCAACATGTATGTTAACCTGCCCACAACTGTAGAACACTTTGTACCCTGGTAGGCTATTTCCCAAAACAGGGTAGCAAACACCACAACTATGTCCTTTAATGGTTTTTGCTTCACAGAACAATTTATCATTTGAGTACAAAGACATAATACAAAGTCAAAACTACTCAACTGATAAGTAATGGCCTTAAATGGTTTCCTTTCTCGCCTTCATGTAGAAAGCAGACAAACTCTGGCTTGCTTTGCTTCAAGGGTTAGCTCAGACAGATAGACACAAACTTCTCTCGACTGTTCCTTCTCCCTTTCATATGCCTGAGTTTGACTACTTGGTTCAGGCAGAAGCTGGATCAAATCCAAATATAATATGTGCAAACGTGTCATGGACCAATAATTTTATCTTTTGACCAGCGAAGAACAATTCTTAGTGGCGAGACTAAAGCTAATAGGTACTATTTTGCACTATCTATTTCTAAATACATCTGTATTATAGAAAGCAATTACTTCACATACTGATGATTATTTAATGAAAGTAGACTGATAAGAATTATCATCCACTGATTGCTTGTAGTTTAAGCTTTGGGAGAAGGGCATATAAGCCTTCACTTTCACATTCTGTTCCTTGACTCAAGCATACAGGGCTTGGTCTGAAGATCTGTATCATGTTCAATATATATATATATAGCTTGTGAGGTGGCCATAGTGCTGGGATAAGCAAATACAGCTTTTAAGTCTACACCTCTTCCTGTTTATAAATAGAGTCCTGAATGTTAAGTATTACAGATGGTACCTTCCAAAGGAAGCCATTAAACACTCTAATTTTACTGTATCCATTACTGTACACGCAATTAGAAAATGCATGCATATTTATGTGGATGAAGATGCAAATTGGGTCTGATCCTCATGCTTCTGACAAGTCCCTAATGTTGCAAAATCTGTGTTTTCCACAGCATAAAAGGACAATTCACCCTATTAGGAACAGTACATGCCCTTTAAGCCTTACACAGAGATACCCAGGTGCACACACGCACTGGTTGTTGTGGCTGGGGACAGACCCAGGAGAAAGCTGTGCTCCCTGGCCACAAAGGCCACATCACCCCAGCTGTGCACAGGCTCTGCAGCCTGCTGTCCTGATGCAGCCTGCAGTCCTGATGCAGCCCGCAGTCCTGATGCAGCCCCGAGCTGCCCTGCACCTTCTGCTTGCCTATTGTAAGGACTTTACAGTTAAGACTTAAACAGACCAATAAAAGCTACCAGGGACAAAATCAGCAACTATTTGAAGATACTCCTACAGCAGAAGGATCTATTACAAGACTGATAAAATAACTGTGTTTAATAGGGTATGGCAAAGTTAATTCTGAAGTCCAGAGGCTCCTTAGTGGCTGGAGACTGGGAAGGCAAAGGGGCAGACAGGTGGAGAGTCTGCTCCTGGAGCCACAACCCCAAAAAACTGCAAAATTGACAGCAAACCCTATATAATCAAACTGACAGACAAGCTCCAGTAATCAAACCAAGGAGGGATGTTAAAGGTATTTGATCTCCAGTGAGCTATTGTGAATGAAGATGACTACTGCCGAGCATGTTGTGTAATTAAAAAAGACAGAGGATGAGAGGAGCATTTCTAGATCAGTCAGGCTAGATCCTAAGAAGATAGAGAGCTGGGTAAAACAATGTACTGTAATAAAAGTTTTAACACCATATACTGGAACAATCTTGGTAAGCTAAATTTCCTTTCTTTTCCTGAGAGATTCAGCTGTATGATTGCTTCTTTCTTGCTAGAAGACTGATGTATTCCATTTTCTCTCTCAGGAAATAACATTTTATTTATGTTGCTCCTTTCCCGTATATTCAAGAATGTCTAGTTTTATGCACTCAGTTATGTTAAGAATGGTTTCTGGCACCTTCTGTGCTGCAGGTACAATTTGTTCAGTTCTTCTGTGTTGTCCTCTGACATCACTGGGCAACACAGTGATGCTGTGATACCAGTGTCTGTCACAGGTTTGCCTGACAACTCAGAACTTCCCCTTAAAAGCACAAATCTAATCCTCAATTTGCTAATGCATTTTTAACAAAAGAATATATTTTGTTTGGATTACGCCATGCAATAATTACTTATTTTGAAACATTCAAATTACTTCTGGATGCTAATTAAATGCTTGTGACTATTATTCTCCTCATAGTTACCGTAGCGTAATTACATCCCCATCTTTCACAGCAGAGCTCATTTGTGAAACCCTTGCTTAAAGAGTGTCAACTACAACCCATGAGATTTAGGTGACTAGCTATGATAACAACGGAAAAAGCACAGCAAAGGTGAGTGATTCCTAAACAAACCTTATTTTTTTAGTGGGATTACCTGGATAAGCATTACAAATAGTGAAAAAAAACAGAGGAAACTGAGACTAGGTCATGAATAATTGTTTAACCAAAACATAGCTAATTAATTATTTTGAAAGAAGTTTGACCTGTAACACACTGTACAAAGACTAATCATTACAGAAGCTCTGTAAATTGGGAGATATTTTGGAGCTATAGTAGGTGTGGGATGTGTAAAGATAGAAGTGCTTCTGCTCTATATGGAGGATGAGCAATGCTCTAAAGTTACACAGGGATGAACTGATAAAGAAAGTCCTTCACTTTGGAGATCTTGGTTCCAAGATTTTGGAAAACCTTCAGAAAAGAACACAGTTATTGAAAGCTGCATTTCAAGCATTAAGGATCTGCATTTGCTTTGAGACATATTATTTTCAGTGAGACACTGAATACCTCACATATACAGATCACCAAAGAGGAGTTACTCTTAATTGTATTGGAATTATAGCAATAGATGACTTTACACATATTAATTCATCGTAACAATCCATAACTAGATTTGTAGCAGCTGGTGTTTTCCATTAAATGAAGGTGAATGGAGGATTGCCCATGTGTTTGCAGCTGGGATTTTACTTGCTTTATCAGAATTTTCATGTTCTCACCATTTGTATTATTCCTTGCTCTAGTGATTCTGGCTTCTCTGCCAACTGAGCATTGCTTCAAAGGGACTGAAGCTCAGAAACGTCTCCAACTCTTTGATTTTTATTTTTTATATTTTTAAATATCTAACCTCAAAAGTTTGCTATGTTAACTAAAAATATGACTACTCATTAGGCTACAGTGCTGCAAGTAGGTTTGCCACATCTGAGCAACAAGATGAGAGTAGGTCACTCTATGTGGGATGCAGATGGAGGGATTATGTTGATTAGAGACCAAGGCAGAACCAAATCTATCTCTTGGTCAATTTTGATACTACTTAAATAGCACTATTGTTTTAATTATCATAAGAAGTCATAGAGACAAGTAGTAATGTTGAACTTAACTCCAACAGGCAAAGGTTCCCTCATAAGAAATATGTGCATGGATAACAATGATTTATCATGATATACATGGGTGGTGGGGAGGGGAGGGAGACTCTAAAATGTAATTGCCTATCTGGAGGAACTGACCAAACAAATGACATGCCATTCCACAGCACAGCAGCAGAGGGAACATTGAATTTTTCATTCACATGGACACAGTAACATCAGTGCCTTGTTACATAGAGAGATGGAGAGGAATTTGAGTCTGCTCTGAAATTCTGGGGGGAAAAAGCCTTGCCCACACCATGCAACATGACCTTCAACTTTGAGCACTCGTAGAGAAGTTTACTTCCAACTGTGTTTGCAATCAAACGGCATAGAGGATTGTGTTGGACTTAATCCCTTGCCTCTGGCCTTCATTAATCTGTAGTGTATAGTTACTGATCATGGCGTTGATTTTCTTTTGTGGCTTTCTAATATGATTTGTCTTCAGACTCTCAGGCACAATATCAAATAGAATTCCATTCTTTTTTACTGACATGTTGTTGAAATCACAGCCTGTCAAGAGCACAGACTTCTGTTCATTGCTAACACTTCTGTGGGCACGAATGACACTGCAAGCCAGAACCTGGGCAGGATCAAGGACACTACAAAGCCCTGGGGGTGCAGGTGAAAAATATTGGTGCCTAAGTTATCTTTTCTTCCTTTTTACCAGTTAGAGGAAAGGGTGTATCCAGAAATAGACATATAATGCAAATCAAATTCTGGCTTCATGGCTGGTGCCATCGTGAGGGTTTTGGCTTTTACGACAACGGGACATTCTTTGATGACTACAGCCTGTTAGGGAGGGATGGGATCCATCTGTCTAGAAGAGGCAAAGGAATCTTTGGCAGCAGGCTGGACAACTTGGTGAGATGAGCTTTAATATGAAAGACTGGGGACGGGGTCCAAAGTGACAATTCTTTCACCATTCTATCCAGCTAGAGAATAAGCGAGACAAATCAGAGTAGCAATAAATGCTTCTCAGCTGCGTTCCAAGACCACAAGAAGACCAGCCAGCTAGAGTGTATGTATACCAATGCATAGAGCCTGGGGAACAAACAGGAGGAACCAGAGCTCTGTGCCCAGTCAGGAAGTTATGATACCATAGAAATAACTGAAACACGGTGGAAGAACTCACATAACTGCAGGATCGCAGTGGATGGGTATAGGCTGTTTTGTAAAGAAAGGCAGGGAAGTAAAGGAGGAGTCGTCACAATCTATGCTAAGGAGAATCTTGGACGTATAGAAGTCAGCGGTGGTGATTGTGGAAGCTCGATTGAATGCCTTAGTGTCAAGATCAGAGAGATCATCTCCAAGGGGGAGTTTTGCAGCAGGCATCTGCTACTGACTTCCAAACCAAGAAGATAAGGTCAATGAAGCAATATTTGGGTCACTTAATCAATCTTTGCATCAACAGAACCTGGTTCTTATGGGTGTCTTCAACTATCTAGCTGAACTATCTATTGTGGAAAGCAATTCAGCAACTCGCATGTCATGCATCAGCTTCCTGGAATGTATAGAGGACTGCTTCCATATACAAATGTTTGATGTGCCAGCCAGGAATGAGGCACTACTGGACTTGCTACTCAAAAAACCAAGAAAACCTGCTTTGTAGTATCTCAGTTAGTGATATCCTTGGCTGCAGTGATCACAATATTGTGGAGTTTCCGATGCTGCTGAGCATTCTGAAGGTTTGTACTAAGACAAAGTTTTTGGAATAGCAAACTTCAGCTCACTCAGAGTTCATTTGGGAGTGTTCCTGTGGGAAGCTTCCATGGAGAATAAAGGAAGTGATAGTGAGTGCTGGGAGTTTTACAAGAACTGTCTCCTGGAAGCAAAAAAATGTTCAACCTCTTTAAGGGTAAGAGAAGTAGGTGGAGCAAGAGACTCCTTTGGCTTAACTATGAGCTTCTGAATCTACTAAAAACCAACAGAGAAGTGTACCAAAGATGGAAAAGCAGGTGAACATTCATTGAGAAATACATGGGCATTGCCAGGGTGTGCAGAGATGCAGTTAGAAAAGCAAAAGCTCAGCTTGAATTGAAACTGGCCAGAGATGTCAAAAACTACAGGAAAGGGTTCTTCATGTACATAATCAAAAAGAAGAAACAGAAGGAATATATTGTCCCCTCTGTAAAAGAGGAGAGGTGAATTAGTAACAAACGCTGAAAAGGCAGAAGTTCTCAACACTTTCTTCACCTCTGTCTTTATCAGCACTGATGGACCCCAGGCCCTGAGAACAGAAACCCAGGTTGATGCAAACACAGACCCACCATCAATGAAGGAAGAGTTGGTATGTATACTGTTACAGGAGCATGACCCCTACAAAACAATGGGCCCTGACATTATCCACCCAAGAGTGTTGAAAGCTGGGTGAGACCGCTGTCTATAAGCTTAAAGAACTTGTGCAACTCTGTGGAAAGGGACCTGGGGGTCTTGGTGGGTAACAAGCTGCATATCAGTGAACAGTGTGATGCTGCAGCAAAGAAAGCCAACAGAATGCTGGGTCACATCAACAAGGGCTTCACCAGCAGAGATAAAGAAGTTGTTATCCCACTTTGCTCAGTGCTTGTCAGGCCACACCTGGAATAATGTGTTCAGTTTTGGTCCCTGTTATACAAAAAAGGTGTGGACAGGATGAAGAAGATCCTGAGAAGTACAGCAAAGATGATCAAAGTACAGGGAAGCCTGACATGTAAGAAGAGGCTGACAGAACTGGGTTTGTTCAGCCTTAAGAAAAGAAGGCTTGGGGGAGACCTAATCACCATGTTTCAGTACTTAAAGTGTGGCTACAAAGAAGGTAGGAACCCACCGTTTTCAAGGAGTCACATGGAAAAGATGAGAGGTAATGAGTACAAGTTACTCCTGAGGAGATTCCAATTGGACACAAGGAAAATATTTCACGATGAGAATAATCAGCTATTGGAATGATCTCCCCAGAGAAATGCATTCCCCAACATTGGACACTTTTAAAATTCAGCTGGACAGGGTACTGGAGCATCTTGTCTAAATTGTGCTTTTGCCAAGAAAGTTTGGACCAGATGGTCCTTGAGGTCCTTTCCAACCTAATATTCTCTCATTCTATGAGTCTACAATTGAGTGAAATATAAGCATAAGCTTAGAGGAGTACAGTGGTGACAGAAATGCAATAAAAGGCTTTATATACAGAGTGCATAAACTGGGCAGCAAATGAGTTATAGTGACTTGTATCCATTTAATACTTAATGGCTATTCAAAATTGGTGTTACTACATAGATTTATCATTTGCTGGGTTCACATTAAACCTTGAAGCTGGGGAAATGTGTGCTTAATAAAGCTATCCAGAGCTGGTTTGGGAGCTTTGAGGAAGGTCAGCAAAATGCATTAAAGTTCATGATGGCAAGGAATTAACTTTCCTATTTAAGCACGCATACTTACTAAAAATTGACCTTCCAAGAAGTAAGTATTTAACATATCTTCTGTCAACCCTGCATGAGATATTTGTCTTCTACCATTCATTTTCATGGTCAGTCAACATTTACTTTTCTGTACTTAAATAAAGGAGTGGGAAGCCCTACATGTGAAAACGTGTTTCCTTTCATCTTTCCTGCTATTATTCATTCTAAAAACTACTACCAGCTACTACCTACTACCAAGTTATTATTAACTACCAAATGATTCAGTTCATTTTGAAAGATTTTTTTAAGCTGCAAATGGAGCTGTCCTTAGAAGTGAGGAAAAATGTTCCATCCACTCTAGCAATGCAGTTATAGCACCTGAAAATTTATCCATCACTAGTGCTTCACCATAAACAGGGAAGGAATCCCAAAGTCCTTTCTGGATCAAAAGTGATGAAGAAATGGCTCCAGATTGTAGCACAAATTTAAACGTCATGGTGCTTGCACTCAAGGCTTTTTTAATCTGAGTCAGTGTTTCTTCCTACTAAACACAGCTGTCACTCTGTAAGAACACTTACTGTAGAACTCCAAGTATCCAACCGTGGCTCATGGTAAGAGAAACTTTGACAGGACAGTCCCTCTACATTATCACAAATGCCAGTGCATAGGCAAAATAAGAAACCATGTGCTGGTCTAATTGAGAATCCCATCAGATAGTAAAAGCCAAGAAAATGACATGAAAATGAATAATTTTTCAGTATTGTGCACAGCTCATGTTACAGAAACCCACAAAATTCAGGAAAAATGGGCATAAAGGCAGATACATTCAGCCGCAAATCCCTCCAGCTCCACTATCCAATTTTGCCACTGGCCATTAGCACTCATCTATGGAATAAATGCAAGAAGAACAGTGATGAAATTGTCCATTCTTTTAAATAGTCAACTACCTTCATAACCAGTCATCTAAGAACTTACCAAGGTGAAGACTGCACCTGAAAAAAACTTTTAATAGCCACTGACCTGTCTCTCATAGGAACGTCTAGTCATTGCTTTGGCACTCTTTGTTTTTTGTCTTCACAACATCATCAGTTAACAAGCTCCATCAATTCACTCTGCATTGCCTGCACAACTACCTCCTTCTATTTGTTTTGAAGTTGGTTGATAGTGTGAGTGTAGAAGAAGCCTTATACTGTAAGAAGTAGTGAGTAATCACTGGCTACCTGCTTTCTCTGAACAATCTTTCACTGTAGAGTTTTGTGTCATAACTCCCTTAGTCACCTCCTCTTCACAGTGAAGACAACCACTCTACAAATGTTAATGAGGTTTGAGTTTTCCCTTTTCTTTCCTATCACAACAGTATATTTCCAACTGAAAGAAAATTTCTAACAGAATAAAGATAATATTTGCAAATGCCAGTAAGGCTTCTGCCCTACTCTGTTCCTTGCAACATAAGGTAATACTTTTATGCTACTTTTCCAGATCAATCAGAACTTGCATAACACTTACTAAATAACCTCAGTAATTATTTACATAAGGAAACTCTAGCAATATGTGTCTCTCTATTCATCAGGGCCTAGAAAAGTCAAAGAAGATTGTGTGTGGTTCACATGTCAGACAAGTGTGCACAATCTCATTTTACAGCAGGGCGGTAGTTGCTGAAGTATCTGTGGCCAAGAAATTCTTCATGCAAATTATCTGACTGCATTGATCTGCCTGATGGTCTGTAGGCATCAAAGAGCAGTCAGTCACATTGCATTTGGGAGAAAGGTGACGGTTAAATATTAACATTAAGATGTTATAACAAGAGCGAGATTTCTGTAGGGTATATTTCTATACATACTTCAAGACAGACTGCAAAATACCTAGTTAAAGAGCTTCACAACCCAGACATGCCTAACTCCTGCCGAAGTCAGTAAGGCGTGTGCAGCAAAATCACCATTACACTAAGAAAATCTGTCTGTGAACCCTTTCAATAGGGTAATAGGAAATAGGAGGAGATAATAATTGTCATCCTTTCTTAATTGTTTTCTGATAGTTCATTCAATCCTCCTCAACTCTCAGTATCTCTATATCCCTCTCCTTAATTTGATGCTACCTTGCCCTAAAAATATCAGCCTTTATATAAATGGACTAAAATCTCCTTCTCTCCTATTGGAACCAGGGTATTCCCCAGCCACTAGATCTGTATGGATGAACAGTGTTCAGACCCAATATGACGTTCACACTCACACCATCTTCCCAGCCTCTGGCACTCCACAGAGGAAACCTGGGTGTAAGCAGCAGGCAGTGACCAAAAGGATCTTGGTGATAGTGTGCTAGTTTTGGCTGGGGTAGAGTTAATTTTCTTCACAGTAGCTAGTATGAGACTACATTTTTGATTTGTGCTGGAAACACTGTTGATAATACAGAGATGTCTTAGTTACTGCTAAGCAGTGCATTTGTTTATATTTAGATATTCTTTTGAATATAAGTTTGATACACAGCATAAGTCTAAGAGCTTTGCTAGTGACATTTACATGCCTCACTAGTATTCAAGAGTATACTGGAATTCCTATTCTATTGCCTGAAACCATTCTAAGAACTTAATGAGAACATTTTGTTGACCTGACAAGAGTCCAAAAAACCCAAACATTGACCTAACAAGAGCTGCACTTTCATTCTGCAGATCAAACTTACGGTGGTACATTTTCAGATAGGCATAATCAAAATATGACTATTGGAAGTGTTTTATTTGGGTTTCTAATATTTTATGTGTGGATGCTTGTTTATGGGTAGGAAGAACATAGGAAAGAGCACCAGGGACCAGAGCCCTACTGTATATTTTCATAATCTGAGAATCCAAGTCTATTCCACAGAAAAGACACACAAGTGAGTTTTTTTAGAGTGATGAGAGGAAACACGCTTGAAATTTTATTTCAAGATTTAAACTAATTAATTGCTTTATATTGTCAATGTTTTGTGCTCCATCAATACATTGTGTCGTCAGGCTGGGCATCAGAATGGTTTCGAGAATAGTATTGATCCATATTCTTCTGGTGTTTTAGACTGTTGTAATCCAGACAGGTAACAAAGGGAGTAATTGTTCAGCCAAACTTATGTTGAATCTGGTTCTGTGTCAGAGTATATCAAACTAAACTCTTAAACAGTCAGTGGAGTTAATTATGTGGAAAAATAATTGTACCAGGGAAAGGAAAATGAAGGCCCTTTGACAATATGCACAGCATTGTAAGCATTGGAATAAGAAATAGTGTGCCTAAGATGCATGGCCTCAGACTGCCTTCTGTTTTGCTAAGGGCAAGTGTAGTTCATCAAGTTTTTGAATCTCGGTAGCTTGTGATGTACCTTACAGTTCTTTGGGATGTGTGACACTGTACTGAAGTACTAACAGCTTAATCAGCTACCATGTTACAGACGTCGGCTAGCTATGCCGTGAATGTGTTGTACCCATATATAAATTGGATCAACCTACCTAAAATTTCTTATATACTTTTAATTTGTATTTATATTTTATTTACAATTGTATCACCATATATTTTATTTGAAATTAAAGTGTTTCACTGTATTTCATATAGTAGACCTGAAGTCCATAATTAGATTTTTCTTTCATGCATTGAAGAGGTACATTATGCCCATTTTATGCTGAAAATATGTGTTTTCTGTGAATGTTACTGAAAGAGGAAATCATGCGTGGTTTGGACAGTGAAGCAGAAAAACTCCGTGGCTATTCTAGGGAGATTTCAACATAAATAGGCAATATACAATTGCAGTACCACAGAGTTTATTTATAGATGCATATTATGACATGCAGATAAGCTGTGAGGAGACAGTAATAAAACAATTTCTCAGTTCTACATGTTTTATAAATTTGTGCAAACTTTATTTACAAAGGAAATCTTTCTACTCCAGTTTCGGAGCATATATTTACTGGATTTCTTTTGTATTAGTATGTAGTAGTCCACATCTTCGGAACCTTTAAAATTCACTGAAGATAAATTGTTCTATTAGATTAGAAAGCATTTTCTCCTGCACAGAGTGCCTTCTGTTTCTCCACCTGTGTTTTTTCTTGAGGGTGGAGATTCCCAAACAGAAACCTGGGGGCAGGAAGAAACCCCTTTCCAGGTCCTGGTGTTGATATAACCCTAGCTATCTGTTTCTGCATTGTTTTTAACAATTAGTTGTAGAACTGCTCCTCTGATATCCTTTATTTTTTCTGAGTGCAGTACCACTAAATGTGAACATTCAAAACATAATCAAAAGCTGCCTAACGTATAATAGCTGACTTAAAAAATATCAGAATTCTTCAACTTTGAATTTTTTTTTAATAATCTTTTTGGATCAAAATCCTTTGGATTTTATATTCTTAAGGTGTCTTTGACAACCATGAAGAAGAGAAACTTTAATGTATTATCTTTGTAAATGAAAAATGAGACTTCCATCAAATTATACAGATGTACAGGTCCAGTAGACCTGCAATAGAAATGCAGGTTTAGGGTAAAAAAGATCCATGACTGGATCATTTCTGAGAGCTGCAGAGTGACAGGGGGAAATCAAAAATTTCTAAAGAAGGAAAACCACACAATATAGGACAGAAGACTAATGGTCAGAAATGTATAAAATATATCTTCTAACATGTTATCTTCTAACATTCTGAATTGTTGATTTTTGTCAAGGAGGGGAGTGTTATTGATGGCATCCAAAGATTTTTCACATTACAGGCGATAAGAGTGTTTTTATAAGTTTTTATCCTGTTTTGCTAGATATTCTTCTTATTATTCAAGGAAGCAAGTCCCAGCCTTCTTAAAACATAAACTGTGTAAAGGTTCTACTTGGGTTTGTTTTTTTTTAATTTCTGTGAGATGTAGGTATACCTAGCTACTCAGGGATTTTTAATACCTTACAGGCAAGAAGGTACATTAATAGTGTTAGATGATCCTTGCTAAGAGAAGTTCCATATGACAGAAAGAAGGAAAGCATGAGCTTTTTTAAATGATATGATACAATTCTTCAAGTTGTAGAAATAGTTCTGTTTTGTGGTTTGGGTTTCCCCCCCGCCTCGTTACTGTTTGTTTAGTCCTAGGTTATTTTTATGCTAAGAAACCACAGAATGCTATGTAGAGTCTGTTGGATTCATGGTGTCTGGTCTAAAAGCATTTCTCTAAAAATATCAGAGGATTATGGGTTATAGTAGCAAGTTTCAGAGCTGCTTAAAGTTAAATAACTATTTTGTATTTGTTTTCTAAAATAACATAACAAACAAAAACATATCAACTTTCTTGAAGTTACAGCCAATTAAAATCAAAGTTTATATACATATATATGGAATGGTTTGAGTTATAACTGTGAGAGAGTGTATTTTGTACAGGGCTGTAATTTGGTTGTGTTTAATTCCTTGTAATTTTTAGACCTAAACATAGTGCATTTTGCAGGGTTTGGTTTGAAAGTACTGGAGATCATCATTCACCAGGTGGGTACCACACAAGCTTCACAGACAGCATCTGTGGAACAACCAGGGTCTGGCTGAGGTGGCCAATAAGGCACCTGCATTAACAGTGCGAATGGGCTTTATGCATGCAGGTAGTTTGCTGCAAAGTTCACTCATTTTTCAAAAGCCAAAAAACAATTCCATAAAAAAAATGACAACAGCTTCTCTGTTATTTGAACTAGAAGAAATACAAAATTAACTTGTCAAAGGAATGTCAGAACTTTCATTCCCAATCTCCTCATCCTTGCTCCCACTGTCTGTATTTTTGTTTAATAGGGACTTTTTTTAAAAAGTTGAGTGCAGAGTCCTCAGTGTTAAGTCCAGCAAGTTTTCCACATGACAAGAGAGTCAAAGGAGCCCACCTCCACAGACAGGGAACAGCATGAACCAGGGGCCCTTCCACGGTGGACTGAATCCAATGCACACTGACAACGTTAAGATTTCTGCAGCAGCAGTAGCTGGTTTGGCTTTTCCCCACACTGATCTTTGTAGAGCCTGCTTCTGCTCTGTGCAGGCAGAAGTCACCCTATGAATCACCTCCTAAACTCATACTCAGACTGTCTTTACAACATCAAAGTCAAAGACCTGTCTGCCTTTACAGCATGAGTTCCCAAAGGTTGTGCACTAGTTCATTAATTCTCGTAAAGGCACATTCAGCACACATATGCAAGCAAAAGAATGTAAACATATTGGTTTTGCTGTGGATGTGGAAAGGAAGAATTTTTTTTTTTCTTAATGAAAATCTTTCTTAAAGGATGTCTAGCATCAGGATGACAAATAGAAGGAGGGAGGCTGCTCCACATGCTTCTTCTTCCTGCACGTACTTCTCATATCACAATTTGTTTCATTTACTGCAAACACCAACATCAACATTTAAAAAAATATTTCTTCAAAGACCATCTATGAAAAATGCAAAAGAAAACTGATTATTAAAATCTGCTACTGAGACTTGGTGAGAACGTCTTCATAGGGAAACCAGAGACCCAAATGCATGTGGGAAGACCAAGAACTGAAAGGATGAAAGCAAATTCCAAAGTTCATAAATCCATAAGAAAAACAATCTAGTCTGGATCTTTCAGGTTATTTACAATGACACTTTCCCACATTTTATGCCAGTTTCGGTGGTAAAGCCTGAAGGATGATGAAGAATGATGATCTCTCCCTTCCCAAATGGCTTCATTCTAGCAATTCTCTTGCCAGTTTCACCAATACCTTTCCTATTAGAAAGAGAAATGGAAGCTTCCAAATTGCTTATATAGCCATAACCCTTTATAACATGATATTGATATCTTTCTTTCTTTTTTTTTTTAAAATTCACTCCTAACTGGTTAGTTCATTTGAATTAATCTCAACTCCCAAGTACCATCCTCTTAGGAGACTGAAACTATCCTCTCAATTTCCATTTCAGCCTCATTCCCCAAACTTACTGTTAATCACTTTTACTGCAGGGATTAGATATCCTGTTATATTGCCATAGGATTTTTAAATATTTTGTCTTAGACCATCATCTTAGTTCAGTTTAACTTCACATGAATACTGGAATTGCTATTTGTGCTCTAGATGTATCAGATTACTTTTGTGTCTTCTTCCCAGGTAACACATATTAACATTTCACAAATCTTTCTAAAACCATCATGCTTCTATCAAAAACAATGGAAGGAATGTTAAAAGTAGGATTCTGGAAATTGTTTAAAACCACGCACACAGACGCTCACGCACACGTACTTGTACCCCTTGTTGACATAAGCGTATATGTGCTACAAAATGAGTGACTTCACTGGTTTTACTTTCTATGCTTCGTCTGATGTCTAAACTGCCACATAATTTTGCTTAAAATTATCCTTAAAAATTTCTCTTATGTTTGTGAAGATTCCACATTGTAGGAGGTACAAAAAAGTAATTAAGGGAAAAAGGCTCAAAAAAAGGGGGTGAATCAACCAACAAACACAAATAAAAAAGTCAACTGAACAAAAAAAAAAGTCTATTTTATTCCATCTTTTGCTTAGTTTCCTTCTGCCTGCTTTCAAACCACAGGCTCTGCTCCAGCTTTGAGAATGTTCCCAAAAGCTCTAGATTTGCAAAACATCAGTATGTATAGGAATCTATGTTCGACTGATAACCTTGAGAGTTATACATCCACTTTGGGCTGAAAGACAACTCCATTATGCATCTAGTGGCAAGATCCTTGCATGGCAGACACTCTAGACATTCATACCTTGCATGACTTGCATGGTGGGGTGAACTGAGGCCGGCTCCAGTGTTTGTCCTTCACTGTCTGCTTTCAAGTTTGACCTTTCACATTAATGCAATGCATTGCTTGGTGTGAGATCGTATCAAAGCTCCATCAGATCCTTGGGTGCCTAATAATTTTTTATCATCAGACTTTTAATTGGAAAGAAAAGGTTGAATTAACAGTCCCTAAAATGACTTTTTTTAAAATGTGCCAGAACGGGGGCCTTCTGCATTGGTGGCTTCCATTTGCAAAATTGTGTGACTCCCTGATTCATTTTATGAGCAAAGCACACAGCACTCAGTAGCAGTGGTTCAGGCACATCAAGAGCTTTCAGTATACATGGAAAAAAAGACATGTTCTAGGCAGAAACACAAAGCTCCATATTTCTAACTTCCCTTTGTCGAAAAACATCACCAGGTGCAAAATGGATACATAACAAGAAGAACATAGTATGAGCAGAAAGCTTGCATAACCCCTTCATTTGGCATTCCTGCAGCAGTTATGGGCTGATTATCTCCAATTCTGGTACTGACAATTCAGGGATGACAATGAAAATTATGCAAAAAATGTAGAGAAGAGCTATGAGAATGCTTAAAGAATTACAAGATGTCCTTAGTCAGTGAAAAACTATAAGCTTAGTCTATTTAGCTTACAATGGAAAAGGTGAAGAATCAATTTAACCCCTGTCTGTGAGTAACAGCAAGAGGAGTGAAAGGCCATTTGGATTAGCACATGAGTGTGACTGGCTAAAAGGTGCAGATGGACTGGTCTAGATGGGGAATAAAGTTTTTTCTGTAAGTGATGATAGTTAAGCACTGGAACAACTTGTCAAAGGCTGTGGTGAATTCTCTGTGGCTGGTAGTTTTTGAAAAAGAAGATGAGGTTTTCATAAGAATTCTGCTTTGGTTCTAATAGCAATCATTTTGGGGAAATTCTAAGACTGGTGTTATGGAGGGAAAGCAAATTGGAATATCTGTGACTGCTTCTGATGCTGTAATCATGTTACTTTAAAGAATCAACTAGAACTTTGTACTACTGTCTGTTTAGATGCCTTCTGTGGGTCAGGTCCTGGTTACTCATAAATTTCTCATCTTTAGGTGGGACCACAACATTCAAAAAGTGGACCATTGCTGTAGACTTGTCTGCAGGTTTTTCATGGTTGCTGCTTGGGTCAATGAAGGGAACATACCTGGGGTACTGATCATAGGCCCCATTTTTATTAAAGCATTTCGCAATGACTGTACATATACATGCAGCATCAGCATGTGTATATTTAGCTTATTAATTAAATGAAATGTTGTATTTTAAGAAGTGCTTCTGCAAGCATCTGTATTGCAGTGTATGCTTTACAGATAAGACAAGATGATTAACAGCATCTTTTCTGAACAAAGGTCAAAAATCAATGCAGGATAGTAGGCTCCCAAAGTAAAAATGCACCTCTGGTTTTGGCTTTCAGTTTGCAGCTTTCATAAGGAAGATATTTAAAAATTTCTGCATTTTTAAATTTTAAAATTTAAAATTTTTATGTAGGATGGCTATCCTAGCATTGCTAAGATTTTCTACTATGTGATCACTTCCTAGAAGTGCTTAATGACTGATAAACCCACTTTTTGTGGCTTTTGGGTCCATGATTTCAACATCAAGCCATTTGCTGATAGAAGGCTCTCAAACTGAGTCTTATGGTCCAATTTAGCAATGCTATGTCTGAATGCATATCTGAATCAAAGTGTACTGACAGCTTTTCACTTAGTGCTATTAACCTATTTTCTAAGAACATTGGATTTCTGAAGATTCAATAAGAGTTTCTTGTGGTCAGAAATGTCTAAAGCAAAAGCCTGTTCAAAGGTATCTGAAGTGGCCTCTCAATGCATTGGCCATTGTCCTCGTTTTGACACTGAGACATTGAACATTTGAAGCCTCTTCCTTACTTAAAACTGTTTGAATTTTTAATGCACACTGCCGTAGTAGTCTTTTTAATAAAAAGAAAACTTGATAAAGCATTAAAGGCCAAAAGAAAGCAGCAGCAGCAAGCACTGGCTTCATTCAGTCACAGGAAATAGCTGGTAGATAGATTTTACTGAGAGCTGCCAAGAAAAGGCCAGTTGCCATATCTGGCAGTGAGAATCCCGTTCCTGACCTCACCAGGCAGAGAGCAATGGGTCATGGGGATTTCCAGTAGGACGGGGCTGAAACTCAGATGTCAAGCAATGATCCAAACACACAAAGGAGCTATTATGTGAGTGTTTCAGTTTAGGGTAAAGACAGATTAGAGCCCTGCTGGAGTCCAGTTTGAACTTTCAAGAAGCTGAAAGGCATTTCAGTACAGTATTCCTTTTATTTTCAATAAAGATCTAGCAATTAATCTCCCCCGTTACCTTACAAACTGTGTCTACTTCCACTCAAAAGGAAATGATGGAGGATTGTGTTACCCCTTATGGCTACCTGATACAAAAGAGTCTACTGGACACTTGCAGGTATTAATAAGGTCTTACTTCCTGAAAAGCAAATTTTAATTGTTTTATGTTTTATGTTAGTCAGCAACTATTTAGTTTGTGGAGAAGTAGTTTAAACACATTAAACCTTTTCTCCTCCATACACATTAGAATTTTTCATGCTATTTTCAACTAATATCTGCTTTTCTGTATTCGGTGTTCCCTCATATTTCATGAAACAGAAAAGCTTGACACATTTGGCCCTGCTGAATTGAGAATACTCTGAAAATCCACTCAAGCTTCCTCCAGAGTTCAAGGCTGATTATATTTTAGCTTGGAAAGTCAGATTCAACTATCTCCGTGGCCAGACAGAAATAATTCCCAAAGAACAAAAGTGAGTGGAGCACGGTCGTTCTGGTCCAGTTGCCGTAATACCTGGTAGAGTAAGATCTTGCCAACGAATCAGGTAGCAGAGCTCTTGCTAAAGAATCTTTTCAGATGCCACATAGGGTAATTTTACACTACCCCAACCTTGCTCTGGGGACACAGAACATAACAGAATCCTAATGGCACAGATTAAGTCACTTTCCTTAAAAAGGGCAAATAGCTCAGTACCAAATTACCTCACAGTCTTTACTTGCTCTCTTGTTGACCAGATTTTCCACAGATGCTTCTGTCCATCTGTATATATCAATATAAATGACCTTTGCAAGAGACTCAGCTCATATACATATGTACATGAATCATCTCAGAGACACGTCAGCCCCTATCACTAGGGCCATGTCAGGAAGCATTGTATACTTACACAGCTTGTATTGAATATCAGGCTTAATGGAATTTTGTCAGAGGTTCAGGCACATGTAAGAAAACATGGATTTGTGTCACCATGTCAATCCACACAAGCTCTTCTTTTTAGGCAGGACTAATCCCGCATAATATATATCCAAACTAAATTGCACAGATCCTAACGACTAGGCAGACTAAGCTGTGTACACAGTCATGGGTAGGAGTTTCATAAAATTGCAACATGTGCTGCCATCTGTTAAGATTTACCCATAGCTTCTACTGGTAGTCAACCTCTATTTTCAGAAATACAAATTTCTAGGCAGAAAATGCAGTTTCCAAGCTCAGGACTGAGTAAATTTGAACTCACTGAATGTAAAATTCCTTTGCTAAAGAAAAAAAATCTCAACTCAATCAGATGCTAAAGAATGAAAAAAGGCTTTAAAAGTAACCAAAGTAGGTTACTTTTATTTAAAGAATAAATCATTCTGTTTATATGAGATGAATGTCAAGTTTTTATTTGTCTAGTAATGTTGTCTCTGCATGCAAATCAGTAGCAACAGAAATTACTAAAACCTTCATGTCCAAAATGCAACACTCTTCTCATCTCTGAGCAGGACTTCTCAGTGCTGTTTCAATTCTGAGCCAGACAATGACATAAAAAACAACAAGACACTTGCTTAACATCACAGGACGTTTTAATTCTTGGGCAAAACAAACCCCAAACAATAAACAACAGGAATGTTGTAATGTATTAGGAGGAGTATATATTTAAAGAGTTAAATGAGGAAGATAATTTCCCTTTAGTTAAAAAATGATGTATAAATGCATTTTACATAACATATACATATTATCCAGAGTCTGGGATCAAGGCACAGTAAACAACAAAATATCCCAAGCCATGCCTACTCAACAGAACGTACAAAAGCTCTGGTTTCTGAAGAAGGATCTTTTTTGTTTATTTCAATAATTAGCTTTCTTCTGGTATTCAACTTCATGTCCCATCTTTGAAACTATCTTCTTTTTCCTACTGAAATGAAAGCATTATTTTCTTTAGCAAATGACTTGTGATAATAGGTAGGTGAAATATGTGCTTCCCCAAAAGAGGAAAAATCAATACTTCGGTATTTTCTTCATCCAGAATTCATAGCTTTATGCTGGGAGAGCCACTTCTGACTCATTAGAAGTCAAAACTAGAGTAAGACGAAAAGAAATACTAAGTTAGCTGTTATAGGTTAATTCCAATTGCTACCAACAAACTTTTCAAAGGAAAGTCAATTGAATCATTGCTTATGATCATTAGGGTGGTCATAACAGGAACAACTGATTTGGCTACAGAGATGGATCTAATACAAAAGACAAGTTCCTCTAATCTACTTACTGTGAGGTAAAACAGAAGAAAACACAGGCAAGTGTTTTGATGATCTTTCTTCTAATGCAGTCACATTTTGTCTAGGACCAAAGGCCATTGTAAATTATACTAGTTATGTGCTTCCTGTTAAAATTTTGTATAGGGTTTGGTGAGAATTTTTAGAGGAATCAAACCTATGAATCCTGAATTCATTTCAGGGATTAAAAAGTGGAATATTTTCTGTTTACCACGGTATGCTGAGAGTGTCTGGGACTGCATGAAATAATTGTGGAAGGTAGTACTTAAACCCTACTCCAAAGATAAGGAAAGGTTGGAAGGACAGCAGAGGGAAATAAAAAAAAAAATATTGATTAGTTTGGTCCAAATTATTGATTAGAGTTGTGTCCAATGGAATGGAGACTGTATTTGGTGCGAAGAGTTTTAATGAATATCTCCACTGTTCTTTGAACAGAAGGAAACAGAAATCAACCAGATTTCCCTGCACAGGAAATCCCAGGTGGGGAGAGCAGTGGATCTTTTGTACAGATGTTCTCATATAAATATCATGATGAAAACATTAGCACAGACTCTATTTGGAAGGAAGATGAATTATTCAGGGATTGGATCCTTCTGTAGAGGACAGGTTGATGTGGAAGATTATTCAGAAAGTAATATGATAGGTCTCCCAGAATGAGTGTGTATACTGAGATGCTGGTTGAATATGATTATAAAGTTCAAGAAAATCTTCAAAAGTGTTCTCTCTCTCTCTTTTGCTGTTGAACTTTCTTATTACCTTTTTGCTATTTGGTGACTATTAAAGATTTTGGCAGAGAAAAGAAGAATGGGAGCATGAACATTAAGCCCCCACTCTTCTTCATCTGTCCCTGTTGTAATGGTGCTATTAAGTTTTATTATATTTATCTACTTACTCCTGCAAAGTTCTACTCAGTTTCCTTAGGTAAAATAGGATTGGAAAAGAGCTCCAAAGAAAGTGACCCAGAGTTGTCTTCCTGGGTTTTTTTTCTAATGGCCAGTAAATCAGGGTAAGAATTTGGCATACTGAAGTTTGTCCCAATTGTTCTATTGATGGGAATCTTGGTTGTTTCAGAAAGAATTTGCTCTTTCATCACAGAAGATACAGAACAAGGTGAGAGAGGATAGTAACCATTAATGTGAATACTAGTTCTATACAACAGTAGCTTAATACTGTGTTTAAAAAGAAAATATCATATGCAGCAGTATCTTTTTTTTAAATTTGATTTTATGACTGGCTATCTTTGCCTTAGCTCTACCTGAAATAGCATATGAAATGTAAAAGTAACAAAGACCTTCTTCTATGGAGAATGCAGGCAGAAGTATGCAAAAGGAAGCATCAATTGCAATAAAAGGCAAGAAGGCAGTGACACTGCAGTGGTTGTGTAAGAGGCCAGGGAGTCATTGACTTAGGAAATGACTGTACCATCGCACTTGATGTGATCTCTGAAAGGCCATTTTCGTGGGAAGCTTTGCCAAATCTGCAGTCACAAGAAGCCTCCCAATGCTGAGGTACTTGCAAACGCTGAGAAGATGTCACTGCTGTGCTCGTGTGTAATTTGAGGTGGATGTGAGTTGGTTTGTATTGTGGCCGCCTTTTACTGACAGCTGCTTCTTCCCGCTGAATACCTGCAAATATAACCCTTGATGGCTATTAGAATGGTGTAATTAGACTTCAGAAATTTGAAAGCTCTTCATTAGCACTTCTGTCTAGCCATGGAAATACAATTTTTAAAGCAGGGTTGGGAAATACTTTCCCTAATGGGAACCAAACAAAAATGTCAAGTACCTTTCAGCAGACCAACCATAAGACTACATCTCAGTACTACTTCTCCATTCTCTGCAGCCCTCCATGCTATCCTGTCACCTTGCATGGCCCACAACGCTGCTGTGCCATGGCCTTCCAGCCTCCTGTCTTCAGAATCCAGCCAGTGTGCAGCACTAGCTCAGTCTCTCCACCAGCACACTACCTGGGATTTTGCCACTGCACTAGGATCCTTCCACATCCCACAGCAAGCAGCCCAATACCACAACCATCAACACACCAACACTGGTGTGCTCCCCTCAGTACTTAGGCTTCCCGAAGGGCTGCCCAGAGCATCTCCCAAACATTGCCCCATTTCTGCACAGGACACACAGGACTGGTTTGTATGGTTATCTTCACAAATGAAATGGAAAAAAAATACATTAGAGACTCATGAGCAGTGTGGCTCTATGGCATGCTAGCAATAAAAACTCTGACTGACTCATAAACCAATTTCAGCAGTAAATACCTGCTGGGATTTGTTCCCCAGATAAGTACTGCTATCTTTTTAATGTATGGTGCGGTATTCCAGCCCATTATTTCTTATTTAACTTATTTACTGTTTCCCAGCACATTGTACATTCTTTTTGCCATTTTCTATCTGTGAATTTCACAGCAGAATGGAGAACCAGGCCAGACACATCTGATGGATGGAATTTGTTTTTCTCTCAAAATGGTTGGTCAAACTTAATCCATAGTAATTCCAAACAGCAGGAGATAACTTTAAATTATATATTAGTTGTTTATAGTATGTTAACAACACCTGGAATTATGCACTCTGAATTGTGAAGACAATTTCTGATGAACAAATATTGAATATAGTTGTTATATATTGTCCTTCTAAACCTAGTTACAGAAAACTATGGACATTAATTTGAATAAATTTCACTTTCCTCCTGACTTTTTATGTACTGCTAGAGAAGTTCGGCTTGATGGTTTTTCTCTCTCAAACATGAACTCAGTTTATTGGAGACAGAAGTAAATTCAGTGTTACAGAGGTTATGTTTAACTTTGCAATTCTGATATTAATTCATTCTTACAACTAATCACAGGGTGACATAGTTTTATTTTCTGAACGAGCTTGATCTCTTATTAGCATATAGTTACTTTATGAGTTGTTGCCTGAAGCTAAACCGTTGCCTTGACAGCAAATCACGAAGTACAGATGCCCTCTAGGTCAGAAGAACTAAAACTCTCAATAGTGTTGCACCCTGTATACTTAAGTTCTGCTGCTAAGTGTTAGCAAATACAGTCAAAAGCAGAGAATAACAAATACTATCGCCCACAATCAGGCATTTGATTTTAACATCTACACCTCAAGAAGATTCAAACTGCTAGAAGAAACCTTAACATGAAAAACAGAATATATGAAATAAACATGAAAGATGAGTTTAAATACAAACATGAAATGAAAAGGTAACATACACCCTGGTGCAATTGCTGAGTGTTTATAGTTCAAAAGAGACTAAAACACACAGCTTCTGTACCTGTGGCAAAGGACAGCTTCTGCTACTGACCTCTGCTGTCAATGCTCATTTCTGCTGTGCCATATGCCTGTATAATGGTGCACAGCTCCACCCTTCGTTGTCTTGATTAATGCATGGTATTCACAGGCAGTATTTACCATTATGTTAAATAATGTCTCGTGTATCTGTATTGACTCTGATCCTGGATGCAGAAGTCTTTGCAGAATTTTCCTGCATAGCCTAATGAAGTCACTCTTTGGCTTGAGAGGTTAGGGTATCTCCTGGATGTCATCATGCTTTATTGTGAACATAAAATATATCACATACAGTGGCTTTGGCATCAGTGTGAAATTCAAATCAGCACATAGCACAGGACATAACCCTTTTATATTTTTGGCCATTAGCCCTGCCTGTTTCACTGTGCTTTGTCACCAAAAAGCCATACTCTATGCAGTACTGACAAGACTTCCCAGTGTGTACCTTTTATATACGGCATTGAAGGTCTCACTGAAACGCAAAGAACAAAAGCATATACACATAAACTATCATAGCCATCCTGTTTATACCAGTTATACTTCAGCTATTTTGTTCTTTTTTTTATTTCAATGAATTAAATAGTTGTATTTATCTGTGTTTGGAGAAGTGTATTCAATTATGCTCAGCTCATCTTTGCATCTTAGACCAAATACACAGTGACCCAAATATACAATTTATACAAGATTTTATAGAGATCAGGAAATGATACACAATCCTGAAAGCATTCATTCAATATGTAAGAAAGATTTTCATTTAATTTATTTTAGGGGCAGGGGTAAGAGAGACACAATGTGCCTCTTCCATAAACTAGATTAAATTGCTTTTCATTGATTTGGATTATCCTGAGCACTGCTCATTCTAATGCAGACTTATTAAATTCAGTGAAGGCTGTTACTGTGAAGTCTGAGATAAACTAACAGTGTTCAGATGGTACACTTCAGATATGTATTTCAGATGCTGTCTTTGAAGAATGACATGTAACAGAAACAGTGCTTAGCTTGCTCCAGGAATGCATCTTTAAAAAGTCTTATAATTACAGTAACTGAAAGACATATAACCTAGAAAGGTCATTAGCATTTTAATCATATACTACACCATGACTGCTGCATATTTCCTGACATTTCTATAAAACCTAGTGCTCTTGAGAAACTGATGGCTTATAGGATTGAGAGACCCTTCCCTTCTTGATCACTGGTCTGAATTCTGCTTAATCTGGAAGCAGCAAACAACTATCAGTGGCTGGTGGTGTTTATGAATTAATTTGATAACTTCCCTTGGTTTAGAATGTAGCAGGAAAATGTCCCAATTTAAAAACCTTCCCTTACCTCCTTTGCCCTCTTATTCATGAAATCATCTCTGATGTGTCTGGATCAGCACGGAACAGAAAACTATGAACTCCTACAAGAGACTGTATGGATGAAATGGTAGTAGTCATACAGCTTCGTTATGTCTTGCTGAGGTGACCATATAGCTCACTGGGTACACAAAAGGTGCAGTGTAGACCTTCTGGCTCTAGGTCAGATTGCAAACTCTTCTTTCTTTGCAAGGATACTATTATGTGCTAGGAAGAAAAATTCTTCTTCATAAGGAAGTAATATTAAGTTCTGGGATTTGCTTTAAGGACTGCTGGGCCCTTCTGGAAAACATGAGGGCATTTCCCCGTCATTACCTCATTTGCTTTTTTACTTCTAAAACATGTTTTTGGTAGAGCTGGTTATAAAATTGCTTTCTTAAACTTGGCAGATAGCCAACCCAGAAATGGCCCCAACACTGGTCTCTTTCCCTGTCATATGGGACTTCAAATGCACTAGGGATAAAACATCCTGGAAGGGAAAGTAACAGAGGTGAGGCTTTTCTTACCCGACAGAGGCAAAGGCTCTCCTCCCTTTTTGCTTTCTCTTATCTTTCCTCTTTTTCTTTTTCATGTTTGAACTGTGTTAATTTAAGGAAAAAATGGTATGAATTATAAAGGAAGAATGATCTGAATCAGACAAAGTATCACTAGATGGTTCCTGCTATCTTTCTGCTGGATGTCATTATATTGACTATTCACTTTTGAGCCTGATTAAAGCACTTTCCTTATGTGTTGAATGAATACCTTCCTATGACATCTAAGGAAACACGTGTTATTAGACCATTTATGAAACAGTAGTGTCTCCAGGTAAAAAGATTGAATTGTTACTGGTGGTACATAGGCTTTTGCATGTATTTGTAGCTACCTGTTACATTCTGAAGACAGAGATTTTCTTAGGCTGCATGTAAAGCAACAAGTGGATATGTGCTATGATGTTTTCAAGTGTCCTGTGATCACCCAGAGCAGACCAGGATTTCTATCCATTCCATGTGTCAGGATTTCCATCTAGTAGAAATCAAGTCACCAGGGAGTGAAGAACCTAATGAATGCTTGCTTGACTCTTCCCCAAGACACAGCTGTGATGTGGCTAAGCAGGATACACCAACTATATGTATTTAGTCTCCAAAAATGTAGAGCAAGTGATTTTTTTGAGGTGTGTGTGTGTGTGTTAGTTTGATAGAGTTTTAAGTACTGAGAAGGAAATTCTGACTCCATTGGAGATTGTGACGAACTTCCCATTGACTTGAGCAAGGATAGTACATTGATTTGGTAACAGCTTAGCTAAGCTTCTCCACCTTCTAAAAGTTCTTCCTGGTTTGTCTCTGATCTACAAGGAGGCCACGGTTTACACCACCCACAGCAGCCCTTAGATCAAAATATTTTGCTTCTGTTTTCTGACATTATCTTACTGTAGTTAAGTCTAGCAACTGCCTGCTCAGAGAGACAGAATGGGAGTAAGTGTGATAGATTGTAAAACATTGCTAAGTCTATATGACAACTTTAGTGATATTTACTGCTTCTCACCTTTTCTTAATTACAAAATCAGTAGAAAAAATCATTCTTCTCCTAATTTTCCTGCCCCTTCATTTGCTGTGCGCAACTGATTACAAAAACCCTCTCACTAAGCAACTGTCTGTGGCCCAGCAACAAGATGGATTCCACAGGGATCTGAGATTAATATTAATAACTGTTTACAATTAACTTGGTATAGGATGGAGATTACTGAGAACAAACTCAAGATACTATAATCTGGGAAGGGATGACAAATTATTTAAGGATGAGATTAAAGTGCATCACAGTTGAAGAATGAGAGAACCAGACACAATCTGTGGGGCAAAGTATGGGTAGTAGCTGACATCCGAATAGGAGATGGAGCATTCCAGCCTGCTCAGTGGCTCCTATTCCTCATGTACAGAGAAAGTCTAAAAATGTTTCTATATTAGCTATATACTGTTGTTATGTCTGCACAAGTCTACTGTGTACCTAAAGAGGGCATACCAGTTAGTGTTCCTCTAGGAAATTACTCAGCATGGCTCAACAGTAGGATGAGGTCCATTTTCTGTGAGTAGTAGGATTGATTATACCACAGGAGAAGACCTTAGTCAAGTAGTTATAAGTGCTGACATGCCTCTGGCTAAGAATAGATTATGCCATTATAATGCTTATTAGCATAAAGAGTTGCAGCCCTTATGTTTACATTGTGGCCTTAGGATGAAAACTACGTATGCAACAAATCTACCCTTTACCCTCCTTTTTAAAATGAAGTTGTTTCTGTGTCTTGGAAGGAGGGACAGATATTGTACAGAAATACTGATAAATGTGTTGGCTTTTGTTACTTCAGACTACAGAAATGATAGTCTCACTATATGTATCATAAGAGCTGCAGAAACTAGCTCTGCAGAAACTAATGCATGAAGCAGTATGGATGTTCACCCAGCCAGGAGACATTTTCCCACACAGAGATGTCTTTTCACAACTGGTGATGCCTTGTGAAGACATATTTGTAGCTTCAACAATGATGATAGACCTGTCTCTGCTGTATCTTGGAACAATACATTTTGAAAGTTTCAACCAAAAAGACTGAGGTGCATCATTCCCAGCCATCACTGGGCATATGTGAAGCACCAGAGTAGAAAAATACGGGCAGTTCCTAGTTAAACTAAAAAATGGTCAGTCTGGCACCTATTGAGTTATTCCCAGCTGAGGAATAAGCCCTCTGCCTTCCTGTCTCATGTCCACAAAGCCAGGCTGTTCATCTTCCTGTCCAACTTGTTGACCTTCAGGTCTTTCTTCGGGCTTGATTGTTTTGCCTGGTCTCTGAAGGAAGAGAGATGCCATTTGTGATGAGTTTATGAGGTTTTGGAGAGATTCTGGTTGTAATATGTGTGCTATTTTAGTGACAGTTACTTTTGTAATGCATAGTATGTCTAGAAAATGCAAGGGGCAGGGCTTTTAGATTTCTTTTTACACTAGTATGTTGAAAAGATTTATTTTTCCTGTCAAATTTAGCTATGCTTTCAAAAGCGCAAACACTTCTTGATAGGACAGCAGACATACTTGTAAGAAACTCCAAATTGTTTCCTTCGCCCACTCCCCATTTTAGATCATCTTTCACATGGGAACAGCTTCCCTCCTCCTCACTCACCTCCTCCTCCAAAAAATTTCTGACATCTGTTCCTTTACCTCTCTAGCAGCCACTCTCCCCTCATCATTTGCCTTTTATTTTATGGTACCCACTTGTGCACTTCAGCTCTCTGTTCTTTGAGGTGCGAGCTGTTATGTGTTGCACTTCCAACCCTTTGTAAAGCATCTTAAATGTTATAGACACTTACAGCACCATATAAATTATAATGTAGTTAGACTGGAAATGCAATTCCCTGGTTAACACCTCCCACATGTGGTGATTAAGTACTAGGCTCAAAAGCATACAGCAAACCCAGTTCAAATACATTTCTAGAAAGAGACTGCAGATTCCTAACTCCAGATGGTCTGCAGTTGGTGAATAATTACATGGATTGTTTGGTGCTTCACTAATCATTCATGACAGCAACAAGGAGAACAAGCACGTCTGGATAAAGGAAAATGTCCTTTGGATAAACCCCAAATCATTATTTTGTGCATTTGATCTGCTCATGAAACATCATCTATTTTTCACTTTTCTGGTCTTATGTTGTTCTTAATTGTTTAAGGATATATCCAGGAAAAACACCCAGTTCAGTCTTTTTCCCATAAAATTCACTAGAGGGGAGGCTGAATGACATCAACCTAAACACAAAGCTGCATTGTATTTCATAGGCAGCAAAAATTATAAATGGGAGAAGGGGCAGAGAATTAATCTTCTGCATTAGATTATGGAGACCATGAAGCCTGCTGCAACTTCTTCTATATCAGCACAGAACCTGCAATTTGGAATGTAGAAAACAAGGACTGGAAGGGAGAATGCCAGTTTCCAAATTTCTTCCTCGTAGTATGAAAAGTTTGATGTTTTATAAAAAAAAAAATAAAAATCAGACCATAACTGATGAATATGGGATCAGCTTTAACTGAAACAGGTAGAACGAAGTCCAATACTATCTTGATTACTTACTGACCAGCTTAATTTGATCACTCTGTGCACCAGAAGAAGGGAAACAGTATGATTAAATACATAAATAATAGAAAATGTGGATGGACATACTGCAGGAGTAAATAGTAGAACAGGTGGCTTGGGGTTTTATTTTGAGGAGGAAAAAAAAGGGAAAAAAATGCTAAAAAGTCCAAGTATCCTACTGAATCTGTTGTTCTGAGTGTAGATATCTTTGTGGTTCCTTGCACTTAGGTATAGTATATATAGAGAGAGAGGTTATTCACAACCCAGTATTTGCAAATGGTCCAGGAAACTATTAGATAACCTACATTTTCTCCTAAAGTAATAAGTCTTGAAGAAAATAGCTGCATGGCAATAGACACAATAAAATGTAATGAGCATGATAAATTGTGTAGTTGTCCAAAGTTTGTACATAAGTGCAGCAGAGAGCAGAGACACAATTTGTTGTATTTCAATCGGTCTAGATTTTCCATCAAATAAAGCAAAACTAGTTTTCAATTACTGTAGGCATGACTCAGAAAAATACAAGAGAGCAATATAAAAAGTCTGTGAAACCAGTGAGGTAAATAGTACAGAATAACTGGATTGCAAAGATCTAAAATTATAGAAGTTTTATCCATATTAAGGCTAACTACTGTTGGTAATTCAGTACTACTTTGTTAGAGTCGGGTAGCATATAACTACAAAGGCTTGTAGTGATAGGACTAAGGGCAATGGGTATAAACTGAGGAGGGGCAGATTTAGACTAGACATAAGGAAGAAATTCTTCCTTATGTATTGGTGAGACGCTGGCACACGTTGCCCAGGGAAGCTGTGGCTGCCCCATCCCTGGAGGTGTTCAAGGCCAGGTTGGATGGGGCCTCGGGCAGCCTGGTCTAGTCAGAGGCGTCCCTGCCCATGGCAGGGGGGTTGGAACTGGATGATCTTTAAGGTTCCCTTCCAACTCAAACTATCCTATGATTCTATGATAACTAATGTGATCTTCTTAGGGAGGACACTTGCCAAAAGGTGGATACTACATGCTGATTACATTAATTCTTCCTTTTAGTATCAGCGTAAGTAATTTGGAAAGAGATCTATGTACATTATGTGCAGATACTGCTGCTGGTGGTGCTTTGCTGATGTTTTAGAAGCCTGAAACACAGGCTAAGCTAACAAAGTATTGATCCATGTACAATGGGAAGAAACTAAGGTGAAGAATAAGCTTCTATCTGCTTTTATTTTCTTCATTACTTGGACTTAAAATGTATGAAAAAAGTCTTAAATGGAATAGTCACTAATCTTTTATTGTTCCAAATGTCCAAAGTTGCAGTGAGTTGCTTTTCTTACATTCATTTGCCTACAGACCTACCATATGGTTTCATTTCACTGTGTCTTGCTCAAAGAAGACTCATATGTAAACAGCAGCTTTTAAGGTGGCATTCAAAGCAAGTCACCAAGGAGCTCACAAGAAATGCAAGAGAATTCAGGAGTAGTCAATTCTGGTTGAACAGTATAAGGAAAAACAAAGGATTTGGCTGGGAACATTTCTGATAGAAATTTTAGAAGTCTTGAGAGAATGCATTGTTGAAATGCAGAGTACAGTACAATACACTCCACATTTTTATATAATTCTAGATGTTTCCATCTGGTATAAAGCATGGTCATTTCCTCCTTTGTAAATATCTCATTCACTACTCCTTATGTCTTAAGCACCAAGATAGCCAGTTTGCTCCTGCTGATTTCTTACAGGACACCACTTCAATCTTTCAATATTTCTAACAAGCTTTTTAATTCTTTTCTATCTACAATATGCATAAAGCCTACACATCTCAGTTCTCTTTCTGTGATCAGGCTTGGTTTCCTAGAATTTATTTCTCCATGGCAGTACTTTAAAAAGTTAAGATTTTCACCTGTTGAACCTTTGTACTTTTCAAAATATTTCTAGGGTTTCTCATGTTTTTCTCTTTGAGAAGATACATCTGAACAGGAATTCTTCCTCCACCTCCCTTTGAATATTATTGTGGTTGGATATAAATGTTTCCAGATAATTGAACTTATCTATTGCTTCTGCAGTTGATCTCTAGGTAATGTTTGCTTGTATCCTACCTGTGGCAACTGGGTCAGTGTAGAGGTGTTTATTTTCCTCCCACACTAAGGTTCTTAATGTGGTTTTCATTCATGGTTTTCACTAACTTCAGCGTTTGCTGCCTATTATCTAGGCCTGCAGCTTGTCTTGTTATCTCATCAGCACATCTGACTTGTTCCCTGGGGTGTGGGTTTGGGACATGCCATTCCTTTTCTGTTTTCAAATGCTTTCAGGGTTTCTGTATACATGTTGAACAATTCTGGGCAGCTTATGTTACTGCTTCACACACCATCTTCACAGATGTTCAGAGCCCAGTACTGACTTTCCAGGATGTGTTTACTGGTAGCTTGCACTTGGATGTTTTATTCCATAGCCCATTTGGGTTAATTGACCACTCCTCCATTTCAGTACCACCAGCCTCTTCTGGGTAGACATCACATAGATTTTTCTGCCTCTGGACAAGAGGTAAGAGGCTGCTAAATAGCTGGCTTTTGAAATTCTAAAGGACAAGAATTGATCTTCTGACTCTGGGTGTTCTTAGCTTGCTACTTGTTCATCCTTCATCATCACTTGCTTCTTAGTCATGATGCCATACCTGTCGGGACAAATATCTTGGACATTCTTGAATGAAGACATTCTTGAATGAAAAATGAATGAACATGAAAGAAACAAAGTTCAACCAGATGCTCTTTCTTTCAGTAAACCAAAATGAGTAGTAATTTCCCATTGCTTCTTTTGGAGAGCTTTTACATCTGACAGCCAAACTTTCACAGTTAGGTCCATAGTTGCAAGGGTGATATCTCTGCTTCATTTGTAATGAACATGTCTTCGAGCTGTTGATAGGACTCATCAACTGCATCTTTGTCATCTGCTGTTGTAGGAGTGCTACTCTGTATGATTGACATATTGACTGGATTTGCTAGAAAAAGAACTGTAATGATTTTATTGCTCATTGGATTACATCCAAAGATATACTTTGATCTCCTCTTGGATATGACAAACAGTGTAAGTTTCTTGTAATTTCTCTGAGCTTAGGCAGCACCCCGAGTAGCTGTTCATCATCCTAGAATGACACCTATTATTCCACTGCAGTGCAGATTCTACATTTATTTACTTCAGGTTTTCCAGTTCTTTTGTCACAATAATATGTTTTTTATTCCCCATGCATTTCATGTTCTTGCATTAACACTTGGTTTGCAGAAGATTGGTGGTATGATCATCAGGAATTTTCTTCCTAATGTCTTGGTAGAGCCACAAATGCTCTATATGAACAACCACTTTAGATGATGAGATATTCTATACGAACCTCTTCTGAACTAGTTTCTTGCCTTCCATCATGGGAGAAAGATAAGAGGATGGTTCTACTGGCCATTGCTCTGCCACACTCTTTTTCTAACCTTTCAATTTACCTGCGCTGTGGTCAGCATTTGCAGTTTGCATACTCTAGCAATTCTACAAGTAATGAACTCCTCATCTGACAAGAGTCAGGTGACTTGGTAAATATTTGATACATAAAAAAAAGAATGATAAAAGTGGAAGTGCAAAAGGGATTAAAACATAGGTTTGGTAACAGGTGGAGTGGGTCATAGAAGTTGGAAGACGTGCAGAGCATTTGAAAACCAAAGGGAGAGTTTGAATATTGAACACATTACTTTAAGGAATGCATGTAGCAAGTGTTGCTTAGCTGTAAGCAGGAGTCAGGTGAACACTGTGATATCTCCAAAATGTAGCAGATCTGGTTGGCATCCCTGTGGTCAATATTCTTTCGCATCTCATAATATTTTTGTATTTATATTTGATCTGGAAACAGAGAGAATGTCAAATAACCTTAAATCAGGACCCTGTTATAACTGAAGCTATAACTCTAGTTCATTTTTAAACTGATTGCATGCTTGGATTTTTAGAGTATGTTTCTCTTTTGGAGGTACTCCTTTGTTACAGAGCAGAAAATGGCAGCTTAAGGAGGAAGGAAAAAAACAGAACGATTTCCTATTCTCTTTTTTCATGCTTACATAATACTTTAAATGTGTTTTTTTCTGAGCTGAAATAAATTTTACTTCTAGGGAAAAGCCTGACACTCACATTCTTCTAAATCATTTTGCTTTTCTGAGGTGCAAGTCAAATCAGAATTCAGGATTTTTCTATGTTCTCTTCAGAAGTCCACATTATGTTCCTCAGAGGCTTTCCTAGCTCCACCTAGGAGCATACTCTCAGTACGGCCTGTAATTTTTCCACTGTTCCTTCTTCATGAGAAAAAGAGACAAATGAATGGCAGAGTCAAAAAGCTGTCCTTTACTGATCATTATGAAATGTCATTAGGACAGATTTTCTGCTTTTTCTTTTTTTTTTTCCTGTGTGCCTGAATACATTAGAATTTCTCCCTCAAGGATTTGTTGATTCTAAGCTATGATGCAGGTATTTTAGGAAACTATGTACATATATAACCAGAAAAAGATTCTTTGGATTGAGGCTACCCACTGGTTTAACTCTCTGTCACACATCTCAGGTTCAGCATCTGCCTAGAGGCTCTCTGGATGATCACAGCAACCTTTAAATGATGACAAGACCATTTCAATGTGAATTTGGACCAGGTGCTGGCAATCAAAATAGTCTTCTTGAACTTCAGTAAAACCTTTGACACAGTTTCTCACAGCATTCTGCTTAGGAAACTGTCAGCCTCTAGACTGGACAGGCGCACACTCTCCTGGGTGGAAAACTGGTTGGATGGCCAGGCCCAGAGAGTGGTGGGAAATGGAGTTAAATCCAGCTGGAGGCCAGTGACAAGTGGTGTCCCCAGGGCTCAGTGCTGGGTCCAGCCCTGTTCAATGTCTTTATCAATGACCTGGATGAAGGCATTGAGTGCTCCCTTAGCAAGTTTGCAGATAACACTAAGCTGGGTGGAAGCTTGGATCTGCTGGAGGTTTGGGAGGCTCTGCAAAGGGATCTAAACAGGCTGGACCGCTGGGCAGAGTCCAATGGCATGAGGTTTAACAAGGCCAAATGCCGGGTCCTGCACTTGGGGCACAACAACCCTATGCAGTGCTACAGACTAGGAGAAGTCTGTCTAGAAAGCTGCCTGGAGGAGAGGGACCTGGGGGTGTTGGTTGACAGCCAACTGAACATGAGCCAGCAGTGTGCCCAGGTGGCCAAGAAGGCCAATGGCATCTTGGCTTGTATCAGAAATGGTGTGACCAGCAGGTCCAGGGAGGTTATTCTCCCTCTGTACTCGGCACTGGTGAGACCGCTCCTTGAATCCTGTGTTCAGTTCTGGGCCCCTCACCACAAGAAGGATGTTGAGGCTCTGGAACGAGTCCAGAGAAGAGCAACAAAGCTGGTGAAGGGGCTGGAGAACAGGCCTTGTGAGGAACGGCTGAGAGAGCTGGGGTTGCTTCGCCTTGAGAAAAGAAGGGTGAGGGGAGACCTCATTGCTCTCTACAAATACCTGAAAGGAGGTTGTGGAGAGCAGGGAGCTGGCCTCTTCTCCCAAGTGACAGGTGATAGGACAAGAGGGAATGGCCTCAAGCTGCGCCATGAAAGGTTCAAACTGGATATCAGGAAAACATTTTTCACAGAAAGGGTCATCAGGCAGTAGCACAGGCTGCCCAGGGAGGTGGTTGAGTCACCATCCCTGGAGGTATTTAAAAGACGGTTAGAAAAGGTGCGCAGGGACACAACTTAGTGGCAGATAGGAATGGTTGGACTCCATGATCCAAGAGATCTGTTCCAACCTGGTGATTCTATGATTCTATATGCTTAGCTTGTTCTCTTCAGGTTTTTCATATACGTCTTTTCAGAGCAATTCTGTAACGCAAGAAGTCTCATTAATTTAAATAGACTCTTTTACTTGGAAAGGCTGCACGTGAGACTTGAAAAACAAAAAAATGTCGCATCTAGCCTTCTCTCAGACAAATTTCACAGATTTATGTAGCTACATATTTAAACTGCTTAGAATGATATCCTGGTACTGTGGAAAAATGTTTTCAGCATGTACAGCATAAATCCACAAGCTTTACCTCCAAAGAAAAGAACTGTTTTGCCCTTCTATTTCTTGCTTTATAGACAGCAATTATGTTATTTTATACACAGTCACCTGCAGTTACAACAAATCATCATAATTTTTGTTATCAGCAACTAAAGTCAACAGCAGCATATTACATTGCAGGCACACCTCATTCTTCTCAGTGTTCTACATGCTCTTAGCTGTAGTATCATGAAAATCCATACGAAGCAAACAGAAATGAAAAGATATGAATGAGGATCAGTGAAGAACTCAGAGAAACCCCTTGTCCGGATCCTGTCTGAGGGAAGTTTGAGTGTAGCTGCATCATTGCCAAATCTTATAAAGCTCATTTTGTATAGCCATGTCATTATGAGTTTTATTATTTTTATTAAATGGTGGGTTTGATTTTTTTTTTAATTACTCCTCAGAATACAGAGAAGAGCCAGCTAGCAAAAGGAAGTCAGGATAACAATTTTAACTAGAACCTAAAGATTTTTAAGTTGGCCTGATGAAAACTGAAGTGTCCTCATTGTTTGGGTAGCATGTATAAAAGTTTCAGTAACCAAATACATGCTGCCTGCATGAACTACAGTGCTGACCTACAAAGCCCCTTGGCTGTTATTTAATTTCTGGTGTGGACAAGGATCCACACTTGCATGAACTATTAGGGCTGCCATATCTGCTGAAGCAGAGATGTCATCTTTATCTTTGCCTATTGCTATTGGAGCTCACAAGTAGTATATTCTGCTGCACCAGTAAGGAAGGATTTTTGTCTACCTTTATGCATTCAGGCATGCTATTCCTGACTCCAGCTGTGCAAGCTGGTGCAGAAGGTGTGGCTCCCTGTTTTGCCACACAGTTCTGGTGTAATTTTGAGCAGTGATGGAATTAGAGAGCTTAGGATAGGAAACAGCTCATGAGGTTTTTAAGTCCATCTATCTGCCCTGAGGTAGAATCAGCTGCGTCTCTGCCAGGGTTTGTCGAACTGCTCTTAAAAAACATTCAGTGACTGGGGCTATAAACCTTTTAAGGCAGTCTATAACTGTGCTTAATTCATCCTTATCTTTGGGAAGAATTTTCTTTTCTCTCCTGATGACTAGCTTAAACTTCCTTTACTATAATTTAATCCTCTTATTTTGTCTTATTCACTATCAACGCAGAAATATCTTCTTTCTTCTGCCACATTATTAAGCATTCGTAGAATGTCAGTGAGTCTCCACTCTTCTCACCTCAAGTCTAAGCTGTACATAAACAGTTCAGGTGTGTAAACCCATACTCTGGAGATTAGACATATCCTTTTGCCAAAGGGAGTATTCAGACCTACAAAGCCATAGCTAATATCAGACATTGCACTTCTAGGAACAGGGCTGTTGCAATTGCCAGCCACCTTCCACCAATAGTCTTTTCAGTAATCTCTTCATTAACAGCTTCAGTTAGAACACAATGTTTTTGTATTTCAGCAAACTCAGCTATTTACCACTGATATGCAACAGGGACAAGTGGCCAAGTGCCAAAAAAAGTAAATACGGGATTATGGTTCTATGATTTACCTAAGCAACAAGGATATAGAATTCCTAAATACCAGTTTGTGGAAGCCCATCAGGAAATCTGAAGTATTTTAAGAAACATGAAGAATTTGTGGGAGTAGCAAGTCCAGAACAAGGCTTCCTTGTATTTAGGTGGGCTGGAAAATAAGAAAATTGAAGCATGCCAACTGCTTTCTAAATACTGACAAAAGAGATTTATTCTAATGGATTTTCCAGTGAACAACCATGAAGCTCTTATCCAGAATTTACACTTACCCAGTCTCCAAGTGTCAATGAGATTTCTAAAGTAGGAGTAAGAATTTTCACATACAATTTACGCATGCGCGCATAAAACATACCTCATGTCAGGAGGATGTAAACGTATAGAAGTATGGCTCAATATAAAACAATAAGTAGAGGCATTGATAACAAGAAGGCTGCCTGACAAAACAAAAGGCTGCCTAATAACTCAGCAGTGGTTAAATTCCTCTGCTTTGTATGAGTAAGGATCCTTCCCCTCTTCACCTCCAGGCATAACTGTTCTTTCAAGAAGAGAATTCTGAATAACAAGAAGTGTATTCAAATAGAAGTGAAAGGAGGAGCACAAGGGGGAAATGATTCACTACCATAACTGAAGTAGAAGAATAACCCGTTCATATGCAAGGTCATCTGTCGTTCTCTGTTATTGTGCTAATGAATCACCTTTTGTTTATACACTGGGAGTTGTAGTTTACTACTAAAAAGAGGAAAGGAGACTATTTGCAGCAGGGATTATGCCAGTAATTTTAGCGAAAACTTCTAATTTAAAAACACCTGGCTGAAGAAAGGGCTGTATTTATATCCATACCTGCAGAGACTTCCCCACTTCTTTCGGCTGTGTGAGATTTAAACATGTTTGTCTTAATGCCAGATTCGTGGCCATTTGATCTGAAGTAGAATCTGACAGTGCAGACAGTGATGTATTATAAACTGCCAAAAGTACAAACTAGGGAGCACAATATTTGTACTTCTACAGCTAGAGTGTTCATTAGTGGTTTAGAGGAGAAGAGAAATGGAAAGGCTGTGACAGGAAATAACTTTACTGGCAATATGACTAATTTATGCCTTAGTTTTCCATCTAAAGGTCTTAAGAAATAAGTTACCTCAACTACGAGCCATTTATTCCAATAACTTTTTATTTGGATATTTAGGATTTTTTTGGTATGTTCAAATGTTGCCAAATAATCTGAACAGAGAGAATCTCTTAGGTTTAATTTCTGAGAGGTGATCTCTTGATTTGACTGGAACAATTTGAGGGGTTGTCCTCTGAAGAGTATTGCTTTCTGAACTGGTTTGTGGAAAAGAAAACCTAAAAGTTATATGAAATCCTATGATTTAGCTAAACAGGTGCAGCAAAAGAAAAATCAATAAAGTTTAGGAATATTTTCCTGATAAAACCTATTTTTCTTCTCCACCATGGTAGTTTTCTCTTTTTTTTTTAAAAGATATTTTTCCCCTTTTTTTCACAGGAATTCCTCAGGGCCAAATTCCGAGGTCTAAATGCAGTTCTTAGAGTACAAAGTAATCCCACCTCCAGACATAAACTGAAGAAATTCCCAGAAACATTAGTAATTACAGGAGAATTACAGTCAATGGCATTTTAAAATGCCTTACACCTTCCCCACCTCTGTCACAGGAGTCCACAACGTGGATCCTTGTCCTACCCTTATGTGAAAGACTATAAAGCAAAACCAGCAAAACCAGGAGACTTGATACATTAAGGGATTTTTCATGTACTCTGCTTAGTTACCGTTTAAATACCATATGATGGATAAGGAGTATGTGCAGAATGCAGCTTGTATTTGTAACATTGGTCCTGAAACCTGCAAGGGGTCACATACATGCTTTATGCAGCACAACCATGGGCCTCCCACTGTATTTTGCTTCTTGATGTGCAGAAGAAATGCAAGATTCAACAACACATTCCTTCAGGCCTCTACTGATTTTTAGAGAAAAAAAACAACAACAAAAACAACAAAAAACCCACCCAGGACACAACTTCTGTATAGATTCTCACACCCTCGTGAAAAAAATTAGCAACACAGTTGGTACTGCAATACTTCAACTTTCAAACCAGATCTGTAAGTAGTAGGCAAATAACTACCCTAGAAGGAACAAAGTAGAAACAGGAATGAGACAAATAGTTCATCTACTACCCTGCGTAGCAATGAACTTCTGTAAGGAGCCTGCCACTATCCACTTGTCTGCACCTAATGAATGCACCACAGCCATTCAGACCTGCTAGCTGCTACAAGGGATCAAGCTTATGCTATTGCTCATCTTCCCGTGTGAGCTGTAAGCCCTAGATTTGCTTCAATATTTCTTCTTCTAAACCTCTGGGAAACAAGAAGGGAGAGAAATCCCCAGCTCCTGGTGATCAAGTCAAACATCCTGTTATAGAAAAAAAGCATGGAATATATTGTACCCAATTAAAGACATGAAAGAACCAACAACCAAAAAGGGCACCCAGGATTTATACCCAGGAAAAGTTTTAGGGGTAGCAGTATATCCACAAAACTGTAATTTTGTTATGAAGAAAAAAAGAAGACAGAGTATGGTTTATGGAATGGTAGGAGCAGAGGTAATGAGGGGGCTAAACCAGGTGAAAAACATTTTACTATTACCTTTGGGGGAGAAGCAGAACACAAATTTTTAATAGTTCCACAGTAGGCAAACAGTTTAATTATTACTGCTACACACTTTCTCTAGTCATAGATTTATTCAAAGAGAATAGTAACATTTTCATTTAGTTTCTCCCCTAAGATTGTAGTGGAAGATGTTTGGTATGCACTTCACAAATAAATAGAAGACAAGTAGTTCTACTTGTTGTTTAAGGCATGGATGCTTAAATATATTATTTTTTTCCTAATCGTATAGACTTACTTATACAGTTTCACCTAAGTTTAAATGCCTGTTTCACTTCGTTATCGCTATGTGCTAGTAACTTCTATAATAGCTCAAATGAGCTTTGCCTTCCTTTTGTTTGTTTGTTTGTTTGTTTCCCTGGTTAGACAGTCTATCCTGTAAGATAATTGCAAAATTAAATTCAGAATGTAAAGGAAGAAAACCACTATAATATCTTCCTCTTCAAATTCATGGAAAGATAGGGAAGAAAACAGAAAAGACAGTGTAACATAAATAACCTTGTCTGGATAAAAACTGTCATCTAAGTTGCTGATGAAGATTTGGAACAACCTGGCTAAACTCTATGGGCTTGATACATCAGCTCTGCACCACACAATTAGAAAATTTAAGAGGAAGAACAGGTTATGCTCAGACATAAATACTCTACAAGGCAGAAGGACTCTTACGCTCTGTGCAGAGATTCCAAGGGTATTTACTCAAGTATTTAGTCTTCTTCTTTCCAGGATCTACTTAATAATAAATATGCTATCTTTGTATGTTTTGCAAAGTTCTATCATCAGCATGGCTTGAGCTAGCCACAAAAATAAGCCTTATTTATGTCTTGGATACTAGAAGATATCACTAACTCATGTAACTGTAGTTAAACCTTATCTTTTCACATTAGCTAACCACTATACTGCTGATGTTCCACACACTAAAGCAATTAATTAAGTAAGTCAATCAAATGTGGTAATAAAAAAATGTAAATAAGAATGAGAAAAAAAAAAAAAAAAGACCTCCATATTCCCCCTACTCCCTGAATCCACCGATAAGCTGGTGGAGAAGAATGGATTTCTTTTGGAGTAGAACAATTCCATAGCCTTTTTATTAGGGTAATGAAAAAGTTACCACATTAAGTCTATGCTAATAAATTAAGCAGCACTGGAGTATGTTTTCAAGCTTGGCACTCTCTCAGCTCTGCAGCTGACTTACCAAAACCATCTCTGGCATGGCTTTGTCCTGAACCAACTTGTGCTCTTCAAAGCATTTCCAGGGACGACTAAGGTGGTAACACTGCCCCAAAGCCACTTTGAGTAGCAATGCAGGCAGAATGCAAAATATAGATATAGTCTATACAGGACATACACACCAGTGTGTATGTTATGGACGTTAGGACTACAGTCACAAGCAGCTAGCAAAGCATGTAGAAAGATTAGGACATCAGCACAAACTTAAAATAGCCATCCTATCACATACTGGACCACAGACACCTAAGTATTAATTATAGATGCAATCATTTCTCCTGGCCATTCTTGCAGAACACCATGGGCATACATCATGCCCATTCCACCTTGCCTTGACACACATGATGTAAGGCAGTTATTATGACACACATAAAAGTTTTATAAAGGGCTGTGCCACAGTCCACTGAACAAAACTCTACCATTAAGTGTCTTAGAGTAAAACACATCTGAAAGTCACTGAACTGCAAGATATTAATGCTTAGTAGGCCAGTGAAGCATAAATACATGCATTGTCAAAATTAGTTCCTTTTAAATGGGACAAATAAATATGTAGTTCTCATAAAGAACTCACCTTCTGATGTGGAGAAAAACATCTGCTTTTGCAACTTGGTTGAAAGGGATTATCTTGAATTTCAGTGTATTACAGAGTAATTCTATTAAAGAGCTGTATTCCTCATTTTTTCCCCCTGCTAGGGATGTTAATCAGTTCCTTGATGTGATATTAGTTACATTTAATGTGCAAGGAGATACACTCAGTCATGCATACATGACTAACTGTTAATACATCAACAACAGAACAGAAAATCTACCATCTAGATTTTAACTGGACTACACAGCTAACAAAGGCATTTTTTTAAGATTCGAGCCTCAAAATGGCAATAATCATGTTAAGCCTAAGAGGAAAAAAAACCAACCAGTAAGTGCAAAGGATAATACTGTTAGTGTGCGATTAATTGAAAGGAGAAAAAAAGAATGCACACAATATTCTTTCTTTATTACAATTTGGCTTATACTGTCAAGGTTTTCAGAGACATAGCTGTCTATGAAAATCAAGTCGCATTTAAGCAACTGGATCTTATATAATAGAGCCCTGGACATTCCACAAATTACAGATGTTAATTTTATAAGGTATTTTACTCCTTGTACAGAATTACTCTTTGAAATTAGACCTCTGTCTTGACAAAGACCTTGATTTGCTTTGAGACAAGGGAGACTGTGAAAAGGGGTTAACTGTACCCTAATGGGTTAAAGACTGAATACAGTTCTGATTTCACTGACTGATGGAATACAGTTTATACCACTGGGGACCAGTGAACTCAATTCCACCATTTCTTTCCACTCTGCTGTCTTCTTGATTATGCAGGGCAGAAAATGTTTTGCAAAGGAAGCAGAGGAGAGTGCGTTTCTCAAAGAGCTCCAGTATTTCCCAGGTACTTCTGGTTTATATGCACTAGGTGGAAAGAGATTCAGAAATTATCATCTGCAGGGAGTGATAAACTATATTTGAGAATAAAGACCTTTCATTCTAACAACCAGTTAAGGAGTGCAAAGGCCATCAGCACTTCCCAATAGCCAGTTTTCTTTGGCAGCTCTGCAAATACAATGTGTTGCTTCCAACTCTAAAACAAACAAACAAACCACCTCTGATAAAAGTATTTGGAAGTGAGAGAACATCAGAAAAAGGTATTATCCAAAATAAGTGACAAACAATTCTGTATTCATCTATTTGGTTTATTTTGTCAAGTTTCCCAATCACTAGAGTGAGGTTTGAGGATCAATATAAAGATGTCTTTTGCCATATTAGGTGCTTTAGGATATCTATTCCCTGCTAGCTAGCTTCTAGCTGTCAATTTAGAAGTGTAGAGAGCCCTTGTAGGATTTCTGACAGTACTATTATCCATCCAAATGTATAAAATGGCACTGGTTGCCTTAGTTTAAGTATTTGCATATAGATAAAATACCTAAACTTTGAGGTGTTTGAAGTGATATTCTGTGGTGGCAAACTGGATTGGTTACAATTCAGATCAAATTAGGTGCGCAACGCAGGCAGTCTTCCCATTTTCAGTGGTGAATATGTGGCTGAATTACAATGTCTTCCCCAGGAATTCTTTTTCATCTCTCTTCATTACAGCTCATTATTACCAGAAGGTTGTTACAGAGGCCAAACATTTGTCCTGAAGTCACTACAGAAGGCTATCATATCTTTTGCAGAAAACATCCTCATACACATGCACACACACCCACTTAACTCCATCAATTAATTTTATCCTTCTTCAAGTAATGGCTCAAGGCAGTTTGGGACACCCCGGACACAAAGCCAGGTTTGGTTTTGTTTTGTTTCATTTTTAAAAGACCAACTGTAAGGTTTTAGATTTTGTTATCTTCAGGTACACTGGAAAGCAGAACCTCAAATCAACATGCCAGACAATCTGCTCAGTGATAAATAATCCATCTTCTGGATGTGGCATGAGTTACTCTGGTTTCATACTTTAATTGCTATGATAGTATAATTATGTAATTGGAAATCAATGCTTCAGCCTAAGACTTAAACTCACATTGATCAGAACTGCATTTGAAAGAACTAGCTTAACAGATTTAAGATAGGGTTTTTTTTCCTGTTACTTAATAGGTCCCTACCTAACTCTGTCTGCCCAGAGACACAACCTTTGAAAAAGCAGCCCCTCACTTGACTAGTCAAGTAACACAACAGACCTGCTATTTGTTTGTAATCATCTGTCCTCAGTAAATTTACAATTACAGAGTGTGTAGTTTGTTTCATTCTAGTTTAACACTTTAATTTAGAAGTACACCAAATCATTAAAGCCAAAGAATTCTGCCTGGGCTATGAAATTGGTGGCCTAGATGAATAAAACTAAGAGTGAGAAAATAAATAAATTTAAATAATACCAAGCTCATTTTCTCTTTGGCTGAATAGATACACAGTATTTCATTGTACAATCACAAGTGCCCGAAATACTTAACTCAAAATGCAAATGGTTCAAGATTTCTATGTCCTGATTGTATCACAGTGCTACTATAAGACAATTTAATTTAAGAACAAAAAACTACGAGGACTGACTTCCACTGCCATGGAATAAACAATGCATTAGCACTTGCATTTCCTTCCCTTTAACTCTGACTGTGGTCCTTGGTGGGTGACACTGGGCCCTTTTGAGTATCAAAGGCTGTGTTCTCTGAGATCTAATGGAAATGGAAAAGTAAGTCCTCCTGGATCACATTCTTTGACTCAGGCAGTCAGTTCACACCAACCTGAGCTGAGCTGGAATGGCTGCTTCCAACAGGACTTTTGGTTTTGCCTCCTGAATTCCCACAGCTGCTAACACCAACTGGACTCACACTGGAGATCACTAGGCTAGGTATCTATTTTCTACCAGTGATATTATTTGGTGACATGCTGTAAAACACACAAGTGAGAGAACAAGCTGAAAGCTTTTTTTAGAGGCACAGTTGCTGGGGAAACCATCTTGTCTCTGTGTGCAGTACTTCAATAACCCTTTAGCTCCAATAAAACAAACAAACAAAACAAAACAAACAAGCAAACAAGCCACTGTCAATTTGCCTAGGAATGTGCATAGATTTAATGATATGGGGTTTTTGTACTGCACCTCCAAGAAAACTCTCTTTCCTTTAAAGGTTGTCCTGGTTGTTATGCCTGTTTTCTATCTGTCATTGCATCCCCAGACTTATTTTTGAACATAAATATAAAACAAATACAGCCAGTCTAATGCCATGTGTCCATACATTCATAATAGTTTGCTTCAGCAAGTATAAACTGTGGAACTTGTTTTAGCCATTAGAACAGAAAAGCCTGTGTACCTGCAAAAGCTGATGAAGTGAGTGGGGAAGCAGAAGCAGCAGAAGGAACTTGACAGATGAAAATGGAAATGGTCTCTCTAAGAAAGCTCTTGCAGCCTGATTGTCCCTGTCTTGGGGGTCTGCTTCTTACTGTTGGTCTCAGCAACTCTGGAGATGTTACCATTTAAGAAACACTAACCTTTCCTCTAGCCTCAGGCAGTCTCAATTGCTTTAAATTGCAGTGAACAAAATAGGTCAGGAACAAGCCTACAGGAAACTGTTATGCCTTTGAAATTTTTTCAGAGATCCGCATGCTTATGACTGTAAGGCTGTTTGGCCTGACTGAATCCTCAGCACAATCATAACTCTGCTTTGAATCTCCTTAACACTACGTGTGCACTACTGTGCTTATTTACAACAGCTACTTTTATTAGGTTCTCAAAAGTTGCAGAATGCAAAAAGAAAAATATTCCTAATAGTGCAGATTTTGAGTAACCTCTGTCAGCAAACATCATAACCTCAGAGCAGGATGTATTTATAAAGTTACAGTACTGAATGAAGTCTTTTATAAACATGTTTAAGAGTTCTTGTCCTAATTTTGCAAAGTGCAATTATTGCTAAGCTTAAATGGACATGAATTTCCCCATTAGGTTTAACTTCTTTGTAATTTTAAGTTGGGTTATTATTTCATGCCCTCTCCAAACTTATATTTGGAAATTATTTTAGAAAAAAAACCACAACAAAACCTCATCCAAAATACAGATATCAAGAACAAGAGGAATGCAAGCTGAAATAATTCGATTTACAGTAATAACAGACTGGAGCTATCTGCTACTTGTTTTGAGTACAAATCATTATACAGAATAACCATCAGTTATGCAACTTGAGGTGAATCCCATCTTTCCAGATAAATAAAACAGACATAAATGACCAAAATGTATGATGAATTTGTTAATTAAAACAGTGGCAGAATTCCAGTCAGACTACTTTATAGAGTTTCCTATAATACAAGTCATTTTGCAGCCTTATAATGAATGGTAAATTACCATACAATTCTACCAGTTTGGTGAAAGGACACTTTTTAATTTTTCCCTTATAAAAAAACACAAACATGAAAATGTTCTTCCTAGTTCAATTTAGTCTTATAAAGTTCATTTCTTTCCTCACTTGTTTTGAGAAACATTAACCAATACATTTAAAGTTATGTACAAGGAACTATTTCTTTCTCTTTCTTCCAGGACATAATTGTGCATTGCATGCTAATGCTTTTAACTTTATGCAAGAGTTTGTGTGTAGGATTACTGCAGTGCACGAAAAGAATACAGCAACAAGACCTAATGTCTGTCTGTTACCCAGCTGTTTCTTTACATTTTGCATGTATTGCAGTGAGAGCTCGGTGCCTTCAGCCACTCAGGAGCTGCCCAGCTGTGCAAAAACCAAAGCATATTTAACACATTTGGAGCAAATTAATATTGCAGATCTCATTGTGCCAAGCAGAGCAAGAAGACAAGGAAACCAAGGCCTAGGTAGGCTGCATTTTTAATTACCTTCGGAGACCTGTAAATATAAACACTAATTCTGAGCAAAGAATTATCGTGAATGACTAACTGTAACAAACATGATTATTCTCCTGTAGTCCAGACCTTCATAATATGTCGGAGGCTATTCCGTGTATAAGTGCTTGGGAAATGGTAGGAACACCTCAATGCCAGCCATGAGAAGTGCAGATTCCCATTCCACATCTCCCTGAGGCAAGGGGAGGTCCTCTCCCATACTTCATCTAGCAAGGAAGTGGCACCTTCTCCACAATCCTCTGTACAATGTACCTTCCAGTTCGTATCATCACGTCCTCAACATAGCCTGGCACAAAACTCTGCTGAGGTCTGGGTTTCTGAGAGAAAAACCACTGAAATCTTCCAAAAATTCATGCCTTGCTCTAAAGGAAGAACATGAGCTCAAGGAAAAGATCCCAATAGCCAATTCCACCCCAGCTAAACAAGAGAAAAGAAAATGCTGCCACTGCAAAACAACACTTAGATATCCAAGTTTACAGACCCTTTCCTCACATACAGGAGACCACAGCATTAATAGCTGGTGATATTCCCTCTTACTGCTCCCAAATTTGTAAGGGGGTTGAGCATATCCAGGAAGGCATAGTTTTTAGAGAAAGGCTTCTTTTTCACGCTTGTTCATGCTGTTGTCTCTTGCATAAGCTGTGAGTAGTTTTACAGGTTTATACATCAACCTGAGGTTTTATTTCTTAATTAGAAACCTGGTTTATACCACTTTAGAAACTATTTTGTCCCTACCTTATTATTAGACCTCTGGAGAAAAAGATGTGCTCCGTGTATGATTATTCCTTTTAAGCAACTTAATTGTCCTGCAGGGTGAACATGCTCCACAAACTACTTGCAGGCTAACACACTTCTAGCATTTTTGTCTGAAAACCACCATTTTACCCTGTTTTGTTTTTCTCTCCTGATCTAAGGCTCCTGTAAGTGTTTTCTTAATCCTCTTAAGTACTCTCCCTAAATTACTTTTGTTAATCAAGTGATCTAGTTGCTGAGAGAGAATGAAGTGGTCTCCAGGCTAGCTTACAAGTGCTGACCTTGCACATATGCTACAAGTTCTAACTGGGAGCCAAGATGCCTGCTGACAGGTTGTAACTCCTCCAGGATCTGCTCTTCTGCAGACTGCTGAGTTGTTTTCTTGGCTTATTTGTTTACTTCCTAAAGAAAGGAATAGGATCCTTCGTAACTTTTCTTGTTAAGCCTGATTCATGTGTTCTCTAAGGCTCTGACCAGGATACATTTGTTGGAGGATTTATATGAAGTGAAAAGGTTGTGATTCCAGTAAGAAATTCCCATGACCCATCAGCTGTGATTTGTTGGTCCCTACAATGACCTAAAAAATTGTAGAATGGTTATATTCTTTCAGTCAGTGCATAACATTTGAAAACAACACTTTTTCAAGTGATACAAGAATGCCTTCACATCAGTGCAGTGGGGAAAAAGATTTTCCAAGAGTGACTACTGATTTCTATTAGACATGCACTTTAAGGTTGTTATGATGATTCCTGACAAAGTATTGTCTGTCTGATACTTCTGCTAAAATTTTTAAGCTTTTCTTGACACTACTGAAAGTCCATTGCTTAAAACAATACAGTCCTAGTGCACATAATTCATAACATTAAGCTGCCTGCTGTGGACACAGAGCTGTCATAATCAGAGAGCTTTTATGTTACATTCCTTTACAACTACCTGGATACTTACTGTCCCTACTGCCATGTCCAAGTGGCAGTATTCAATGTTTCTTTTAGAATGGAAGGAAAAGGCAGATGTCACAGAAAGACAAGGGATAAAAAGGATTATGAACCAAATAAGAAACACAATTGCCCAAAGTGCACAAGTAGAATTTAGAAGGATGTGGCCAAAACCACAGCCCTGAAACCTAGCTGTCTATCAACAAACTCCTTATCTTTTAACCTTCCAGTGCTTTCAGTGCCAAAGTCTCTCTTCTATGAATATGTCAAAGCCTGTCATCACTGTACAGTACATATTTTTTCAGCCTATTCTACCATTTATCTCCTTGTGCAATGGAAATCTAGTGATTGTCTCCTACATTCTTGAATATGCCTGAAATACTCATTGGATGCCCCCCCTTTCCCTGACCATCATGCTATTGACAGCTCCTGATACTTCTGCAGTCAAACGTTTTTTGCATGGTTTCACACCTCCAAAATGCAGAGAGACAATGAGAATACAGAAAAATACAATCCTGTGGCAGCTACAGGCCCAGTCCCACTCTATGGACCACCTCTCCACTTTTCTATTAATCAGTCATTAAACAATCGAGAATTCTGGGTAGAGGAACCAAAGCCCAGGTCTGCCTCTCCTTTCCCTCTAGTAAACCTTTCCCTTCCTGTCATACAATGTTAATGCAGGGAAGGATGAAGTCCTGGGTATAATAGAGGGCAGAACAAACAAGCAGTAAAGCGCTCTGACAGTATTTATTTTTGGTAAATTATGTAAGTCTGGAGCTACCACACAGCAAGTCAGTCCCTCCTCAGAAATACCCTCCACCAAGCTGTTTAACCAAGCATTCTCCCACTACTCCAGAGATTGCAGAGCTTCTCCCTGTGCTAGTTACAGTGACCAACTGATTGTGTTATGTTACTGGGAAAATATTATTGGACATGCACAGCATAAAATTTACAATCCTTTTTCATCCCTGTTCTTATATCTCCAAATGGCACACACTCTAAACCAATCAGAATGTTAGAGTCAGGAAAATAACCTTTTACAATGTAGCATAAAACACAAAATCTAATGTTCTAATAAAGATATATGAACTTTCACTTTTTGATGTTCGTCTGTTAATGAAGTCCAAGCACAAAACAAACCTGCTTATCTTTTTCATCTCCAGTACAGCTGCTAAATTCATGCAGCAATGTGACTGCTCTGTTTTCCAGCTTTTCAGTGCATAATGCGGACTTTCCAAAAGATCAAAGCAATTAAAAAAGAAATGAGTGCATGAAACTAGCTTCAAACCCCTCTTAGTTCTCCTGCTGTTCCTGGTGTTTTTGATGTGACTTCCCATGGTTTCTTCTTTCTACATCTTTTTTCACAGAGTGGAGAGCTATGGCCACACACAGAGTTTCCTTAAGAAAGATTTCCATGTAGTATAGCTAAGAGGAGAGTTTTCCTTCTGTATAAATTGTATACCTTTTTTTTTTAATCTCTGCTGAGTATTACTTTTGTATTAGATTATCAAAGAAAACATACCCACTCTACCCGGACTCTAATTTGAATTAGATTTTTGTTGCAAAAGCAGTAAAGTAAGATAGTGCACTTACCTGAGCTGGAACTAAAAGCATTCACTGTCAGAAACACCATGAAGTGGATATAGTCCTTCACAGAGACGCCTTTCTTTTTACTAGCATGCAGAAGGGACTTCAAAATTTACTGGAAATGTTCACTTTTGAATTTATTAAGATCCTTGAGCAATATTCAGATTCCTATAGTTTCACTGCGGCAAGCCAGATCATTTTTCTATGAGGTGAGATTTTGTGGACCTAGGAGCTACAAACAGAACTACAGGGAGTCCCTAGCTGAACAGTTTTCTTGAGTTCATAGGTAGTTTCTTTGAACTTTTAACAGTGAAATAAATATATTAGATTTTCCCAACAGACTTTTAAATGTCAGGACATCTCTTATTGTGAAAATGTAAATCTCACTCAGGAAGCATGGAATCTATTCAGAAGCTGCTGAAATTGGTGGAAGTCATCTGAATGATTTTGATGTGTAGATCAGACATCATGTGGATATAGAAACATGTTAATGAATGTCACACTAGATGATCCTTTGCCACACTGAGTTGTTGCCTCCTTTGTTTCAAGGAAAGGAGGAGATAAAAAGATTTTCCTTTATTTTTGGCATGGCTTGACACATTGAAGACTTACTGGCTCATAGGGTCATCTTTTTCAAAGTAAGGAACAAATCACCAAATTGGAGACCTCTTAATATGCTTCAAAACAAAAATTTCTTAGCCAATGTACTCTAAAATCTTTGGCAATGTTCATATCTCATCCTTGTACACCAAAGCGTTATTTCCCATCCTTAAATACACATCAATAGTTTTAAAACTAGTATAGTTCTAAGTCTGTTCATTTGATTCTCTCTGTTTAGTTCAAATAGAGTTTAAGAGCTAAGAAGAATTCTCATCAGACAAACCTAGACACATTACAGAAATACTACAGCATTTACAGACCCAAAGAAAATGTCAAATATACTCTGTCAGGGTTTTTTGCCCTAGGGTTTCTTCTAGAGAAAGTTTCAGAGAAACTCAGAATTGTTCAGTCTGGTTTATGGTCAGTTTTTATCAAAACTTGATTATCCACATCATTTCACCAATAAACTCCCTGAAGTTGTATCAGTGTATACCAAAGCAAAAGGTGCTTTCGGATTACTCACATGATACACGGTAACAAATTAAGAGTTGTATGTCCTGTACTAGGTAATCGCAAAAGGAGGCATTATTTTTTTTCTTTTCCTTTCGCTTTTCTAGGTGATAGAGGGAAACTCAGTTATAATGGCAAAAGCAGCTGAGTTGTCCTCACATTTACAAAGCATAGTCATGTGCTGTGCTGTGCACTGCCAGCTTGTAGGCTTGAAGCCAGTGCAGTGCCCCAGTGCAGCTGTCCACTAACAGTTGTGTCATGCCCTTGAGTTTGTTACCCTCATTTCTCTCCCACGGCAGGCTGGGCATCCCTTCCCAGCAGTGCACTACTACAGACTTCCTTCTGCTGGCTGTGCTAGTTACAGCAAAGGCAACAGAAGTACCTGCTCACTGGAGTAACATCATCAGTTTCACAATTTCTTTATTTTTTATAAAAAAAAGCAACTACGAAATATCTTCCCCTAGGTTAAATGGCTTTTCTTGTTGCTTGAACTCCTGGTATTATTCTGAATTAAGGTATACTTCTTGCTGTTAAGACTTAATTTCTTTCCTGTACCAATTTCCAACACAGGATTTATAGTTAGTAAGACAGTATCCATTGTTACACTCCAATATGGTAGAGTTTGAAACATTGTTGACTTTTATCCTATTATGTAAAAGAGTAAATTATCCTAAGTAAAAGCTACAAGCTGTGTTGTAATTCTAAAAATGAAAGGAGGTGATTTTTACATTTTCTGTTCTGAATATAAATTTAGTAAGAGTACAATTTAACACTGATGAAGATCATGGCTACCATTGATATTAGTAGACAATGGATTAGCCTTAAAAACAGTGAAAGAAGCAGTTCATAGTTCACATTCAGTCTTTGAACTCTGCTATTAAAAGTTACATTAACACAAGATATGAATGTCAAAATACTAGAAAATGCCTTGTAAAATTGAAAGCGCTCAAGATGCCCTGACATCTTTACCCTGGTGAACGGTCAATACAGCCATGCTCTTCTTTGCAAAGTATGTCTTATCTGTTCAGGAAACAGTGAAAAAGTGAGGGGTCATTCTGGTTCTCACTCACACCTCACCCCAAGCAGGAAAGGAGAAAAAGGTTTGCATGTGGTCCACACAGATGCCATGCAGAGAACAGGACAAAAGCTTAAATCTGCAGTCATGAACTCTGAATGACTAAACGCACTAAACTTTCCAGCTTTGCAAGGCACAATAGCAAATGTAAAAGAAGTAAGAACAGTATCTAGAAAGATATAAATAGTGAAGTGGCAAGAGGGCTGCTCCCTTTTCAGCGCTGACATCTGTGCCTGTTGAAAAAGATTGCTACAATGAACTTTCCTTATCTTGCAGTCTCAAAAAGGAAGAAACAGTACTTGGATTGCTGGTTAACAACTAAGATACCAAAATAATTCTTAAATAATTTGGAGTCTTCACTTAGGAGACTGTTAGACAATCACAACCAATTTAGATCCATAGTTTTATATTCATTAATAACTATTTTTATTTAATTTTTATACTTACATAAATTTAGATTATTGATAACCCACAGAAGTAAAAAGCTAAATGTGAGAACTAATATTGCTATCTTTATCTTCTATGTTCTAATTCGTTAGCAAAAACATTTATAGACTGGTCAGTGGTAGTTGGCCACCAGAGGGAGCCTGCACAACTTAAAAAATTGCATAGTGGCAGTAAGATTGACAAAATTAAAAATGGCTGTGTTATTTATATAGAGACTGAAAAGGATAAGTGAAGTCTTTATTAGATCCCACAGAAATGTTTCACAAAGAACCTGGATTTCATGTGACATTATTTTGTTGCCTCAGCATGGAAGAGTTATTGAAAGCAAATGAAGAAATTGAAAGAAGTTGCAGTAATCACATGGGAACAATAAACAGCTAATTAGTTTAACTTTATATAAAATGAGTAAAATAGGAAAAGAGTAATTTTTAACATTAATTCCATCATATTCCTGTCTCTATTCTGCTTGTTTAGGGCCTAATCTGCCTGTAGTAGCAGTTGTTTCAGAAGGAATTGTCTCATTTTGTATTGGCACAAATATGAACAGTATGGGTATAATGAATAAGAAACAATGCAACAGAGACTCTATGCTTATCATTTTCCATGTATTTTATATTGCTTCAACAACTGTCTTTATGAATGAGGAAAAAATACTCCTGAATATAATATAAAAGCCATGCCTTCACAATAAATTTACAAATTTCACCATCTACCAGTCAAATTTGCTTCTCCGAAAAAGAGCACTGTCCTCTCGGGTACCTCATATTTATAATCATAGCATTCTAAACACATTCAGTGATTTCTTCTCAAGAAACCCTGTGAAATGCCAACTTGACGTTTATGAAAATGGTAAGATTTACAGAACACTCTTTCAGAACAAATTAGAAATTTCCTGTGATAACTTCATTGGAGGAAGATCAAAGAAACACATCTCTAATAATATTGATGTTGCTATAATGGTAACTATGTCTTTTCCTGTGGGAAATGGGAATGAAGAAACATCAAAAGGGAAGACAGGAAAGGGGACAAGATATGAAGGATGAAAGAGAAATGATGGGAAAAGGCAGGGAGTTGTCAAACTGACTAGGTAATCGAACTGACCAGGAACTATGTGTAGTGGCAAAAGGGGAAATAACATGTACAATGTGTAAATGAGATGTTTTCACCTTGAATTCAACCTACTACATGCAATTCACCATTTAAACTATTAGTGGCTTCTGACACCTCACTAGAGGAGCCTGCTGGCTTCTTGAAATACAGCTTCTGTGCCAACATGACCATGGTTGCTTACTGCAAAAGATGCAGTATGAATAGGTGGCCACACATTCCCTCCTTGTATCCTTGTACTTGTCAGAGAGGACAATTAAGCTTATTGAAGGCCTACATCCAGACTATGATTTCTGCTCTATGCAATACCCATTGCAAATGTGGCAGAAGTCAAAAGGAATTATGTTTTCGGTCTCACAGTAGTAAGAACGAAGGCGCTGGGGAAGACCCTGCAGTCAAATGTCTTCACTCAGACCTTTGACTCCAGCTACTGGTAGGCTACCATTAAATTGTGCTTGCTTACACCATTTTTGTATGTCCTCCAGTCCTTTAAATATCTATCCCAATGTCACACAACACTATAAATGTCTCAGGTAATTGGAAAAATTGCCACAGGTCAAAAAAAATTGAAATGTTTAGTTTCTTATTTCTACACTTTTGAAGAAATAGCCACTAGAATTGGGACAGTTTGCCAATTATGAGTTTCAATCTGTTGGGAAACTATAATTTCAAGCTTATTTCTTCCATTTCTCACCACCTACAGCAGCATAGATTGGCAGAAGGAGCAGTACCGAGAGCTAAGAAGCTTCTATTAAAAAAAAGGTCCAATATTACCTCATCCTAACTATGGGACAATCCCTTGCACAGTGACTAGAACAGCCTCAGTTTCATTGCTTCTGCAACTTTGCCAGTTTGCTGTGTTACTAGAAAATCTCAGAGCATTTGACTTTTTTTTCTTATGTTGTCAATTATTGCAGTCAGTAGAGTTCATGAGAATTTTATCTTCCATTCCATTTGTAAAGAAAAGTAAGCTTCTGCCTGGTGTAGTTCAGGCTTACCTATAAGAGCATCTGGGATTAGAACATAATTACAAATAATCAAACCATCGTTGTACATTTTAAGTTTCATGTGATTCTTTGAGGCCAGACACATGTTGTGGGATTCCCCTCTGTCTGATTTTCTGATGATTTTCAGTTTTCATTGTTGGAAGTGGTGATGCAGGACTAATACAGCACTGACAGCCACGTGGACCATGTTTTATCCAAAGCAATACAGAGTTTGGAATCTTGGAGGGGTGACAAACACCATACAGAGGATTTCTTACATTTTTTTTCCTTCTGACTCTTCTGATGAAGATTTCAAGTTTTCAAGTTACAAATGGAGAAAAAGCAGTTTGGGATTCAGGCTGGAGTTTCTAACTCTTTGAGTTTGTTTAGGGCCTGCTACGGTTTGATATCAAATTGTATTTGCATGCATTTTTCTTATTTATACAAGAACGTCCAAATGAGATGCAATGTTTCATTGACAGGAACATCTGCTGGGTTCCTTTACAATATACTGATAAAGGGAAAATGCCTGCTGTATTTAAAAGATACAAGAGTTTTCCACTACAGATTAATTAGAATGGAAAGTGGAGAAAATATTGTCTTCACTGAATAAGGAGGTAACTCAGCAAAGGAGATACATTTGTGTGCCTCATAAAGGTATCACTTTTCTTTCCAGATATAAAGTGGTGTCTTTTGGTGTGGGAAGGAGTGCTATGTCTATTCATTTAAAAATATGGCCAATATTTATAGCATTCATGTATTCTCATTTTTAGATTTTTATAAAATCAGTATGCGTAACTGAAAATCCTATGTATGTATGTGTATACCTCATTTACACACTATCCACAGATATACATAAACATATGTACACAAAGTGAACATTTCACATTTACAAGGAAAAAAATAGGTATGTAAAACTACTTAGAAGGAGTCAACAACCCCCTCCCCCATCTGAACTGTATTTAAATTCTGAACTGCCTGGATTTTATTTAAACAAAGATATAGGAAGAAACCAAACCATTACAAGCCTCTACAGTACTCTGAAGATATTGCGTGAACATTTGAGGCCCAGATAAGAAATAGGTAGTACGTGTGGTGTGACATGAGTTTAGCTGGCAAGAAATGCACCAAATTATTCATGAACAACATAGCAATTAAAGCATAACAAATCACAGCCACTAAAACCATTATTCTGCAAACACCATATATTCTACATTAATATTTCAGAGTTTTTTTAAGTTTTTATATGTGTCTATGTGTATAAGCATTTTTAATAGATACATATACATACATTTTTATATTTCAACACTTAGTTTTGCACCCTTCTGCATCCAAACCCAGCTACAGGTCTAAAGGTCCGACCCAATACACACTAATGCCAAAAAACAATCTTTCCACTGTTTTCTGTGAACTTGGTTAACTACATTGGTTTAAAAAAGAAAGAAAAATAATACTGAATAAAACACATCAGAATTCCAGAAACAACAGTTGTCTGGAATACAGCTGTGCCACTGTTTTTAGGTTTACTAATGCCTGGCTTTTTAAGCTAAGCATTTTGTTTCTAGTTGCTTTAGTCAAACACTAGGAAACAGACACTGCACCATAGCTTCCACTTAGGCTGTTGGCCCCAACAATGATTATTTTTTCTTTCAAAGCAGCACTAGCCACAACTAGAGACAAAATATGTATGACTAAATGGCTCCTCAGTGTGCACCGTAATTCTGATTTTAGTGATAAAATCCTGGCTTTAGCTTTGAGGATTTCAAATATACAATATTGTGTACAGTTGCTGCACATCATATCGCATCTTCCCTGTTCGGCACAAACATAACGGTTGAAAAGACTCAGCAGAACAATTGTTTGTTTTCTAAAGCATAAGAGTTGGCAACTGACTGCCTTTACTTTGTATCTTTTATTGCATTACTTGCTTGGTGTCCAATAATCCCTATGAGCCATGATGCTGGAGTTTCGCATCTCTGAGGCGCTTTCACACAGCCCACACGCCACTCAGCATCCTGCTGCCACAATAGCTATTTCCAAGAACCTGTTTTGAAACAGCATACTTAAAAGGCAAACCCCACAGAACTGCTTTGTACTAACAGAAAGCTCAGCACAATTTATTTTGAAGCACAGGAATATGACAGGAAAGTCATGTTTGAATCCTTGGATTTTGTATTGGCATGCGCACCATCAAACTCTGCACACGAGACTGAAAATTGCATAAACCACTTGCTTATATGATATCAAAGTAGGTGGGTGAGAAATAAAACTCCGTTACAAGATTCTTACTTGCAAGAATACATGTATGTACTGCTGCATATATGAATTGATGGAAGAAGTTATATTGTTTATACTGGTAAGGGATAAAAGTTAACATGTTTTCCCCTGGAGCACAGAGAAGCAGGAAAGAAAGGCACTGCAGTTCTGTATTTGAGTTCTTGGACATCCAGTCCAGAACATTGTTTCTGACAAAAGTTAGCATCAGAATTTTGAAATAAAGGAGGCAGATACCTTCCATCATCTATAGCTAAGGTCTTGTCCTAAACTCAATACCCCAGATTCAATCTCACTTCCAACATTTTTATTTTTAAGTACTGTAACATTGGAAGCTTTTCCATCAGTATTCAGATCTGCATAATTATTTTACCTGGATTTAGCCAGAAGCTGCATGAGTAGTATTTGATGAAAGTCACTTTTGGTGAACTATGATTCAGTAGTGTAGTTCTGAATCACTGTCATCCCAAGGATTACTCACAGGGTATGATGAAAACATCTGGCAATGGGGTCTTCCCAGAACCTGGAAACAGAAAAAAGCCAGTGATTTCACTTCCTCTACAATGCCACATTCTGTTTCACTTTGTTGTAGCCCATACCACGCTCTTTTCCCTGAGCCATTCATATGCTCGTGCCTTGGTCCATCAGAGCTTGCCCTGGCTCTGCACGCTGCAATGCACTGCAAGACTCAGGATAGGTGAACACTGTTAGGCCATCGCCTACCAGTTCCTATAAAAGGCATGGGAAGGAAACAGCAGTAAAGAACGTGAGACAGAGGGGAGGAAAGTAGCGAGGGAGGGGAAAACTAATGTGCCTAGTCTGTGGAGACCTTGGAAATCCCATTTTTTTGTCTAGTTAGGGCTCTTCTCTTGCCAGCCACTGTAAAGCTGTCATATATGTGGGTACATTGCAGGTCAAAGTTAAAAGTCAATTGAAGCAGCATTACAGGGTGATTACGCAGCTCTGACTGTGATGATTGCATGGGCAGACAGCCATCAGCATAAACCACAGCAGCAACTGCTGAATCAGCTCCTTCTGTAAGGAAAATGAAGACAGGCAACTTAAAAATCCCAGCAGTGCTACAGTCCAACAGAATCATGCACCCCCTCCAGACCTTTCCATCTATTTTCATTTAGTCTGGAAGGAAATGCAGAGAGATTCATCAGAAAATAACTTATTCAAAGATTCATATGAGGGCTGTTTAGTAACTGGACTCTAAGTCATTCACAAGATGCCTGTATATGATGAAGATCTCAGTGAGACAGCTACTTCTAAGTACATGAATGCAAGATGATGTGGGGGAGAGGGGTATTAGTTGTTTGATCATTAGCAGTTGGCACCTTTTTTACCTTCTCATCACTAAAAGAAAATAAATGTTTGCTACTCCCATCACCTGAAATGATTTTCCATGGGTGAATCAATTTTTATTTTGATTTATCATGTATACACTTGGGAGAGTTGAGTCTTACTGTGATAATCCCCCTGGATTCTCTGGAAACTGCGCTTAAGGAACCTGTGACAAAATCTGGCTTGTGAGAAAATAAAGAGCTCAGATCTGTACAGGTTGCTTTTTTCCTCAAAGAATAATCTCTCTCTTTCTGGTGCAGGAGCTATAGGATGTGTGAAGTGCTCATTCTAGTCTTGTTTTTGGAGCTTGCATTTATCTTCATTTGAATTGTCTGCCTTTTGCTTAAGTTTCATAGCTCTTCTGTGTAATGCTCCCAGCATTAACAATTCTGCCACCAAAAATGAAAAATTACAAATTACATTACATATTACTGTAGAAGTTAAAACTGATCCATAGAATGTAAACAAACACAATCATCGGCAGGTCTCCATGTAAAAGTAGTAAAATAAAATATTAAGTACAGAATTAGTCAGACATGTTCTGATCGCTGTTAAATTTGTAATAGTAGATGCTTGCTGGATATTAGCTTTCATTGTATTTTGCCTTACACAACAAATTCAAGGCTGTTTGTCAATTATAGCACATTCTCCCCTGATGATGAGAAATGAGCAATAGACATTCCCCAAATATCTTCTTCAATATGAATCTAATTGTTCACCTCCATCTCAGCCACTTCTGGCAGGCTGTATCCTATAACATAAAAGGAATTGCTGCTGATTGTTGCTTGCTAGGTTTTCGTGCTTATATTAGGTTCATCTATAGATACCAGTGTGCAAAGACAGGACCACTAAATCACGGTTAAATCAATTCTGCATTATTTATTGTTCAAATACACTATTATACCTTGGCCTAGTATACCTGGCTACATAAAAACTTATCAGCTTACCAACTCATGAATTGGTGTCAATCACCAAGCAGAAGAAGGAGATGGAGCATGGTGCCCAGACTGTCAGAGTCGATAGGTACTGCATTTCCAGAGCATCTCTTTGGTAACAGGATGTGCAAGTATTCCTTCTCAACCTGACCCGTAAAGCCCACTTGCTTTTATCCTCCTCTTGGGGACTGCAAAATGGTTAGCAGCATCACCTGTCCCTTGCGTGGCCAGCACGTGAATGGGCTGAGTGCCAACTTGTTATTTGTCCCACATTAACAGCAGTTTTGACATCAGGCCTTGTTCTCATAACACCTTTTCTGGCTATTCACGCTCCTTGGGCTCTGCCTCAAGGTCTTGTAAATACCAGGCAGTTCCAACTGCTCTTCTATGTTTCTTATCTAATTCCCTGCCTGTTATCTGCCTAGTCAAGTACAAACAGTCACATACTTTCTCACTGCAAGCTGGCTAAGAATTGTTGCTTAAGCTAATTCCCTACTTTAAAATTAAGCTGTACAGTACTTAAACACAATACATATATATCATTTGTGTGTATATATATATCATGTCCGACAACGGACCATTATTTATTATCTCTGATACAGTAAATTGTTATGTATCTCTCTAATTTTACTTCAGAAGCCTGGTAATATCAGTCTCGGGCAATTTTTCTTGTTTTTATCGTTTGTTCTATAAACATGTCAGTGAAAAAGAATCTACCAGGCAAATTCAACATCCATCAGACATTAAAATCTATTGTAAAGACAGAGGATGGGAAGAGGGAGTGAGGGACAGAAAGAGAGATCTCCTAGAGCACACTGTGCCATTTGGGAAGTTATATAATCTAGGCAAAGCATGATATGAATTTTTCTTCTTTTTGTGTGTGTGTGTGAAGGAAAATATTGCATCACCTTCATTCTTGTTCACGCCTCCTCTTCATAAAGCAAAAGACCTGCTGTCCAGTGTAATAGAAAAAGGTTCTGGGTATTTTGTGTACTGAAACACTACCCGTAAACAACAAAAAGACAGCATTTTATTACATTCTGCTTGGGTTATATAGTCCCCAACACTATAATATGCTCTCCAGTGGCCTAGATATTGGGGTGTAACTGAGACATAGATGAAGATCTTTGGTTTTTAATTAATAATACATAGTGCAGATTCTGAAACACTATCTATAATTTATGCATCAGTGACTCAGAAGCAGTCATTCATACATTATATATTCAGACAGAAAATTATCTTGCTTTTATTTTCCAATAAAAAGTATATTAAGATGTTACTGTGTACCTTCCAAAATGGATCAGTGCTAGCTAGAGCTGCATAGCCAGGTTCCTTTGGGTTCTGTTTGCTACAAGCAGCTGAATGTGCAAAATCATTACTGACTAAGGATCTCTCTCTCTTCTGAAGCCCTTTAAAAATGATTGGGCCATTTCTTGGATACAAGCTGATTTAGCAGTAGAGGAAAATAAATTTATAAATACGGAAGGAAACTATTTAACTATAAGGAGTTTCCAAGCTGGACTCCAGAAAAATTGATTATGGTTACGTGCCACAAGACTCCTATAAAATGGAGGAAGAAAAAAAGTCTTTTTTGAAATACAAGTTTATGCAAAGCTATTGCATATAAAGCATGTTTAATATTAAGTCATTCTCATCATGCTGTCCTATTTTCCAAGCACCCAGCTACTTATGAACACTTTGAAAAGTAAAACTAAAAAAATGCATACTCTGTATACTGAACATGCAGCTCTTAAAAGCTGCTTTCAACTCTATATTTTCTCTCAGTTAAATCGCAGTCTTTGTTAAAATCATAGAATCATTAATGCTAAAAAAGACCTCTAAGATCATTAAGCCCAACTGCCAGTCCACTGCCACCGTGAAAGAATCATAGAATCATTAATGTTAGAATGCTACTTTTATGTGTAAAATAATGTATGTTGGAATGCTACTTTTATGTGTAAAATAATGTAGACAAGATGCCAGCAGGACCAAACAAGCCCTCTCCCCTGCCTCAGGTGCTGGGTAGGTCATTTCTGGATGTCTGGGAGTCCCAGCTGCCTGACAGACTGAATTCATACACTCCAGGACAGAGTGAAATGAGTCACATCTACACCTGGTTTTCTGCAGCCCCATCATGGTGGATGTGAGACCAACCAAAGTACAAGTTATGGGGGTTTTTTCAGCCTTGTCCTTCTTCCATGTTCTGCACTCCTAAAAAACTGTTCAATTTTTTTTCCCCTTATGTACTGAAATAATCCAGCTTCAACAGAGATTTAGCTCAACAGGAATAAGAAATACTTTCTAATCTCATAAGGGCAAGGAGACAATAAATTAATTAATATTTGTGATGCATCTGGAAGTATGCTGATTTGTATGTAGTAAGACAGTGAGCTAGGAGATCAGAATTCATATCCAGCTTTCTGCAGAGTGAGAAAAGGAGTAGAAGCCCGTGCAGAAAGAAAGTATAGAAATTACCATTTTCCTAAAGTTGCCATCAGCATTTTATATCCTCAGTATAATATTATTTCAGAGAAAACATAACAAAATAGTTCAGCATGACCTGCAAGAGAACTGTCTAAGAAGGAAACATAATTCCTTGAGATTCATATACTTTACTTTCCCTTAAAATCAGAGCTAAGCATTAAGCTGCTCCTGCAGGGATGTCATGAGGGAAAAGACGGATCATAAATATTTTTGGGTTAATGCTACCTCTCCCTCTCTACCTAGCACAACACAAAGCCAGTTTGTGCAGTACATAGAACTAAAATTATCAACTCTCAGGAATGAGACTTGGGAATGGGAGGGCTTTCAAGAGATACTAGCAGCAGTAGACAGAACATTTACCTTGGTTAGTCTAAAATCATGGCGTATTTTTCCTTTACGATTTGTAGCTCAATAACTAGGATTACCAACTGGGTCTTGGCAGTTAATTTTGAAGATTACAGTAATTACACTTCAATGAATTTCTTTATAATAATCCATTTCTTAATATAATAAAATTTTAGGATATTTCAATGTATGAATTAGCAAGTAGTTACCGCAGAACTCTGAAATGCAGCAATACAAATCCACGTCTGTTTGAGTTTTGAAATATTATTTCTTAATCTTGCAAACTGTCTGCTGTGATGGAGAACAGTTTCTGATTTTTTTTTTTGTTAATCTCTGTTGCTAACATTTTGATTGTGTTCTGTAAATTTGCATCACTGGGTATTTTAAATAACCTCATATGTTTTTCCTTATGGGTCCGTAATGACAATTTTTGCATGATGCTCTAAGCTAAAAGTTGCATTTCTCTGATATGAAATCACTAAAATGAAAAAAGATGCTGAGAAAAAAAAATCTATTGTACCACATTTGTCAGTCTTTCTTAAAAAAAATCAATTTAAAAAGCCCTTCAATATCTCAAACTGAGGAAAATGTGGAAAAAAAGTAAGTTAGCAAGTGGTTAACTGCAGGCAAATCACAATGTATGCTGAAATTTCTTCTGCAATAGGAACTGTTAGATTTTCTCATTACTTAAGAAGTAAAATATTGGCAAATTAGACTATAATATCAGCAAAAACCTCTTAGGTCACATGGTCTACTTCTTCTCTTCTGACAGAACTAAGATGCTCATTTTGAAGTGTTTTGTAAAACATGGTTTTGAGTAACTCCAATTAAAATGTGGAAAAGATCATTCCAGTTAAACATTCTTCATAATTGTTTTGCCACCTGACAAGTTGTCTTTGAAAACTACTACAAAGTACTTAAACTTCATGCTATTAGAAAATATTCCTTAATAGACATGTTATTAGTTTCTTCATACTGCTTGAGCTGTATCTGAAAAGGATTTTCTTACTTGAAGAGTAATGACTATTATCTGGACTAAATTAATTCTATTGTCAATGGACAAAGGTATGCACATCGCTAAATTAACAGGAGGAGGCCGTAAATGAACATTGTTTTAGCAAACCATTACAGTACAATAATTATCTCCTGAAAAATTACAAAAAATCCACAACAAATCAAATGTCAGGACTGCATAATGATACAGAGCTATGGAGAAGAAACAATATCACCTTAGTCTCTCAGGTACATACAATCAATAAGAAATGGATGCTTACTATTGCTCAGGAACTATACATCACCTTCATGCTGGTTTCATTATTGGATATCTCTTTTTGCAAACACAAACATTGAAGTCAATAGCCTCACTGGTTTTAAATCTCTGTGGTTTTAAATATCTACATGTTGCCACAATCCTATAAAGTTGCTTTAAATTAGTTTCTCCCTGTTTGCAACACATATGTTTGCTATTTTTCAAGAATGCAATTAAAATGTCCACTTCCTTTATCTTCCAGACAACACTTAACAATTGATGTTAAAGAGGAGTCAATAATTTCTCCTGTGTGGTTCAAGCAGTCACTACTCGGTTGACATACTGGCACACTTCACTAATTTCAAAAAAACGTACAATACGATACAAAGGAAGAAAGAGTGATACATCAGAAGGCATGTCCGTGGACTATGATGAGAGTGAAGACAGAATAAGTCTGACTTGCATCAGCCAAGAGTACTGCAAAAAGAAAGCAATCTAGGTCTAACAAATCCAGTACGTATGCATCCAGTGATGCTTACAGTGAAGCACAGTATTCTGCTACTGAGGTTGTGAGCTGACTTGAATTACTTACTGTCTTTCTGGTCATTCCTTTGTTTGTAGGTTGCTTATGGAAAGACAACCCAGCAGTCTATGTATGACCGAGCTTTACTTATCATCCATGAGCTACTTTGTTGTCTAATAGGATTTGAGTCCAAATAAATAATCTAAATTTTCCTAAGAACATTCTATTGGGCACTGCATCAAGTGATTTATTAGTATTGTATTTCTTCAATATAAATTTTTAAATGAAGATATAAAACAACAATTATGACAGGCATTCAAAATTCATATTTATCAACAATTATCATAAGACATAGACAAGACACATCAGGTATTATCTTCCTCACCATGTAAGGGTAGCTAACTATATAGCATTATATCGTGCCATTGACTTTTTTATGCTGTAAGCACCATTTGAACTGGTTTCTAATTACAACATAATTAATTCAGTTTGTTATCACTTAAGGCTTAAATGTCACCCATTTTGCAAATTTTTGTTAAGCAAAATCTTAAGGATTAATGCGACCTGTATATGCATACTAAAACTTAGATTACAAAACAGGCAATTCTACATGAAATTATGCTCCATAGATGGGGTAAGGAGGGTGTGCAGATTTTATTCTTGCTCACTGTTATATCTATAAGGAGGCTTTTTAAAAAATCCATACAGATGTACAATGTATCTGAAGTTTCTTCAGAATGATATAAAAACTCTGCTGTGACCTCCAGGGAGGCTATGGAAATAATTAGAATTTTTTTTTTTAATATAAGAATGAAATTAAAGAATGACACAGATAATTTTCATTACATAGTGACTGTGTTTTTATGTTCAAGGCAACCTATTTTATATTCTCTTATATTTCGTCTCTGTCATTAACCAATTTAATCATAACAGTACTAGAGAAAGAAGCTATTAGATCTGTCTCACTTGACCCATTTTTTTCCTTCACTGACAGAGTTACTGTGTACAGTACCATTTCCTTTTGGACATGTATTCCCTTCTAGGTCTGCTTTATTATTCTTGTAGGAGGTGCAAACTTCAGTTACAAAAGGAAGTCTCAGGGACTATTCTTTTACTTCCTTGAAAGCTGTCATTCAAAATGAGTAACACTTTTAGTTCTTTGCTATCTCTTCATAGGAATTAACCAATATTTATAAATGTATTGTGTACTTAGTTTCTTCTTTATTTCCACTAGACAAAAAGGAAGGACACTCAGCTGAACTCTTGTTAATTCCTATAGTAACATCCGATATTAAAATATCTGTATGTCAGGCAGATAAACTAACATGACTACAGCATGAATCTAACAAAACCCCACTTATATGAAAACCTCTGCTAAACTAAAAAAACAAACTGTATCACCTAAAATGCAATGTTCCCAACAGCTTATATTAGCTATTACAGCCACATTATTGTAGTACAACCTAGCAATATTATCAGTTTATTTCACAGCAAAAGCCCAAAGTAAAATTAAGAGTTAATAATGAACTGTGGATAAATCTTTTAAGACCACTTCAAGCTCTTGAACAGGCAAAAATTTGTTCAAACTTTTATCAATCCTGTAGGAAACAGATGTGTGATATAGGTAGGAAATTATACTGGCAATGTATTCAATATTAACTATTTGTGAACGAGAAGCCATTATTGCAACAATAGCAATATATTAATGAAGGGGAAAACAAAGACAGTATTAGAAAGAAATCAGTTTTCAGAAAATCAGTGAGAAACTAAAGTAAAAAGCATTACAGAAGTATATAATTCTCCCCAAATTAGTGTTATGAATCTAGGATGTTTGGAGGTAAACTTATACTTGAAGTAAATTTATGAAAATTGAAGCTTGAAATTCATACTGAGGACACCCAGACAACTTAAACACAACACTGATATTCCCAAGACATTCTTTTCATTTTTCAACATGGATTTTTTGTTTGTTTTCCCTTTAATACAGCACTGCTTCATGACAATTGCTGAGGTTGCTTAATAATTTACATTGTCTTTCCTTGCCTAGAAACAGCGAGTGTTCTTACGCCTCCAGCATGAATTATAAATTTCTTGATTTTATGATATATACAAAGTGCAGTTATTACAAGACTGAGGAACCGGGGAAACATAATTCTTCTCCTGAGTTTGTAGAGAAGACTTTGACACAAGAGACTTCACAGCTAAATTAATTCATCAGCAGGAATCTTTGCTGGAAATGGCATTGGAAGTAATATCTAGTCGTATGCACACCTTACACCTCACCAGAGAAAACCTGCATGACTGGGCTAGTATAGCAATTTATAGCAATAATTCCACACTTAGAAAATTCAGCTGCTGGGTTCTTAGAAATAAGGTTGCTGGCTACAGGCTTCACTATACCTAATGTAGTCTTGCATTGCAAATAGTCAGAGACCAGCAACAAGCTCACTGTTACCCGTGTTGTTCTCATCGTTGTCCTGGACAGGCCAGTATTATTGTCTCAAAAGCTGTGATGGCAGCACCACAGGTCTGGAAATCTCAATGTTGAAATGAATGCTAGCTCAGCTCAGTAGCAAAAGCGCAATCAGGTTGACCTAAAAGCACAGATCCAACACACTCAGGCTGTCACCAAGCAGGAGTTAAAGAGCACATACCATGACAAAGAATCTGCATTACACCATTAAGTCCTTTTTAAAACTGCCACAATCCGCACCAAGTTTTATCCTCCCTTAAACTGTGATCTACCAACACAACTCCTGCATCACATCCCATTTCTATCTTAATTTTCTCAGCATTCTGTCCTAGATGGCCTCCTTCCAATCTTATCCAGATCACCCTGCACCTAGCACCACGCTTTCTTCTTCACCTCTGGATGAGAATACATGTTTTGCCCACACCATTGCAAGCTTTCATTAATGCCTTGTGCATCGACCAATACTCTAGCAAGGTTTCCATGTGGAGCAGAGCATCTGTCTTCTGAGCTCTGCTGAAGGCTTATCTTTCTACAACTAGTAGAATCCTGCTAGTTGTTTGGTTTAAAATCTGAGTAGAATAAATTTTATTCTTCCTTTTAGGACACATTTCCACAGTGCTTACTTACTTTTCTTTCCTCTCAAAATGTAAATAATTGGCCTAACACAATTTCATTTTGTCCCTCATTCTAACACCTAGGAAAAATTCCTAATTTTGTTTTGTTTTTACTGGAATGTCAGAATTCCAAGTTCCATTTTACTTATTTTTTTATATTTAAATACATTTATACTTAATTATCTTTTTTCTTTTTATGATTTCTTATCTCTACACTGAAGACCATCACAGTTCATACTGCTAAATCATCCCAACCACATCCAACCACATTATTTAACCCATAATTTTTTGAAGGAGCAATCATTATTGTCTTGACAAAGTAGTTAGATACAATATTCAATAGATAGATACAATTCACCAAAACCACTCACTCACCATCAAAAACATACTAAGCCTTTCTCTCCCTTCCCCTGCAACATAACAAACAAAAACCAAGTATCTACCTGTGTAATGACAGAAACAGGTACAGCTCACAATGGTTCAGTTTTTCTTGTATTTAAGTTGAACATGGTCTCTGCAATGCGCAGGCGATTTATAGAAGTAGTTCTTTGACTGAAGTCCAGCCTCGTGCAGATTTGTGGTTTGTGCTTGATTGCAAACAGTGAAGGTTTTGTCAAACTCAGGCATCTATAAAAACTGCCTCTATGAGGATTTTTTTCTCTAATACTGTTTGAAATCGTTCTGCAACATTTCCTTCAGTTCAGGCATAGCCGAGCATTTGTCTCCTTTGTTTTGGATATTCACATTCCTGAAACTGATATTTAGCAACTTCACCTTTGAGATCTTCAAAACCTTTGAAAATTTCACTAAAATCACCCACAAGACATTAAAGTTCTGGTAGGAAAGGGGAGAACAGAAGTTCAGTCATGAGCTGCCAGTTTTTTTCCAGGAGGATACTGTGGGAAACAGTGTCAGTCTTTACTAAAGCCTAGGTAGACAATATCCATGGACTTTCCCTCATCCACCAAGCATGTCCACCTGCCACAGAAGGACACCAGATTAGTCAGGCAGGATCTGCCTTTCCTAAACATGTGCTGGCTGGGCCTGATCGCCTGGTTGTCCTGTAAGTGCTGCGTGATGACACTCAAGATGATCTGCTCCATAACCTTCCCCAGCATCAAGATCAGGCTGACTGGCCTGTAGGTCCCCAGCTCCTCCTTCCAGCCCTTCTTAAAGATGGGCATGTCGTATTTGCTAATCTCCAGTCAACTGAGACCTCCCCAGTTAGTCAGCATTGCTGATAAATGATGCAAAGTAGCTTGGTAAGCACTTCCATCAATATTTCCATTACTCTCAGGTGGATCTCATCTGGCTTCATGGACTTGTATATGCCCAGGTGGAATAGCAGGTCGCTAACCTTTTTCTCTTGGATTATGTGGGCTCCGTTGTGCACTCCATCCCTGTCATCTTCCCCACTGGCTTGTCTTCCAGCACATGAGAACAGGCTTCCTCCTTGAAGGCTGTCCACCTTTTCTAGACTCCTTTGCCCTTCAGGATTGAAGTCCCTCCCAAGGGACTATTGATCAGTCTCCTAAACAGGCCAAAGTCTGCTCTCCAGAAGTCCCCTCCTCACTTCTTCAAGAATTAAAAAATGCCATTTCATGATCACTATGCCCCAGACAGACTCCAACTATCACATCGCCCACAAGTCCTTCTCTGTTTGCAAAAAACAGGTTCATCCAGGTGCCTTCCCTGGTTGTCTCACTCACCAGCTGTGTCAGGAAGTTAGCTTCCACACACTCTAGATAAAGCTCCCACACTGTTTCCTTTCTGCTGTATTTCCAGCAGACATCTGACAGATTGGAGTCCCCCACAAAGATAAGGGCTAGCAATCATGAAATTTCTCCCAGCTGCTTACAGAATAATTCATCTGTCTCTTCATCCTGGTTGGGTGGTCTTTAACAGACTCCTCCCATGAAATCTGTCCTCTAGGCCTTCCCCCTGATTCTTACTCATAAACACTTGACATTATCAACACCATAATTAACTTCTACACAATCCAATCTCTCCCTGACATACAGAGCTACCCTACCACCAAATAATGAAAAAAATAATATTAGGTTTTTTAGTTATTTTCAGCAGCACAGGGGGAATGTTAACTCATGACGAATTAATAATTCAAGTTTGTTTACTGTACTCAATGAAAAGTGTTGCTGGTTCTTGGTTTCGTTTAAATGTCAGATTAAAGGTACAATTCAAATAGTAAGCATTATTTGTTTTCTCATGGGAAATATGATAAATTCTGGAACATTTTGAAAAAAAATAAAAATGTATGGAATGACATTTACAAACTAAACTTTTATAAATTTGAGTAATATAGATGTTAAACATAGTTTCATATAGTGTACTCTTCTAATATTCATAATTTTCATGTATTCATGAAACATTAACAGTTTAAATAGCTGAAAGGAAAAAATATACTATGCTTAGAATGAATTGAACAAGGACAGCTTAGAGCCATGTAAAGATTGAAAACAAAAGCCTTAATCTTAGGTAATGCTACTATCTTCTGTAAAATGAAAGGCTAAATATAATATAGGCTTCAAAGCTGTTTTATTTAGTTGGTACTAAATGAAAACAAGCAGTACTTTTATCAGAAGCCACAAGTGTGGTATTCCTCTGATTTATTAAGATTTATGTGACTGAGAAGACTTGAGTAATCACTCTTTTTTAAACTATAATATGCGTGACTGACAGGAATAATTTTTTTCTTCAGTTAACAAAACCTTACAAACAGCTAAACAAAAATGTCTTCTGACTTTGATTATCTTCCTTTTAAAAATATGAAATACAGAGGGGAAACTGGTATGCAGTATTTAGTGTAAAATCCTTCACCATGTGAGATTTCTCTACAGTTTTAAGTTTTTTTCTGAAATGTTTGCAATAGTATTCACATAATTCAGTTTTGACTGCTAAGCATGTAACGCTAGCCAGGAGTTTGTGCTTGAGCATATGTATGAAGAATCCTAAGAAGGTGGCCAATGTAGTTAACAGTGTACAAGCAGACTGTGTCTGCCTAGAACAACTTCTTCCCACTGTAAACTCAGTTTAGCAAAACATTTAAAGAGAAGCTGGCTCAATCAGATCTATCATGCTTACAGCTTTCGAGGTGACCTTAAAATTAAAAAAAACTTTGAAAAAATGACTATTTGGTGATTGCTGTTTCTCGAATGTCTTTGGTTTTTTCAAGGGAACTGAAATTAACAATCCAAGCAATTTACAAGTCTCAATTCACATTTCCTTTAAAGCAAGCAGGTCAGGCCTATAAGTAAACCAGATAGACCACACGACATCTTTATGAGTGTCAAAATGATTTTAGCTATGTACAGAAAGTAACGTCAAGCACCTAATCTTACTTTTAATATCTAAAAATAATATACATTTCAAATTTATCTGCATATTTCAAATATTATTTTTAAAAGGTAGGGCTACTTTACCAGATAATTTAGTAAAGATTGAATCAAATCACAGAAAAATCTTGCTTTGAAAGGATGTTCAATATTATCTAGAAAACCCAATAAAAGTGCACAAAACTCAATATACCTTTTCCACCACCCTGGCAAGATGTCTGTTGCTCGACTATTTTACTGAATGTCCAGTTGCTGTAGTCTTCCTCCCTGTAAAAAAACAAGTACAATTCCCCAGTTAGTGTGTCAGAACACCTCTATTTAATCAATGAAGCCTTGTTGCTATGCACAGTCTGAGGGAATTTTGCCAGTGGTTTTAATCAAAACTCTTTAAGATTTTTGTACTTGCATTCTGTTTTTGTAGCAACATTATCTTGTCATCAAAACTTCCAAATTTGTTTCTATCCCTTATCAGTTCTGTTCCCTGTTCAAGATAACTGTTTTAAAGGAGGCCAAAGATTTGGCCTTGAATGCATGAAACAGTCTGTAATGATTGAATTGGAAAAAACATATTTTCTGTGAAAATTGAGAGCAGATCCTGCATTTATCAGTGTAGAAACTGAAGTATTTTCTGCTTTCAGGGTATGTGCAGGACAGTTTCATTTTGATTTTCTTTCAGTGCTCTTGCCAGGCTGTTGTCAATGGGTTTCCTACAAGAATTTAATATGGTCTCTGTTTCATTGGCAAACTTGCAGCCTTTTTTCAACACTGAAGCTTATAGAATTCACTAAAATGGAAATCCATATTCCTATATTTTAGTTTGCAAGTAGATAGTGTATACCATAAAATTTGTACTCCCACATGCTGATGAGTCCATACCGTTCATTGCAAATGACGTGTATAATAATCATTATTATTCATTTTGTGCACAACCTCTTCTTTAAAACATGCATTACATGGCACTGTAAAAAGGCAGAACTATCCTTCAAAGCTCTGACAGCTCATTCATTGGATTTAACATTTTGGAGACCTACATGAAAAGTTAGTCCTTTTCACCAGAAATCAAGGGTTGAAGATTAAGCATACTTAAAATATTATTACAGTCAAATATACAATTTTATTTCTCTCACCACAATTATGTTACAGATGAGCACTGTGAAATTTAAATTGCCAAAGGGTACATACGGAAAAGGGAGAAGTTTTCACTCTCATCTAGCAAAAGAGGAAAACAAAAGGCTTACCTGAAACAACCTAGTACTGGATAAAAGACAGATATTTAAGAATATAAGTCTTTATTAAAGCAGAAGGAGTCTTTAGAGGAGTATTTCCAAACTTAAACTGCAAGACCATTGAATACTATGGGGCCATATGGCTTTGCAATTTGTGCCACTTGCAAACTCAGTGAAAGTGGTTATGTTCAAAGGCATCTCTTAACGAATCTGCTTTGGTACAAATGAGCAAGAGTGAGTGGAAACTCAAATGCATGCTCATGTTACTATGGCTTAGCACTTAGCCATGGCCAAATCAGTGAGCACTCTCAGTTTCCCAGATACTGTAAGGCTACTTCCACGATGGCAAACAGTGCTCCCTACAGAAAGAAATTTGTAGAGGCCAGCAGTAGGTGCTTGGGACCTGAGAGCCATGGAGCATACATTGAAAAGATCTTATTTTGAGCTCACTCTAGTCTGGTCCTGTGGCATTAGCAGGTGGAGCTCACTAGATGCTTTATCTAAACCACATGTTCTGCTTTACTCTCCTCTGAAAGGTAGGCAGTTTATGTGCCTCAGGGCTAGTTGGTAAGGCAAAGCAAAGCCTGGTAAGTTAGGACAATCATATGATATCTTTTAAACATATACTCATGGTCTTAACTGAATATTAATGTTGGCTCAATCTAAACTGTAGCTGTTGCTACAGGAGGCAATATTCCTCTCCCATTAACTTCAAAGGTTTGAGTTTACTCCATGCCTCATTTCCCCTTTTGTCAACAGAATTGTTTAGGCAACTGTAAGGCAAATCAGTCTGAGGAGTTGATTGAGTTGTGAATAAAAAAGTAAGTTGCCAATATGGATATAAGCAACCGTATAGTAGAGATGCGTAGAACTGCCCCTTTTGGTAGCTGTCAGATTTTGTTCTGTTTTTAAGGTGATTGTGCAGTTGTTGCGGTAATCTGCAGTAAATGGAAGATGAAACTTAAGTAGTATAAACTTCAAAGAAGGAAATGTTGGACTGTGCGTTATATTTCATATGTTTACCAAAGATACAATCAGTTATCATTGAGCAGCTGGTATGCTGTAGCATATTAAACTGTGGTATTTTGAGTAGTGTGAGATTAGACACTAATAAAATGTATGTACAAAGAAGCCAATGATAAACCTATGACAGCATCAGCCTGTTTCCTTTTAATTTTTTTTTTCTGGATATTCAAGCAAAAATAAAAATTTGGTTATGTAGATTTGGTCAAACAATAAGGGGCTTGACCGTGTAAAAAACAGGATGCTTTAAGAAATTAAGAAATTAATTGGTCCTATCCTGTTCCCAACAAACTTCTGAGTTTTATTATCTTCGAAATACACATATTCTGACTGTAGTGACGTAAGGTTTAATTTGTCTCAGAAATGGTTCAAGAAGGATTTGTTTTCACTTTCTGTTCTGTACATTTCAAACTACACATGGAAAAGAGTGTACTTGGGGAGCTAAAAGTATCAATGACATAGTTTTCTTCCAGTTTATGTAATTATGTAGACATAGTGAGAATATACAGTGACAGTAAGGTAAATATGTTTTCAAGAACCTGAACATACAGAACTTCAGAATAGTTTGTTTCCAGGAAGCAACCCATTTGGTCAAAGGCAGTAGTAGTTATATTAAACTTTTCTGTGAGGAGTATCCAGTAAAAGAGGACACAAAGTTGATATGTGGGTAACTGTCCAATTGGGTCCTGTTTTAGGGCTCTTAACGGTTTGAGAATTTTTAGTTTGAGGCGGGGGAAAAGTAATTGCATGTGTTAAACTTACATTGAGGACACATCCAGTATTTAGGTACTGTAGCCCTATGGGTGAATTGTGTGAAGGCAGGCTTGCATTCATGTGACTAACTCAATTCTTTCTGTCTGATTGGCAGAACTAAAAGTAGTTTGTTGTACATCTAGTGTCTAGAAGCTTTGTCTTAGGGCAGTAGAGAACAATCTGTGGTTGGTTTAATACAGAGAAGTCAGCTTTCTACTGAGATTGTTGCTGAACATTTTATTTAGCCTGGTTTCTAACTCACTGTTAGCTCTGTCATTGCTCATTTTATGAAGCTGTTTATGTAATGATTTTCTACATAATTTACTTCCTTCTGTGTGCATCATTAGCATGAATGTTGTTTAAAAGGTCAATGCAAAAATATAAAGTTTTTGTCCAACAACAACTAGAAATTTGTCTTGGTCTTTCTTGTTGTTGTTATTGTTTGGGATTTTTTTTTGGTGACCATTACATATTTTTCAGAAAGGGAAAAAAGAAATTGGCTGAAACCAGAGGACACTTTCTTTTACAGCTTCATAGCTTAGACATGTTATACATCAAATAGAAACTGCTTCTCGTGCTTCCTTTAATTTCTTGATGCACACTCAAGTAAATGAGATGCATAAAAAAAGAATTTTAAAGCAGGAGAAGATCAAGCCATTTGATTTATGGGGTGTCAGAAGCCCTCCCTGGATACTTTGCTGACTTGTGGCAAAGGAAATGTAATAGTTTTGAAAATTTAAAGAAGTATGAGTGAGATACTTGAACAGGTTGCCCAGAGAGGCTGTGGATGCCCCATCGCTGGCAGTGTTCCAGCTTAGGTTGGATGGGAGGTTTGAGGAACCTGGTCTAGTGGAAGTTGTCCCTGCCTATGGCAGGGGGTTGGACTAGATGATTTTTAAATCCAAACTATTCTGTGATTCTATGACTGCTCTAAGAGAGTTCTACAAAACAGATTTCTTATGTCAATGCCAATCTGTGATTTAGGAGCTGCTCGAATGTCATCTGTGGTCAGTTCAGTCTTTCTGACCACGTTATAAATGCATGGAACACGGAAATCTAAGTAAGCAGAAATTGCAATAAGTGGTGATATTTATTGGAAAACATTGTTATATAATGGTGATTGCCTGATCAGTGTTCACCAAATCCTTGGTGGACAAATTACTTAATATGCAAAGACTTCTTCCTTATGTTTGATATAGCAGTATTATTGTGTGACCTCACCAGATCACAGCAGCTGGGACCACAGCAACTTGTCCAAAATGTTACTGCTTCTTGCAAGATCAGTGTTTTCTGGGGTTTTTTTTCTGTGTGCAGCATTTTATGAAGTATTTTCTCCTGTGATAAAGGAAAACATATTGGGTTTCATGAGATTTTACCCGAGCTCTAATAGGGTATGTTTGCAGAACATCTTTTCCATTCTCTGTTTCTTATTTGGAAGGAATTAGTGATAAGAACATGATAGAAACTGAAGTAACAATGGAATCAAAGGTGGCAAAGAAAAAAGGCAGCAGAAGGCAGAAGAAAAAGCAAAGAAGTTGAAATTAAATAAGCAGAGTTTATATATGATCATAAATTCAAAATTCCCTAGGCAAAGTCAGGATGGGCACAGCTAGAAAGATCCTGGTATAGTTTTCTCTTCGTGATTTGTCTGTGTCTGAAGCATTTCTGAATTACCTGATTATATTATGCTAAAATCTACTAAGGGTGTGATTTGCTCCTAAGAGTGTGACTGCAGTGACAGTAATGACACAAAACTTTGCTTTATTAGGATGGTTATAGAGGAAGATGTGTTTCTTGAAACAGAGAACTGAGTTCTGGCCTCTTGTCCAGGTTTAGGTTGGGCAGATAAACACAGGCGTCGTAATCCCAGTGCCATCCTATGCATCACCACCCTGCTTCCCCTTGGAAAAGAGGAAAGGAATATAATAAGGAAATATAATAATATTAATAAGAAAATGTATTAAAATTTATATGAAACCAAAATTGAGTTCCCCTGGTGATGATCATGTCACCGCTGATGTTGCAGGGCAGGCACCAGCAAAGTCCAAGACAGGACTTAGCAGCACACAGGAACCGTATTCACAAACTGGATTCTGGAATTCACAGATTGGAATCAAAAGCAGAAAAAGGGATAGAGTCCTTCTCAGATGCTGGCCATAGAAGAAGAGAGCTTGATCTTTGTGATCCCTCAGCTTTATACTGACTATGACAATTATGGAATGGAATATTTCATTGGTCATGTTTGAGTTATCCATGCTGTCCACTTCTCCCCATGTGTGATTCTTTTAGCCTTTGACTTAAGATACTTCAACAACTTTAGCAATGGCCTTGGTTTCTGCAGGAATGAGTATAAATGAGAGTATCTGCACACCATTTGTGCTGTTACCTAGCAATAACTGTAAATATCAAATATTATCACTTCTAGAAGCAGGCACTGTTTGAAAAAGTTTCTTCAGAAAATGCACTCAGTTAGATAAGGTTTAAATGAAATGTTTAGCTCAATCTAGACACCTCTATATCACATGTTCATGTTAAATCCCATTCATTAGAAATGAGAGCACCTGTTCATCAGCAGGTGGATGGACAAGTCCTCCGCAGGAGAAGATACTGTGATAATTGTTACACTTGCAGATATATTCACAGGACAGATCAAAGAGAGACCCCTAAACCAGGGAAGAAGGCCGTATCACTCTTCAGGAGAAACAGGTTTTGGGGCATAATTTTAGCTTCATCAGGTTTGACAGTTAGGTATCTTTCTAGTCTACCTGGGTTAAGTCTGTGCAGTGGAAAGGTACTCCAGAAACTTATTTGGCTCTGCGTTCCCATTGTCACTGTAGGGAAGGTCAACAGAATTTCTTTACAGAGAGAGTCCACAAGATCAAGCCTAAACCCATTTGTAGGAAAATTGTTCCTGTGTAATGCACCTCATTTTGCCCACTCCAGACCTCCCTGAGCTTAGTGAGAAGAATTATGAAGATATGAGGCATGATTTTATACAGAGAGAGCAGTATTTGTTTTCACACACAGCTTGGCAGTTAGTGATAGAAGTACATAAATGATGAAAATGCTTTTATTACATGCTAGTTAAACAGGTGTTTGAGAATAGAGGTGCAGGCACTCTGCTGGCTGAATTAGCAATGACAGGAACGTCCCATGCTTTAGGATAATTGTTTTAATTGAAACAGGTGTGCCACAGCACTGCAGCAATTTAGCTACTTTGTGATCTCTCTCTAAAGTTTGCAAGCAAGCTTTTATAATTTTCACTTCCATTACTGGAATGTCTATGAGAAGCAACATGACTTTCTTGAAAACATTTTCCATTACCTGCAAGTAGTTCTAAAGTGCTTTCTGCTGTCCTTCGTGCAATGAATCCATTTTGGCTTGCTTCAGGGGATTTGCCTTGCAGAATTCCAGCAACCAAGAGCTAGAGATGCCTTTACTGGACATTTACTGGATGACATTTACTGGATGTGTGTCAGGTGTGCTGACTGAGAAAATCAATGCCTTCTGGATGGATTAGGGGTAGTTCGTTATGCTAAGGCCACTGATTAGTGTTGAATTAAGTGTTCTTATTCTATTTACAAATGTTTAATTGTAGGGGTTGTTTGGAGGGCTAGCAAAACTTTTTCCATAGTTCCTTATTACACCATTTTAAGTGATCAGGGTAAGCAGTATGAAAAGAAGAGTGTCTTGATCTTTGTGAAAAGATGGCAAAGGGGCCAAGAGACTATAAATCTTTTGTTTATGGAGTCTTATTTGGACTAGAAGTACTTAGTATGCATGCTCACCATTCTCATCCCACATACAGCCCAAATGGAAATTAATCTTCTTTGAGATTACAAGCAAGGTTTTGCAAATCTCTGAGCAATGCTGGGAGTCTGGGTCTCTTATATTTCCTCATGTTTCTCATGCTCCATTTTTTGTCATTGTGTTGTGATCCTTGAATACAATCACAGTTTTATCCTACAAAGTGAAATGAATGGAGGGGAAAGGGAAAGCAAAGCAAATGCCTCAGAGGGAAAACAGACATCTTTAAACCCTAACTATTATAAAAACCATGGTCTTAAGGCATGTTTCTGTGGAATGGTAAATTATGTTATGCATTCACCTTGGGCAACATTTGATGTGGAAAGTGAAACTAGAATCTTAATATAAATGATGGTCTAATTAGATGAGTGAAGTCAGTTTCTAAAGTCTTGAACTTCCCTACACTGTCTCCCCTTGCCTGGAAAAAAAACTACTACTTTTTCTGTAAGTTTTTAGCATGGGAAGATATTCGTGGTAATGCTGGAGAGTGTAGTCTGCTATTCATGAAAGACTTGAAGATGCAACAGATGTCATTCTCTATTGACTATGGTGCCACAGTCTTTCATCAATATGTTACGAGAAAGTGAGAGAGAACTTTTATTCTATGCTTTTCCACTTCTCCTTTGAGATATTCAGCAACTGTACTTATGTTAACAAATGGACAGTTCCTCATTAAATACTGACAGATTTTCCACAATTTTTTCTCAAATGTTTTTCCATTTAAAACTGCCATTAGAAAAAAAAGTAAAACAAGCTCCCTTTCCCCAAGTGAGAACATTTGTGACAGGAAAAATACAAGAGATGAATTTTCTTCTTTCTCTAGCAGTTGATTCCCTCCTTTTTCAACATAATGTTTGAGAGCAATTTGAAAGGGAATTTTCTTCACACATATCAAAAGTGAATGTGATTGAGGCAAGGATTGTAGATGGACTTGGATTACTTTTTCATCAAGGTTGACTGTGCCAAGCTCATTATATAGTTATAAGAATTCCTAGGCAGCTTAATGAACAGCAGGGAATGGCACTGTTGTGCTCTAGTACCCTAATTGGAAAACACTGTGAATTACTCTGAGAAATATGGTGATCCATCTTTTTGTTAAAACTTGGATAAACATTGGTGTTCAGATATCACTTTTTTTTTTTTTTTACCAAAGTGTCCTAAGGCAGTGTGACCAATTTTTAAACCCTAGCCTAACTGAAATAAGCCTCATTTAAGTGAAAGAAAGGAATTCTGATTTGCTGTAACAACTGTACTAAAACACAGACATGCAGAAGTAAAGCCTACCAACTGCAAACATTAAGCCTTTAAATGGCTGGGAATAAATTAGCATTTGTGCAGAGGATTTCCTTTTCTGTGTTATTATCAAGGATGAGTGCTACCAAGTACTTCTTTGTAACTTCTAAACAGACAGAGCTATCTTTCACCAAATTACAAGATTCATAAATTGAGGTATGCGTTTAAGAGTAGCCACCAGCTGCCAATCTTTGATTTGCTTTTTCCTTTCACTTTCTGATGTGTTTAGCACATTATGGAGTTCTTGAGATTTTCATTCACTGATATACTTGCTTTTTTTTTTTTTCCTGCCTGCAATGTAATTTGATTGTTGCCATAAAGAAGACATTCCTTTACCTTAAGTATGCATGTTCTTGATTCCTGCTTGGTCACATTAGTCTGCAAAGATGTTCTCATCTTATTTGGTTCTCATTGAAGGTCTTTTCAAAGAAGGCTTCAGATGGCTTGTTTCACAGAGTATGCTTTTTTGAGCAACCACACAGCAGTAACTAAAGAATAGTTTTTCTTGTCAGAAGAACCCTTTAAGGTTATGGATGACTGCATAAATTCTCTCACTGTTTCTCGTTGCTGAACTAATAATACATTTTATTTTTACCTTTGAAGCAGTTTCCAAGTAGGAGTAGTTGAAGCATGGCCTAATATTGTCAGGATATGATAGTTTCTATTACATTAGCTTTCAAGGGAACAAAATTCATCTCAGCTTACATTATACTCCAAGTGCAGAAACCTCAAAGAAATAGTCAGTGAGAGATGAAAACAACGAAGGAGAAAAACTCCAGTTGAAAAGTTCAGAATTGTTACTGTGTATACCCAGTATTGGGTAAAATTTCATTAATGCTAGACTTCAGCTTATGTTGTGTCAGATTAAAATTATACTGCTTTGAAGGCAGAGTTTGGAGCAGCTTTTAATTTTCAGGTAAGCTGTATTCAAGCTTCTATATCTTAGTAAAATTTTTGAAGGCAAAAACTTATGTAACAGGAAAAGTCATAAGGCACACATGGGGTAGATTTTAGATAAGGAACTTTGTAACTGTTCATTGGGTAACTTTGACTCTACATTTAAAGTCAAGCAAGCATTTCAAAATAGTGATAGTTCACATTTTAATACAATTTTGGGGAAGCAAGTTGCAGGTCTTGCATTCCTGCTTAGTAATAAAGTTAACTTTTGATCTAGAAGGCAGATCCATGCCAGAAAAAAAATGCAAGCATATAGTTCAAAAACAAACCTGCATTTGGTTTCCCACAGGTAACTCGATGGCCCTAGCTACTTTCTTCAAACCAATAAACATTATACCAAATTGCAGCAAGAAATACCTTGCCCATATGAGTTTTTCCTCAACAGTATGACTTGTCCCTCTGTATATAGATAGAAAAGACAAATTAAATATGACAGTCGTATTAGATTAAGGTTTTATGAGATGGATGTTGTGGAGCCTTTCTTGCAACAAGAATGTTATTAGATATATTTCACTCCCTTTTCTTATACAAGCTTTCTTTCTCATATATACGAATCAATACAATTAAAAACAAATGCAATTGAGCCTTCAATAAACATATTAAACCTCCTTTCTCATTCACACTTAGCTAAGATCAAAGTTGCAGACTTAGCTGCAGATGTGCTGCATGGAAATAGAATTACTCCATCTTCTTTAATCATTTCAATGCAACTTTGTTGTTTTTATCTTTAGAATTTCTTGAGTACTCAAGCCTTGTATGGTCCGTTTGCACAGGTGTGCTTTATACCTTGTATCTATTTTTATTATGATTATTTAATAATGTTAACTCTTTAAGACTATTTCTACTGAAGGACTTAGTCCTCCATGCCCAGCACACAGGAAGTTCTTCAACTGTGCCTGAATGGTGGAGTCCGGCAGTTCTTTTCTGCTCCAGGATATGGGAATGCCTTCTGGGTGCTTTCACTCTGCACCCGGATGAGGCACAGTAGTGTACCATTTCTCACCAGTGTTCTCCTCCCACGTGGAGATGAAACTTGTACTCTTGGTCAGGTGGATGCTGTCCATCATAATAGAAGGAAATCCAGCTGAGCATGAATTTAAAATGAGACCTTTTAATTTAAAGACTGAATTTGAATGTTACAAGCAAATCTGAGGTAATCTCTAGTGAGATTACTTTATCCTTCCCATACATGCTATGTCAAAGTACTCCTACCCTGTATACAGTTTTTAGTTCCTCAAGAAGTATTTTGGAATGACAGGAGAGTTCAAAAAAGTGAACTTTGTGGATTAAACATCCTTTTAAAATCTGTATTTTTAAAGAAACATTGCAGTGCTTTTATGACTGTATATAGGGCCTGAAGATAGAAGGTGCTTGGTGATTCCATATCCAGTGATATGAAATGGTGTGGTCAGACTGAAAGAACTTCTGGCTTTACAGCTCTGCGAACATAATTCCATCTTTTGAAATTGTGCAGCATGCTTCATAGCTTTTTGTTTCTACTTTAGTGTGTGTGAGAGTGTTACGGAAAATCAAATGAAATTCTGCAAACAAATAACATCGCAGCATTGCAGTAAGTAGGTTTCTTATCCTAGTGTCGTAAAACACGTAACTTTGCTCTAAATTAAATGCAAAATCCACTACTATTTATTTTTTACAACTAAAATCTTGTATTTCAGCAGAAACAAGCTTTTTTTTCAGAATGTTTTTAGCATGGAAAGTATAGCAGTCACCTTTCCAAATACATTTTTACAAATATTATATTTGTCTAGTGCATTAGTCAAGGTCAGTCATCTTGAAATATCATCACACATTATGATATTGAACATGGCACTGTATGATTTCCTGAGACAGAACACTTTTTGAAAAGATGAGTATTCACAAATATTTAAAAGATGAAGTCCTCCCCCAAGCAGTTTATGGGCATATAATGAACTCATGAGACTAAGCTATACCCTGCCTATTCTACAAGTTGCAGTCAGCAATCAGATAGGTAAACTTTCTTTGAAAAATCTTCTGATTAAAGAAGGAATGAACAAAATTTTAGAAAGAATTATTTCTAAAAAGAACAATAATTAAAGCAATAATCCTGAACTATGCAGATCTAGGCAAAGTTTCTTCTTTTGTACACAGACTTACGTGGGTCCTTCACAAGTTTTTTATTGTCCTTAGCTACATCTGTACTATGCTTCCAACAAAGCATCCCACTACCCGGATCCATTGTATACCCAAGAAATATTTTAACTCTGTGCATGTCCACCGTTGCCAATTACAAAGAAGAAACTTAGATACTCCCTTGCAAATAAGCACTGGTGCACTGCAGACGTGCCAATCAAGTTACCTGACCCATCAGGAACACAGGAGATGCAGTACAGTTAAATGCAGGTAAAGTGCAGCAACTATATCTGTTCCTGAGTCTCTTTTTGCTGCACAAGGCTGTGATTGTGAACTACTCTGGGTTATTAGGTCACCTTGGCATTTTAATGTACATTGATTTAATCACAAAATCACAGGGTTTTTTTTAAAGTTCCACAGAAACACAGAATGGTTGAGGTTGGAAAGGACCTCTGGAGGCCACCTAGTACAACCACTGTGCTCAAGGAGGACCACCCATGCCTACAGGCACATACAGACACATTTTGAGTAGCTCCAAGGAGGAAGACTCTGTAAACTCCCTGGGCAACTTATGCCCAGTATAATAAGCACATCCTCATGTTCAGTGGGAGCCTTCTGTGTTTCAGCTTGGGCCTGTTGCCCGTTTCACACTGTCACCTTGGTAACACTGTAGAAGAGTATTAGCCTTCTTTTTAACATCATGTTTTACATCTTAAAGAGAAAGCAGAACTAAAAAAAAAAAATGTAGCTCTAAGTTTATTTTTGTAAGGTTCTTCAGTAATTCTGTTAGGACAGTAGAGTAAAGATCCTGATGCCGTGCTGCCAAAATGTCATAAACATAGCAACCCTGTTTCTAAAAAGCCAGATCATGTCTAGTGTTCAAATGCATATTCTGTACTTCAGCCATTAAAAGCTAGCTGTTGCATTTTAATAGTAGTACCTATTTGTCAAGAATCTAGAGGTGAGCAGAATGTGTGAATTCTCTCTGCTTTCTATAGTGCCGTTTCAGTATTTATCCTGAAACACTACTTGCAGCTATTCTAATCATAAAATATTCTGAGCTATTTTACCAGCATTTCTGTAGATGATCTTTCTAGTTTGGACTAGAAATAAGTCCATGGTTGTCATTTCAAGGTGATGACCTGCCCTGTTTCTTCAGCACCTCAAGTTTTTAAAAGCAGGGGAGAAACTAACCATATGTCTTCTGACATGTATAGTCGATTCAAAAAGTATTTGAAATATTTTTTTAAAATGTTTTCTTCTCTCTAGAAAGCATGAAGTGTGTTCTTGTGAAAGATAAGCAAGAAGCAGAAGAATGGGCTCTGTATTTAAAACCTCTTTTTGGGCACAGAGTGAATGAAGGCTCAATCTTACTCTACAATCTAAAGACTTCGTCGTTCAAGCACCAGGAGCTTTTCTGTTTACCCTATGATAAGGATGAACTCTGATACTGTTGCGTGGACTTCTTAATTGTCTGAATAAAAAGCGAAGTCATTTTCTGGAGCAACTATAAAACCTTTAGATAATGTGGTGATTCTGCTTCGTGGTGTGGAGAATTCAGAGATTTTTTATGAGGTAACTGACCTTAGATGGAGGCAGCAAAGATTGCTCAACTGATCAGGAACCTGAGGAATATCTCTCTTTTGTTGCTGGAATTATTCAACCAGGTGATCTAAAAATGAAAATCTGTATGATTATTAGTATTTATTTCTTAACTGTATTAATATAATTGGAAGAAAATAAAAGGTGATAATTCAGATTTTCTGGAGAAATTCTCTCTATCCAGCTTGGTACAACATTTTAGTTTGATGACACATTTGTCATTGAAGTGTGTGGAAACTGTTGTACTCCTAGACTGGCTTCATTTTCATGCAGAAACAGGTTTGGAAAGTTGAAAAGCTGCTACTGGCACCTGTGAACCTACTGTCACTGCTTCGTGATGATGATCGAAGAGAGGACATATGCTTGTTTCTCTTTTTTCCTGAGTTTACAAATCTCAGAATCTGCATGAAACTACAGGTTTATGTTCTATCCTTTTCAAAATACCTTAGTGCCTTAATGTATGTATGTATGTTTAGGTAAATCTGATAGAGTGAAAAATAATTACTGGGTAAGACACAGTTTTGTGGATGGCATCATTTGTTTTGTGACACATAAAAGTTGTAAGAACAGTTCTCTTCCCCTTTTACCAACCCAAGTAATGATTCTGAAATGGAATGACTAAAACTATCTAGTTTTTACATGTTCGCACATCCATGAAAATTACAAAGGAGCATTGCTGCAAAAATTAGCACTTCTGGAATGTAAGAAAAACCCCTCTGCTGAGGGTGAGAGGTACTGAAATGGCAAAATCTGTGCCATTTACTGTAACCCAAAGTTTAGTGTAACCCAAAGTTTAACTGTACGAGGCTGCACAACTGAAACTAAGAAACAGCTTCAGAAAGACAGATGCATGGACCACTTCAAAAAGGTGATGTAAGTTGCGCACATGTTTCAGGTAGATAGTTCTGTGTTTTCCTTTGATAGAATATTTGCTACTCCTTCTTGTCTCTAGGTTTCTTATCTCCTCCCAGCTCTTGCTATTCTGTCACGATCTTGTCTACTAAGAAGAATATTGTGCTTCTGTCTTTGCTACCTGCAAGGTGCCATTTTACTGGCACAGGAGCATGTGCTTGAGAAAAACTTCCTGCATTTCGGCAGTTTCACTCAGAAATTATCTGGCTTTAGATGCAGATGAACGACCAAGAATATGCTTTTGAAAACTGGGATAGAGAGAGACCTTAGTTGAGTCATAGTGACCTAGCTGGATATCCCTGCTGCCTTGTTTTTTAGCAGATAAGCTTAAGCAAACTATGAGTGTCTCAGACTTGCTCGGAGTATGTCTGCACATGATCTGGCTATATCAGATCAGTGCTTTCAAAACTAAGTGTAAGACTTCTCCCCAGCTATATCCTGTCCTAACATTTCTTGCTGATCAGTATTTTTTCTGAGCATCTCTCAGATTTCAAGGTTTGGGGCTAGTTACATTGACCTGGTTTGTTTTCAGGAGGTAATGTTTGCCATTTCTGACTATATTATTTAGTTTCAGCAGCATTTTAGTGGAAAGAAAACAGTGAGTCTATGTTATGCATATGTGCGCGTGTGTGTGTATAGGAAGGAACTGGGCCCAAAGACAGTCAGTCGACTCATACACAGGAAATTGCAGTTTCCTAGAAGACAGATGATGGTTCTTTGCTTAAGTGTGAGCATTCACAAAAACATTTAGTGCATCTGCCCTCGGGATTTTACCTACATTGTAATGTCATGTGACTAACAGGTATTCAATTATCCCGGGAGGATTTAGCCTAGACATGTCTGAGGTTGTATTTAGCCCTGAAACACTTCTACTTCAAATTCAGGCTAGTTTTCAGTTTAAGCAGAGGATTTGTAGGTATAGATAGATATTTACAGCTGGATGCAGTTTCTTAGAGCTTTAAATATCCTGAATTTGTGCCTCAGTATTGATGATGCAAAAAGATGACAGGTCTTGTGTAATGCAAATAATTTTCTATTTTACTGTTTCTAAAGTGTGCTGGCAATTTTATGAGACTTTTCAGTGGGACTTCTCAGTACAGCTCTTAAGTCTTAAGTATCAACTAGTCTGCTTGCTCTTTTCTTAGGTTTCTTTGAGTGCAGCTCAACAAAACAACTCGTCACTTTCAATTCCAGCCTTCTCTCTAAGCAATGGTATGCTCTTCCTTTGTCAAAATATGAAGAGAGTCTTATTCTATAAAATATGGTAGTTGAGAAATCTATGTGAATACATTCATCAGCTGCTATTGTACTGATAAGTGTAACTCAACTAGAAAACTCTGTCTACAGTCTTTGACAGTCCAGGAACGATTCATAGAAGGAATATGTAACTTTTACTTGAGACAGCAATATGCTGTTAATTTCTGACGGTTAACTAAGAAGTATGCAGCGTACCTGCACAAAATTTTAATCACCAAGAAGAGTAATGTTAAGAGAACTATTTTTACAAGTACTAGTGATGTATAGTTCTGGAGTAATGAGACATTAGCATTTGGTATTTGTCTATAACAAGGCATAAATACAGCACAAACAGGCTGGGAACTTAAAATGGGGCTTAACTTATAAAAATCTTCAGCCTGCTTCAAATATGGGGATGATTTCCATTATGCAGAAAAGGTAGATAAAGTTAGATAAACCACTGTCTTTTACCATAACCTTTAATGCTATCTGTCTCATCTTTCATTTCTGGTACAGCAGCAAGGATTGTATTGGAATTGTGCCAGGTATTTGGATATAATGTTGAATGCTGAAGTAATACTTCACATTTTTAATCCACTGCTTTTCTTGTTCTCCTATAAAATCTTCTTCATGGTATTACTCAAATATAAATAACTAATGATAATGGATTTTCTTAGGCTGTCAGTAAGACTTGTGCTGATGATCTAAACCCCTCTGGAACATTACCATTTTCTTTAATGATCGAGTGTTTTACCTAGATTTTGGTGCAGGCTTGGAGTCTACAAAAAAAAAAAGTTAAAGTGCTTGCAAGAACCAAAGTTGGAGAGTAAACAAAATCACTAGAATTCTTTGGTTGGTTTTTTTGTGAATACTGATTACAGCCTAAGTGTGTGTGTGTGTGTGTGAACCAAAGTCTTGATTGTAATTATTTATCACAAGGACACACAAGAGTAGGCTGTTCTGGCCTCATTCACTGCTAGGAGAGGTTGCAGTAGATAAGACCACACAGTTGTGCCTCCCTTTCCTATTTGTACAATGTGTTTACGCTTGAAGAGTTGGCACTTTAAGCATTGAGGTCATCTGCTTATTCAGGAGTACTCCAAATGCCAGTTAAACTTTTTTATTAGAACAAAAATCATTGCGATTAATATATTGTAAGCAGAAGAGCAGAAGGGGCATTTCATTAGCTGAATTGTTCCATGGTATAGTTCTCATTTCCATTTTGCCCCATCAGTGAGTCTTTGAACTGGTCTACAGGGACTGCTGCTATGAATGCCAGATTAATCTTCCTGAGATTATGTGTTTCTCCATCTCCACACAGAATGATTGCTAGGATGCCAGTGCAGAGATGGGGATTTGTAACAGAGATAACTATCAGCAAACAATTGTAGTAACTTCTCAGTAACTTGTTTCATCTGGCCTATGATGCTAGCCATTTCAAACCAGAAGACAAACTTAAGTGGCAGCCTGGAGGTGGCAACCATAGATAGGATATTGAGACTGCCATCCCCTGCTGCTTAAGCTGTTTGAGTTCTTCATTCTTTCTTCTTTCCTCTCTACAAAATCCAGAGAATACTTTAGTGATTATCTAATCAGACTTCTTAGCAGCCCGTGTCTCAATCTGTCTAGGCAGTCATGGTGACCTGTACCTTTGGATTCTGGAGTATGTGTCATGTATATGATACTATTTCCTCTTATTTTTGACACTAATTGGATTAAAACTGTTTGCACCTGGAAAAGTGGATACACTGACATCTTGAAGGGAATGTTTTTAATGATATCTAAGACAAGAACATTAAGTGTTTTATTAATAATAAAAACCACATGACTAGAAAATAAGCATTGCTGCAACAGAATGTACTAATATAAATTAATGTAGTGTGATTTTACAATTATTTATTTAGGTTATAGGGTTTTTTTAAAAAATTAATTAATGGATTTATCATCATTACTCTGCTCTTTCAAGGTTGGATGTGGACACTGTTCAAATTTATGTCTTGTTTACAGCACAACAGTCATCAGTCAATGTTTAGCTGCAGTTGTGAGAGTATTTTTAAAGCTAATGAATAATTTAAGCTATGGTTTCCAGCAGGTATTTTGCAGCTAGAAGTGTAAAATGGCTGTGTGAATCTGTAGTCTTAAACATCCTTCACATAACATATTATTGAGTCTTGTCAGGTTTTACTGTGTGGTTACCAATAACAATTACCAAAAAGTTATTATTGGAAGGCATCTAGAGAAGTTCTCTGGAAAAGCATTTTTGTATATTTTTGTCACACAAGTATTGTTATAACAAAATCGCTATTTGTCATTTCACCATGATGTATTTCTGTGTGGTGTAAACTTTGTAGAAATAGGAGAAAATAAGGGTCTTCCAGATTAAAAAAATTGTGGTGACACTTATCTCTGAAAAACGAAGTGTAGCACCTATTTAAGTTCATTCTCCACGCCGCCCTCCCCAAACCTGCCCTCATTTATACAAGGGTAAGTAGTACTCAGTTAATTAGCAATTATTTGATACTTTGTGTTTGAGTTTGTGGCTGCGTTATTTATGTATGAATGCCATTCAAATCCTGTTGAGAAAACAGAGTTACTAATTTCCTAATATGCTTTTTTGGTAGAACTCCTTCTTATTGAGTACTGTCCAAACATTATTTTATAATCATTTTACATACTAGTATTTAGCAAGGTTAGGGTGAAACCGTTCTTCTATCTTTAATACCACTTTAATACATTACTTTTCATAACACTTACCAGTATACAGTATTTTTTTCAACCAGCTATATTCGAACTCTCCTTAATTTCAGCTAAAATATCAGCAGGTCAGCTGTAAGGTGCTTCACAGACAGTGCAATATAAAAGTAATGAACAATTCTGAAAAGCTTGTTTTAAAAGCCTTCTGGCATTTTGCCTCAAAACTTCAGGATGGGAACTGGAAGTTACCTAAATTCTGTAGAGCAGAAATCAGCTAATATCAATGCCTTTTCTCTCACAGGAGTCATCTCCTCATTCACTGGACTCTTGTTCTTACAAATATAACTGAACCGGAGTACAGTAAACAACACCTTCTTTGAGTACAGAAACATGTGTGAGTCAGTGCCAGAATAGGTCTAATTTGTGCACTGTCCACAGTTCAGATCAATTTAAAAGAAAGAGTCAACAATATACTGCAAAGGAGAAAGACTACTTTTTAGTGCTTGGTTTTATGCAACTTTAACAGAGCCGTTCTAAAACAATCACTTCCTCATGCTCCTGGTCTCATCCTAGCTTTGGCATCTTTACTCAGTGACTCCTACTCTTCAGTCTTGGTCCCTTGTAGTAATACCAGTTATTCACCTCTGGAGCACCCAGCAATATACATCAGATCCTGATCAGGATCCCACAGATGCTGTTCAACAGTATGTTGAGTTAACTGGATCTCACATATAGAGCTCAAGCAGGCATTTTTTCTTTTATGTCAGCGTTACCACAGATGTGAGAAAAGAGGTGATAACTTGATTAACCTTGAAGAAAGAGTACCATACACAGGTATTGCAGAATGTGGCAGGAAGTATCCCGGTAGTTACTAAGATATCAAAATCATTTCAAAAAATCAAAATGGACAGAGTTTTTAAATAGTTGACCAGTACTTTAAATAATGTGGGAATATACTTTTTTGAACCTATACTGGGAACTCTGTAGCCAAATTTATTGTATTATCAAACACAGTCCTGCAAAGTTGTCTTGTCTTTCAAATCCCAATGCCTGCATTAATTCTCTATTTCACACTTTTCTGCATATGATTCTATTCTTTTTCTTTTTGTTCAATTCCTTTCCCATTTTTTGCCATATTGACGCTTGGGGAAACTTCTTCCTCAAGCCCATGTTTCTTACCTGCTATAGTACATTGAAAAGATCAGTCACAGGTATGTTTACTGGAAAGGGAGAAATATAATTCTATCTAAAGATCTCTCTAGATTTTCGCCTCTCCACTTGTCCTTGGTTTTTTGTTTTTCATTTATTTTTATATCTGCAAAAAAGTAGCTTTAAAATAGGTTTATCTCACATCTAAAATAACATATAAAATTTCATCTGAAAAAAGAAAGTGGGAATCAGTGTCATGGTAGTCCCCTGTTTCTGAGGTTTTATGTTACTTGTCCATTTGTTTTCTTAACTCTTATTTTGTCATTTTTTTTCTTTTTTTTCCCCCCCAGATTGATTTCTGATGATAATATCTTCCTTAGAGCAAACAATCAGGTAAGATAGCAATGATCACTGCCATTGGAGTTGATGAACATTTAAAGATATTTCCAAGTAGATGACATTTAAAGATAATTATTTTTTTCCTAGGTAAGCCACAGAATGTAAATTTTGGAGGCTCTTGTTTCATGTCTATGGAGCCATACTTGGAGATGGTGCATTGAATAACCCTTGTATTTACTCAAATAAAGCCAGTACTCTTCAGATAACTAAATATGTTTACTTATATCTTGTCAGACATGAAAGGCAATAAACTAATCTTACCATAGCATACAGTTGTGTAGAGGGTCATGCCTTGTTCTCAAACACCCACCCACACATCTATACCCTCACATTCTGGTAAGGAATATTAAAAGGGAGGGAGAGTCAATAGGGATGTTTCCTTTTTAGCAGGTTGTTGGACTAGTTGATTTCCAGAGATCCCTTCCAACCCCAACCATTCTGTGATTCTGTGGTCTACCGGCAGCCAGTCGTTGGGAGAAGCCCTGCATCCCAGCTTCAGCATCTGCTGACATTTGCCATTCTGTTTTTTTGTATTTCATAGAATCATAGAATAACCAGGTTGGAAGAGACCCACCGGATCATCGAGTCCAACCATTCCTATCAAACACTAAACCATGCCCCTTAGCACCTCGTCCACCTGTGCCTTAAACACCTCCAGGGAAGGTGAATCAACCACCTCCCTGGGCAGACAGTTCCAGTGCCCAATGACCCTTTCTGTGAAAAAAATTTTCCTAATGTTCAGCCTAAATCTCCCCTGGTGGAGCTTGAGGCCATTCCCTCTCATCCTGTCCCCTGTCACTTGGGAGAAGAGGCCAGCTCCCTCCTCTCTACAACCTCCTTTCAGGTAGTTCTAGAGAGCAATGAGGTCTCCCCTCAGCCTCCTCTTCTCCAGGCTAAAGAACCCCAGCTCTCTCAGCCATTCCTCATAAGACCTGCTCTGCAGCCCCTTCACCAGCTTTGTTGCTCTTCTCTGGACTCTCTCCAGAGCCTCAACATCCTTCTTGTGGTGAGGGGCCCAGAACTGAACACAGGATTCGAGGAGCGGTCTCACCAGTGCCGAGTACAGAGGGAGAATAACCTCCCTGGACCTGCTGGTCACGCCGTTTCTGGTACAAGCCAAGATGCCATTGGCCTTCTTGGCCATCTGGGCACACTGCTGGCTCATGTTCAGTCGCTGTCAACCAACACCCCCAGGTCCCTCTCCTCCAGGCAGCTTTCTAGGCAGACTTCTCCTATTCTGTAGCACTGCATAGGGTTGTTGTGCCCCAAGTGCAGGACTCGGCACTTGGCCTTGTTAAACCTCATGCCATTGGACTCAGCCCAGCGGTCCAGCCTGTTCAGATCCCTTTGCAGAGCCTCCCTACCCTCCAGCAGATCAACACTTCCACCCAGCTTAGAGTCATCTGCAAACTTGCTAAGGGTGCACTCAATGCCTTCATCCAGGTCATCGATAAAGACATTGAACAGGGCTGGACCCAGCACTAAGCCCTGGGGAACCCCACTTGTCACTGGCCTCCAGCTGGATTTCACACGATTTCTCACCACTCTCTGGGCCCGGCCAGCCAACCAGTTTTCCACCCAGGAGAGTGTGCGCCTGTCCAGGCCAGAGGCTGACAGTTTCTCAAGCAGAATGCTGTGAGAAACTGTGTCAAAGGCTTTACTGAAGTCCAGGAAGACCACATCCACAGCCTTTCCCTCATCCAGCAGCCGAGTCACTTTGTCATAGAAGGTGATCAGGTTAGTCTGGCAAGACCTGCCTTTTGTGAACCCATGTTGACTGGGCCTGATCACCAGGTTCTCTTGCATGTGCTTCATGATAGCACTCAAGATCACCTGTTTCATGACTTTCCCTGGCACTGAGGTCAGACTGACAGGCCTGTAGTTTCCTGGATCCTCCCTGCGACCCTTCTTGTAGATGGGCACAACATCAGCCAGCCTCCAGTCCAGTGGAACTTCCCCAGTCTTCCAGACTGTTGGAAGATGATGGAAAGGGGTTTGGCCAGCACATCCGCCAGCTCCTTCAATACCCTTGGATGAATCCCATCCAGCCCCATAGACTTGTGGGTGTCTAGTCGGGCTAGCAAGGCTCTGACCACCTCCTCTTGGATCATGGGAGCCTCATTTTGCTCCTCTAGCTCCTGGGTTTGTACACAGACGGAACGACTTTCTTTACAATTAAAGACTGAGGCAAAGAAGGCATTAATTACCTCAGCCTATGGGCTTGTGAAAGCCCATAAATAGTCTTAGTAGGGAAACAAGACTGACAAAATCTCCACTTGGTTTTAGTAAAGAGCCACATAACATGATGTCTATCCCCAGTTCTTACTTAAAAAACTTTATTTCTGGGTTAACACTACTGTGAAGTGGTTGGCTTAACAGTATCAGCATGCTGACTGAGGTAAAAGCGTGAGTAATTTATTTCAGAATTCTTGGTATAGCAGTTCTGTGCTGCTTGGCTGTCAGGTTATGGGCTCTGTAGGTCTATTTTGCTGGCAAGGTGTAAGGGCAGAAGGATCCTGTAAGATCCTTGGCTCTTCCTTGCTGGCAGGATTTCAAAATATGTCATTGATGTATGGATTTTAGAATTTTAGATTCATGAGGTAGTTTCAAGACACAAACATTCTTCCAAGCTACTCTCACTTTGAACTCTGAATCCTTTTCTGCTTTTATATGGAGGCTTAACAAGCACCTTAATTCCAAGTTTCCCATAGCTGAATGATTGATGTTGTAATAAAGTGAACTGAAGATTTTCCAGCTAGGAAAGTTTTGCATTAAAAGCAAATTTTTCTCTTGAAATCTTTGCATAAGTTGCTTGGACCAGAGTTCTCAGTCAGCTTTTGGCAGTTGTCTTAATAGCACTGTATGTATGTAGCCTGTGCCAGTTAATGATATCTAGTTATTGATAAGAGGACCAAAGAGATTCTCAACTACTGTGATGAACAAAAGGGGCAGCTAGAAAAGAGGAATTGCCAGTAACTGTATCTTGTATGTGAGGTTATTACAGACTTCCAAGTGAGTCTAAGGAGTAGCCAACATTAATTCTGTGGTGGTGTAACAGGGAGTGATTATCTGATACCACTGCAAATCTTTGGAAGGACAAGTATGCCAAGAATTGAAATGATTGCAGTTTCCAAGATTCAGCATGCCAATATTTACAAAGCCAAGAAAGGTAAGAGGACAGCTACAAATAAGCCAGTGTTTGTGCCCTGCAGAAAACAAGTGTATCTTCAGGTGACTGGGCAGGATTTGACTTTGGATAAATTGTGAAAAAAATGTTTCCAGGAACTCTATCTTCTCTTTGACTTTCCTAAATAAGTAAGAAGTGTATGCAGTACTAAACTGTATGTATGACAAAAACAGAAGCATCAGGGGAAATTATAAAGTAAGAAAGGAGTTTTGCTAGAACCCTATACATTCAAAAAGAACAGCGTTTAAATAAGGTCTTAATTGGAGACTGACATGCTGAAAACTGGCTTGTTTTGAGTATACAGATATTGTACAACAAGGATAAGCTGAGAGAAGGTGGAACTTAGACTTGAATTGGAATGAAAGTTGAACAGATCAGAAGTGTAAAGCTAAACCAACAATAGTAGAAAGAAAAGTGAGTGGATGACAAGACATATTAAAAAAACCAAACCAAACAAAACCAAATCATATCCAATAAAGCAAAGATAGATGGGGAATCATCAAGTGCTAACAATCAATAAGAAGTGATTGACTAAACTGAATTGTTCAAGGCCTTGATGGAAAAGATCAGAGAGTACACTGGAAAATGGAAAAACAGTATGATCACTGAGATCCTTTGGGGAAATACGAGCTACAAGCAGATGTGAAAACAATTGATTTGCTAGTGAGTGATGGAAGAGATCCAGTTGTGGAATGCTAATCACTATGATATGAATTTATGAGGACTCATTCCTTTAGGTGTTAACTGAAAAAGTCAGCTCTTTAGACACTCAAAGTTATTATATATAACAGTATAAAAGTAGACTTATTTTTATTAATAGAAAGCTGTGTTTTGTGGTTCCTAAGGAAATGTCCAGTTCCCCAGAGACATTATTTATAATTTGTACTAAGACTGGAAAAGCCAAACAATCTTACTGGGATCTGGGCGCACAGTGTTGTAACCACATAGATAAAATATGAGTGCCTTGTTGTGGAACTAGAGTTCATTATTTTTACCTGCAAAACAGAGATTACACCAAATTTAAATACATGTTAGATGATGTTCAGCTTCAGAAAAGACTGTCCCCTTTCTGTGAAACAGCTTTATCTCCTTTAACATTTAACATTTAACATTACAAGCCATTAAGGCTTGTATCGTAGCCCTAATTAACTGAACCAATTAAGGATGGGCAAGTGAAGCACAAAATGATTATTTTAAAGTATAATAGCTGTCTGCCTATTAAGTTGAATAGCAGCCTGGCTCAGCGGTCTCCTCAAATTAACATGTAGGCACGTACCATGTTATTTGTATCCCTTACCAGACTAAATTGGAGAAAGGTCAGCATTTTGTAGCAAAATAGATGGCATCCCTTCTGGAATGAGAGATAGCAGAGTACCTCTGCTCTGCTATTTTTTCCTACATCCTATCTGAAATCTTGTTTTAGTAAAATGTGCCTATTCCAGAGTCTAGGTGTTGCATTAACAGACAGTGTCTTAGAAGATGAAGTTAGAAAGCAAGCATGGCTTTCAGATGTGTCTAAAAATATCTCTCTTGATTGTGTTCTTGCAAAAGCAGTGTGCCTTTTAGCCCACTTTAAGGGTCAGTAGACAGCTATTTCAAACCAAAGGTGGGAGTAAATTGCCAAGCAGCCTGTCCCCTAGGGAGTCAGCCTTCCTGACAACTCACTTTTTTTTCCCTTCTTTAATACCAAATGTCTCTGGTGTGAGTCTTTCTGCTGACAGCAGCGGTGGCAGCATGGCATGGGGAGACGTGTTCTTTTAGACAAGTCTCATGTAATTTAGAGTCGTACAGATCAAGAACATCATAGATATCTTCCAGGCGTTGATAAGACCCCTGTGCAGGTATTGGAGCTCTGCTGTCATTCTCAGACTAAGGTACCTGTTTGGTAAATGAGCTGCACACAAAGCTAGCTTCTGTTGCCAGATTGATTTAAGAGATGCTATAATGTGGTGTATGTTGTCTTGTATCAATAAACATTTGGATACTATTCATGATAATTATCCTGTATTTTTTTAGAGTGAAGGCTGAGAATGCCAGCTACCAGCATCTCTCCCCACTAGCCTCTCCAAATACACTTGTTAAAGGACTTTTCAGTTAATTTTATGACCTTCCTGCCATGTTACTTTTTTAACTTTGAAAACTGTAAAGAATATTCCTTATTAAGAGAATAGTCTCAAATGCGGCCATAAAGGGGAATGGCAGGAAGATGTGCCAGGGGAGTCTTAGCTTGGATATTAGGAAAAGGTTCTTCAATCAGAGGGTGGTGGAGCACTGAAACAGACTCTCCAGGGAAGCAGTCATTGGGCCAAGCCTAGCAAAATTCAAAAACTGTTTGGACAATGCACTCAAACACATGGTGTAAGTCTGGGGATTGTCCTATGCAGGGATAGGAGATGGACTCGATAATCCTTGTGGGTCCTTTCCAACTCAGGTAATTCTGTGTTTCTGTAATGTTTAGATACTCAGTAATAGTTCCTTGAAGGTGATACCTGTAAAAACTTTAACCCCTGTTCAGCCTGAAATCTGAGCTTTTGGCCTGCTTGACAGGTGTGTTTCTCTGAAATACAGTCTGATTCTAAAATACTCCCCTCTTGCTGTGTTCTTTTATATCTATGTAATTCAAAATGTAGGCCACTAGGCAGCTGCAGCTAGCCCATCTGGAATAATAAGGAAGTTGCAGGAGTGTTTTATTACGCAAACAAGTTTTGGAGCTCTGCTCACAACCCCAGACTGTTATCAGTCCTTTTGTCTTCAATGGATCAGCAGCAGGAGGATAACCTGTCTTTGCTGTTGTAACAGCATATCTCAAATTTCTGGGCAATCTTTGGTGCTGTATAATCCTTTACTGACACCGAGGTGAGATACTTGTGTGCCAAGACCACAGAGAAATGGAACAAAAATGCCAAAGTGTTATCGCTGTGGTAGAATTCCAGCAACTCTGAAGTGGATAGAAACTCTTTGGGCCAGTCTTAGCATGCGTCTAAAGTTTAGCAGAGTGGCCGTATTATTAGTGCTGCTGCTGTAGCTGAAAATCATAGATTTGATTGCAGTAAACATAATAACATGAATTGATATACAGTATAAAATAAATCTAGTCCTGAAAAGCCTCTTATCTGAATTTATGCATCCTAACCAAAGCACTGAGTGCTGAGTTTAAGTCAGATGTTTCTTCCCACCTCGGACCAGTTAAGAACTAATTAGTTGTCATAATCTTAAAATGCCTCTGAGTATACAGTTAAAATCATACAGAAGTGTATATTTAGGGAAACACCTCCAGTTGCATGTAAGTTATTTCTTAAAGCTTATTGATTAATTCATGGTAAAATGCTTTTTGCTCTTTGGGGTTATTCTTTTTACTATCATATCCAATATGGCTGTACATAAGTAGATTTTTATATTGTGTTTAGTTGCTTTTATGACGACTCCATTAGGCTACAATTATATAATAGTGGTAAGTTGTTGTGCACAAAAGCATATCAGATAATACAGGTGGATATTCACCTTCACAGTCAAATCAATCTTTGTCTACATATAAACAGTAATGTATAAAACAAGAGATCCGGGGGGCAGGGTAGGAGAGTGGATTGTCCAGGGGTTGCTCTGTTATGAAAGAAAAATAGACATGAATGAAAATTGAAGCATCATTGGTTGCTAAGATGACATGAACCCATCCCAATTATTCAGAAAAGGAAAAACTGTTATTCATAGATTTTAAAGAAACTGTCAGTTTGATGCTTATTTGCAAGAAAAATCACTCACCATAAATAAATAGAAACATCTCGGAGACATGCGCAAAATAGGCCAACTCACAGAAAGCTACTGTTTTTGACAGTAGAGCTCAACCATGCAGGAGAAACTGGGACTGAGAATGCTTTTGAGAAAAACAAGCATAACTGTCAATGTATTTGTAGAAGATAGATGATCCATCATAGAGAGCAATATTATTTAAAGCTTGTTCAATAATTAATATGTTTACTTTGGGCTGGAATTTATACATGTTAGAAAACAAATGAAAGAAATTAAGGTTAACATCAGATGTTTATATGTTTGAGTGTGTATTTAATAATTTTCTTTGACTTTTAGAAAGCTTCCCATTCATAAGCACTCTCTCACCACCAGTAAAAGAAAACTTTTCAGGAGAGCAGTAAAGGGGATTTTCTTTGAAACCTCATCTTAGAAAGGACTTATGGTAGAAATGAATAAATCCCGTGCTCATGCTTAGCAAAACAGGCTCGTTGAGTGAAGCCCGGTATGGTGGATATTTTCTGCCTCCATGTTTCTCACAGCCATTCTCTGATCATTTACAGAGCAAGTTATGCAGTCAGAAGCTGCCTTTCAATCCCACTCTGCTGCACTGCCTACTAAGTTTATACAGCATTTACCAGTACCCATAATATAAAAGAATTAGCTTTCACGTGTATGATAAACTTATGGTGGGTTTCAGGAAGAATATGATGTCTTTATTCTTGATTTTTCCACATCACAGAAGGTTGCTTTGTTTCTTATTGTTTTGCTCTCCTTCCTTCCATATTTCTGTGGAGCATTCATACCCGTGTTCGATGTTAAGCTTTTGAATTGCAAAGAAGTCACTCATGCATGAGTACATTTTCAATTATATCACACAGAACCCAGTAGTATCACCTCTGCCTTTACCTCACATTGTGCTGGGGGTAGGGTGTCCTACTATTACATAGGATGACTACTGCACTTAAATGTTCTGCTGAATTTAGCCTAAGTGCTGTTCTCCATAATCCTTGTTATTTTAGTCTTTAACAATGGAATACCCTGCCTTTTCTTTTTATGTGCTAATTACCTTTCCATTACTTGTTATCTGCCTAACCTGATTTGCCTGTATTCCTTACGCTCTTATATTTTGTGTGATGTAGGCATAAACGAGGACATTTTTTTGAAATGCCATTTTGGCTCTTCAGCTAGCATTGCTTTGGCAAAACTTGAGGAAGAACTGGAATTTGTAAAGCTACCAGGCAGGCAGGTTGCTTTTGTAAAACGTACTAAGGTTTGGTTGTGAGATTCATTCCATGGATAGCCTTAGAAAACACATAAATCTTTCATAAGTTCATGTTTTCTGCTATTTTTAATAGCCCAAATCTGTCACACATATTGTCGACTCAAAACATGTAGCAAGTACCAAGTAATCAGAGACAGAGACAATTTACAATCCTTCTGTAGACTGCAATAGGACGACATAAAGAGTGTTTGAAAAGCTAGAACTGGGGGAGGGAAGGTTGGATGTGCCATGGAAGTTATTCCAAAGCATTGGTGAGGCATTAATTGTTGAACACACAAGAGAGTAGACAGACTTCATTAAAACATCTCAGTTTGTGCAAAGGAATGCAATTTCAAAGTCATTTCATTAATTCAGTTAAAAATGTTAAATTGAAAGCTATAACACATTCCAAAAAGTTTTGCATAAAATATACCAAATTGATGTATTGAAGTTACATGAATTAAGAGAGAACATTGAAGTAAAATTAAACATCAGCACTGTGTGCAATTAAGTGAATAACTGTTACAGTAAAATTGTGTAATATTTTATTATTTAAAGATGAACCTAAATTTAAGATCAGTCCTTTCACTGCGACCATCAGCAGCAGATATTTGTGAAAAGTAAGCGAACAAAAGTAGCTTGACAGAAATGGAACAATACCCTCTATAATAGATGGTGACTCTTAGTAGCACTAACATGAATACTCAAGGGAAGATTATCATAGATTTTCCTTTCTTTTTAGTTTCTAACTCGTAGTGCTGTTTAAGCATCATAAGATATAGATAATAATTTCTTTAGTCCTAAAAGAAAGGTCTTGGTTTTACTTATCCATCATTTTAATTGTTGCTACCATGATTTAAGAACCTCACAGATAGGTCACCATTATTTAAAACACTAAAAGAACACATCCACCAAGCAACAAATATCCTTTAATAAATGCTCTCTCTTAGATACCCAGCCATTATAATGATGTTCCTTTTATGTTTCTTTTAAGCTAATCTTCACCTACAGCTGTAAATTCTTGTTAAATGATTTTTCTGAAAGCCTTAACAATTATTGGAACTCCCGAGCCTTTGCATTCAGTCTACAAGCAAGACTATAAAGAGGATTCATAGTGAAGATGTCCAGAATTTAAGTGTTCAAAAGACTTGTACATCAGACAACACCTTCTGCCAGCATTAAACAAACATTTTCTACACATACGGTCTATTTATATTACTGGAATCTCATTACTGCAGTATTAAACCCTCACGAGGTACATTGTTTTAGTTAATGGTAGACAGGCAAGGCTCAGTTACTATTTAGTGTTCAGCATTTACAAATAAAACTTCATGTGAATGTTCCACATTCTAGGACAGATAGTGAGTTAACTGCTGGGAGAAATATGAGTGCTGGAGATGGTGGCCTGGAGTTTGGTTATTAAATATTTAGTAGTGATAATATAGAACCCTGTAGTTCTTCAACTGCAATACAGTTTTCATTGCCTGTCAGGTAGACCTGACATTCAGTGAAAAAGGTCTTGTTTGATGGCTTTTAGCTAATAATTGCTAATCACTTTCACCTTCTGCAGGGGAATCCTTCATTCTCTTAAATATCCAAGTCTTTGACGTAAGAACCACATTTCTTAGTATTATCTGTTGAAACCCAAGACTGTGCAATCCCAGTACTGAATGTGTTTAAGTCCTGGTATTGTAGTTATATGTTACTAGGCATAATAAAAATATAAAAATCCTATTAATGTGGGAGGAAAACATTATCCTACTTTAAACCAGCTTGTTAGCACTAGCATTGAGTTTCTCAGTAGATTAATTGTTGCGGACATTAAAAGGTGGAAGAAACTACTGTGATCAAGTAGAGTGCAGACTGTAGAAATAAAGCTGTCATGAACTTCACAAGGATTAGAATGCATCCACAACGTTCTTGAAGAATGATCACTGACAGAAAGCTGACGTCTGAGAATCCTCTGCCTTCCAGATCTGTTATTCCGTCCACTCTTTTTGTCAATCTTAAATGAAATGCTACTCATCTTTGCAAGACTCCTTTACCTAAAGTGGCAGGGAAAAAAATTCAGAAGCATGCATCTCATATGAAATGTCTTGTGCAGTAAATTCTATATGCTTAAATATAAGAATTATGGGTGACTTAACATATGAGCCCATATGCCAAAATTATGTGCTGTGGTCATACAGTATCCAAACTCTTTTCCTCAGCAAGGGTTCAGGCCTTCCTTTTTCTGAAGGCTGGTGCTAAATAAAGTCTAGTCTTCCCAACAATTACAATCAGAAAAATGTGGGTATCTTTTGAGCTGCATTAGTTAAACTGCATTGAACCGTGGGTGGATTCTCATTCAGAATCAAAACAGCCTTTGTTCAGTGTATTCTATTTAAGTTTCAAAATAAATTAAAGCACATCAAATTAAAATTACTTGAATTCAGTAAAGTATATCTACATATAAGCTAAGTGTAATTTTACCAATTTACACTGAATCCACAGCTTAAATTCAGAATTAGTTTGCCAAAAGGCATGAGGAGGCAGGAGAGAATTTACTAGTTGGTGATAAAAACATGGATGAATGATACTTATTTTTTTCCCCTTCCCCCTCCCCTTCCCCTCCCCTTTCCTCTTCCTTCTTTTTTACTTTTTTCTGAGATTTCTCTAATAATCAAAGCACATATCTAGAAAAAAAAAAGAAACTCTACATCAGAGATATCATACCCACATTTCTGTACTACATTCCCTGGCAGAACTTCATTTACCAAGAACATTTATTATAGAAATTATTAAAATCTATGCCTTCTTAAGCAAGATGAGTTTGGTAAGGGAAAGGAATCAAGTGGGAAAACTAATTGCAAATTGCCAATACTGACACTGAATGGAAAGAGTTCTGTGCCCCCTAAGAACACCAGGTTTTCTGTGTACCTCAGTCACTTAGGCACTTTTGGAAAAACTTAAAATGGTTGTGGTACTTGTTTGAGCAAAGGCAAATTGCTACTGTTCTGTATTTTGCCAATCACTAATTTGTATTAATATCCTACAACCATTTAAGAAGGAAAGATGTGCCTGAAAAGTTATTTGTGTCCTTGAATGTAATTGACTGTGAGTGTTCCATAATTTACAATAATACAAGATACTGTTAATGTCTCTCAGGTTATTTTCTCTCTAGCTAGTCAAGATTTTTAAACTCTGAGCTGCTTGGAATGGTATCATTAATCTGTCTAGGTGACTGCAATTTGCTGGGCAATCCTTTGTGATGAAGCGCTTCTGCAGCCCCTTGAGATAGTTGGCAAGAGCATTTTGTATGTGGTAAGAGGGTCAGGAAAGGAGAAGTCATGATACAGCTGAAAAGCAACAGGTGTGAAGAATGAATTTTCTAAAACACAGGCTTAGTCAGAGTTCTGCAGATGAATTTGTCAGTTCCTTTATATTTCTCATTAAAATTCTGTGATTCGATAAAGGATTCACTTGGCCCTTTACCAGCACATCAAAACAGAAAAGAAACTGGTTTCAAGCTATCTGTATGATTGATGCAGCATTTTCAAACTCAGAATATCCTGCACAAAATGTATGTCTTCAGTTCATCATGTTGCCCATGAAGGAAGGCAAAGTCTAGAGTCTGCGTCAAGAAAATCTGATAACAGTTATCATTACCCTCACATCAATCATTCCTGTAGACAGATGGGCTGATGTTGTAAATGTGTAGCATGTCCTTGTTTACATACAGGGAAAGCAAGAATGGTAAAAATCTCAGTTTTTCCCAGTGTATGAGAGTTTGATCTTCTGAGACTACCAAATTGTCTGATCTCTGTGATCTTTTTGGTCATGGTGACTTTGGTCTAAAGGCCATGTCCCTTTTGATTAGTAAGGAAAAGCATATAAGCAGAGCCTGTTCATATAGATAAAGGCTGCAGGATCAGAACTTCAAAGACAGGCTCGTTGTCTTACCACATTTACAGGAAAAGGAATTTTGCCAGGCTTTCTTGCAGTGTCCTTAATATGACTCCAAATATGAGTCATATGAGTCTCTGACATGTTGGAAAGCACAACATTGCTATGTTTTGTTGACCTGGGATTATTAAAGTTGTCCTCATTCCACCTTATTTATTTCAGATCACCAGATGAGCTCTGATGTTAACTCATCAGATGTCAGGGGTGTGTCAGGAAAAAACAGACCTCAGTTTTCAAACAGAGGTACTTTCTGAAATGTTAGAAACTAGTAAATAGTTGATATTGGAGCTTCCAGGAAGAATATCATGGGACATAAGGCTTTTGAATACTAAAATCTTTGGTGTAAAAGTCAACGTCCTTCTCCTCTTCCTGCTTCAATCTCACTCATGCTGTAACAGTTTAGGAAACAAATAGTAGAGAAGGGGCCATTGAGTGCATTGAGACTGAAATGGTATTTATTTTGCTTTTGTGTCACATCTACACTGCAGCCAACAGATTTGAAGTAAAATAATTTTGAGATAGTCTCTGAGGGATTTTAATCTCTATTAGAATTATTTGACAGCTTGGGTAGAGATATCACTGTCTTGTAGACCTCCTAGTTTAAAGGGAACACATAGTCAGGCTATTCTTGAGATATATGGACTTTTTCTTGGGAAGAGTCCATGATGGATGTATGGGTACGTGCATATGTGCCCACACCACATGAGTTACTCAAGTGCTTGTGTGAGCATACAATTTATGTAAAGTTAAATTATTATGATTTTTTTTATGTTGGTAAAGGAACTTTCCTCCCCGCTAATGTCTTCATTTGCATTTTACACTTTGAGTATAATTTTCTAAAGGACTAATGGGAATATATCTTAATTTTACAGAAGCCTGGTGAAAGACAGATGATAAAACTTAAAATTGAATAAATAGCAGATAATCAACATATTAGAACACAATCAGCCTCTTGAAATAAGGAGGTCAACTATGTGAAAGTCTTAGGTAAGAAAAACATTCTTTACCTTTAGGTAAACAGAAAACTCTGAACTTTGTTCACTTTTTCTGATAAGTAGTTCCACTTCCCAATATTTTGTAGATATTTTCTGCACATGGGTTTTGCACACAGAATATTTATTAATAATGCAGAGTAGCAAGGTTTATTATTTATGGGAAGCTAGGTTCTATTAGATTGGTTTTGTGTGGTTAAATGGCAGGTGGCAGCCTTAAAATGTCATTGATTAGTCACAGGTTAACATTCTTCAAAACTGCAGCCACAAAATGCAAAGCTTATACTCTTTCCTTGTTACTCCATTACTAAAACATTTCACTTTATATTTAATGCAGTAAATTTAGTTATGCTGCTCTCTATAATTCTTACTGATGCAGGAAATAATCTCTTTTCTCTGTTCATGTCCATGCCATTTCTTTGTGTCGCTCAGCTCTGCTGATTTCTAAATATTTTCATTCAGTTGCTCAAACATCGATACTTGCCAACACTGAAGTAGTTAACAACAGTTTCTCTCAGGAAATCTGTGCGGATTTAAAGACCATACCTATCCCCACTCACTTGATATGAGTTAAGAATTCAAAAAATTTTCACCCAAGTATTCAGTAGCTTGCTACTCTACTGCATGCTGTGAATTTCCAAGGAAACTTATATTTTATTATAAAATTATTGCGATACCACATTACATAGGAAGAAATATATATCTATAGACTACAGTTTTCAACAGCGGCTTCTTGGAGCCACGTGTGGATAATTCTATGGCCTGATTTTCATCCTGAATACTGCCCTGAGATTATGGCCACATGTGGCCTGAGAGTTCTTTGTCACTGTGATGGTGCAGAGAGTCTGTTTTTAGAGATCTGATTGGGAACTACATGACCAACAGGAGTCTAAGGTATATAACTGGATTTCAGAGAAGGAAAGCTAAAATCCTCATTCACAGATCTTAAAAGATTCTTCCAGAATTATTATGCGTAAACATCATTGATCACAGGAAGGTTTCTATAGTGGGTGAAAAAAAAAATATGAACAAAAGAAGAAATATTACGAAAAATTTGGCAGAGAGCTGCAGCCCAACTTTAATTTTGTTTATCATTTGTTCTTTTATCATTTGCATATAATTTAATACTTCATTCTGTAGGCATTTTTCTATTTCAAAATTTGGAAATGCTGGACATCTGGGAGTACCCTCTTTTTGATAAGGGTCCAGCTGATCTGATGTTACAAGAAAAATGCTCTTTTTTAGGAAAAAAATAAAGAGAAAAACATTTGGGCAGTTCCCATTTAAGATATTTAAGGTGGTGTTCTATTAATTTAGTTTCTTTGGCCCTATTACTCTTTTCTATTTAAAGAGTTGCCCATTTTTATGACTCTCTTGTGGGCAGAATTATAAGAACACCATGCTAGCTCTGGTATGGTGCAGCAAGACGCCTGGCACAATGATTACTAATGAATTATAAAATGTGCTCATAAAGAGGGCTTATGCCGCAAACACAAAGCAAATCATACTTAAGTAACACACTACAGATTCCTCTTTCTCTTGCTTTTACTGGGTAAACAATTGGAATGGAAGTAATTGCACTGCAATTTCTGCAATCTAGTTCAAATCCAATTTTGAGAAGCTTGCCTGCAATTAAGGGAAATTATTCAAAAGATGAATAGCAATTCCAGTAGTTTTAATAAATGAAGTTTTCCTTAATTTGTAGGCATAAGGGAGCTGATTATATGTCATCAGTCCATCAAAGCGAAGTTGGGAATTCAAAGCATGCTGTTTTCATCTCCTTTCTAACATGATGCAATGCAATAGCTTTGTTTTATGAAGGTTTACGTATGTATGTTTTCTTTTGTCACCTTTTTAATGTTAGAGTGGAAAACCTGGGTAAAAAACTGACTGTACTGAACCTATCCATGAAATGCAAATCCAGTTCATTGACTCTATGTATTTTCTGTGATATTTTCCTGTTCTTTTACTTATTCCCTGAGATATGTGATCTGGGATTGCAAGATATTTCCAGTTACTGTTCTTATTTGTATTTTATAAGATTTTCCTTCTGGCCCTATACTTAAATGTGTACATGAAGGAGTCCTTAAAACCACAGCGCAGATCAAGTACCGTACTGCACTAGAGAAGGCTGAGCATGTTTTTAAGATATTGGGTGACCCAATAACTTTCACTTGTCATGTTAATTGACTTCTGCATTTTAATAAAGAAATAGAATATAAGTGCCAATGTGAACTAACAGATAATGCACTGTGCCATAAAGACTTCTTTTGATTGCACAATAACGTGTAATGGCTCAATAATGGGTTCAGCACTACAAAGTTCTGTCTTTGTGATGCCTAGATGTAAGGAAGCCAGGCAAGTGAAAACAAATTTTCTCTTTTTTGATTTGTTTAGAGACCGATATATACACCCTGTGTGCTGTATATACTGAATGAACAACATCCTTCTTTATAAAGAATAAAAATAACAGTAACAATGTTCCTCTCCATTGAAAGTGTTCTTTTCAGAATGTTCTAAAACCAAAAGAAGCAAGTAACCTTAAACTACATTGTAATTGGAGGATTTTATTCATTTACTTGCAAATGGGATTTTTTTTTTGTCGTAGATTTTATGGAAGACAGGTTAATATTCATATAGAGTGAATTTACAGCTGCTGACTTATCATTCACGTGGTTTGCTGGTTGCCATGCAGATCCTTTGCACATATTTAGAAGAGCAGGTTTTGAGCTGGGTTTCAAATCAGCACAGCAGGCTTCAGTGCTCTGCAGCGAGTACTTTGTCAGTGGCACACATAACATAATAAGAAAAAAATGCATCTAAAGGATGGAATCTCAAGTATCATTTGTTGAATGGTCGGTAACCCAAACAAACTTGTCATGCTGTCTATATTTTAATTGCAAAGCCAGAACAAAAATAATAGTCTGTGTTTCCAGTGCAGACAGTCTCATTTTCCTATAACAAATCTACCTTATCTACCACCTAAGGCATTATACTCATAACAAAATAATTAATAAAAAATGACATATTGCATTATTAGTGATCTGCTAAGGATGAGGGTAGATTCTTTCCAAATCACTTCTGTTCTAGAGAAACAGGCTGTGGCACAAGAAAAACAGTGCAACTCCCAAGTACTAGTGCATTCTTAAAATCTTTACAGTATCCATCGTTCTTTAGACTGTATTATGCAGGAAATTGAAATGAGCTTCTAACAGGTTTCATTTAAAATTTCATGCATAAGAAGAGTGTCAAAAATTAAAAAAATACATAATTAACATGGTAACCTAGACACCTACAACATACCCAGTATTTCCACTGGAGAATTATTTGCATTATTCAGGAGTCTGACCCTTCATTTAACCAGCATGACTAATATTTAGCAAGATGCATGCAAGTTAAATTATATTCAAATGCAAAAATAATTCTGTGCAGAGAAGCAGTGCAGGAAGTACATCTGTAGTGTTATGACTATCACGTTTGTTTAACTATTTCCTCACCTTTGCTCATGTGAACAATAAGCAAGGATTTAAATTAGGAGGCACTGTTTGCCTGCTTTTAATTTTGACAACTCTCACTGTTGAGGAAATATTTATTATTGGGTAAGTTTTACAATCCACAAAATATCAGGGGTGCTCTGTGGGAAAGTATTGTAATGGTAATACCTTTTTTAAGTGTTTTTTAAATGTTGGAAGATTCGTCATCATGTTTAATTGTACCTGCAGGCCACAGAGTGAAGTACATTGGCTATCTAGGTAGCAAAACATTTCCACAAACTTTTAAAATTCTTTAAGCTCTCTTGTAAACCTGACTTAACAGCAATAAGACACATCATAAACATGTAATTTACAGAACATGATTTAACTTAGTCTTGAAAAATACATCCACACAAGGAAAATCAAAACTGATATGGTACTAATTAGAATTCCCATTAAGTAGCAGGAGTACTAGTAACTTTTATTTAACCAGGATAATTAAAACCTTTGAGACTATCAGCTTATTTGCAAATGTATCCTGGGGCAACAGAGGTCTTGCTATGCAAAATAACAATCAGACACAATGGAAAATAAAATCAAAATAAAATAGAAGAGCTTACAGCAATTATTGATCAAAGCAATAGCACTCTGTAGTTCAAAAGACAGTTCAAGATTTTCACAAATGCTTGCAAACTGAGAACTATTTCCTTATTAAAATTCTGTGATGAAAGTAAACTGCTACAGTAATGCACGCCAAAGACACAATGCTTCATTAAAATGTTTTCATTGTACTGTATTGCCAACCCTTACAGCTTCTTTGAGGTGCTGTCATCATTGAGATTATTGTCCCCTTCTCCACTTTGTGCCTTAATAAATTAAAATTGTTAAACTAAAACTAATAAGGAGGCCTACAGCTATCCATTCCTTTTACTAATGGTCAGTTCAGTTCAGTTCATATATCTTACTGCGAGACAAATTATGGTACCACTGCACTTATGAATTCCTCTTCTTAGAGAAGAATTAAAGATTAACACAAGCCATATTTTAGCTTAAATGTATTCTAAGATTTTTCAAAACATGTTTTTAGATTAAATTCCTTGCCACATCAGATAAGTTCTTATTTTCTATGTTCTAAAATCATCTGAATTTAAAAAGCTCTTACTAACATTAGCAAGACACCTTAAGAAATTAAATAAATATTTAAAATTTAAGGAAATAAATAGAATAAAAATGAAATAAGTTTCCTTGTAAAAGTTTTGAAAGAAAAAGCCTGAAATTTTATAGTAAAGTGGGAAGATTTGGGATTGTAACAACTGAATCATAGTGTAGAGTAAACTAGCTTCCAGAACTCATGAAGGTGAATATTGACTAGAAGCCATGAATTTTTTTGTTCTCTCACTTTCATATAATTTTGCATCAAATAAACTCTCTTAAGGAGTTTATGTTCTTACAGTAACCCAGGGTACAAGCTGACTTTACAGATTTCATAATTCATAGTTAAAATATTTCTTATTTCAGCTTTTTTCATTTCATCAACTTCTTATTTAGACATTCTGCTGGATTTACATGCTCTATTAATTTTTCTCTCAAACTTTCTACCAAATGCAACTATTGATTACATTATTTAGTGTTGGAATTTCCTGGTACAGGTTTTTTAAGTTTTCAAAAAAAAATTGATGCTAAGTTCATATCCTCATTACTGAAATTGGTAAATTCATGTTAGTTTCAGTGACTTAGAATATCTAGAGAGATCCAGGAAGTCTTTGTGACAAAATTTGGTTAACAATACTCCTATGATTCTGAGGCACTTGATATCTTTACAGATGTTTTTATCATGGTCATCAAACAGGAGTGCAGTTACAGTGGGCATTGAAAAAGAAGAATGAAAATAAGCTGCAGCCTTTTCTATGAAAACTTGTGAGAAATAGCAATATGACCACATAAATGTATGTGTCTTCACCTGACCCTCAGAGATACTTCCTTTAAAACTGTCTCTAATACTTCAGTCTTCTAAGCTATATCAACAGCTGCTATTTTTAAAATGTTTCTTTCATTTCCTTTAAGCAAGAAATTTCTCCATATTCTATCATTGGCTGCTAGAATTGTCAGAAATGCCTAAGTGATTTTTAAGCCTAGTCCATTGCCTTTGGCAGAAGTAATCTAGACATTGAAGTGTATATGAAGTAGTGTCTGATACTTGAGAACTACTAGACAAGTTCATCTTTAGGTAAACATAACCTTGTTAATACTGCTAAAGCCAGTAAAGAATGTTTAATTTACTGGCTATGTATGTTTCAGAGCTCTTTTAGCAGTTATTAAACAATGTAGGTCATCTCATTTACAGAAGTAACATAGTACGTGCTTGGTCCTTTCCTTTTTCAAGGATGATTTTGGAAGCCCAAGTGTGATGGTCAGCACTTGGGACTTCTCTGTTTTTCACAGCTGTATCCTATTTCTCTGAAAAACATGCGAGAGAATGAAGGCAGTACCTACAGCTGGGGAGGTGGTACTCAGCAAGGGCAAGCTGATGATGATGAGCTTTGGTGGGCATAGTAGTACTTGCAGAAGGACAAAGACTGAAGGGTTGAGCAGAAAGGAGCTGACCATGCTTCATGGATTATGGAAAGAATTCCCTGCAAACTCAGTATCTTAATTCTAAGTTGCTCCTGGAAAGAACTTGCCTGCAAGGACACAGGGATAAGGTAGTACCCTTACATGTTTTCTGTCATGTTTTAAATATTTATTCAGATAAATTGTCACCTTTCTCAGACTACTGACTTGCTTAGTATTCCCTTGCAGTGTGGTTAACTTTAAATACAGTTCTACTTCTGTTGGCTTTGGTGAAGCTTCAGCATGAACTTTAGGAATGCGTTGTTGTTGGGATTTCTTGGGAGGATTTTGTGGGCCTGTAAGATCTGTTCAGGTATATGAAAATGTGTAAATGTTGTGTACTGAGAGTCTTTGAGTGTTCTGGAGCAGGAATGGGGCAGCAAAGTATAAATCTCTAAACTGAATTCCTTTCTTGGGGAGATAATCTTTGAGTTGGCATGGAGCTGGATAGTAAAGAGCAATCCTAGTTCTGTTTCACTGTTATTTGTGCTATTATCTTCACATAAGTTCTGGAACAGCTCTTCCTGTATGCGACACAAAAGACATTAACATAGACTTTTCTTGGGGGGAAAAAAAAACCCAAAAAACTAGAGGAAAAAATCTGAGGTGAGATTTTTTTTCTAGGCAGTATCTTCTTTTTTTAATACTTATTGCTTTGATTATTGAGGACTATATTATATATTCATTGCTATTGAGTGAAAAATACAGATAATGTAATATGACAATACAGAAAGGCTGAACTATGGAAAGAAATAAGTTTAAAGTTAGTAAACATAATGATTTTTTCATATCATGGTCAATATTGGAAGGGGTGATATTAATTATGGGAGAAATAAACAATCGTATTTTATTATTTGATTGTCCCTACCTGCATAAACTTTATCTTCTAATTCTGAGTAGGACTCCAATGAAAATTTTATCCTGCTTGAGTGTCAAAAGTTTTCTGATCACATCACGCTATGCTTTCTTACTCACTTTTAACAGCTTCAGGAACTAACTTCATCAAACCTCTTTGTCCTTTTCTCCTCAGCCTGTCTGTCAGAGTTTCTTTTTAGATTTATATGCTAATTACATCTGCAACTATTTGCTGTTAGTGATTCCAATATTCCTTGACCAGAAACAGTTCTGCTATAAGAAGGTGAACTTTAATGCTGACATCTGACTGGAATAAGCTAGTTCCTCCTGAGTGCATCTTTTCTTGGCTATGATCCCAGCACAGACTAGACAAGAGCTGTAGCACTTGGTGTAAAATACCCTCACTGTTCAAATCTCTGTGGTCATGCTTCTCGCATCTAACAAAGAAATGCTACTTCATCATGGCTACCTCGGTAGTTTTTAGGAATAGATCTTTGTCTTCTGTCCAGAAACAGGCCATGAAAAAAAAAATGGTGTCATGGTAGTCAGAGAGGATTTCCCTTGCATAAAGATTTATGTATTTATCATGTAAAGTAGAAGCTAGTCTTACTAACTGCGCTCAGTTTCTTAGTCTGTCCACAATGTTCTGCCTTGGCTGATTGAATTGAAGCTGTTTCTTCCCCAGCAATGTACATAACCTGTAAGGGTCTGGCTAACAGAGAGTTTCTGTAGTCTTTAAACCCACCCTGAACTACTGCTGTAGTAAAACCTTGTATTTATTGGCACCTTGTACTTGTCAGAACTGTTCCTGGCTACTGCACTGCATTATTGTAGCTAAATCAAGAGCCAATAAACACAAATCTTCCTGTCCTTATCCTTCATCCAGAAGTTATTAGTCATGGCTGATCTTTGTAAATTATAATACTAGTTTCTCTTCAACTGGATCATGTTATTGTGATCTTTCTATATTAGAATGCTTTTTCTGTAGCTCCCAACACCGAGGGTTAGTTTGTAATAATGCTGTTTTGAGTAATTTGATTCACAAGCACTCTGAGGATAAAGTTTAAAAATTATATAGAACAAATGCAGTATTTTTTAATTTATTCTTTTCTCTTGAGCATGTGTTTAAATTTTTTCTTCTATAGAGAAACTGGACAGAGTTCTGATCTTGCTATTTAAAAGCAAAATATCTACTTATGAATTCAGCCCATTCCCAAGTGAAGGAGCACCATCAACAAGCGAGTCACTTCTTGTACACATTGATTTTTATTATTGATGCTATGGTTATTACTTATAAATGTTAATAAGATGATCTTTAAGTATTTAAACCCACTAATGAAATGCAGGAAACAGCAATAAAGGAAACATAACCAGGAAAAATGGGAAAAAGAATTTGGTGAATTGTTACTTCCTGACTCAGTATCATGTATTCATATTCGTCTGGAAGTTTTATTGGGTTTGGGTTAACTGCAAATTGACAGCTTTACAGCAAAGCAAATTCATACTTATGGAGAAAATGGTCAATAAGAGACATGAGGAGATGCCGTTATTATATATTTTTAACTGATTGCTTTTCTATAATACAATTGAAACCATTTTCTCAAAGTTTGGTGAAAAAGTCAATCAGAAACATTCTCCATATGAAGATAATAAATGGGTTTTGAACTTTAAACAGCATCAAACTCCTCTATTCACTTTAGTACACGTGCATTTAATAGTTTCAATTACTTCTGGCCAAAAGATAACTATATTATTTTAAATTTTTTTTAAAAAAGCATACCAGTGAGTTAAAATAGTATTTTTCCTATAAAGTAGACATACTACATGCACAATTCAGTAGTATACCAATAGAAGCTACTGTTTAGTCCTGGTCAAATTAATTAAACACTTATTAAGGAATTAAATTGGCTTGCAGTAAACCAAGGGTATGACTATTTAGCTTGTGTTTTGAAAGCATCATTATGATATTATTTCAGATGTGTGTTAGACCTTAGCTTTTATTAGAAACTTTTGGTGAAAAACAAGAGCCAAGAAAGTGTGTTTCCTTTCTGAAATACTTAAGAAAGATTGCTTGAGTTGTTGCCTGACTCCTGTTTTGTTTACCTGGGCTGTGGTTTTGAGAGAAAATAAGCTCATTACAATCAAGTACAGCATAACACTTCTCATAGCCAAATATAACAAGTTTTGAAGGTGGCTCTACTATGATCACTCTCATGCTCCTTTTCAGTAAGGTGTCTTTGATGATGGAATTCACCCCTCTGTATTTAGACAAATGTAATTGAAATTCTGTTCTTAAAATGAGCTAAATGCCAGTCTAGGTTAGTAGAAGCAAGTAAGTAGGGTGTTAAGTGAAGCACCTGTCCCTATGCAAGACTGCAGGATAGGGATGTATAGGACACATTAGAGAGTTATTTCCACTATGAAATTTTAGTTCTCATGAACAAAATACCTCCTGCTTCTCTAGTAACCATTTAGATCTGGACGCTTTTCTTTCAATACTGACTAGATTTTACCAACCTGCAATTCCTCCCCCAAAAGCCAAGTTCAAGACCAAGCTGACTGTTGATGAACTTGAGCCAAGCAGTGACCTGGTGAACTGGTTTGATGTATGATGCAACAAGACATTACAAAGTCAGATGCCTAAATTCTTCATGAAAGAAAGATGGGACTGCCAAGCTGGAAGCATTCACAGTGTGGGAGACTTAGGCTGTGATCCCTCTTCTGCTTAAAAGGCATATAAACCTCTGCCTTTGACTCCCTATCAAAGTACCTCAAACAGGCGTTAGACCTATCAGGTTTAATAGAGGACTAGCAATTCCTTGTTCAACCATTATTATAGCATTTTGTTCCAAGGACCATTATTTATTCCAAAGAGAAAATGTCAGAGAGTGAAAACCAATTACATACTTTTGGGAAGAACATAAAGCTATCACACAAAAAGCTCTTTAGCACTGAAATGTGTTATTCCTGTGTCTTTGAACTGGGAGATGAATCAGCCCTAATTTCCCAATTCCTGTATGTAGTTGTTTTCCTTAGTGCTCAAATTACACAAACTTATGCCAGAAATCCAGTTGTCTGTTTCCACGGTGAATTAACATGGATACATTACATTGAGACATATTTGCATGAAATAGAGACATGTCAACAAGCCAGAATGCAGATATAATAACTATCTGTGTGTCATTCTATAGGATTCCTGCCCACTTCCAAACTTTGCTTCTCCAGGCTTCAAAGCCTATTGAACTCAATAAAGAGAGCCTCAGATTAGACTTAATATTAAATGCTTAGTTCATAAAACTTTGAATATGTAGTTTTCCTTCAAAAACTGGGGTATGTTTTTTTGTTCATCTAGCATCTAATGTACTGTTCTCCATCTTTGAGTTTTCTGGATGTAATAGCTCTAGCTTGATATCACTACCTCTTCCCAAAGGTTGATGTGTTTCTTGGAACCTCAATGTTTCCAAAGCAAATATACCCTCCTTTAAACTTGACTGCTAAAAACACTTCAATTCTTTTTACACCTTTAGAGACTGTTTCACAACTCCAGTCATTGGCAGCACTACAGGAGGTCAGACATGCAGCATGAGGAATTGATAAGAGAAACCTTTCTTTGTATGGTTTTACCTTCATACTTTTTTTTTACTTTATAGCTAGCTTATCAGGGCACACCTGGTAAACAGCTGTACTTGAGAGTTCTCACTGTGAATTCAAAGTGAACAAATAATGAAGAAATCACAAATAATTTTATTGGATAATTGATAAATTTTGTGGGTTTATTAATCACAAAGTATACAGCTGTGTGAATAAAAAGGAGTGTAAAACTAAGTATGAATTCTAAAAGGAAAAACATGTGATTTAAATCCAAGAAATGAAGTGAGGTGTTTGCCTATATTAACAAAGGCTTAGATCAAAATATCATAGGATGCATGTTTGCTTATGTAATTTTTTTAAGAGTCTCAGAATGGCTGTTTAACAATTTTTTGGTATGATGAATGCAGTAGTGGCAAGAAGTTGGTGTCGAGGCTGGCACAGTCAAGCTAGATAGTAAAGGTAAACTATTAAATTCTTACTTTGAAGGCATATGTTACGAATGTCTGAATGATCCTTTCATCTAGAATATCTTTGAATCACTATTCAATGCTTAGTTTCAGATTTTCTAATTTAAGGCAATCTTATAACTGTTTTTATTTTGTATGCAGAACCTCCACCAGAAATGCAATTTCAACATTCTAATAGATAAGAATAGAAGTATGTACATAACATAACTATAGCTCTCACTGCATGCTTCCTCTCATGTACATATTTTATCACATTTATAGCATTTTTTCTTGCTAACCCTGAAGCTACTTATTTGTCATTCAATTTCCATTTATTCAAACTAAGTTGGAGACTTTGAGAAACTGATGACAGGGCTTGCATTCGGTTTCATGTTTAATTTGATCTTTATCTGAATGACTCTGCTATCCCCTGTCTATTATATCAATATAACCACGTCTTATAAACATGTGTGATTAACCTGCCTTGACCTCCTCTTAAGTTTGTCAGTATTATTGAAAAGAAACTGATTTACGAAAGGTTGCAATTAGAAATGGTAATAAAAATAGAAATTTGGGCTGATGTTTCTACAAATATGGTTTCCAATGCTAGTCATTGGAATGTATGTTGCCACACATGAGGTAAGTTTCAGTTCATAGAATCACAGATTCATAAGTTTGTTACTTGCTTTTGATGAGGTATCATATTGCAACGGTTATTGTACTAACCAAAGAGTAAATCAGGAGTCTCGATCAGAAAAATATTGTTGGAACTGCTGTACATGTAAAAGCTTGTCAGAAATCAAGTGCACACTTCAGACCCGAACTCTGCCTTTTTTCTTTTAATAGATTATTTGTTGTTGTATGATATGCTTTAGGTAGTTCTAAAGAGAACAAAAGCATCTGAATGTTGTCAAAATATATTTAGGGTTATGCGTGGATATTATCTACTGCCAGTATAGTTTAGTAGAATGATGATAAAGATTTTTATTCAATTTGTCAAGGGGAAGCATGTTCTAGTAATGAGTGATATTTTAAGGTATTATTCTGCGATCTGTGTGGGGAAATACTGGAGGTCAAATCCTCTGAGAAAGCTAAATGCAGAAAGACAAAGCCAAGGCATATCTGGGATTTTTAGTGGTGTTGTCCCCCACCTCTTGTGGAAGCATGTAGCTAGAGCTGGAGATGCTGTCCCAAATACTGCACTTCCTGTACCAAACTAATATGGGGTACCACCCACGTATAGTATTCCTTTATATTCTTATAATAGAATCCAGTCAAGACATACTGACAAATCTAAACTTGTATTTCAAAAATTTTCTTGAGTTTAGGAAGCTCCAGTTCTACTCTTGAATCCTCAGATTTGGGAATTCTTGGTGCATTGATTCCTGTCAAAGGGATGGCAATTTACCTGAGAAAATTATGTTTCTTTTTACACTGTTAATGATTTTATCATTTTTCTTTTTTATCAGTTTATCTGCTTTATCTTTTACTATTGCTCTGCTTAAACTCAAACATCGAGGCTTATGGAAAGTCCAAAATTTAGTCTCTTTATAGAAAATACTACATTTCATGACCTACAACTACTTGCAACATAACAAGTCCTATCTTGACTACTCCAGTTATTTCTTTCAAGCTGAAACATCTATTCCAAAAGAACAGTCTTTTTCAGCCGTTAGTGAAATAAAGGGAGAAAAGATGGACTAGGGGAGAAGAAAGAAATGGAACTTTAAGTATTTCTTTGATATAATATATATTGACACTGCAGAGGGAACTTTAGCTGCCTATTTAATCTTTTTTTTTTTTCTTTAGCATTTCATGTCCTGTATCAATAAATTGGGAAGTAAAAGAAGCATGTCTTACAAGATCTGCAAAAATATCACTGTAGGCTGTTCTGTTTGCTTACTGCAGTTTTATTAAAATTCCTGCAGGCTAAGATAGTGCTACAATGCAGTGATATTAGATTTTATGCTATGTTTTATAGCTGAGGCATGCCAGAATTCTTTGCAGAGAAGAGTAGAGAGAGTATTATGACAGAGGAAAACATATGAAACAGCAATTCCCTCTTAACCTTGTGTATGTCAACTAAAACTTTAATTAAAAGCAAGCACTGGCCTCAAAGTTAATTGAAAGTTGAAGAAGCTGCCTTAATGTTCTTAAAAATATGCCACTTGGGCACATTCTCTTTAACCTTTCACCCGCTAACTAGTTCTTAGTGTAACTGCCAAACAGCAGCAACTTTCCTCTGTCAACATTATTCATTAAAGGACAGTTACTCAGTAAAAGCTGTTCCGTTATAGTTACCCTAATAACAACTACTTTTGTTCAGTTGTATATATTTAGCTTGAATGTGTCAATTGTTCCAGTTTTACAGCTAGTAAAAGTTCCAGAAACTCTCTGCATTCAGTGTGACAGATTTTCAGGTTCAAGAATGGGATTTTCTGCCTGAAGCATGTGTGCTTTCAAATAATTACAGTATCTTGCCTCTGTGTATAACACAAAGCTTCAGTCAAAGTAGTTAAACACAGTATGGTGGAAAATTCTTTGCAGCAGAACATCTAATTTATCTTAAGGGGTCACTGCATTTTGTGAATTGGCAGTTATGTGAACAATTATTATTTAAAAAAAATTATACAAATAGATCTTGCATTGGGTTATCCTTACTTTGTTATTTTGACAATGGTACCCTTTGTTGTCTTGACTTTTGCTGAAGAATCTGTTGGAAAGAGAACTTCTTCACTTTTGTCAGATGACTTGGGTGGAGTTTAAACGCTTAGTAGTGCCTCCTTTCAGAATAAGGGCAAAAAGAAAGACCAGTAAGCTTTAATATATTTTTTTTAGGTCATTAGCATTACTATATTTTTCAGTTAATTTAACTATGTATTTAGAGGAGGAATTACCCCTCACTGCGTGGATGACAATGCCATTGGCTTACTTGGGGCAGAATACGACTACTGCTACCGTAGCTACTACAGAAATAGGCACCATAGTATTTAGAGAGATCTTGAATTAAATTAGGAGATAGGTTACAGTAATTTTGAAATCCTAATGTAACTTCAGTTATTTTTTTCTCTCTGGACTTGGGGTCTATTGATGGCACTTTTGTCTGTTGCACCAGTTTTAGGCATTGGGTGGAAATTTGTACTGTGAAAGTAAGTTATGCTTGTTTTTGAAGTGGATGCTGTGAAAAGGTAGAAAAAATGGAATTTTGTTGCATTTAAGACATGCCCAAGAAGGTAATGTAATCCCTGTAGTTTCTTTGTTCAGAGCTGTAACAGTGATGCTGGCATTAATGTGTGTTTAAAATTAACCTTTTTGGAAATTGCCTTTAAATCTGAGAACTCATTGAATCTTTTACAAGGAGAATCGTAGAAAGTTTTGGGTTAGAAGTGTTCATCCGTCTCCAACCTCTGCTATTGAGCAAAACCTATCCTGCTTGCATCTGCAGATACATATGGAATTTTGTTGCATTATTGCACAAAGTCGGTGACTGAAATGTTGGTGTGTAGCAATAGAACCATGACTCTGTCAGCTGTAGTCACATAGGTCACATGTAGGTTCAGTATTGCATCCCCCTGGGTGGGGGTCTCTATTAGGTGGACTAAGAAATGACCTCCAACACACTTCAGGAATCTCCTGGACTGCCTACATCTTGCTGTGCTACTTTTACAGCATATGTCAGGATGGTTGGAGTCCTCCAGTAGGAGAGCTGGTGAGTGTGAAGCCTTCTGTAGATGGAGGAAGTAGGCATCATAAGTAGGCTCTCCTTGATCAGGTGGCCTGTAGTATATGCCAACCACAAGGTTCCTGTTTGTTCCTCTGTCTTTTATTTTGATTCACAAGCTCTCAACCTGTTCGTGGCTACTCTTCAATGACAATGACAGCTCTTCACATTCTATCCCTTTCTTGAGAGAAAGGGTGGAGACTTGACCCCTCCTACTGGGACTGTCCCTTCTGAACAGCCTGTAGCTGTCAATAGCCACACTCCGGTCATGGGATTTTTCCCACCAATTTTCAGTGATGGCAACTAGATCATAGCTTTTTAGTAGCATGGTAGCTTCCAGGTTCTCCTGCTTGTTACCCAAGATTGGTGTGTTTGTATAGAGGCACTTCAGATGGGCTGCTGGTCGCCTTCTTAGTGGACCCTTTATTACCTATAAGGTGCTTTGGAGAAGTTTTTCCTCCCCGACGCCTACTACTTGACGAGCTTCCCACTCATCTCCACAGGACTTCAGCTGTGTCACAGCATCCCCAGCGTGCCCCTGGACAGCAGGTGGAGGGCCCATACCAGCACCCCATATCTCCAACCATTGTCTATCCTCCCACTGCTTGTCATAGGCAAGCCTGATATAATCCCCCTCCCCCTTCACATCTAGTTTAAAGCCCTATCTACGAGCCCCACAAGTTCCTGGGTAAAGACCCTCCTACACCTTTGAGAAAGGTGTCTCTGATCTGATACTTGCAGTCCTGGTGCTGTGTAGGCTATCTCATTGTCAAAAAAACCAAAGTTGTTGCGGTGACACCATCCATGGAGCCTCACGTTAACATACTGGACCCATCTGAATCTTACTCTGTCACCATTTGTAACTGGAAGGAGGGAAGAAGAAATGATGCGTTCTCCTGTAACGTTCTAAGTATTTACGTGTAGCAGTCCTGCTTGAATATCAGACCTAGCTGGAAGGAGTTGAGCGGTGATCAGAAAAAATATCTGAACCGCAAATGAGCTGAAGGGATTTAGAAATTGGTTCTGGGATATATGTTTTGTGTGACTAAAAACTCATATATAATCCTATGGAACAGGATTATGAATAACACTGACTCTTCTCCTCTTTATATTGATGGAGAAACCATTGCATCCAGTCCATTGGTAATTTAGACTTGATTCCCCTTTCAGATTTGTAACCAATAGTTTCAAGCTTCATTAGCAACTGGAAATTCTTTTAGAGCATGTTATTAATAGTTTAAGATGTTTTTTTACTGACTGTATTAGGCCTTTTGGAGTCTGACAACAAGATGCTGACTATTGATTAGATTGCGTGTAATTTTGCTTTTCTTTCAAACTACTGGAACAGGCTACCCAGGGAGGTGGTTGATTCACCTTCCTTGGAGGTGTTTAAGGCACAGGTGGACGAGGTGCTCAGGGGCATGGTTTAGTGTTCGATAGGAATGGTTGGACTCGATGACCCCGTGGGTCTCTTCCAACCTGGTTATTCTATGATTCTGTGATTCTACTGCTCAACACCTATTTCATTGCTGGACATCTCAAAAAAAAAAAAAAAAAAAACAAAACTGGGAAAAGACAGTATCATCAAGAAATGCAGTCTGATGATTATTGTGAATATTTTTTTGAAATGTTAAATTGAGCTTGGACACTTTTTTTTGGGAAGATCTTGTGTAATGTATGAAAGTACACCTAGTGTTAATGCTGTTGTCCCAGAAGTAAAATTATGTACATACATTTTAACCACCTATGTGACAGCTCCTTAAGTTAGTATATAGTTGCTTTTGTCAGAGGAAAGTGGGGATAATTTTTCCCTGAATTTAGCAAAGTATAGACAAAAGTAAGAAGTCATATAGCTATGCTCTGGGTTAACATTTATAGTTCTTCTAATTACAGAATTAGGCTTAGTTTGTGGAATTTCAGTTAAAAAGTTGAACAATATGGAGTAAAGAAGTTGTGCAGCACCTACTTCTCTCAAAGACTTTAGCTGCTATACTGTTTTAAGATTGCCTGTTGTAACTCAAAGGATTTTAAAGGACACTGCAAATATAAAGGAATATAAACTAAAATACATACCTTTGTCTATAGAAGATCAGCCTGCCAAGGCTTCTAAAATGAGTGACTTGTTTTACACAGATTCTGTGTATTTATAATTTCTTGGTCAGATTTTTGGTTCCCTCGTGGGAATAAAAATCAAACAGCACTCAATTTGTTTAAAAATCAATTTAGGATTTTTTAATTTCAACTAAAATGTAACACACTCAGATACCTTGTGTCGAAACAATATTTTAGTAGGATAGTGGTGGAATATTCAGACCAAAATGCAGTCAAGAATTGTCCCAACAACTTTTCTCGTTGATCAGTACTTAGCTATGACTATTCTAAGACCTTCTCTTTTTCCTTGAATTCCTATATGTAATGGCAGGATGAGTTTTTACTCTCTACCATATTAACATTCTGTAGGAGCAAAAAGGGTGGCGGAGCAGAGAGGGAAACAAATTCACCACTCCTGAGATACATTTTAATATGCAGAAGAATGTAAAAATGACAAAGCTTGTTAAAGACTGGCACTTAAAAGAATTCCAGAAGGAGTCATAACTACTATTTAGTCTTTCTTCCAGCACACAAAGGGCTGAAAATGTGCTGACTACTCTGCAGGACAACTTATGATTGTAATATAGAAGGAACTCAAGAAAGCCAGATGAAACTGTCCAGATTTCCAAGCTCTAGTACTCATTGTGAGATGTGGAAAGAGACTGTCTGGAGCTGAAGGAATCAGGAAGTGAAAGCAGAAATGGGCAGGCTGAGCACAATGATTTTACCAGTGTAACTGGTATTCAGTTAGAGTTCTGAGGAAGTTTAAAATGGCTGGATTTCCAACAGTAGTGTGCAATTTTTCAGTTCCATAGTACTACAAAGTGCAACCATGATACCAAAACTGAGTTTCTCTGGGGACCTTGGAAACTAGAAGCAAGTTAATGTGTTGGTTTTATCAGTCAGATTAATAGAATTAGTACTGTAATGTGAAGTCTTGTTTTATAGATTTCTTGCAGTTTTTTGTAAGAGTCAGCAAACCCAATCAAGTCAGTAATGGACAGGGTTTGGATGAAAAACTAGCCAAACCTAGGATGCAGGAATTTGTAAAAAACTTCTGCTAGTGATACAGGGTGGGAAGAAGGAGGGTTAATTGGGGAAAAAAATAAGATAAAAGCCTAATGAGATTTAGTAATCATGCAGTAAAACATCAGATTATCTTCATTGTAGGTAAGAAAAAGATTATGCAAGTGAAGAAGCAGTCCTATGTTGTCATACAAAATGAGAGGTTTTGAGCAGACTATTAGAACTGAGGAATAAGACCACACAGTTCCATGATAACATCAACTTGTTGCTAGGCAGCAGATCAAAAAGCAAATTAACTACTAGGAATTATTAGAACAGAAATAGAGAACAAAACAGGCCATAATCATGACAATGTATAAATTACATGGCTCACCCACAAGTTGAGTATCATGTGCAGCTCTTATATCATCTCAAAAAAATTATATTAAGGCTGGAAAAGGTTCAGAAAAGAGCAGTGGGGGTGACAGAGTTGATTCTTCCTAAGGTATAATTAGGTAGGCTGGAGCTCTTCAAAAAAGAAATTCTGGGAATGAGTAAATCACTAGAAGTGCAGCAAAGGCCAATAGGGATGGAGAATAAGATGAATCAAGGACTATCAGTTGAACCTAGCAGGAGCCAGGCTCAATAAAGCTAGAGGAAACGCTTCTTCACACAGTGGGTAGCAAAGACTGCCAAAAGATCCTGAGAGTGCAAGAACTGGATGGTGCCTGTGGCAGGCTAGGTGCATACTTGGAGAAGTATGCTGCATGCTGCTATATAGACAAATCACTACACTACCATCCACAAGTGATTAGAAGATAGAGTATGGAGGCAGAGGGAAGTATTGTTTATGCTTGATCTCTGGTTAGTTGTTTTATTGTATGTAACTTGTGGCCACTTGTAGATTTACAATACAGACCTATGCTGAAATTATAAACTGACTAAAATTTAGATTCGTCCCAGCCCTCCAAGGTGAAAAATAAAGACTTTGTCAGATATTAACATCATACTACTTCAAATAAACCCTAAAAAAGGTTGTTAGATACATGCCTCTTTAAATGCTCTGATTTTTCATTACAAGGATAAACAAATTTTTGTGAATCTCTTGTAGTCATGTGAAATTTTGAAATTTTTTTTTAAAATAGGAAGATAGCACCATAAATCTATGAAAAAAATCCTATTCTTCCGTCTCAAAAAATAGTCCTAAAGCATTGAATAATATTCACCTAAGCAAAAGCATGTCTTTGGCTGTACAATTTTCTTCCCCATACAAGAAAACTTATTTCTCATTAGAACTAAAGCGCTATGAAATCCCTCTGTCAGGAAAAAAAGGAGATTTTTCAGTTATGCTAAAGGGTCCTTTATTAAAATATGCATATGAATTGTAAAACTGTTAGTTAGACGAATTGTTCTTTGGATGCCAGTTCCATACTGGTAGTTTGATAACCATGACTCCTTAGCACTAATATTCAAAGGACATTTGTGAAGGTGAAAGGTGTTCCATAACTTTTTTTCTGTATACAAATAGTCATTTTGAAGAATTTCTTGTTCTCCCTCACTGTGTAGCCAAATTTGGATTAAAGAATCTTGCAACATTTCTAATCAATTACCCTGAAGCCACATGGGCTTGTAAAACAACCAATAAATATGCAGATGATCCAGCTGAGAAATAAGGGCACAGGGAACTAAGAAAATAAATCAAGGGATTGTCAATAAGTTTATACATTTTTTCAAATGTCATCTGTAACCAGGGGACTACAATATTGTACTGCTGAGATCCCATAGTATCTCCTCTTGTAAAGCCAAATATGTTGTAATGTTTCCATTTGAAGAAAGAGGAGTCAAAATGAGGTACAGCCACTTTCTTTCTTTCTTTTTGCAGTGTTGTAATGGAGATTAGAGTTTTTGTGCTGCTTGAATTTTAGGCATATAATTGAAGGAGAACAATGAATTGTGAGCACCTCATGTGAGCTAGGTGGATTGCAGCTTTCAGCACCCAAGTGGTGGTTATATTGTAAGTAGTCTACACCAACCATCTAAAGTAGGAGATAAAGGCTTCTTTGGAAAACACTTTAAAAGTGACTCTGAACTCTCTTAGCACCATCATTCTTCAGCATTCAACGAAGTGTGGTTGCACTGCCTTGGCTGTCCACTCCAGGAGGAAGCTGAACTTTACTACTCTTCATAAAAAGGAGTAAAACTTCCTTCAACTAAGAATGCAGGAGGGGTTTGGGGCAAGAGTTGCCTTTCCACATAAAACATAATAATAGAATAAAGGTCTGTGTATAGTTCTACCATGTGAACTATTTTCAATAAAACTTAACAGAATTGGCAGTCTAGAAAGCAATATACTGTGCTAACATTTGAGGGATTTAACCTATTTTAAGCCTTTATTGTGCTAACTATAATATGGGCAGAGATGATAATTCTTGGCTGTGGTAATAAAGCTAAATGAAGGGAGATGAGGGAACCCACAAGTTCCCTGAATACACTCCCCACCCATAGGCTGGGTACAAGAAAAAAGCAAATTCAGTGGACTTGTAACACACACAGGTGCCTGCAGTAAGATTGTCATGAGAAAGGAATGGAGTCACCATGGAGAAAAGACTGATCCTGACCAAGAACAGTACGTCTTGCCTTGCTGTGATAGAGGCTGGTGTGTGCTGGGCGCAATAGCATGACCAGACTCCGTTTTAAGCCACAGGCATCGTCTGCAAGGATCCAAGAAGATAACTGCATATTTCCCTCTAATTGTAGTTGCTGCTCTGGCAATCTTGCCCTACAGCTGACCTGTACTCATTATAACATCATTATAGTATGAATATAATACTAAAACACAACTCCATGCCAAAGGCTATCTACCTCCTTCCTGCCTCCTCCCTGCCTATGAGGAAAACCATTCCTATAGCCACCCCTACTGGGGACACACAGTCAAGTTTTGGCATATGAAGTGACAACTTTTCCTACACCAATTAGGAGAGGTTAATGTAATTAATGACTTTAGCCAGTCAAGCTTCACCTAAATCTCTGCCCCAAAACTACAAGTTGTTATAAAAATGAAAACAAGGGGGAAAGTTTTCGGAGGAAGGTGTCATCGAAGTGTTTTGGGATCAGCTGATGGGTTGGACCCAATCTTCCCCTTCCTCCCCTCCAATTTAGGTAAGACTTTTGTGTTTTGTGCATTGTATCATCAAGCTAACTATTAGTATCTCTCTATACTTCAGTCTTAACTACATATTTCTTACCTGCACATTACTCCTGTCTATGTTTGGGTGTATAATGATATATTGTTACTTAATATATTTTTACAAACAGTATCTTGTCCCCAGCCACCACTGAATCCTTATTTAGTTACAAATTGCTATAGCATAATTGTTACCGTAAAATTTACTTGTTTGCATATATACAAGTCTTGGGAATCTTACTGACTGCTAAGAGGGACACAAAGGGAGTTTCTGATTCAAACTCAGCAAGCTAGGCAAGATTAGTTGTCTTTGCAAGATTGCTAACAACAGCCCAAGTAAAGCAATACCTAGCAAGCTGGACAAAACTACTTTGTCCTTGTGGAATTGCTAGTACAATCGAGTCAAACCAGTCTGTAAATCTGACAAGCTGGACAGCTTATTTTATTCTTGCCAGATCATCAGTAAAGGGTTAAGCAGGCTGGTAATCTCTGCTTTTGAATTCTTTCATATTCTAACTTTGTGACATTGGCCCAGAGGTTTTAAAGCCTAGAGAACAAATCGGGTAAATCATATATTGAAAGAAAGACAAGATGTTAACATTGGTATAAGTAAGTGTATGTTGTGAAGACCTGGTGCAGCTTTGCTGATGGAGGAGGAGGAGAATTGTCTGTCTCTTTTGTGCTTGACTCCATGTTCACAAAGAAGTGGTAACAACAGAGATGTAAGAGAAGAAAATACATGGAATGAGAAAGCCATACATTTCAATATTCTGTTAACTAATCATCTTGATGTAACCATGGACAGATGTGAGACAGAAGGTGGCATTTGAAGAAATATAAGGTAATAGCTGTGTAAACTATGAAAGGCAAAATTGTTTGCTTAACTAAGGAGGAAACTGCAAGAAACCTAACGGTGTTTAATGTAGAAAGAGATATAAGGAATGGAAACACTGGATGACTCATGTTTGTTATTAAAATTCTAGAGCAAGAACACAGGGATTGGTGAAGTTATTTCTTTGATACAGTTGACATCTAATGTAACAGTGAAGGAAAGGCAATGGGAAACTGAAAACAAGTTTACTATGGTCAGTGTTGAACTATGAAGATGGCCTTAGTGGCATTTTACGACCTTTTTTTTTTCATTGAGTTTAAGGTGAAGAAAATGCAGAACCTAGAGCCTTAAAGTAAGGCAGGTTGGCAGTGGTAAAGATGCTGATTGAGAATATGCTATTTAACTTGTTATTTAACAGCTGTTGATACAGGCTCTAAAAACCCTGAGGGTAGGAAAACACTTACAGATCAGGTGTTTCTCCTCTTTTAATGCTGTTAAAGAAAGCTCTATGAGCTAACTGGTGGCTTGATTCAGTGTCCTTTCTTGAAGTGAGAGAATATTTCCTTGCGTTTATTGGACAATGAATCTGATCAGAACTCAGAAGCACTTCAGAGCCTTTTCTATTGATAGAACACAAAGGAATTTTGTGCTACAGAGGTGATTCTTTTGCCTCAATTTTTTATATTGTAGTTGAGATCAAATGTAAGTGAAGAAAATGTATGTGCTATGTGTAAAGAACTGGTAAAACTAGGCAGAATGTTAAGAAAGTGATATTTAACTCAGATACCTAAATTTCTTTTCTAAGATGATCATACAAGTTTGAGTTGAGCATGGAAACAGTTTCCATGGCTAGTTTGGCATTTTTAATGATAATGTTTAATTCTACAGGATGTTTATTTTTTACCCTAGTGTCATAAAAACTCATTCTCCTGCACTTCGGGTGTATCTTTGTTATGCACCCCACATGGGACTGGAGTCTTCACAATATGGGTAGTTTTCTTTTTGTCCTTGGAAATACTCTCATTAAACCTCATGCTATAGTTTGGAGCCTCTGTAAGAGGAGACATAAACACACATGATACAGACAAACTGCAGCTGATATGTGTTGAGAGAGTATGTTGCACTTCTATAGTCTTTTTCCACTTTGGTAGACTTTGTTGGTAACAGAAGGCAGTATTTGTGAGGGTAATACATTTCACTCTGAAGAGCATGCAAAATATGTACATACTTCTGATTATCTTTTCTTTTTCAGTGGGATTATTAGTCGTCCTAATAAAGTCTCAGATTAAAATTATCCAAAACATGGATTTATAATGCTAACTCTGATTTTATACTATGTAATTTTTTTCATTAAAATGATTCCTTCATGGTATGTAACTGCTATTGTTTGCATACAAACAGTTAACAGTAGCTGCTGTCTGCTCATGGTGATTGCTCTCCCAAGTGTGAATACTTGAACTGAAGTAAGAAGACTACCACCATGGTAACCATGCGCAGTCTGGTTAGGATATGCCGTTGTACTACCCATTTTCAGTTGATTCAGGTGGTGTGGCTTACTAATCCAACACAAGTATAAACTGGAGCACACTTCAAGTCTGCAAAATGTGTACTATGGTATTTAAGAAATGTTAGCTTTAACTGCTGGAAGAAAAATGGCTTATTTGTGTCCCCTGTAATAGTGCACTTAAGAACAAAAACACTTACTGTACTTGTGTAATTGATGGGAATATGGAAAAGAAGTATTTGCATGGCTCTGAGCCAAGCAGAATTTAGTTTAACCATGTTCCAGGAATTTCCCGTTACAGCTGGAGTATTGAAATTGCTCATTATTACAGAAGTACTTTTGTACTTGGCATATCTTTCACTGTTTTAAAATTGTTACCTGTGTTTTGCCATTCCTTTAAGGAATAGCCCCAAAACATACAGAGTAATTCATCATGTCTCTCTTAAAGAGCAATAGAGTTCCAGAAAAATGAGTGTATTAAATCATGTGTTCACTTTATCCAAAATCCTGGAAAGTGCCTTTCATTTGCCTTTCTGCCAGAGGTTCCTTAGGGGACTAAGAATTCCCAGAGATGGCTAGAGAGGGAGAGCAGCAAAAGTGGCAACATCACAGCTACTATTTCTACCTCCAAGGCTGCTCACTGTGCAGCCTTCTTTGGTGGTAAGTGTGAAGATCTGTACTCAAGGCTTTTTGGTGATGAAGGTTTGCTGGTAAGGCCCTTCAGCTCCCATGCCCAGCTCAGGGCTCTGTTGGCAAAAGTGAGCTTTAAGAGCTGGCTGGCTTGCGCGCTGTGTCATCTGTCTGGCACAAGTTCGCTGTCCTTGTTTGAAGTGAAAACCTCTTTTCTGGAACTGGAAACCGACACTGTTGGTGTGGGGAGCATTGTGGCCACACAAGGGATAAGGCTTAGTATTGGACAGGCACGGCTGGACTCTATGATCTCAAAGGCCTTTTCCAATCAGGCGATTCCATAATTCTATGTAAATTGGGATATTGTTTAACATTCTGCAATAACACCCCAAATTGCTACTTTGTCCTGTGATTTTATTCCACTTTAGAACCAAATACTTGAGTATTTTCCATTAATGGATTTTATATTCAATCGCTTGAAACTAGTGTGTGAATCTTGAGGTAATAAAAGACATTTAGTAGGAATACTGCCAGAAATCCTTGTCTCAGAGTACCTGAGCTGGGGAAACAATGAACAATTTGAGTTTAGTTGATCAATCTGATGGTCGAAACAGGCTGGAGTACTTTTGCTTTCTATTAGCCGCAGGCTCAAAACATCTGTGGTCAGTTGTTATGGTACCTCTGATAGGTGTTGCCTTATTAAGCCACAGTAGTTTGTTTGGCTGTCTGGGCCCTATCTCAGGTGTTTGCCTTTTGCATATGCTCTGACCCTGAAAGCTGCTTTGGCACCAGCTTGTTGTTTTTGCCACAAGCTGTGATCTTCTAAGCCTGCGAAAAAGTTCTGCCTCTAGAAAGTAAAATCACATAAATGAAGTTCTTCTCCAGCACACAAAAGAAGACTTTAAAAAACAGATGGAAAGAAAATTTCTAAGCATTAAGTGAGTAATGAGGGGAATGTATTGAATCTGTGACCTAAACATTTGAAACTGAAGGTCGTGTTGATAGCCTGTTTAGGCATTTATGCTTTGGTATGGGCGTAATTCTTTGTTCCAGCACTTTGGGTTGCTAATTTCTCCTTTCTTTTACCAAGAACTGTGCTGCAGAATGCGGTAGTCACAAATAATACTGTGTACCGGTTGTAGTATATCAAATTGTTTTTAAGAAAAATACAATTCAGGAAGTGTTTTATTGTTTGTATAATGCAAATAGCTTTTGATTGTTAGCTTTGGCCTTTGAAGCAGATTCCTAGGGATGACATAAATGTTACTTAAATTTAAAAATTGAAACAGCCCTTACATATTGACATCACACAGTTGAGACACCACAAATTCACTTTTATTTTTAAAGTACCTTCTAACATTTAAAATATCTTCTAACATTCTGCCTGAAATCTAAGGCAGAAAATGCAGATTGATTGATACTTTTTTTTAACCTTCCAAAGATCTGTGGCCAGGCCTGCAACAATCCACAGCTGAACAGTGGACTGATGGAAGAATCTTCTTCCTCTGTTTCTAGCACAACTCTGTCTGGATTTCTTGTTTAATATAATTTTGTCTCTGCCTGCTTCAGGCACCCCATAGACAGCCATTGAAAAAATACATATTACATTCTGTACTTATTCGTAGTGTTCCTTCAGAATTGCATCAGTTGAGAGAGTGCATTGGACAGGCTTTTCCCAAGAATCCTGCTTTTTCTAGGAGGGAGAGTTACATCAATTCCTCCTTAAGTCTGCTGAGGTATATTCTGCAAAGTCTAGAACTACTGAGTTAACTGTTGTTTGCAGTTCCCTCAGTAGCAGAGAGAAATATTATCACACAAGTGATCATAATTTTCAGAAGTCATAAAATCGGAGCCTGTTTTATGGAAGACTTGGTTTAGATATGGTGGGGGAGTGGGGAGGTTTTGGTTCTGAAATGCCAAACTATATTATTATAAATCTTAGAAAACTTAAAGGAAGATCCAGGATGTAGGTTGGCAAGTAATTAATCATTGTACACCTCTCCCCTCTCATTTCTGTCTTATTTTGAAAGGAGTGATTGAACCACAGTACAGAATTTCTTCAAGTATCTTCAACTTGACAAAATACAAAAGAATCTACAAAAACAACATATTGTGAAAATGAAGGGCAATTTTTGGCTTTTTATGCAAAAAAGTATCTTGCCTGGCTTCTTTGCTTTTATCACCAAATGACAATAAATCCTTAGACAAGAGGAATCCCTTTAACAAGAATTCTCGTGATTTGCTAGGGAATTCTAGAAGATCATCAGGAACATGCTTTTTTTGAATGCAGAGTTATTATTCTTACATTTGTTTAACTCTGTTTCCATAAATGTCTATATTATATGGCAGAGCTCCCCAGCATAAAACAATTACATTTTTAAATTTGGTTGCAATATCTTCCTGAGCTATTAACTTCGTGTTGGGGAAGGGCCACCTGTAGAAAGATGAAGTGGATATATGTTAAAAAATTTTAAATGAAATTAATCTGATAGCAATTGATATTTGTTTAAGTACTTTAAGGGCTACTGTAGTATTGGACTGGCCCATAGCTCATTACTTTCAAATAGCTGGAAGAGTATGTGGAACAGATGAGAATTAGTCTGATTTGTGAAATTCATGCTAATCCACTTCAGTGAGCCTGCTGGGATTTTATTCCTGCCACTACATTTTAACATGCAGAAACGTTGTCTATGTGCATCCTTTGGTACACTGGAAGCTACTTAACTAAAACGAATAAGTGAACATTTTTTTAATATATTTTAGTGACTGGATATTGACAAATCAAATTCTTAAATGCGTTGAGGAATTGTAATTAAACTCTGTGAATTCTGCCAGCTGATATACAAAAGTTTTCCTAGGATTTCTGTCAAATGTCTGTTCACTGAGTTCTCTTTCCTTGCCAAAATTGCTTGCATAAAGGCTTCCCATTATTACCTTGATTTCTTATTTTTCAGAGTTGTAGGATGTTTAATATTTTTACTTTTACTGCCTGACAAGTTTTTCCTGCTCTTTTCCACGTTTTCTCAGAAGGACATGCTGCCTTCAATAATAACTAGCAGACATGTTGCTGCCTTTTGAGGTTAGACAATTTATGTTTTGGTGTACAGATAAGGTACAGACTGAGCATAGAAAAGCATAGCTTAAGGAGAAAAGGCTGTATTTCTCATTTTTTGAAAAAAAAAATTGCTGTCATTACCTCAAACACGTTTTTAAAGTTTCTATATAGACTTATTCAGGCTAGAATCTTGCACCATAACTGTAATTAAATCTTCTGTCATAACTATGCAATTGAGTACAACCTTCTTGTAAAAACAATGATAAATGGAATTGCAGATTTGGAAATCATACTTCTGTATGATGTGCCTGTGGAAATTTGTTTGCAGTTTAAAATTAAGTAGGATACTTTTTTTCCAAGGAATTATCTGGTATTTTGTCTCATCTTTTGATATTCTCTAACCATGTCAGTGATGTGGATTTCAGTTATTTTCAATTCACGATTTCAAAATGCCTTTACAATTTTTAAGGGAAACTTGAATACTAATAAAATTTCAGGTAAAATGCTTAAGAATTAGAAGCAGGGAGAATGACAAAAGGGTTCTGTAGTGATACTTCTGTTCTTAAATGCATTTAAGATTGTAAACCCAAAGAATTTCCGGAGATGCTTCTGACTGTTTTGTCAAGCGGACAGCATCAGCAAAGATACTTAGCTAAAGGAGTTTTTGGGAAGGTAGGGCATGGGCAGTGTCCAGTTTTTCAGAAGTAGTGCTTACACTGAAAAGAATCATCCATACCTTTCATCTGCATTATTACGGTCTGAATTTGTTTGAATATGTGAAAAAAAAATGGCTGTTTATGTTCATGAGAAATACAAATATTTTCCAGAAGTGAGAGAAAATAAAAGTGGCCATGTTATGTTGTTTTGGAAATAAATGTTTTCAGGTAGATAAAGGCACTCTACTAGCCTGAGGAGGTGTTACAAGCTGTAAAATAAAGGTATGTAAGATAATGCCTGGTTTCAAAGTAAATGAGCTGCTCTGCTTAGCCTCTCTCATGGTAAGTGAACAAACAAATTTGACATGAAATATTGTTCTGTATAAGACGTAGTTAAGATACCAGTGAAGCTAGAGGAGTAGGAAGGATACAACAGGATAGAGATTTTTGTGGATGTTGAGAACTTTTAATCACTATGTAATGTGTTTTTTTCATCATGAGAATATGAATCCTCTGCTCAAGTTACAAACCAGTTCAATGAGATAAAACAATTGCTTTTTGCACCTTTTCTTCAATTATCGTGCACTGCCAGTTCCAATAACTGTATCAGTGTGTGAGAAGGTTGCCTTTCTTCTTCCTTGAATACAGACGTCTCAGAAGCCCTTAAGGAGAAGGTGAAATTATCTAGAATCATCTGCTACCTCCAGGTTTACCTCAGAAGGAAGGATTGCTGGGGTATTCCAATGGAAAGTCTAGAAGCAAGCTTTGGGTCTTACGTCTGCCAGTTGGAGCAATTTGAAGCTATACGTATAACTGTCAAAAAGCAGGTTTACCTTGATATAGTATATGCTCTCAGCGAGGCTATCTGGAGTATGCCCTTTGGCTGCCTCCCAGTGATCTGGAAGGAATCAAACATCTGTCATGTCAAGCTGTCGAGCACAAAGATAGCCTATCAACAAAACCTCTCTCCAGCCCCTCAGAAGGGGGAAAAAAAAAAGAAAGAAACAAAAACCAAACCAAAACAAAAAAAGCAGAGTGAAACCCTAGTAAGGGTTTTTCAGCTTCATGGAGGAAAATTAGGAAAGTTAGGAGGGGAAAGGAGCTGGTAAAGATATTGAGATAAATAAAACCTGTGTTCTAAAACCTCCTGCCTTTTCAGTGACATTCTTAAGGCAGCTTTTTGATCTCAAAGCCCTGAGAAAAACTAGGTGGGGATGCAAGAATTACTGAGTAAAGCTAGATAAGAGGCTGCCGTGTCCTGAACATCTGAATGTTTAGGGCTCTGCACAGATCTAATAGTGATTAACCAGACTTTTCCACACCTATAATTTTATTGCTTAATTAGAGAAATTGTCTTTAGGCTCTACATCAATATAACGACCATTAGAAAAAGGCATTTCTCAAAGCTACCAAGCCTGTTATGTGAAACTGCTAAAGAAAATCCATTGCTGCTCTGCATAGTATTGTATTTGTTTAACATAGGGATGCAGAGTCTCAACTTTATAATTCTGTCTGAGGACCCTGCACAGAAAGTATACTGGTTTTTGCCTTCAATTCTTCTCACCTTCACATATTGTTTTATAAGAAATGATGTACTGTTTCATTGCCAGGACTCTAGGGTGTCTAGTAATAATCAATTCAATTTCTTACATGTGGTGTAAAATTAAAAATTATTTCTGAGTTTTCATACTCTTACAAACACAAAAGAACATTTTCATGAGGAAGGGCAGCCTTCCTTAACTCCATGAGCTGTGTACCAAATTCTTCATGTGGCTGGCAGCAACAGTATACATCTGTCAGAGGTTTGGGAGTTGTTCTCGGACAGATGATGTTAATGTTTTTCTACAGCTCCTACTGTGAGTGTGAGGCATACAGCTAGATCTTGGCACTCTGATGATGGCACCCTTATGAGCCACATTGGGTAATTTTACTTGCTCGTGAGATTTCAGGTTATTTTTCTGCTCCTGTATGGTGTTGGCATAAGCTGAGAGACATCCTTGAAATGTTAGAGAACAGTTTAAGACCTGTAGTTGGCTACCTGTGACCTTCTGAATTCCTACTGTATTCATCTGCTGTTAATAAATACCACTTTCTGAGAGCTGCAAGAATGAAAGTAGGCAGGAAAGATCCCTGCCATATGGAAGACACTATTAAGTTGACTTTAGGCTACCCAGGAAAATGCAGTATCTGTATCAGGCATGGAATTAATATAATAAGTGTGATTCATAATTGGATCACTTAATCAAACATTCTAAGATCTTTTTAAGTGAGATATATGTTTTTAAAAATACTGCCAATTGATAGCAGGTACTGTTTTATGTGAATGGTTCAAAGGATTGAACAAAAGCTTCCATGAAGATCTTCCAAATTAATTTAAGTCCTCTGTAGCAAGGAAAAGATGTTAAAGATGAGAAAATCTGGCACTGGTATATAGGTCCACAGTCAGTTCTGGCCATCTTGTCCTAGGGACAACTGTCATTGCTGACAACATAACCTCTGAAATCATAACTGTAAAAATTAGTAATTTTTATAGATTTCTTAATTCCTCTCTCCAGAGATGTTAAGTAAGATAGACCTAGATGTAGGTGATTCAAAGAGAAAGATCATATTTTTAGTAGGTAAAGTTACAAAGAAGCCAGTGTGCATATATAGTACACTGGGACTGCATTGTGTGTGTTGTGGCTCATGAAATATGATGTGTTTACTTAGAGCTTGAGCATCCAGCTAAACAAGCTTCTCTCCGTGCCTTAACTGTGAATCATTATTGAAGCAGAAATAGTGCACAGAGCCAGGAGCAAAATGTAGCACATTGTTCAGGCAGCACTTAACTAGGAGGAGTAGTTAAAAGCCTTATTGGAGTTGAAATCATTTCCAGAAAGGTGGTAAACATCTGGGTATTTTTTTAGCTGTGATTCACTCTGTATCTTGAATACTGTGTTCAGTTCTGGGCACCTCACCACAAGAAGGATGTTGAGGCTCTGGAGCGAGTCCAGAGAAGAGCAACAAAGCTGGTGAAGGGGCTGGAGAACAGGCCTTACAAGGAGAGGCTGAGAGAGCTAAGGTTGTTTAGCCTGGAGAAGAGGAGGCTGAGGGGAGACCTCATTGCTCTCTACAACTACCTGAAAGGAGGTTGTAGAGAGAAGGATGCTGGCCTCTTCTCCCAAGTGACAGGGGACAGGATGAGAGGGAATAGCCTCAAGCTCCACCAGGGGAGATTTAGGCTAGACATTAGGAAAAAATTCTTCACAGAAAGGGCTGCCCAGGGAGGTGGTTGATTCACCTTCCCTGGAGGTGTTTAAGGCACAGGTGGACGAGGTGCTGAGGGATATGGTTTAGTGTTTGATAGGAATGGTTGGACTCGATGATCCGGTGGGTCTCTTCCAACCTGGTTATTCTAGGATTCTATGATTCAAGAAGTAGATGGTAGAAGTGCAGGAGCAGAGGCTTTAAGTAAGCTTGGAAAAATGTAGAGTTGGTGGGCTGCTGTTGAACAAAGTTATCCGTTCCACAGAGCATAAATAACATACCTAGGGCATAAATGAACAAGACCATACCTGAAAATTTAAGTACCTACCAAAGTAGAGGTGAAAATAGTAAAGATTTGGAACAGAAGAAAATATAGGGATCTGCACTTGTTTGGAATTGAGAATTTATTCTGGGAGTTATTTCTAATCTGACTTTTCCCACCAGCAGCTGAAGATCATTGGGGCTAAATGCATCTGTTGGACAAGGTATACAGATCTCAGTAGAGATGGGGAAGCTAAAAACTACCATAACAGTGTCTGGAGTTCTGAGGTGCTGTGACTGTGAGCGTCAAACTAAGTCACACTGTGATGCCATGAAAGCAGGCAGGTCAAATGCATAAGCATATGGTCAAAATTTGGTGCTTGTGGCTTGTGTAACATGGCCACTAGCAAAAATAAATGCCATTATACCAAACAAGTCAAAAGGGGTTAGCAGGATTCCAAGAATTTTAAGAGATGAATATACTTCTGAAAAGCTTGTGTTCATAAATGGTTTAACTGCTGTTGCTTAAGAAGCGTGTGAGGACTCAGGAAAAGGCAAGCTATGGATTCAGGGTCTGAACACCATACGTGGCAGTCTGATTACAAAGGAAAAACTAAAAAATATATATTGGATTTGGAGAAAGTAAATTTGTGATCTGCTGCAAAAAGGTCTATGTGTGGTTTGTGGATAGTAATGACAATAGCACAAAACTATGCAAAGATTGCATGATTTATTACTATAAAAATTTTCTTCTGCTATACAAATGGGATTCCTTCTATTTTTTTTTTTTTTAGTGGGATGGCACTCAAAACTTTTTTACTGGTTTGTGTCAGTACGTTATAAAGGATTCAAAAGAATATGAATGCATTTAAGAATACAAGAATCTATAGCAGAGGCGGCAGAGGTATTTGATACTTGCATTGAATGAACACCATAGGTTTGGAGGCACAGCTCAGACTTTTCATATATGTCAAAGATAGGCCAGGTCAAGTGAGAGAATTCATTTTTGATAGTTCTTAAGAACTGGCTGCCTAGAGAAAAGTAGACACATTTTACAATATTGCCTGGGGCAGGAGGAATCACGTATTCCATACTTTTATTCTCATTTCCTTAAGAGAGCTTCGAAAGATGTTTTAATAACTCTTGGAGCAAGTGCATATAGACAAGCGACTGAATGTATCAAATCTTGATTTTGCTGGATTTTTGCTAAAAATATATGAAAATTGACTGTATTTATGGGGCAGGAGTGAAAGGCTTTGCGATTACACACAGTTTTAAAAATTTCAGCATTGTTGTTAATTATTTTTAATGGTCTGAGAGTAGCCCTGAAGAGAAGGATTTGGGGAAGCTGCTGGACAAGAAGCTCAACATTGTGATGTCAATGTGCACTTGCAGCCCAGAAAGCCAACAAGGTCAGGTTGGATGAGGCATTGAGCAACCTGATCTAATGGAAGGCCTCCCTGCCCATGGCAGCGGGGTTGCTTCCGAGGCAAGCCATTCTATGATTTTAAGATTATTTTCATTCTTAAAAGACTTAAAAGATGGCATTAAAAAGTAGCTATATGCTTTCGGGTTGTAGAATGCAGATCTGTATTAAATCATCTAAGGAGGCAGAACAATGCAAATGAATAATGAATTGTCATTTTCTGTACCCAAAAAAGTTATGCTCTTGGCAGAAGAGGATAGTTGGTAAAAATGTGAAGGACTAGATCCATGGAGAACAGCCAGAACTCAACAGGTTATTGTGATCTATCAGCTCTCTACAGAAGACTGTGATTTCAGTGTTTGCAGATGTCAACATTTTCACAGAAAAATAGTGGACTATTTTGCAGACTAATAGATTACCATACAAAGCTGCAGCACCAGAACTGCACGATCTAACCTACCCAGAAGCAAGAAAGAGGTTGTTGCTAACTGACAGCAGCAACATTGACATATTTTAGAAGGCCTGGAAATCTACTCACGTTTACAAGGAATCATGAAGTATTTGAATGTTACTAGTTTTAGTTAGTAAATTGATTGTAAGAATTTTGATTGAAACCTAGCTTCATGATGTTTGTTTCAAACATTTTCCATGATATTTTGTAAGATATGAATTCATCACATCCTCAATAAGTGTGAGTGTAATTTTTGATATTCAGAATCATAATTTGAGCTTTCTTTTAGATTTCTATAGTTATAGATATTTCTATTTCTAATACTTAATAGTTGAGAAATTTTGTGTTCATTATAACTCATTTAGCAGTGAAATGTTAATTGAATAGTGCTATTTCATTTAGATAATAGCTCTAGATTAATTTGCAGATTTTCTGATTAGAAAAAGATGATGGTGGTTTCATAACCATTACTGATTCTATCGGTACTACACCAAGATCATAAAATGTTGGTATATAGGACAGGAATGTGGCTATGAATTGTTCCTGAGTGATTTGGGAAGTAAATGCTTCCATGGTTACTGAATCCTTCAATTTTTAGTCTCAGCATTGAGAAGAAATGGATATGAACAACCCTACCTCTAAATAGGTGTCAATAGTGCAATTTAAAAAAAATTATTCTAGTCTTTGGCTCGTAACATTTGCAGTTCTATTTTTTTAGCAGAACATCCTGTAATTCTAAAGATGTTCTTTATTATATCCTTCAAGTGTTGCTTTAGATGTGATACTCATTTGTCAGTGTAGCTTGTATGTAAAAGCACAGGGTGATCTTTCTAGAGCTCAGACACAGGAAACATCATGCATTAAAATGTGGTATTATGAATAGCAACAATAATTACCTCACATTACAAATATCTGCCAGTATGTGTCATCCTATATATCAATGGTTAACTAGCAAACTGTATACTAAATTTTTATCCCAACTCTCACATTTTAAACATTGCATGCTTGCAGTATGCTGTTTTCAGGCTTGAGGTTTATTAGGTAAATACACATATCATACAGATTAAACATCCTCTGTTCCCAACACCTTGAATGATCTGCAAAAATGACTAGAGGTCTTAGTTCAGAAATCCCATCTAAAACACTGCCCTGACCCATTAAGCTCATATTGATATCTGGATACAGAAGAGGGATAGAGAACTTATTTGCGTCACAGACTTTATATGAGTTATTCCACATTCTAGTTGTCTGTAGGTACTAAGAGGTGTGTGAAAGTCAAATCAGTGCCTATGAAACCAATTATTTATTAGAAATGGGCCTACAGTCTCAGCTTTCTCAAAATCTGCAAGCTTCTGAGTCTAGATCTGGCTTTCTATTGCTCCTACCACAGATAATTTCTGAAACAGGCCAGAGCCATAGGGCTCTTCTGAAACATGCCTGACCCAACAAGTCAGATTCCAGATTCCAGCAGTGGACAGAGAAGGATAGGAGTATTTTGTAGCAGTTTTATACGCCAGTATAGGAGTTGTTAAAATGTTTGCAACTGTGTATATATATATATATACACACACACACACACACTCTCGAAGTGAATGAATAGATTCTACAAGAAAATTGCTAGAAAGATTTACCAGCTTTATGAAAAAGGAGATGACTGCTAAATTCAGAACATAACTCCAGGTATTTCCCTGTGAATTCATGCAAAAAGTAGCCTTTTCCCTCAAGTTTTTTGTCCTTGTTGTATACAGACTTGCACTTCTTTGATCATATTGGTCTTACAAGTGAAAAAGATCATTCTCTAGGTAATCAGTTGCTGTTCCACATACAGGCTTTGCAATAAAATTCTGTAGCTTCAAATCTTGACTTAGCTGACTTAAACACAGTATCCTCATCAAATAATCTCAACCACATTGCAGCTGTAGCTCCTGTGTGTATAGCCTGAACATCTCCTTTAAAAATACTTCATCCCTTTCCCAACAAAATAGAAAATGAATTCTAAGCATTATAGATAAACCTGCAATATTAAAAGCTGGCAGACAGGAAGATATTATTTGAAAATCGGTATTTTTCAAGAGCTTCCAAGTCTTACTCCTACTGTAAGCCTAGTAGTAGATTGGAGATGAATAGCTAGAGATTAATACAGCTAAAAATGCTTATGTAAACATCTGTTTGTAGATCATATGTATTATAAAAGAATACATGTGCAGGTGGGCTCAGAGAGGAATGTTTCATATCACTAAGTGGAGAGGATTGGAAAAGTAAAAACTATTTCTACAGAAGCGAACTTTATTTTGAAACTTTGAGTCTGGATAGACTTTTGGTTTTGCTTAGTGTGTTCTCCCTGGTGCGATTCTCTTTGTGCTTTTCACTGCCACGAAGTCTGTGGACATTTGTGTGGGTTAAGGACCTATAGAAGAGATGCTACTGTCTGTTACAGTGATAGATGGAAAACGTTTTGTGAATAGATTCTGTTATTAAGTGTACAGTCACAAAATTCACAGCCTTATTAAGGGAGCAGAGTAACTCCAATGACAACCAAGATATGTCATCCATTTGTTTATATTTAGATGATTCATCACACAGTATTTAATTTGCTGAGTCATTATCTAAAAGCAAAGAATAACTAGATTTAAGTAGTGAAAAACAGAAGCAATCTATTAAAAAAAAAACCAGAGGGAAACTCTTCAAAACAAAATTAGCACTGGAAGCTATATTTGACATCCAGGGGAAACAGCGTTGCAAGGCTCCTGCCTGGGCTTTGTGCTGCTATGACCAATGAAATGTAGTCAATAAAGAACATACTGAAAGGTCAGCACTTTTTTTGGCTTCTGAGTCATGGCCAATATTGGTTTGTGCGTGTTATCTTGCCTCTTGGTTCTTAAGGAACTGTAAGCTGTTCTTCAAATACCTGGGGGAAGTGGCCAGTGTGTTGTGCAGCAGGATGACAAGGTTTTTTGAGAAGCTACACTGCATACGAGTTGCTTGAGGAGAGGTTGTGTATTGCTATCGCTCCAATTTCTATGCTGCAGAGAGTTGTATAAGAGGGGAAAACAAGGCAAAGGAAAGGAGTTGTTTCCCCTTTTAGCTTTATCTGTCTTGCTCTTCTTTCCTTCCTTTTCTGGATGATTTTGAAGGATCCAGAGAGCAGCAGAATGTACAGGTGTAGGGATGGCCTAGTTCCCTGTTTGCAGTTCCCAGAACTTGCAGTATTACTGAGATGTTTCGATTGGGTCTTTCTAAATGGTGTTTACTGTAGCTGATGATTCATTCACAGCTGTTTCAGAAACTGTTACTGGATCATTTATACATATCACACAAAACAGACTAATTAAATGTGACAGAGACTCATGCAGTAGGAGCTCGATTTATAACTGATGCAGGAGCCCTGTATCTTTGAAACCCTCAGATAAGAAAAGCCTTTTGACTTTAAGGAATATTTTTTTGGTTTTATTTCTGATATTGTGGATCTGCCATATCTCCTACAAATGGAGCAATCTAGGGAGGAGTCTCCTTGTCCTTTTCCTGCTTGAGTGTGAGGGGAGGAATGGTTTGCTGTTGATCTTTGCACAGTTGTCTTAGCCAGTTTCCTTTATGCTGTAGTACATGCTAGGAACCTCCGTTTTGTCTGGGCATCACAGGAAAAGGCCAGCATGTAAACATTGAGAGAAATGTAAGTGTGCCTGCAGGCAGGATAGTATAATTTTTACCGCTCTTTTGGCAGTGGTAAATTACACACTCAAATTGTGATTTTATTCTGCAGCAGTCTGAAAAAGCTCACAGATTAATACGTAGATGCTTGCTGAGAACTTCAGAACAGTAATATGGAATTTGTTAGTATTGGAATTCCTGGGGTTTGTGCAGAAGGCTCTTTCTGGCTCCATTTTTTTCTTACTAATATGTGGGAGTTTAATTCAATTTAGAGACCAGTGTCTGTCTGAATTTGCTAATCTGATGTCTGTTAATCCACATCTGGGAGTTGGGATTTCCCATTCTGTTCCGGGTTACCCATTCCACAAACCGAGATGAGTCATGTGTTTCTTGTGGGAATGTTAAGACTCCTTCAGAAGTGGGAGTGGAACTAAATCACACAGGAGTTTCTGTAGAATCGTATGATAGGAAGAGTGCATAGTAGTTGCCTCTAATTCAGTTGCTTGAGGGAAAAACTGTGGACTTAATGGTTCAGAACAAAAGAGGCTGAAAGAAAGCATTGACAAATGTGATTTTTAAATGCAAATTACAATTTTTAGCCTAATGGTAAGAATTACTGGGTTTTAGTTCTTAATCCACAATAATTTTAGCTATGGTAACACCGTATTATGCTCAAGCGTTGGTAATAGGCTGACATAGTGATAGTGATAATTTATTATCCTTCAGATTCAAATTATCATCAAATTCATCAATTAATACCTTAGATATTTCTTTTAATTTCATTTGCCTTACTCCTTGAGTTAGTCTGTGTTTAGGCCATTGTATGCAAGGTATCTGCACACCTTTTAGTAATTTTTACAGATTTCTCTGTAACAAAGAATTATTTTTTCATTTTCCAGTAAGGTCTAAGTATTAGTAGATAATTTCCTCTTTGGAAAGAATTTCCTCCTTTTGCTACAGGTATGTTTTTAAAAACATAAAAACCAAAAATCTATTCATAAAACATTTAACTGTGGTTCTTTATGAAGTGATGAAGTGTTTTGTGTTTTCTCCTTTTTATTGTTTTTTATTTTCTGTGAGTGTTCTAGAAAATGCTTAAACCTTAGAAACAGCTAAAAGTTAATGCAAGCACAGTAAGACGTTCACAGAGGGAATATCCTATTACGGAATCATTAGCATTATTTGTTATGACACCTTCATGAGAAATTTTAGTAGTGACTCTCATTTATACAAATATAAGAGATTACAACAAAGGGAAATATGGCTGGCCAGTAGTGTCCTCTCTGTAAAGATCTCTTCTCTCTCTCCACTGTGTAACAATATTTAGCAAAATAACTCCTCCTTGGAAACTTTAATAATTGTTATTGCTAGTTGAGAAATATCATTCCCAGGCCTTGATTTTTTTTTTTTAACTTTTGCATATTTATGTATCTTAAGCTTCAAGTGAAACAGTGCAAGGCTTCTATAAAACAAATGCAAAGATGGTGAACATGTAAAGAATATACAAGCTATCGGAGAATTTGAGGGTGTTGAAATTTTAAAGCTATTTGGCATTTTTTATATGCTCTTAATGGTTAGAGCATAGTTTCTTATTTACAGTTCTGTGTGTACTTTTACTTGCTTAAAATGCTATATTGGCTGTGATTTTGACGACAGCTCCATCTAAAAGTACTTGATGCTGACTGTCAAAATCCTGCTAAGGAACAGAGTCTCATTTCACAGGACTTGATGATGTTTTCTAAACAGATGTTTCCAGTTTTTATAATACTATTGATCTTAGTTCTAGAAACACAATTTGAACCAGTGCAAATATGTTCAGATGGCATATGTATGTGGGAAGTAGTTTTGTCAGAATGTCTCAAGCGTGATTGTTCTAGAGATGTCTATGACAGCAGGTCACTATTTAGCCATCAGTATTTATGGCTGGAGTATATTTTAGAGCATAGATTTAATTTGACTTGACACGTGGCAGAAGACATCTGTCATCTGTTGTTTTTATCACTTCCCCCTACAAGTATATTTTTAAAATAATAGAAAAATATTAAATTTTTTCTCACAAGAAAATGTTGTCATTTTACCTTTTAGCCTTTATCACTGATTTCACAGAACTTTAGTTTTAAGCTCTTTTAATTATTTTTTCATTTTTATTTTATTTTTATAACTTATTCAAAATAATTGTTTCCTTTTTGTAGTTCAGGTGCTGACTATTTTGGTCTGAATTTATGGAGTTAATGGTGATAACATTGTTCTTCTCATTCTATCAGACAGGCTAAAAGTTTACCATTTTCTGCACTATTCTTTTTCATTTTTTTGGGAAATCAGTGTCTTTGTAACATTTCTCCTATTTGCTGAAGCAAAAATACTGCATAGAAACTTTCAGCAGTAGCTGAAGATATTTTTCATTTGAAGATGGGAAGTTCCTGACTTGGGTCAGAAGTTATCTGAATAAGATAGTTTCTTCTAACCCCTGCAGAATTTGCAGTATGAAAAAGTCTTTCATAATTCCAATGCAAATATAACATAGTATCAAAGTGAACGTAGAACCTTATCCCCTTTATTCACTCCTTATCTCATTAAATAGGGTCCTGTTCATGTATGTATATCTAGGGATTTATCATAAATATGTTGTATACTCAGCTGAGGAGGTAGTCTTGTGTCGTATTTACTCTGTATGTGTCACAGTGCTTCTGTATCTAGCAAGGCATGTGATTGGAGAAAGCCAAGTTGTACATCACTTCACATCCTCTTTCTGCTACAAGAAAGCCAAAAGCGTAAGAATACAGAATCTGTTTCCTGAAAACAAAAACTTTGTTTTGGTGGCATTAGACTCATGAGTAGGAGCTCTTCAGAGACTGTCAGCAAGAGAGGTTAGACATCCTCCAGTGTTTGGAATTGGATATTACTTAGGTTCAGTGTCATACATGCATTGTGCAACCATGCAGTTCTCTTGAGCCCCCATGGAAACACTAGGTGCAGAGGTTTACATGTACCCTCTGGACTTGGACCAGTGGGCCATTCCATCTACTTCATGCATTGAAGCTCTTTCTTCGGGAGTGCACAGGTGATCTGTTTGATGGATGCTGATACTTGCTCAGAAATATCGATGCAGCCATCAGAGAACCATATGCAAAGGAAGAGACTTCACGCACACAACCACAGTGGCTATGAGGCCAAGACAACACACATGTAAGGCATTAATTTCATGTTTAAGTTGCAGAGGGTCTTATTGTAGAGGCTGAGATCACATTTGAAGGTCAGAAGAGATAGAGTTCTTTGTGTAAGTAGCCTGCATTGTTTATACATCTTGAATTAGTGCTGCTGTCCTGACCTTTAAGCTCTGGAAGAGACATGGCCCCCAGGGTTTAAGGCAATATATTTTCCCCAAATTCAGTTGCATCTTACAAAAATATTTGCGCTAAGACAGTGCTTCCCACAGAGCCTGTGGGTAGAAGGGGAAGGTCAATGTTTTATGAAACTGTATTTTTTCCCCTTCTCCTTTCCTGAGTCCCATAGAGGGCTGAATAGTTCCCAGCTGTGGCAGAAAGGAAATCCTCTAAAATTAGAAAATACAGAAGCAAAGGGTAGGGCAGAAAACAGCATTGTGACTGCTTTGGATATTTTCGGATTTCTTTCCTCTGAAGACTGAAAATGGATCCTGGAAGGAAGTTTCCTTCTCCCTGACTTTTGAGTTTATTGGTGGAGAAGGAACAGATGATGGGGAAACAGCAGCTCAAATCATTGTACTAGCTAAGCAATAAAGCACAGTGCTCAGCACTCATCATCAGTGCTGATAGTAGCAGAGACAGGGGTGGAGAAATGATTACAAGAATAGCATGTATATCACTAGGAGGATGTAGTCCACCAAATGTGGGGGCTATTCCTGCTTTTTGAGAAGGTAACTAATTTCTTCCTTTTAATATAAATTGGTTGTGCATTAACCCAAGGGGTTAAGCTTTAGTTCTGTGTTCAAGCTACCCTTGTATGCTTTGTAGAAGGGTAATATCTGTACTGCAAGGTATTTAATTTCCTTGCGTAATTAAACTAGAAGGAAAATGAGTACTATTGTACAAACAGTAAATTCCTCAGTGATTTACTTCATGTTAAGTAGATTCGTGAAGAAATTCTTGTTTGCTGTGTAGAAACTAGATGATTTTGATCTGCAGTGCCATCTGCCTGGATTAGCTATCCAGACCTAGCCCATGTCAGGAGAGACTGAGGTGGCAGCTAAAAATTAATTTAGCTCATGTCCTTTCCTTTACTTCTTCAGAATGCTGTCACCACTGCAGTTACTTGATGTCTTTGTGCAACAACTTGGTGGAAAAGCCAAAGCACATTCTCTTGGATGATGAACTTCTGAGCCACAGTTCATAGGCAGAGCAGGGTGGGAAATCTGTACAGTTCCTCTCTCCTAGCTGAACAAACAAATAAATCGGCCTTCAGCTGACAGCTTGCCACCTTTATGAGAAATGCTGGATGTTTTTAAACATAAAAAGAATAAAGTAAGAAATACAACTCTTTGGTATGGAAACCACAGAATAGATTAAAACCAGAGCTACATTAGGGTGCTGTAATTAGTTCATAATAATATGTGAATGTATAGAGCAGATTTTCAGAATACTAATTGCCCAGTAACTTGACTGAAAGAAATAATGCAGTCATACTGCAGAATTTGTTGAGACTTTTACTGTTCAGTCCCTGATACATTGTGGAAAAAAAGGCTTTTCTTGTGTTTAGATTTTCTTGACTGGAAATTTCTGTATTGTTTTGGGACTTCTGTTTTCATAAGGGTGATTCACATTCACAGAATCACAGAATAACCAGGTTGGAAGAGACCCACCGGATCATCGAGTCCAACCATTCCTATCAAACAGTAAACCATATCCCTCAGCACCTCGTCCACCCGTGCCTTAAACACCTCCAGGGAAGGTGAATCAACCACGTCCCTGGGCAGCCTCTGCCAGTGCCCAATGACCCTTTCTGTAAAGAATTTTTTCCTAACGTCTAGCCTAAACCTCCCCTGGTGGAGCTTGAGGCCATTCCCTCTTGTCCTGTCCCCTGTCACTTGGGAGAAGAGGCCAGCACCCTCCTCTCTACAACCTCCTTTCAGGTAGTTGTAGAGAGCAATGAGGTCACCCCTCAGCCTCCTCTTCTCCAGGCTAAACAACCCCAGCTCTCTCAGCCGCTCCTCATAAGGCCTGTTCTCCAGCCCCTTCACCAGCTTTGTTGCTCTTCTCTGGACTCGCTCCAGAGCCTCAACATCCTTCTTGTGGTGAGGGGCCCAGAACTGAACACAGGATTCGAGGTGCGGTCTCACCAGTGCTGAGTACAGAGGGAGAATAACCTCCCTGGACCTGCTGGTCACGCCGTTTCTGATCCAAGCCAAGATGCCATTGGCCTTCTTGGCCACCTGGGCACACTGCTGGCTCATATTCAGTCGGTTGTCAACCAACACACTCAGGTCCCTCTCCTCCAGGCAGCTTTCTAGACACACTTCTCCTAGTCTGTAGCACTGCATAGGGTTGTTGTGCCCCAAGTGCAGGACCCGGCAGTTGGCCTTGTTAAACCTCATGCCATTGGACTCAGCCCAGCGGTCCAGCCTGTTCAGATCCCTTTGCCGAGCCTCCCGACCCTCCAGCAGATCCAAGCTTCCACCCAGCTTAGTGTCGTCCGCAAACTTGCTAGGGGTGCACTCAATGCCTTCAGGTCATTGATAAAGACATTGAACAGGGCTGGACCCAGCACTGAGCCCTGGGGAACCCCACTTGTCACTGGCCTCCAGCTGGATTTCGCACCATTTCCCACCACTCTCTGGGCCCGGCCATCCAACCAGTTTTCCACCCAGGAGAGTGTGCGCCTGTCCAGCCCAGAGGCTGACAGTTTCTCAAGCAGAATGCTGTGAGAAACCGTGTCAAAAACTTTGCTGAAGTCCAGGAAGACCACATCCACAGCCTTTCCCTCATCCAGTAGCCGGGTCACTTTGTCATAGAAGGCGATCAGGTTAGTCTGGCAAGACCTGCCTTTTGTGAACCCATGTTGACTGGGCCTGATCACCCGGTTCTCTTGCATGTGCTTCATGATAGCACTCAAGATCACCTGTTCCATGACTTTCCCTGGCACTGAGGTCAGACTGACAGGCCTGTAGTTTCCTGGGTCTTCACTGCGGCCCTTTTTGTAGATGGGCACGACACCAGCCAGCCTCCAGTCCAGTGGGACTTCCCCAGTCTTCCAGGACTGTTGGAAGAAAGGGGTTTGGCCAGCACATCCGCCAGCTCCTTCAGTACCCTAGGGTGAATCCCGTCCGGCCCCATAGACTTGTGGGTGTCTAGTCGGGCTAGCAAGGCTCTGACCACCTCCTCTTGGATCACGGGAGCCTCATTATGCTCCTCTAGCTCCTGGGTTAGTACACAGACGGAACGACCCTCTTTACAACTAAAGACTGAGGCAAAGAAGGCATTAAGTACCTCAGCCTTTTCCTCATCCCCTGTTACTGTTGTTCCTTCTGTGTCCAATAGGGACTGTATGGTCTCCCTAGTCCTCCTTTTATTATTTATATATTTGTAGAAAGATTTTTTTGTTATCTTTCACAGACTTGGCCAATCCAATTTCTAGCTGAGCCTTAGACCTTCTGATTTTTTCCCTACACAATCTCACTGCTTCTGCTTATAAATGTGGTTGGGGTATATTAAAGAGGTAGTAACAAATATAAATGCACAGAACTTCACCTCAAATCTGTTTGTTTCCTAAACAAAAACAGTAAGCAAAAGTTTAATGTAGTTCATGGAAAGGGGGACATAACACAAAGGGAGTTTTTATACCTACATTTTTTTAAACTTACCAGGAGACAGTACATTAGTGATGTGATGCATCCAAACACAGCATTATTGCTAACTAGCCAGTCATGTAAAATGAAGACTCAGTGGTGTCAAATGTGGACTAACTTGCTCAGAGCAGTGTGCTACTCCTTAAAGGCCATAATTAGATTACTCCAATACAAATCATGATTGGTATTTGGGCGGATATCGTACCCAGGAATTATTCCATTAAAGACTCAGTACAAAACTGAAGGGAAGGGGCTGGAGAAGAAGTCTTATGAGGAATGGCTGAGAGAGCTGGGGTTCTTTAGCCTGGAGAAGAGGAGGCTGAGGGGAGACCTCATTGCTCTCTACAACTACCTGAAAGGAGGTTGTAGAGAGGAAGGAGCTGGCCTCTTCTCCCAAGTGACTGGGGACAGGATGAGAGGGAATGGCCTCAAGCTCCACCAGGGGAGGTTCAGGTTTGACATCAGGAAAAAAATTTTTACGGAAAGGGTCATTGGGCACTGGAACAGGCTGCCCAGGGAGGTGGTTGATTCACCTTCCCTGGAGGTGTTTAAGGCACGGGTGGATGAGGTGCTGAGGGGCGTGGTTTAGTGATTGATGGGAATGGTTAGACTCGGTGATGCAGTGGGCCTTTTCCAACCTTGCGATTCTGTGAAAATATTAATAGAAGGATCCCTCGTAGAAGAACCTGATAAGTGCCAACTGAAGCAACTGCACCTGAAAGGCACTTGTGTGCTTGTTTTTTCCCATTCATCTGTAGACAGAGGTCATTTGATTAACTAATTCCAGTTTACAGTAATGTAGTTGTTCAGAGTCTTCTTGGTGTTGTAAAGCAATCATAAGAGACAGTTCCTCAATCTACTGGGTCAAGAAAATGTATTGAATTTCAATCTGGCAAAGAATAGATATTTAGAAGAATTTAAAGTGTCAATTGACAAATGGGGTAAGGAAACAAAATGTGAGACCACTGTTTGCTTTAAAACTGTGGCTTTTGGCTGTAAAGTTGAATCCAGTTTGCCAGAGGGTTTTCCTCTTACAGAATCCACTAAAACTACTGCTGCTTGACAAAACAAAAATGATACGATGATTCCAGTATTTTATTGTGTATGGCAAACTTTGTATTAGTTATAGCTGTGTGCTTTAGCATACTGAAGGTAATGTTCTTCAAATCGGAAAGGGATGAGTCAGATTTCAGGATGATACATTTCACTTAGATTCAACACCCTAGAGACCACACATCCATCTGGTTGGACTTCCTAATGTTTATTGATAATTCTTCTGGCATGTATACAGCAGGTATAAGTAAGGGATCTGTGAATGGAAAAAGAATACTTCCTCCTAGATTTGTATTTTATATTATGTGTTTTGTATTACTCACAGATAACAAGTAAAATAATATCTATAGATGGATTTTCTCCTAACTGTTTCTTGTGATTATTATGTAGAAAGGCAAATGCTTCTCTGGTGTTATATAATCTAAAAATAGACTTTTTTAAAAAAAATGTTTTATTTGCTTTACATTTATTTGGCAAGCAGTTCCATTGTACAGTACCTAGGAGAAAAAGGAGTCCATCTTGCATTGATGCTACAAGTTAAAAATGATAGGCCATCTTTAGGACTTGTGTAATGAAGCTATTCATTAGAGAAACAATGCTGGCCAAGCCAAAATATTAGAGTTGCATCTTTCTTTTTAATATGCTTGAATTGTCAGCATTGTGAATTAATTTCTTCCACAGTGTACAGAGTGGTAGTTTTCCATGTCAAAGTAAATCCTAAAAAACAGACCTGAAGAAGGAGTCACTGTTTTGATGTCTCTTAGTGCCTAGCTGCTTAGAAGAGTGCTGCAGCACACCTAACCAGTTGTGACAGAGGAAAGCTAATCTGGCATGCATTATTTGCCTTGACAGTGTGAAAACTTCTCTTTTTATAAAACACAAAGCTGAAAAAAACATGGAAAATGACTTGCCAGGAAAACCATTCTCACATGCAGAGAAGACTTGCACCTTGCCTTGTTATTTCCTAATACCATGACATTTAAGACATCAATTTAAAGAAAGCAATTCAAGCAACTGAGCTATACAATAGACAAGGTATTTTTGAAGGTAGCATAGCAAGAACATAGAATAAATGGCTGGGTTTAGTCATGGTGTTATAATACAGTACCAGGAAATATGTATTTCACGAATCTTTCTGCATTCAGCTGGGAATACATAATGGATTGAAGGCAATTTTATTATTGTATAACATGTATATTTCTTAAGGGGCTTTAGGATGTTCAGTACAAAGTCATTTTTCTGACCATTTGCCATAGTTTACACAGAAGTTTTGGTAGTCTCTAGTAAATGCACTATTAAATTTTTTTCCACGTGATTTTTACCATAACCGTAAAAGCAATCCTGGGCTTAGGCTTGTTGGTCCATTTCCAATTTACTATGATTAAAGGTTTAGTGTTCAGTGGAATGGAATTTAATTACAGATACTCTCTTAAAGATGTTTGCTTTCTGCAGATTTCATCAGAGATGACAAGTGTGGAGAAAAGACCTTTGGGATTGTGCTGTGGGGAGGAAAACAGCCCATGTGAGCTCATGCCCAGTTACTGAGAACGTTCATAAGTTGTTACATGGTAATGGTAACAAAACTTTGCTTGGGGTTTGAACACACCAGACAACAGACAGTTCACTCCTTGTCCCAGCTTTCTCTGGTTCTTGTGATGTGCAGCCATAGAATCATAGAATGGTTTGGGTTGGAAGGAACCTTAAAGATCATCCAGTTCCAACCCCCCTGCCGTGGGCAGGAGCACCTCCCACTAGATCAGGCTGCCCAAGGCCCCATCCAACCTGGCCTTTAACACCTCCAGGGATGGGGCAGCCACAGCTTCCCTGGGCGACCTGTGGCCGATTTGGGGGGACCACATATTGCAGATGTAGAATTGTTATGCTAAACGATACCTTTAGGAACAGAAACCACAACTAAAACCATTTCCACTTCCATGATAGTCATACAATAAACTATTTACATTTCTTGGCTGAGACCAAAAACCACTGTCACCAAAACAATGCAACAAAAATGCAGGACTTCCTACTTCTGTCCCTCCTTAGTAAACAGGCCTTATGAAGAATGGCTGAGAGAGCTGGGGTTGTTTAGCATGAAGAAGAGAAAGCTGAGGGGAGACCTTATTGCTCTCTATAACTACCTGAAAGGAGGTTGTGGACAGGAGGGAGCTGGCCTCTTCTCCCAAGTGACAGGGGACAGGACAAGAGGAAATGGCCTCAAGCTCCACCAGGGGAGGTTTAGGCTGGACATTAGGAAAATTTTTTCACAGAAAGGGTCATTGGGCACTGGAACTGTCTGCCCAGGGAGGTGGTTGATTCACCTTCCCTGAGGGGTTTAAGGCATGGGTGGACGAGGTGCTAAGGGGCATGGTTTAGTGTTTGATAGGAATAGTTGGACTGGATGATCCTGTGGGTCTCTTCCAACCTGGTGATTCTATGATTCTATGATATAATCTACAGTTGAAGTTAGCTAAAATAAAATGTATTTGCTACAACAGAGAAAACAGAATATAAAACATGTTAAAAAGGAACTCCACCAAAATCTGACATTTTGCTAAGATGGCATCTTTTTTTTTTTCTTTTAGTCACCTGCAGGGGAAATTATATTCTAGTTTATACTCTAATTACTATTTTGCTGTAGTCATTTCCTTAGAAATAGCAAGATACTCTTTTGGGTCTTTTTTTTTGTATGTGGTTCATTATCTAATTTTATTTCAAACAGTCATTTACTCTTTTGACAATTGATAGAATGTGGAATAAGTTTATACACTGTCTCAATAAGGTAAGTCCATCGGTATGTCTCTTCAAAGTTTCTTGTGGAGCAAAATTTGTCTTTGAGATTAAGAGAAAATTAGTGCTGGGCCTGTGCAGTGGTGTTTTAAATAGTAGTTTGAGCTGTTAATAAGATCCGAGATGGTCAAAACCAAATGCAATAGAAGGGTGCTGTGACTAGAACTGATTCCACATTTAGTACGTGTGCAATGTATTTTAAGTGGAAAATCAGACTCAGGCTCTGAACTGAGCAGTGTTCCCTGTGAATGGGTTAAAAGAACATGGAATTTGGTCACAAACACAGAAGACCCAAAACCACAAAAGTGCAGCTAATTTCTTCTTCTACCTACCTTCCCTCTGAATTTTAAATCACCTCAAAGTTACTAATCTCTCACCTGTTTCACTCAGTTGTTGTCCTCAATTATAGCGTTACTGAAATTAGCCCAGTTGTTTTCATGGAAGTTGCTTTCACTGGACCCTGTGCTTTCAGCAAAGCAGTTCTAATTAAGTGTATCTTCAAATGTAAATAGTGACACTGCCATGATTAAAAGCTAAGCTGATGTCAGAACATGTTTGCAATTGTAATGCTTCTGAAGTGATCTCTCGCGTGACCCAGATAACTATGATAAAAAAAATAGAGAAGAGTCAAACATCGACATTTCCAAGCCAAAGACTGATTCAGATGGCAAATCTGTCAGCTGTAGTGACCACAGTGACTGTGTATATTGTCAGCCTGAAATGGTATTTCTACTCTTAGACTGTTCAGTCTAACAGAAAATTGTGAAACAGCTGGAAAGTTTTGAATAATCCACTCCTGATTCTCACACAGATACTTTTGGACTTGATATTCTGGGAAATAGTGCAATGGGAAAGGTTAATTGACAATAATGGGTAATAATTTGGAATTAACATTCAGAATCATCACTACTTTAATGCCAAACAGTCAAGAGATTTTTTTTCTATGAAATTTAGAAAAAGATAAATGGTATCTGTTTAAATGACGTTATGGTACCTTGCTAACTGGCAAGCTCTAGAATTATTTGTTCTTGCAAAATGATGAGTCCTGACTCAGCAAAAGATCTCTGTGCTGAGTTCAGCACTGCCTGCTGTAATTGAACACAAAGCATACAAAATTCATAAACTCATGTCTAGCTGAATGCAGTGGATTTGCAAAAGCATGACTCTGAAACTCATAAACTCTTTTGATGGGAAGATAGTGCTTTTTAAAAGCTTTCCCTGGTTTTGTCACTATAGCGGATCTGTAACTTTCATATTCTTTTTAACTCGTAGGCTGCTGATAAAAGTGAAATCAGAATTAGTTGGGTGCTTTGCCTTAAAAATAACACCTGGAGTTTCAGAGTGGAGTTTAGAGATGTCTATTGGTTCTTACACGTTCTAATGCTGATTGTGGTGGTGATATTCCTCATTTATTTGATTCTAATTTATAGGCAAAATAAAATCTAGAGACTTTGCTACATTACCTGGACTTCCAAAGATGAAGGAGCAGAAACTGATACAGCATTAACAGTTCAGTGACACGAATCATTAGGTATGAGTGTTGATTTCATTACAACTCCTTGGTTTGCAGTGGAATTGCTCATGACTTATACTGTGTATTATTCAGTTGACAAATACGCTGAAAGAACATAAATAATGTAAAGCCACAAGTTTTGTTTGAAAATATAAGCAAGTACCATCTAACACAGTATTTGTAGAAAAATGTTGGAATGTTTTTTTGAGCCCTATGAGTAATTCCAGGCTTCTTGTGTTTGAAATCCTGATTTTGCTACTGCTGTGGTGTCCTAGGTTTGGCTGGGATAGTTGATTTCTTCAGTTTCTTATACTGGCCTGCCAACAAGAAGGCAAGGAGTGAACAACAGCTGATTGGAGACACAGCCAGTAGAACTGACCCAAATAGGTATTCGAATACCATATAATGTCATGCTCAGAGTATAAACTGGAGGAGGCTGAGGGGAGACATTATTGCTCTCTATAACTACCTGATAGGAGGTTGTAGAGAGGAGGGAGCTGGCCTCTTCTCCCAAGTGACAGGGGACAGGACAAGAGGAAATGGCCTCAAGCTCCACCAGGGGAGGTTCAGGCTGGACATCAGGAAAAAATTTTTCATGGAAAGGGTCATTGGGCACTGGAACAGGCTGCCCAGGGAGATGCTTGAGTCACCTTCCCTGAAGGTGTTTAAAAGACATGTGGATGAGGTGCTGAGGGGCATGATTTAGTGTTTGATAGGAATGGTTGGACTCGATGATGCAGTGGGTCCTTTCCAACCTAGTCATTCTATGGTTAATGCTCAGGAACAGACTGAGCATCAGTTTCTGGGCAGTGAATAATTGCACTGCATGTTATTTGCTTTTAATATTCTATTGTAGTAATTTTTTTTTCCTCTTCCTTCGCTGTTCTATAAAACCATCTTTATCCTAACCCATGAGTTTTACCTTTTTTTCCCTTTCAATTCTCCTTCCCATCCTACCAGGGGTAAGGACTGAGCAAGGGGCTGCATGATACTTAGTTGCCAGCTAGGGCTATACCACAATGCACGGAAATACATAGATAAAGACTCCAAATCAGGAATAAGAGGGCAAAGCAACCAAAATAATTCTATATTTAGTTTGTATTACCTCACGTGATGATATTAAAACAAGAAGTACAGTTTTCTAAGGATTGTAGGTCATAACATGATAGATTCAGCACTGTTTATAATGAGAAAATTTTCAGTTAGGTGAATTTTAGTGTCTGAAGACAGACAAAAGTTAGTGACAAAGACTATTGACAAAGCTTATTTTGTAACTTTATGAATATTAGAAAAAGTTGCTTTATAATCCTAATCCCAGGAAAATATTTTATTAAATCTCTTGAATAAGAGTTTTTAATGTGGATAAAACTGAAGAAAGTGTTTGCCTTTTTGTATTTTATAATTCAGAAACAGCCCAGAGGATTTTTATGACACTTTCTTGAAGTTCAGAAGAATAAAATATAGTTCTGTCAAGAACATGACAATTTCATCAAGAAGGGATTTTGACAGTACTAGTATTTCTACAGATCTCTGAATTGCTTGGCACAATTTACTTAGGAAAGGAGCAACTCTGAGAGCAGAATATTTGTCAGCTAAAGAGCAGACGGTTCAATTTGGAGAAGGAGATGTTATTACATGAGCTCTGATCCAGATCTTTTACATAAGTTTTAATCATAATAAAACCAGGAAAATATAGGTAAAATGGTAATAAGATTCCTTTAACAGTCTTGGGCCAAGACTTAAACAGTTTTATCAGAATATATGTCTATGAAGAACTTACTTTACATAAGTAGTGTTCTTCAGAAATACATCAGTAGGTAGGGAATATGAGAGGAGGGATAGAGGCATCCTGGGTGGAAGGGAGTGGGGAGTTGTGTATCCCTCCATCAGCATTTCTTCAAGTGCAAGAGCTAGGGAGTAATGGGTGAAATTAAGAGTTGAGTTGAAGACAAATTATTTTTCACAGACCAGAAAATATACTCATGTAAGTGATTGCTGCAGGGTACTGTGAATTCTCAGAGCTTAAAAGAGTGTCCCTTAGGTCAAGGGGAGATTGGGATAATGCTGGGAAGAGGAAATAATGGTGATTTGATAAGTAAAAGGAAACAATAATTGATTCAGGAGATATCTTGAGCTATAAATGTGTATGGGACGCATTGAAGGTGACTTGCTCTATGTCTACTGTTGGCATTGCGCTGGCCCAGTATACTGATTTTTATATTCTAATGGATGAAATGATAAAAAGCACTTTGGGCTTCCTGGGTTTCCAGATAAGTTGGTAAGTAATAACAGTGACTAATGTAATAATACTTTTTAAAGCACAGTGAGTGAGAGCCACATCAAGCTGTTACAAAAAGGACATTTAGCTGGAGCTGGTATCAAATCGTTTCTAACACTGACCCTTAGCTGACTTTTTGGATAGAAAAGGAGGTGGGTTCAGATTCACTACTATTCTTCGCCTCACATGCTTCAACAGCAGATTTTTTCTGTCTGGTTTGGCCTTCATAAACATGATCACCCGATCACCAAACTAAAAAGTAGCAAAGACACTTAACAGCATTTAAATCTCAAAAAGGAGAGGAGAATTATGCTTCCTTTTCTAAGATATCATTTCAGTATTTACAGCAGTATTATTTGACAGTCATCTAGATGTGAGTGCTAGTTGTGGATTTTCATAAATTACTACGTTTATGGTCTCCTGCGGTTAAAGTTTCTTCCTGTTTTATTCAGGTGGTAACACAAATTCTGTAACTGGGCCAGTTTGTTGTGTATTTCAAGATCTGTGGCTTTTCTTATTTGCATATGTGCCAGAACAAGACAACAAGGCAATTTTTTTGTTTGAGAAATTTCGATGCGAATTTCCACATACATCATTATCTTTCAGAAGATGTGGTTTATTATATATTACCATTATTGTGATTATAACTTCACCATCACTTCTTGTCTGCAATTTTTAATGGAGTTGTCAGACCCTCAGATTAGAAAAGCCTGTTTGTGCCACAATTATCCTGCTAATCTTCTTTTTGCCCTTTGTTGTATTGTTTCTGTTAATGTATCATGGAATTTGCTGTTAAAGGACAGAAAACTTTGTTTAAGCCTGCATCTTTCAATTCCGCATCTTTCTTCTTAAGTGTATGTTAAAAATTATTCCTTCCTTCAGGAAAAGTCTGCATAAAATTATAACCATTAAGGCAATTAAAATAAACATAGAAGTTGTTATTATAAGCGGGTCACAGAGGCTCTTTGTTTTTGCATTACTTGTACAGAATTCTATTTTGTGTCTTACTGTGTCAAGGCAGAAATTTGCTTTTTAATGGGGAAAGCATGAAACACAGGCCCTGTAACTGTTGGATTGTTATTTAACAAAGGGTCGTTGTTGAGAGCTATAGTGTTTTGCTTTAAATAGCTGGTGGTAATGTAGTACAGGGCATGTCTACACTTTCTTTCATTGCAAAATAGAATATTTGGGTGGGTGTGTTTGACACATACCTGCACCTCTTAAGCATTACTGTTTTTTTCAACTGTTTGCTTTAGCAAAAATGGATTGGGCTATAGTGTGTTGAACAGAAATTACTCTAGCCCATGAGAGAAGTAGAAAACAGAGCTTCCATTGCACATCAAAGCGGGCACAGAACCAGCTAGCGTATTCTGCAGAAAGGCACCCCAGGAGCTACAATTTCATCTCTCAAGCTCAAAATGGGAGAACGGCTTTTAATTCCCACTTCTTCTTTTAACAGGCCCCAAATTCTTCCCTGTAGGCTTCAGTCTTTGATGCCTCTCCACCTTTATCTGATATTTCCTCTTCTTTAGACTACAATGCTTTAAGGGAAATGAGACTGTTTCATTTTAGGGAAATAAGGCAAACCTCATCATATATTTGCATGGCTTTGGGAATGTTGTGTTAGTCTTCTACTCCTGGTCACCAGCTGGACTGGGAATGGATGTTAGCTATGTGGTTTGGGTTGTGCTGCATATGAACCTATAGTAAGGTGTTTCTGTAGGGCAGTAGGGTTATTCTTGTACATGTCTGTGATTACTTCATATTGATTTTGAAGTTCTAAATGCCCTTAACTGTAGATAAAGCGAGAACATAGTAGTGTCTGCTTTATATCATATGAGAGATAATATTTGCAGTTCCTTTGAATGTTGAGAGAAAGCGATTAATGCTACTTTCTTGCTTTAACTAGAATGCTGCTTTTCCTAGGAGTACACTGAATTAATATTGTGGTAAGATGGAGTTCTGAGTGTGTGACATAGCTTAATTCATAGATTGAAAGCAAAGAAAATCTGATATTGGAAAAGAATATGTACAGAGCTTTGAAAAGTCTTTTGTTGTTTAAAACTTGTGAAAAATAAACACAAGGCATGTGCTCGACTGCAGCTCTAAGACTAGCTGCCCCCATGAAGATACAGATACCAGTCTGTCATGGAGATATTACGTTTATTTATCCTTATTTTCCCTAATATAAAAACTAATGCAGCACAGAAGTGCTTTTTTCACAGGGAACAGAAAATGGAAATATGAACATTACCCTGCTGTGTCAGAAGTAGCAGAGTGTCTATGTGGGTCAGAGGGAATTAATCCGGCTAGTTGAGAAAATAATAAGGCTTTGGGACAGTGGGTTATGAAGTTGCTTGTGGAAGTTGTGTTATGCATCTAAATATGAAAACAGTTAAAGTAGCACACTGAACAGTATCAGTTGTCATGAATACAGCCCATTATATTCCTTGAATTATAATTGGAGTCAGAGGTACAAAAGTAAATAAGTGCACCAATATTCTCAGTTTAATATAAGCTTCAGACTCTCATAAGGCAGCTCCTCAGCGGACAAACTGATTTTATGACTCCAAAACATTCTATGAGGATCTGCCCCACAGAATATATTACAGTCACGGGTTCTGTGCTTAGTCACAAATATTCAACATCTTTAAGCTGTAATTGTTGCTTAGAGAGAGCATTCTATTTTAGGTTTATATATAATCACTCCTTCCTGTATTATTTTTCTACTTCCAGTGTAAGAATTGATAGCAATAGTAAGGTCCCTTGTGGAAACTTTATCTTTTTTTCAATGAAAATGTTGATATTTCATCTGGTTTTTTGAATGTGTAATTGCAACTTCATTATTGCTTCACAATGCTCAGTGAAGTTGGATTTTAAGGGGTGGAAGCACAGCCACAAGAGAAACATATTGCAAATACGTAAAATATCACAATATAAATACAAAAAGGAATTTGTCTGTTTGGGTTTGGTAGGAGAGCAAACTTCATACTTAGCATAAGCTGAACTTCATATTTTGGTTGTGCCCTGCTACCCTTTTTAACATCACACCTCATTGATAATCTCTGAGAATCTTAGCAACACTTCTAGGGAAGCACATTCCAGCCTTGTCCTGAATTCCCATCTGGCACACAGTTCCTGCTAATGGCAATGATGACATGATTGGGTGCACAGAACACAACTCCTTGTGACCCTTCTCTTCTGGTCAGTAAATGGGTTTCCAATCAACCTGCAGGCTTCATTCTCTTCCACAACTCTAAAGACATGAATGGCAAATACATGGCCTCCAGAATAAAAGCCTGTTGTGTGGTCATTGACAGCAGTCTAGAAAAATGACAAAAACTGCTTCCTATAGCAGAAGTGTCCTCTAGAACAGCAATCTTGAAACAGTTTCTTTTGTAAGTCTATTGTGTGTACTTCCAGAATTTTAGCTATTGTAAGTTACAGTCATGTGTCTTTATGAGAGAGATTATTTTTAATGCTGTTGATACCAGAGTTTTTATGCTTTTATTCAAGGGCAGCAGTCCTTTGTCTTGCAAGAACTTGCCCTGTAAAATACAGGAGTATAATACTATCTAAAGAAAGTAAGGGTATTGGAGATGGTTCCTACAGTAAACATACTCATTTTTTGAACCTTGCACTAATATTATGGGCCAGCTAATTGTTAAATTCATTTTCTTTTCCTGATGTTTAAATTATCATTTTAATTTAAGATCCCGATGTTATTTTCTACAAAACTCAGCTCCTAATGCCGTAGGAGTAACATTGAATTCTTGCTGAAGGCAGTGGAAGTATTAGAATCACAGAACCATAAAAGAGTTTGGGTTAAGAGGAACCTTTAAAAGTCATCTAGTCCAGACCCCCCTACAATAAGCAGGGACATCTTCAACTGGATCAGGTTGCTCAGAGCCCTGTCTGACTTGATCGTGAATGTTTTCAGGGATGGAACATCTGCAGCCTCTTCCAGCGTTTCACCACCCGTATAAAAAGTGTCTTCCTTATATCTAGTCTAAATCTGCTCTATTTTACTTTAAAACCATTGCCCCTGGTCCTGTTGCAACATGGTGTGCTAAAAAGTTTTTTCCCATCTTTTTTTATAAGCCCCCTTTTAGTACTGGAAGGTTGCAATAAGATCTGAATAAAGCCTTCTCTTCTCCAGGCTGAAAAACCTCACCTTTTCAGCCTCTCCTCATAGGAGAGGTGTTCCATCCCTCTCACCATTTTTTTGGACCTCTTTTGCCCCCGCTCCAGCAGATCCCTGTCTTTCCTATGCTGAGGGCTCCACAGCTGGGTGCAGTACGGCTATCAACTTATTAGGTAGATCCAGGCAGAAGGAAGGTTTTGCTGTAGATCTTTATCAATATGTCTTCCACAAGCAGCCTCATGTCTTTGTTTCCTAAATTATTCCACATGCTTAATGGGAGAAAAGAAGGTAGCGACTTTGTCAGGAATGTATGTTTGGTGGTGTATGCAAAGTAAACTGACAGCATGTTAGTGACCAACATTATTCCTACCACGCTGAGCTTAAAAAAAAACATTGAACCATGTTAGGTAAATGAGCATTTTGCATTGCAGTTGTGAAATTTGTGGCTGGACATACGGAGGAGTTTGAGAAATGTAATATAATGACCTGGAACAGCTAAAAACCTCTCCAAGAACACAGACTGAGAGTCTAGTGCTAATTAGATCTCATGTTGTAGACAATTGTTAGCCTGCAGGAATCAAGAAAGGGAAAAACTTTTTTTTTTTTATTTTCTCTCAATTTCTTTTTTCTCCACTCATGGATGCTTACAGAATCTAGAATAATTCAGCTGAGGCGTAAAGATCTAGTGTGAATTACAACTAACAACTGGGAAATAAGAATCAGACCTCTAACTGCAGGTTCTGAGGAAAAAAAGAGGTATGATCTGGGGAAATTTGAAAGATGGTATGTAAGAAGGTCAAATTTTAATGGATTTGAGTTCTGAGGGAAACAGCAGAACATGTTCATACATCACCTAGCAGCACACAGTGTTAGCATGTTGTAAGTGGATTTCTGTACTTCCCTACAGCAAAATGCAGCTGGCATAATTAGTTCTATGTATAACAAACCTACATATTTTGAGCATGCTCTCCAGATTTGTCACATGCTGTTAAAATGTGGGGATTTCATTTTTTTATGCAGCATGTGACTTCTCCTCAGTGCTGGGAACAGAGTCTGCAACAAGCTGCAAACTCCACTTTGTACAGGGAACCTGGATCCTTTTTTTTATGCAGCTTCTGTTCCAGTATTGATACAAAATCTACAAAGAAGAGTATCTGCAGTGCCAGAAGGCGAAAATAACAGGTCATTTTCACTACAATGAACATATATTTAAATAGAGCACTATTTTACAAAAAGTTGGCTATTACCCCAGACAGATAATTTTTTAATTTGAAAAACAGGAGTAGTAACTAAGCAACTGATCTGCTGGTGGGACTTGGATCACCTAAGAAGGCTGATGAAGAGTCCCCAGGTGAAAAGGATGGGGATTATAAAATAAAAGGGCTTGCAGCAGGGAGATATGGGGAGAAGAAAAGGAAATGGTACAGTGCTAACTGGTGGATTTTGAAAAGGACATTTAAGTAGTGGTGTTTGTGGTTGACAGGAGGTAAAAATGGCATCAGTGCTATGACATGAGGGTTCTTCTTTGTGTTTTTTTAAAATGCCTTTCAGGTGTTGAATTCTGTACTTAAACATTGCAACAGGACACCTTTATTAATGTTAATAGAAGAGAATTAGGGTGCTTAATTAATTTCTGCCTTGTAATTCACTGAAATTCAGTCTGCATATACACCCTATAAAGACTTGAGTGTGATTCAGGTCTTCTGCAAGATGTGGAGATGCAGATGAACCTCTGTAATTATATTATGTTAATACTTTGTGTGTTATTTTGGGGTACGTATGATGATCCATGGTATTTTAGGCTGTGATATCTATACTCATGTGGATTAATTTGACAGAAAAATACAATGAAATGTATAATGCATCCTTGGTAGGTGTTTTGTGAAACAAAATGTTTACACAAAGAATTTCTCTGCCTAGTTGTTTTCTTTTTTCTGGCTATATAGGACATCACCTGAAAATTTACAAGGCTAGTAAACAATCTTCAGGTACATTGATTAGATACGAGATCTTCGAGATGTTAAACCTGGGAGAAGACAGCTCATTCCCTAAAATTTCACTCTGTAGGTCTTAATAAGTTTCTCTTAGTTGCTTGGTTTTTAACTCAATGGATGCACAGTCTGGACATGAGTTTTGGAACACAGAATACTGCACTGAAAACTATGAGAACAAATTGTTTAAGTTTCCAAGCCGTTTGGAGCCATAAGAGCATCTTGTCAAGCCCTTTCTGTGCCACAACTTTGGGGTTCTGCAGACATCTAGTTTACATAGTTTCTGTATGTTTTCCTTATACTAACAAAAACAATTTGGATGGTGCATATTTTTTTCTAAACAGGGCATTTACACCTTAAACATTGACAGTGTTTTATTACATAAGGCAATCAAAATGTTAAACTGGGGCAAAAGTAAATTCTAAGTGTCTTGACTTGTTAAACAGCCAAATATGCAGAGCAAAACAAAGTGAAATATAAAAAGGTAAGTGAAAGTTGTCCCTAAAGCTTACAAATTGCCTATCTCACAAAATCAGTAAGAAGAATCTTTGTCACCATTTCAGTATGTGGAGATTGGTTGCAATTAAAAACACCATAATATGTCCTTGAAATAACTTCTTCAGGTACCATTTTTTTTCCCCTCTAGAATAAGTGTCTTTTGTGCTAACTTTGGGAATTCCTTTGGTCTACTACAGTGGAAAAGTACTGTTATTTTAAGTGCTAAAACTTCCTCTCCTGAGAAACATCAATGACTTGTCATAGAAACAAGGCTGTCATTTATCTATTAAGATTTTAATTGAGTCAATAAATAACTATCCTGAGTTTCTACACTGGAGGGCTGCTGAATTGTAAAACTTCATTTCAGTCGCTTGTGTTTAATCATATGTTATTAGACAGTGAGTTTGGTAATGTGTGTTCTTTTGTTCTCTCATCTTTCTCTTAAACATTTTATTGCCCTTTCTCTGATCACTCATTTCAAAGAGAAATCTAGGGGACAGATGGATCCTACGGTTTCCAAAACTGTGCAACTTGAACTTCTTAGGAGAGAGGTATGATTTCCCAAACATAGACATTACTTTGTCTTCTCTTACAGGAAGGGAAAATGATGCAAGGTGTGTGTCCCTTGGGCCATGGAATCCAGTTCCGTGATTTGCTTTTTAGCAGTATGTTGGGGGTTGTAAGTCTTGTACAAATCTTGGGAAGACAATCCAAAGAAAGAGCATCTTCTTGTATTTCAGTTCTTTTCCCCTTTGTTTCAGATGTGCCAAAGCACCAGCATTGGTAGTGAAATGGTTTTCAGTGAAGTGTCAAAATTTAACTTTTATCATTTTGCTGGAAAATGTAGGTAGTTCTGTATTCTTTTTCTATTTCCATTGCATCAGTCATATGAAGCCCCTGTGTGACTGCAGAATCTGCTGTGCTGAAGGGGAGACATCTCATTTAAATTGATGGCAAGGAAATAATAAAATCAGCTGGGGTCTGCTCAGTACTTGTGAGATGGGTTTCATTTATTAAACCCAGGCTTATCTGAGCTATGAGAAACTGGAGTGCAATAGTCTGCTGCCACCCTAATATATGAAGCATTAACAAGTTACACATGGAACACTGAATTGCAGACATGACCAAGTGTCAAAACCTGTCTTCTGTTTTGATGATACACGTTCCTGTGTGGTCTCTGCTGATTGCTTTTTCAGCACAAGTTAGCTAGACCCTACTGCTCCAGAATGCAATAAGTCACCAAGCTCCTTGTTTGTCTCTCAATCTCTGTCTCTCTCTTCCATTAGTCTATCCTGTGTACCTAACTGCTGAAGTAGAAACAGCCTGGAAACTGAGCAAAATGTCAGGTTTTGTATTAAACTATCACGTGGCTGCTTATTTCTCATGAATGTTTGGGTATTTCTAAACAATTTATTAAAGCTAGATACTTCGTTTTGTATATCCCTCCTGATCCTTGGGTAAGTTCTTAGTTTTTTATTTTATTCTCAGGTTCCTCAGTGCTCAACAAGACAACAGCTCATGCAGCACTCATGGGGGTAAAAATCTTGCAAGAATTTTAGGCAAGGATGGAAATACCAATATGAAATATACTTGGAGTAGGCTGGTTTTCATATTCTTTAAATTGTAAATCACGTGAAATAGCATTATCACTTCCTTACAGTGTCTGCTAAAGCTTTCGAATTTAAAAACACGTTGATTTTTAAGGTCCCCCATGCACCCATTCCTCCTCAACAACCAAAGTTATATTTCTCAGTGCTGCATAATTGCCTGCTGTGAAAATAAAAATCTCTCTTTGGTATCAGAGATTACTTAAAAATAATTTCCACTCTCCACAATAAATCCAGTTTCTAAACTTCCTTAACATCGTACACTGCTGTATGAAGTTACTCATATTGTGAATTTGTTCAGTGAAACATGAATATCAAAGATTTTGCTCATCGCAGTAGTTGCGTGTCAGAGCTTATACACATCATTAGATTTCTACAAGAGGGATTTCTCCCTGTAGCAGAGAAACAAGACGACAAGACAGGACACTCAGCAGTCCATTGAAAAACAATTACCGGAGTGCTAAGGGTAACAGTTTACGCAGTGCTATCTCTATCTCACTGGGTTGTTTTGTTCCTGCCTGCCAGGGTAACCACATTTAATAGGAGGTCAGCTGTGACAACTGACCTTGAAGCGATAGGTGATAGTAGTAGTCCATTTGTCTGGAGCTCTTTATCTCCACAGACCTTTTTTTCATAGGTGTGTTTTATAGACCTTCAGATTAAGACATTCTTCCTACACTGCTACAAGTACTTAGACAAAAAATAGGCTTTAGAGCTTCACATAATGTATTATAGTCCCTTTGAGGTTGACATACATTTTAGTAGACATAAAGATCTGCCCCAAGAGGGTTATCCTGCATGCAAATGTTGCAGCGAAGTGTGTGCAACATGGCTGGCCGATGCCCCGGGAGAAAGAATAAAATGGGTCTCCTCTTGTAACTGGCTGCTGCTCTTCTTCCCATCTGCTGCTGGGGTCCTCCCAGCTCCCGAGCTCTCATAAAGTTACGCTCAATGTCTACTTTCTGTGTGGTGCTGGGGAGAGAGCAGAAGGAGGGGAAACAGCTAGTTAAAAATTGCTCTATGTCCTGTTGGGGAAAAACAAAATCTCTCTTTAAAAAAACTAAAGCGAAAAGCAAGTATCTAATTGCTTAATAACTCTAATGTCTCTGTTTCCTTGTAGTGCTTTTCTCTTGTTTGGTATTGTATTATTGACAATAGTGGCTACAATGTGTCTGAGAGAGAGATGGGAGCAGGAGAAAAACAGTCCATTAATGTGTTACATTCCAGGTTCATCAGCATCTTGTTTTACTGTAGTGCAGAAGGTGTCTGCCAAATGCAAATCTTGGCCCACTACTCTCAATTATAAAGCTGAGTACTAAGCATCTGGATACTGACTGTGAAATAGAAAAATGTAAGCAACAGCAAAGTAATTGCAGTAGACTAACACTACTGGTATTAAATAAGAGCACGATGCTGTAGGAAGCCAGATGCTGACTGTCAGATTAAGTCGCTTTCCACTTCTCCACTTCTGCTTTACAGTTTCTTTCCACCTTGGCTTTTCTTTTGTTCTTTGCTCTTTCTTTCTGGTCTTGAGAACTGCAAGTGCTCACTGAAAAGGTAATATTTGAGATCCATATTTTTATGAAGTTCTAATCTACTAGCAGCTGCCTTTAAAATGGCTGTCATACAGTTTTAGTGAGCTGTGCTTGCTAAGCATTTTATGATACTGATGTCATTAGCAGAAAAGAAGCCTGATTACCTAAGACTGAATGGTTCCCCCCCTCTTAAACTGAGAAGAAAAATATTACAGACTCTGTTTAACAGAAGTTACATAGATCGGTGTCTCAAAGTTACAATTTCTTTTTACCTCTCTTGCCTTCCTGAAGCAGAAGTTGGCCTCACACAATCAAAAGTAATTTTTCTGACTTTTAGCAGGCATCTGGTTGCTTCTTGCAAACAGCAACTAATTGTGTTTCAGTCAGCAGACAGGGATTTATAGAAATCATTAATGTTTGTTTAACCTTTCCTCAAATGTGACAGATTTTATGGTACTATAGCATACAATTCAGTGCATTATGCTTTTCAACCTTTATTTGTTCTGAGAAAATACAGTGCCTCTAGTAACATATTTTTAGATGCTTATTTTGTTTATATGAAAGCCATTGCAGTTGATGGCAAGCTCTGATAAGGATGGAACAAATGCAACACCTTAGATCAAGAAGGATACTCTCATCTGGAGGCAGAGGGGAACATAACAGAGCAGGTTTCACAATAAGTCACTGAGAGTCAAAGTGCATACAGTCCTTAGTACAAATCATATAGATTTATTCTCAGAAAGGGTATCAGAACACTGGTGACTGCTCAAGGTTGGGTTTTTTTGCTGTTCATAGAACAAAGCTAAGAGGACTAGATATTTTCCTTAAGATATGAAAGCATGTCAGAGAGAAATACCTTACAAAATTGGGGAAAATAATCCTTTATTTCTTTCAGTTAGCAACTTCTGTGAACTCGCATTCCATGTTGTATAATTTTTTGCTCAGGTACTCTGTAGAAATATGTAAGCGAAACACTATGTTACTTTACAATATTTAATAGATCATTGAAAAAAATTTTGCTTTGTTGAGTTGAGAATTCCTTGGTTTGACTTTTTAAAAAGTAGCTTGGTATTCTATTACCTCCTTTCCTCTGTTTTGGGTCTGAATTTTCATAGGACTTGTAGAAACCATGAAAATGAATTTCATAGTGTTTGCATGCTGTATGCAAAATGGACCTAAACTAGACTGGATTTTTTTTTGTTGTTCTTTAGGCTGCTTTCTGTGTATGCAGGGTGTATTTCTGGGATAATGTGTCACAGTTTGAAAGTAATAAATATATTGCCATCAAAAAAGACCTGAACTGTTCCCAAAATATGCAAAAGCAACACAGTACCTTAAAAAGAAATTTTGATCTGAAGACAGTGCATAGAGGTCACTGTTCAAATGCATAGGTTGTATTTTCCAGAGAGAGAAAAGAGCTTTCACTTAAATTGATGTCCACAGGTGATAAAGTAATTTGCAGCCTCTTACCAAGCCCTGAAACTCACTTATAGGATGAAAAAATATCCTTTCTATTTTACAAAAAGGGAAGGAGATGCAGAGCCTGTCTTCTGATTCACTTCCTATTGTTTTGACTATAGTATCACCATCCTTCAGCTTATATGTAAATACGTACCTGAACTAAAACTATTATGTAGAACAGCCATGGTACTGGCAACAACTTTGTAATGTTTGAATTTGAAGGTCAATATATGCACCATGTTTGGGTCTGTTCAGAGTCAAATGAAAATAAAAGGACTTTGGTTGGGCTTTGAAAACTAAATCCTACAGAGGCTAATTATTTATTTGAGTGACTAGGGTTATGAGTTACATGATACATGTTTCAAAAGGAAAATTGTGGTTTACCTTTTCTCCTGCTTTTATTTCTCATGAAGTACCTAACTTTACCATGTGCTGTACCAATGTTTTCTCCACGGAAGAAATGTTTCACTAGATAATTTTTGCTGATTTGCTTACGCACGACCTGAGAACAGTAGCTTTTTAATTGACACAGTTGAGCGCAGCACAGATAAATAACTGATGTTTCAATGTTTGTTCTCATTCTTTATCTTAGCTGTTCTTTAGCAGTGTAAAGATGATTTTAAAAATCTGAATATTAAAACCTGTATCTGGAAACTCTGCTGACAGCATATGTACATCGAACATGTTCTAGAAATGCTGTGGCATTTCACAGCTTTAGGCATTTTATCTTACCCCCCTTTAATTCAATATAAAACAAAATGCTGACTATTCAGAGCAAAATTGCTGCTGGTTTCTCTGAAAGAAGAAAAAAATCTGGACATGCAGCTAGATCAGGGGAATGAGCTGAATCTCAGAGATCACTAGACAGCTTAGAAATTTCGGTTACTTGAGTGTAAATGACAAACAGTACTGTGACTAGTGGTATCTAAAATATAGTTCTTCTGATGCAAAATACAATATCTGCTTAACAAGTTGGAGTAGCACTGTGCAACATGTACATAGAATACAGAGCAGAAAATGAGGAATAATTTATTGATGCTGGACAGCTAGAGCCCACTGATAAATCATACATGTTCTGCCAGTAGCATACATTGAACGATCTTTGACTCCAGTGTATGATATACTTTTAAGAAATTTGGAGCATGAGTCTTTGAAACACACCATACTGAAAGACTGCCTATTTTTCTCCTCAGCCAGACCACGTTTGCCCTCATTACACTGGAAAGGGGTTGAAAGACTCATGGGCTATATGCACATATGATGCATTTCCTCAATGTCTCCTCTATCCTCTTCATTTCCTTCCAGGCAGAGATTACTTCAGCCACCAAAAACCTTTCTAAATGCCAGTTATTTACTCTTCTTTCTTAAGCACAAACTGTTTAATTGTGCTGATCTTGTTTTCCATGACTATTACTCTTCCGCTAGCTGGTTACCCTTTTAGATGCATTTCCATCTACCTGTTATTTAACCTGTGCCCCTACAGTATTTGAAACTTTTTGCATCCCTAGCTGATATTATGTTTGTCTAAAATATTATTATGCTTTACGAAGCCAAAATTCTTACCTGTTCAAATTATTGCTATCTAAAAGCTCTTTAAAGCTAATGAGTTTTTCTTGCTTTGGATAAAAGCTGTGTTTTAATATATGCCATTGAGGAGGAAAAAAAGCAGAAATGAACAGGTGTGAGATCTGAAATTCCATCAGTCAGATGTTGCAAATTCTCTCTTTCTCCTAAGCTGATGAACCTCAATAGTACGTATAGCATTTTCATTCCATTACAGGGTGAGTTTTGGGTGTGTGATGGGTCTAGATGAAGGTATACCAGAGTACTTTTGAGCTGGACTGCAGCTTCTTTAGCACTGAAAGTTTTGAACCAATGTGAGGAAGCACTCACTTCATAGTGACTGATGCTAATGTTAACATAACCGGGAAAGCTTTAGAATTAATGTTATGACACACACGTCCCTTTTTAAAGGGGTATATTTATCCAATGTGGTAAGTTGACCATAGCCAGCAGCTAAGCACGCATACAGCTGCTCATTCGCCCCCTCTGCTCCACTCCCAGTGGGATGAGAGTGAGAATAGGAAGAGCAAAAGCGAGAAAACCCATGGGCTGAGATAAATGCAGTTTAGTATGTGAAGGAAAGAGAGAGAAAAAAACAGTGAAGCAAAGGAAATCGTTCATCACCTCCCACAGGCAAAACGATGCTCAGCCTGTTTCCAAACAACTACCTTCAAAGCAAAAAATCTCACCCTCTTCTTCATCCACCCATTCTTGTTGCCGAGTATAACTTCATATGGCATATGAATATCTATTGTGTCGTGTCCCCTCCCAACTTCTTGCCCATCTCAGCCTATTCACGGGGTGGGGGACAGAGGAGGAAAAGCAGAGGGCATGTAGGCTGTACAAGCACTCTTCAATAGTAACCAAAACATGAGTGTGTTATCAATGCTGTTTTAGTGACAAGTTCACAACACAACACCATTGGGGTTGCTATGAAGAAAGTTAACTTCATCCCAGCCAGATCTGTTCAGATTCCCCCAAGGAAACCTTATGGAAAGGGTTCTTCATCTCACATCATGCACAAACCTTAGATATTACTTGATGAATCTTTCACTACTTCTCTTTGCTACCAGTCGGTCTGCGAAGGGAGCAGTAATTTAATAACTACACTGAAAGTTCAAAATGTAATTGTCATCAGATGGAAGAGAAACTCTCTGAAGAATGGTTGTTGTTTTGTCCAGGAAAAGAAAGAGATTAAGAAAAGGAGGACAAATTCTTATCCTGCTAAATTGAAAAATTAACTTGTTGACAAGATGGGAGTGCTTTTGTGGAGCCTGCAGTGATTACACCGCCTGTCAAACAGCACTGGATATTTTGTTCAGCAGAATCAGTGTTCTGCAAGATATTCAAGTCATGTGGGTGTGTGCAAAGTGAGGTAGCAAGAATTGTCATTAAAGGAGATATCAGCTAAAATGAGTCCGAGGAGGAATTTTACTTTTGAAAGCTTTGAAGAAAAATCCTTGGCTACTTTATATTTAGATGAGATAACAGTGCAAATGCTTATGAGAGAAAGCAAGCACAAGTTCTTCAAATGGAGACTGCAGTGGTTTGATTTTAAAAAGGCTCATTATTTTTTATATACTAGTAAATTAAGTTCTGTGATTAAAAGGCCATTTTTCTTTTTCCAGCAGTGATTTTTTTCCCTTCAAATCTATAGTCGTGAAGGCTGTATAGCAATAAATGGACATTTAAAACACAAAGATGTATATGGTTACAGATCAACACACCAAGATTTAACTTAGTTTGGTATTTGCTTATTGTTTGTCTCTCAGCGGTAGTGAATTTGTACAAAGGGAGAGCTTTTTTCCCAGAAATTCATTTAAGAGCAGGAGGTAGTAAACTTCCTGCAACTTTTTGTTTATTATTTGATAGGCATACAAAGTAAGTGTGAAGTTACACAGAATAATGATACAAATAGGGATCAGTTCAGGGATGCTAGCCAGTAGGTACACAGTGCAATAAGTCTGCTTGTACTGAAGTTAAAGGCAGATATGCAAATGAAGTCATTTAGGAAGAAAGCCCAATAGGAAATTACCTAAGATTACTATAAATTATTTAAAACTAAGAGATTCTTTTTGCTCGTATTAAAATATCTGAGCCCAAAGTTAGGTATTTATTGATATTTTGATTTGTTTAGTTTCTTAATATACTGCAAAGCATCTGTTTCAGTCATACAGTTACTGCAAACTGATCCCAAAATCATTAGATTAGGGCAGTGGGTTGTTTCGTATCTCATTTATTTTATTCTATGTAATTGTCTATCTTTGGTTGCTGTGTGCATTTATATATTTTCAGCACATTGGCATGAGAATTCTAACACTTTTTTATCTTTTAGTATTGCAGGAAATATGATAGCTGTTGGAATTTCTGGTGAACTATTTGCAGAAGGAATTTTGCAGATTATTGTGACTGTCATAATATTATTTTTACTGTCATTCTGTTCCCTTACTCAGTTTTCTACCTGATTTAAGTATATGTTTGCTTTGTTCTAATTTGTTAGGATTAGCTTAATTGGAACAAAAATATGCTCGTCCATTAGATCATTAGATACTCCTGAGCTGAACTAATATAAACAATGCAGAATCTGGCCAGTAAAACTGAAATCCATGTAGATAAATGAAGGAATTAATGTACACTTATGACCCAAAAAGAGTAACCTATGCTCTCAGAAAGATGATACTAGAGTTTTACGCAACAGGAATGTGCCTTTAAAGAAAATAGTGTGTACCACTGAGAAAGAGTAATGGTAATGGTTTGAGTCAGGAAGGAATTTTGTAAATCATCTAACCTGACCTCCCTGCCACGGGCAGAGACATCTTCCACGTGATCAGATTGCTCAAGGCCCTGTCCAACCCAACCCTGAGTACTTCCAAAGATTAGGAGTTAAGTGTGTAATGGATATATATTAAAGACATAATGGGGTAGGGGTCAATATTTAGGCAGTGACAACACTGCTGCATTTATTACGTCCAGTCACCTAATAAAAAGCTGCATGGTGTAAGCAGCAGACCGAGCGACTGGAAAGGTATGAGGGGGTTGTAATAAATTATGACTGCTTGCAGAGCGATCATTACGTTTTGTTTATAGAATCTGTAGCTTTATTCAAAAATACAGTTACTGATCTTAACTACTTGTTCTTTTTGTTGTCTGACTTCTGCGACACACAGAGGTTTCGGTCAGTTACTTCTCACTCAGCCGGCTAAAAGATGTTAATGGCACTGTGGATGCTGTCATCTTGTATTGGTGTCATAAGGCCTCAATATGGCATAGAGAATGGAAAGGAAATCATAGAAAACATAGCACTGAATAGCAGCAGTGACAAAAACTCCAGGAACTTTTTATGCCCTTGCACTTTTCCTATAAACAAGTAGAGCAGAGTAGGAATTTTCAGTTAATTTCTGGTCTCTAGTTGTACTGATTCCTTTGGTACAGCAATGCTGAGCAGAGCCCAAGAAGTGCAAGAGTCAAAGGTGTGGTGTAAAGCCGAGATACTGGTGCCTGCATGCTCTTTCATCCATGATGAAGCAACAAAGAAGGAGGCTGAGGGCTCACCTTGTCCAGCAGGATGTCCAGTGGGGACGGCTCAGCCGTGCTCTTTGAGAAGGCGAAATGCATTGAACATCACACAGCTTGCTCTGACAGATGGGGAGCTAGCAGGAGAAGGCAGCAGTTTTGGCTGGCAGGATAATATATGCTGTTCATGGCTTTCTTTAAGATAAATCTTGCTTAGGTCAGGAGGCCAAGTTCAAGCGTTTCAAGGGCTGGATCCAGCCCCTGGGGTACTCAGCCCGCACTGTTGTAAAACTGTTCTCTGTTTCAACGTTTCATGGCAGAACATGTGCAGCAAAACTTCTCTCTGCTCTTTCTTCCCACCTGCCCAGCATTAAAACCAGGTTAGATTCTCAAGTGGGTTTTGTGTCTGTTTATAACACTGTACTGAATGTTTCACTGCACTCATGCTTTAGAGAAACTTGTGTTTGCTCATCTGGGTTTTTTTGCAAGCGTGAGTTATCAAGCAAGGTAATAGGGTAGCAAAAGTGCTTGACATTAATAAAGTTAATGAACAGAAATGTTGAATCTGTCCTTATGCATGCAATCAATTTTATGAAGCTGGCTTCTTCAGTCATTTCTCCAGGTGCTCATACACAGCCCTGGGAAAAATGAGTAATAAATACTTAAACACTTCCAATACTTTGATGAATATTTTACATTGTAGAATATGTGAATATTAGTAACATTAATGCAGACTTGAGAGTTAGAAGAATTTTTATAACCAGAATGGCTTGTCATTAGACTGTAGCTCAGGGATGCAGGTAGAACTGAATGAAGGAGAGTGTTTGCCAAATTGTCTGCTTGCATTCCATAAAGTACTAGGAATTCAAATGTAAAATATCCCCTAGAGTATATATAGCTCTCACCTTTGCATTCTGGAAAGCTCTGGCAGTCCCAGTGACCAAGGGTATAGTATCACTTAGACCATAGCAAGGGTGAGTGAGGGGCAATAACTATGAAAATGGATTCCAATTGACAGTATATTTCAGGTCCATTTCGCTTTGTTTGCTGCATCTATTGTCTAAGGAGACAGTGCCGATAGATCTCAGGGGTGGTATAAGCAAATCACCTGGGGCTGGAAAGAAGTCCAACTACTATGTTTCAGTCCTGCTTCTCTGAAAGCTAGACCAAATATTATAGAAAGCAAGTCTTGTTATGCCTCTGACAGATAAATGGAGGAAATATCCAGCTAAGGAAAACAGTTCCTTCTCTCTTGAGGTTCTGAGATGACTTATGATATTTCCATTCCTTTCTTCTCAGTGCTTAAGTTCCTCCCAGTGAGAGGATGCTACGGCTATGATTGTGATCTGTTAAGCGATGCAAGTTTCCCACCTCTATAATCCCTGCCTAGTGAGGTCCGTTACCTGTATCAGCCAGAAATGCACTGAAGCTCTCTGGTTAATAAAGCTTTTAGAGCACAGAAGACAACTTTTTCCCCTAGAAGGCATTCAGCACCCTGCTTGGGCTAGAGGACAGAGCTTTTGGGATTGCCAAGCATAGTTCAGCTCCCGTGGAAATAAATAACTTTCCAAATATACCACTGGATATCTTGTAACGGAAGGGAAAAAGAGTGGATTAATGTTGCTACTGCCTTCTGGGAGCAGCTAGTATAGAGTAGGCCAGATCATACATGTAGGCCAGGAGGACAGCCTTTCTTTTGGGAAGGGCTCTTCACAGTCATTCCAACAACCCTTCTTACTGCAAGGCAATGTTGTTTTCATAGCCACCAAAGTGCAAGTGCTGTCCATCAGCAACTACCCTCGAGTACTCCATAAAATTAGCCTTCAAATCATTGTTCTGGTAGGATTTAGAGAGTTGGATTCTTTTCCTGCTTTTGCAAAATTTAATTACTTTCTAAATGAAATATAGATGTGTCACCTATCCAAAACCAGCTGACATTAAAATGCAGACAAATTTGACTGTGTAGAAGGTACTTGAAAGCAATACAGTGGTAAGAAATGTATTATGATGATGATTTAATGCTAGATATGGAAGAGAGATGAATTTCCAAATGAGTGTGTTAGAGCCAAAACCAACAAATAATTCAGCAATGAAACACAAACCGATGGAGTTGTTTGAGAAAATATTTTTCTGCTCCTGAGGTAGAAACATCGGTATGGCAGATAGAATGTGAAGTGTGGCAGTACTTTGAATGATGTTCAAATTGTTTCTACATCTTTACAGCATACAAGGAAGTAGATATTTGTGGGAAGAGCAGCTGAGGCCTTTTTTTCTATGAGTTTATCTTTTATTCTTCTTTTTATCAGAGGCGGTCCTTGTTTTCAGTTGAGCAGTTTGTGAGGAGATAAGGTTTCTGTGAAGTCAGAAAGTCACATGGAAAAGGCCATGGAATTACTGGAAAGTTATGCCACCTGGGAGAAGAAGAAAAAAAAAAGTTTGTCATTTTCTTTTTAAATTATCTGGAAGATACTTTCCACTTTGCCCTACAGAGAGTGTAGAAACTGAGAGGTGAGATGGGTTGTCTGTTCATTTGGAGTTTGGTTTGGGTTTTTCTTTGGTTGGTTTATTGTGGTTTTGGGGTTTTTTTTAACAAGTTGAACTTTTTTAGATGAATCCAGCATACTTTTTTTAGGCAGAAGCCAGCATACCTTCTTTTGCTATTCAGGCAATTGCTTTGAATTGAATAGATGAAAAAACATCCTTCTCTGTTGAGGCAGAGAATTTAGCATGTTATGTTGAGGCTTATTGTTCTCAAAGATAAATTGAGGCTTAGGTTACTTAGGTTACTCTTTTCTACACTCCTAAATGTGGAGCAGTAGTGATTTGTATTGTGGTCTGCAAAGTGGAAGAGTCATGGAATGACCAAGGTTGGAAAGGACCTCTGGAGATCTTCTAGTTCAGCCCTTACGTTAAAGCAGATTCACCCAGGGCAGGTTGCACAGGATCACATCCACACAGGTTTTGAATATGTCCAGATAAGGAGATTCCACAGCTTCTCTCGCTGGCCTATTCCAGTGCTCTGTCACCCTCAAAGTGAAGAAGTATTTTGTCATGTTCAGGTAGAACTTTGTGTTCCAGTTTGTGCCATTGACCCTTGTGAAAAGAGCCTGGTGCCATTCTCTTTACACCCATCCTTTAAGAGGCACTGGCAAGATCCCCTCTCTGTCTTCTCCAGGCTAGACAGATCCAGGTCTCAGGCTTTCTTCCTAAGAGTTGCTCCAGTCTCCTGGTCTCTTTGTGGCCCTCTGCTGGACATTCTCCAGTAGTTCCTTGGCTTTCTGGAGCTGGGATGCCCAGAACTGGACACAGTACTCCAGGTGGGGCCTCACTAAGGCAGAGCAGAGGAGGAGGATAATCTCCCTTGACCTGCTAGCTACACTCTTCTTAATGCATGCCAGGACACCATCGGCATGAGGATACATTGTTGATTCATCATCAGTTTGTTATCTCCCAGGTCCTTCTCTTTAAGATCCTTTACAATTTAATTTGGCAGGAATTTTAGCCTTAAGAAATAATAAGAAACAGAAAAACAGGCTCAAAAAACTTAGGTAGTTTTATAAAAATTTGAAAATATAGAAATGAAGATAAGGATACAGTCCTTTTATGTGACCAAACTTGCAATTAACTCACGTAACAGGTAGCTGATGGAATAATTTACGTTATTTACATGAAAGAGTATAGATTGTTCAGGAAGCACAGTCGAGGGAAAGCAGGGGAAAGTGCTGTGTTTGTGTGTAGGCTACCGTGAGGTCACCAGCATCTGCCTGGAAAGGAATATGGCAGGAGACATCCAGAAAGTTTTTAAATTCATGATAAGGTTTTGATGTTTAAGGTGAAGGAAATAGCTAGAGGAATCTTCTTTATAACCAAGGATGGGAAAGTCATTCAGGGTGTCCAGGCAGGGTAGCATTGATAAGAGTAATCCAAAATATGTTATTATATACAGTTTCTATAATGGGAATGAGAAATAACAAAACAGTAGTGGTAGGTTTTAAAAAGGAAAAAATCATATTTAAGTGCAAATTGACCTCACTCTGGAGGAAAGATTGAAAGTGCAGTAAGAGAACAACCCTAAACAAAAGAATGAAGCCTATAGGAAGTGGGAACCATATCAGGTTACTAAGGTCAAAGACAGAAGCATGCCACAGGCACTTAAGAATATTATGAGAATGAGCAAGGCACAAAGTAAAATGCAGCTAATGAGAAATCAGAAGTAATAACAAATGTTTTCATAACGCTAGTTGTCAGCAATTCATTGTCAAAATGGAAAGGTTTATTGATTAGAGACATCATGGTTCCTCTACCATTCAGTACCCTGTTATTAATTTAGATAATAGAAAGATTTTTTACACTCCTTCCAACTCCACAATACAGTGTAGTAATTTATGGGTGGGCATATTCTTATCCAGTTACATGCTGTTTTGAAATGTTCCCAGCTCACATCTACTTCCAGGTTTTCAAAGATGTTGTTTTTACTTTTAAGAAAGGACTGTATGCAGTATTGGGTCTGCACTGAAGATAATAAAAGAAAGAAAAGACATGGAAAGTATAAGTGCAAATGAGTCTGTCTACTTGTTTTTATTTTATAATGATTTTTAGATAATATAATATTGTTTCTTTAGGATGCATTGACCCCAAAGACATAGATATGCAGGTACCTGCATGGTTCGTATCAGATTGCCTTTTAAAAGTGTGTCTGAACTTGTGTCTGGGCACTATATGACCTCACAGCCTGCCTAGCAGGCCCATATATACTGTGATAGATTTCATCCGCATTTGGCAACTTGTTTCTGAGAGTCCCGTGAGAACTAGGGCTCCAAATCAGCAGAAGGAGAGGGCAGCTATGGAGTCTTTCAGACTGGTGCATCTCAAGGAAGCCACATGGTAGAAACTTTTTCTCTTCTGGTGTTCGATACAGGTTCAACTCCAGGTGGCAGGCAATTTTTTCTTGTCATCTAATAAAGAGAGGAGAATCCCCAAAGCTGTGCCTGTGGGACAACCGTATTAAGGTTGTCTTCTGATCTGAAATGCTGAGCTACAGAGTGGTGGGAGACATGAATGAGCAATGCTTCTTTTGGCAGAGCTGCATACGTTGAATGTTAAGAGTGGGATAAGAAGGAATGTTGTGGTGACGTGTTATAAACAAATCAAGAAACCAGATCTGTCTCAGTTCTGAAAGAACAGGCTTTAGTGTAACTAGACAGTATTTTTGAGACGTCTGATAGCAAGCCTAAATGCTATCCAACAGACCACTGGAAATGCCCTAGACTCCAGAAGAAGATTAGATAGTCTTTGTCCTAAACAAATTTAAGGCAGCACATTCAGTTTAATCTAGTGTTTGAAGCCTTCCTCCTCCCAGAAAAAGGCTTAATGAAGAAAACTGGTAGGCAGATGGACTGAGGTGTGAAAATTGAATTAGATTTAAGATTAGAATTAAAATTTAGATGTGGCCTGCAGTAATTGTATAAATCATGCGCTTTGCAAGACTAGCTGCAGAGAGCAGCTGCCTTCTTTGAACTCTCTTCCTTGATGTACTGGCTAGAAGAAACAATTTTTACTGAAAAGAGGAAGGGGTTCATCTAGCTCAGTCAGCAATACACTGAATTTCAGGAAAGAAAACCTTTTCTCGAGGAAGGAATGCATGATACTCTTTAGGCATCTTTTACACAAGATGCAAACCCATCATTTCATCCTGAAGCAAAGGGTATCTGGGGAGAATGCTGCAAAGTTTATCCTGACAGACCAAGCAGAGTCTGACTTACATGTAAGGAAGAAAATAGTCTAAGTTCCAGTATTTAGTGGAAAGATAAACTGCAGAGCCAAGCTCCACAGAATATACATTTCATTTGGCCTTATAATTATAATAATAATGTGACTTGTTCAGATTTAAGGAGTCTGCCAATGTGGTGCATGAGCTATCAGATACAATGACACTAAAGAGTACAGAGTTGTGACTCGAGAAGACAAACTCTGCAAGAAATGGCAGGATGGTCAGCAAAAGGGATGATGGGTTTGTCAGGACATACACACAAGCATTTTAATGCTGTACTTGATATTTAAGTCTAAACAAGAGACTCTGTTACTCTACACCTCAATTTAAGTCGGTCAGTGTACTTCTATGAACTACCTTATATGACAGCAGAAATCTAACTTCCATGGAATAATAATTCTTTTTCAACTGCGTCCTAACTATGCCCTTGCCAGGGTGGTGGTTCCTTCTCACTACCTATCCAATGAAGAGAAATATTTTTGAGGAGTAAGAAAATTCTTTGCACAAGAAGGACGAAATCTTTAGAAATCATGCCTTAAAAAGGATGGCTTCTGAGAAGAGCATTGCAAAAAGTATTGACAATATGGTTATAATATCTTTTTCTATTTGCATTCCTGAGTAAGTAACTGAGATAAACCAATTCAGGCTTTGCATAAGAAGGACAACTTCACAGCTGTTAAAAAACTTGGCCTTTATGGAAGTTTTTGGTTTGACATGAAGCTCCATCAAGACAGTTAAAATGCAGAACTGAAATAAAATTAAGAATCTACATTTTGATGTTGAGAGGTGACCTTTGGTCTTGAAACATCATCAGTCTCTCAGAGGACTTTCAATTCATTCCAGCATTCCTGTTGCGTCTTGAGGTAAGGAAATTTTACTTGCTAACTCACAAACTAGAGTTTCAGACCTTCAGAGCCCTTTTTCAGTAGTCTGTTGTGAGCAGCTCTGTGCTTCCAGCAATAACATTTTATGCCTTTTCTTTTTTTTTTTTTTTTTTGTAATACCAGTTTCCAATAAAGCTAGTTCATCCTTTGACAACTTGATTAACATCCATAAGAAATTTCAGTATAAACCAAAGAGACCTTACTAGCCAAATAGACTCAAAAGACTTCCAGATTCAGGCTTGTGTGTATATTTTACAAAGGCATGTAGTGATAGGATGAGGGGGGGGATGGCTATATATCAGAGAGGGGAAGGTTTAGACTAGACATAAGGAAGAAATTCTTCATGATGAGGATGGTGAGGCCCTGGCACATGTTGCGCAGGGAAGGTAGGGGTGCCCCATCCCTGGAGGTGTTCAAGGCCAGGCTGGATGTGGCCTTGGGCAGCCTGATCTGGTGGGAGGTGTCCCTACACATGGCAGGGGGGTTGGAACTGGATGTTCTTTAAGGTCGCTTCCAACCTAAACCAGTCTATGATTGTACACCAGACCCTAAATTCTATTTCTGTCTACGCTATTACACTTAAAGTAGTGACCCAGCCGATACTCCAAACCTAAAAGTAATGGGCACTCCTTAAGGCCACTGCTGCAAGGTTTGCAAGCTGAGACATGCCATTATTCTGATTTAGCGATGTTGCTTCACTTTCTCAAGCAAGGACACCCTCCACTGCCTTTGGAGACACTGTACCATTTTCAGTTTCATGATGTCATAATGCCCAGCATCACAGGAGGCTTTTATCAATTATTTATGTATTATACAGAATCTTTTTCTATGGTAAGCTTATTTAGTTAAAGACTGTTTCCATCAATTCAGATTTCCCGTGTCTTCCAGGTCCAGGAGACTTTTAGGAAGTGTAGTCAGAGGCTGAATCTCCGAATTGCATCCTGAATTCTCTAAGATTCAGCACTAACAGAGAAGCCAGCATAACCTGGCTTCATCAGGGCAAGCTGTCCTTCAGTCTTCTGAAATATTCAGGTTTCAAAGATGCATATTGATCACGTCTGTTCTATCGGCTTTGTATCAGTCACCAGGTTTCCTTCAGCTGAAAAACCTCTATGCCAAAGAAGAAAATTAGGAAGTGCCATTTGTTTCCTCCAGTTACTCTTTTGACCTCACTCTACCAACTATGTATCCATGCATACTTCATGTTAGCAAAGATAAAAGTGAAAAAATTGAAAGAATTTCTCTCTTGCTGTAGTCTACTGTAACAGCAGGAGAGCTTAATGCATCTAGAGCTGCTCTTGCTTCATTTCTTCTGCGCACATTCTCTGTACGAAAGAGAAATACAGAACTTGTCAGAAGGCCATTTTTTCCCCAACTGTACAGTTACATTTAGCACATGCAGGCCAGAATCTTTTGAAAATAAATATTCTGAAAAGCTCATACTTAAGGACTTTCAAACAATATCTTATTTCTGTGAAGAATAGGGGACTAGATAAACAATGGTGAAGTTCAAAACAAAGGATCCTCTCAGTGATGGGCAGAGAAGACAGAGATCTTTACTTTATCATTGCAGGTAGGTATAGCTTTGTGAAGATCCAGGCATATTCTTAAAGCAGCTAAGTAGAGCAGACCAGGGAGGCACCTGATGGACAGTCTGATGGCTGCCCTTATGCTGATGTGCATGAGATTGCTGTGTACAAGAAACAGGGAAAAAAGCGTTCTTAGTTCCCTAGAAAAACCCACTATTTCTCCAAATTTTTCCTCTTTCACACAGTGGTACTAAGGTCTGAGGAAACTGTCCCTGAGACAGCAGCTGTGGATTCCAAGAGACAGCAGAATGTTAGTAACAAACTCTTGGAAGTCTGGAACAAACCCATGGGAATAAGCTTCTGCACCATGCAGAAGGCTATAACTGTTCATCAGTTCTTCCTCTTGACTTCAGTGTCCATTAATCTGCTTGTAATTGATCTTGATTTTGCTGACTGGGTGGTATGTGAACCATGCTGTTTCCCTGTGTGCTTTGGGACTGGTGTATTCAACCCCCTAGAGCTAACATTTTGTGACTCAGAATTCCTGAATAATAATATTGAGAGCTCTGTTGTACTTATGCAGGATAGTTTCAATGTTATACTTACATGGGAATCATGGCCCCTGATGAGTTCCTGGAAAATAACTTTCACCTTTTGAAATTCCAGCTGTTTCTGAAAATCAGCAATTGACAAGTGTGTATTGTATATTTTAGGACAATGGAACTGTCTGTAGCTGTGCTACAAATTTACTCTTAGCAGCTATGAGTGAGCAGAAGTTTGTACTTCTTCAACTCGAAGACATGCATTGGCAGCATTTAGGAGAAACAATTGTTCTGATCCTCCTGAGGTTAATTTTGAATAGCACTATGTGAACATAACAGCTTTCTAGAGGATCAAGAAAAAACACTTTGACACTTTTGGTCACTGAGTTAGAAGTTCTAACATGATTTGCAGTCCAGTTTCTGTTTTTCTCAATGCACATGCAGCTTTTGGTACCAACCACTAGGACAGAGAAACTGTTTGTAATGAGATCTCCTGAGATTTCCTACAATCTATGCATCCTTTAGCTATTCAGTAATGTCCTATAGGCTTTCTGTTTTACTGTTACTAATTCTTTCTTATTACCACTTCACAGCTGCGAACAAAGTTGGGAACTGCCTGGACAGCCCAGTGCAGAGCTAAGGAAACATCAATTAACTTCAATCCTTACTGTGCAGACTTGGAAATTGCTTCACGGCAGACTTTTGTGTCCTTTACATCTACCCAGATGTACACATTCCATTCGCCTATAGCACGTTTACCATCACATAGCTGCAAATGCATAGTGTTTCTGTCTCCACTTTCCACTTAGTAGAGTGCTGAATATCATATTGATAGGAGATTGTGAAGGTAGGAGACAAATCCTCACTGCAGTCTCTGCAAAATACACATACGTTTTAGAAAAACCAAAGGAAGAAAATGTTGCTGTCTCCTGAGGTTAGTGCTGGCCTTGCACAGCTTTGCTTGTGAAGCACAGCTTTGCTTTTACTGTGAAGCTGGTGAGACACTGGAACAAGTTGCCCAGAGCAGTCATGGATGCCCCATCCCTGGGGACGTTCAAGGCCTGGTTAGATGAGTCTTTGAGGAACCTGATGTAGTAGAAGGTGTCCTTGCCTACGGTGGGAAGGGGCTGGAACTAGATGATCTTTAAGGTCACTTCCAGGCCTTGTGATTCTAGGAAGGCTACCTCAAGGGTTAGGGATTGCCTCCTGTGCATTGACTGTAAGTCTGCTGATGGACTTTCATAACTTACTCTATTGCATTACTGAGGCTGACTACTCAAGCCTTGATGCTGTATATAGTGATTAAAATATACACTTTCACATCCCTCCGCTATATTCTCGTTCTGTGGTACATGGGCCAATAAAGACAGAAGAGCTCCAGTTCCACAGGAGTACAACCATGTCTCAGAACAGTGTTTATTTCATTTTAGAGAGATTTAAATAAACACCCAAATCCCAATATATGAATACAAGTTACACAGCTGTGTGAGCTACAGCTTTGTTTTGCTAAGTGTTGCACTGTGCTGTGTTGAAAGTCAAGTAATACAAATTACAGGGGCAAGGTAAGTACGTGTGATTTCATCCTGACAGCAGCTCTAGGCAAGTTTAACATTGCATGCATGAAGATGGTGTGTATCTCAGTAGTAAGATATAATATAAACTTCCACTGTTGATTTGGTAAATATTTAAAAAGCTGTTCACTGGCAGTATGTATTTGACAGCTTTCCTACTGTATTAGTTCATAAAAGTTTTATTAGCCATTGTGTTGCTTCTCTGGGAATCCTTGAAATGGGAAATATTTCCAGATGGCAAATTTTAAATGAAATAATGTATTCTTCAGCACTAAAAGCCTAGAAGAACCCATGAGAACAATATGGAATTGAATCAAGATGCCAATAAGAAGCTGAGGTTGATGACAAAAGAAAGATGATGTAGAACACAGAAGAGGGGAGATAGAACATGAAGAAAATGAACAGGAAGATTCATACAGCTTTCACAATGGTTGTGACAACTTGTATGCCAGCATACCCGATGATCTTGTAGAGAAGAGAAAAGGCTGCTTTTTCTGTAAGAGGCCACCCTCTCTGTCCCCCTGGAAATCTGTCTGCCTGGACAATCTGCCCAGTTTATCTCAAGGTATGATCTTGGGAGGAAAATAACCCCAGATAGAAACATATGCAAGTGCAGACTTGTATGTATTATCACATCTTCTAACAGCAGTAGCTTGGCAGTATGCGCTTAATTCTGCAAAGCAAGCTTATGTGTATGAGCTTTGCTTCGTCAAGATACTCATGACTAAGTATGTCAGCTAATACTGTGATATGGGCTGCTGGGTTCACTTTCCAGATTTTCCTCTCTCTGTCCACCTGGGATTGCTGCCAAATAATACACAATGCATTGGATTTACAAGAGAGATTTGAAACAAAAGATCAAGCTTGTATTTTTGTCAGGTTGACTTAAGTATTTACCAATTAAAAATATTATACTTTTGATTTAATGTAGCTTGGAATTTCACAGGTAGAACTAATAGGAAGTGACTGTGTGGAGAGAAGTAACATAGTATTTTATTACATATTAGCCAATGTTTTAGTTAGAAATAAAAAGCTATATTGTGCTGCAGATTGAAAAGAGAGGAAGAAATCATGACTTTTAACAAAATGCTTTGCCTTTTGGGGTTGTTGTTTTTGTTTTTCGGGTTTTTTTTCTTTTTCTGTTTTTAATACTTCTGCCTCAGAGTAAAAATCAAAAATTTAGTGTTATAGTTTGATTGAGTCATGAGAAACCCAAAATACTTATTTGCATCTGTTTTGGAAGAGGTGATTTTTATTCTTTCTCATGGGGAAAGACAAGAACACAAAGGAACTGAAGTTTAAACACCAGTCTTAATCATAGAATGGTTTGGTTTGGAAGGGACTTTAAAGACCATCTAGTTCCAACCCCTGTGCCACGGGCAGGGACATTCCACTACATCAGGCTGCCCAAGGCCCCATCCAACCTGGTTTTAAACATTTCCAGGGATGGGGCAGCCATGGCTTCCCTGGGCAACATGTTCCAAGTGTCTCACCACTCTCACAGTGAAGAAATTCTTCCTAATGTCTAGTCTAAATCTGCCCTTCTCCAGCTTGTACTCATTCCCCTTCATCCTATCACCACAAGCCTTTATGAGCAGTCCCTCTCCAGCTTTCTTGTAGTCCCTTTCAGGTACTGGAATGTCACTATAACATCTTCTCAGAGCCTTTTCTTTTCCAGGCTGAACAAGCCCAACTCTCTCAGCCTGTCCTCATAGGGAAGGTGCTCCAGCCCTCTGATCATCTTTGTAGCCCTCCTCTGGACCCGTTCCAACAGTTCCATATCCTCTTTACGTTGAGGATTCCAGAACTGGACACAATAGTCCAGGTGGGGACTCACAAGAGAAGAACAGAGGGGCAGAATCACCTCCCTTACGCTGCTGGCCATGCTTTTTTTGATGCAGCCCAGGATATGGTTGGTCTTCTGGGCTGCAAGTACACACTACCAGCTCATGTCAAGCTTCTCTTATCAACCAGCATCCCCAAGTCCTTCTCTGCAGGGCTGCTCTCAATCACGTCATCAAATAGTCACATAGGAAAAAAAGACTTCCTATTTTCCGTGGATGCTACTGATAATTGCTTCTGAGCTTCTCCGCTGCTTATTATTGTTAACTCTGGTTTTAAATGTGACATAACCTACTAGAGTCTCAAATTACCATCACCAAGCACTTCGATATTCACATAAGTAGACAGAAATAGTTTTCTAGCCTTATAGCCTGCTATAGGCACATAATCATCCTGGTTTCTACTGTGAGAAAAAAAGCTGGCTATATGCATGAAGTCTCAAGTGAATTCTAAGAGGTGCAGAATAAAATTAATGTTAAAGATATAGAATCATAGAATAACCAGGTTGGAAGAGACCCACCGGATCATCCAGTCCAACTATTCCTATCAAACACTAAACCATGCCCCTTAGCACCTCGTCCACCTGTGCCTTAAACACCTCCAGGGAAGGTGAATCAACCACCTCGCTGGGCAGCCTCTGCCAGTGCCCAATGACCCTTTCTGTGAAGAATTTTTTCCTAATGTCCAGCCTAAATCTCCCCTGGTGGAGCTTGAGGCCATTCCCTCTTGTCCTGTCCCCTGTCACTTGGGAGAAGAGGCCAGCTCCTTCCTCTCTACAACCTCCTTTCAGGTAGTTGTAGAGAGCAATGAGGTCTCCCCTCAGCCTCCTCTTCTCCAGGCTAAAGAACCCCAGCTCTCTCAGCCATTCCTCATAAGGCCTGTTCTCTAGCCCCTCCACCAGCTTCGTTTTGCTTCCCACAGAACACTCAGCTGCAGCTGTATGTGTGCATAAATGAGGATCACGTTTGGCATACAGGACTTGTTAGTGTAGGCTTGATATAAATGCCTGTCTTGGAATAGTTCTTGTGAGCCTATATCAACAAGCAGAAATGTGACCCTCTCTACCAAACACTGGTTGCAAATATGTGGGCTTCAGAAGAGAAAGTTTCTCTGCTATGTAGAGCCCTGTGCTGAATCCTCTGCTGGTAAGGCACAGTTCATCTAAAAATGCTTCTGTGTGTATAGTTAATTTAAAACATACTGTGAATTTTCCTGAAGTGTTAGCCTTGGTTTCAGCACTGGGGAGTGAGGTGGGGGTTATCAGAATTCCTCTATTTGAGGATGATGGTTGCTTTCAAAGAGGACCTTTAATAAGTGATTGCTACATGTTTTTAGTCCACCAGTTGCTCTAAATATCGCTGTGGAACGCTCTAAAGTCAAGTCCTCTCTTCTTGAAGCCTTTGTTTTGGCAGTGGCATGAGAGTGCCCCCTGTGGGAGTTAAAAGAAAGAATATCTCACAGATAAAGATACAGAACTTTTATAGTGGCATGGAAGCAAAATATTTTTCATATTAAATACAGCAGGTGTATGAGTCCCACTTTTTGTTTTAAAACATTTTTATATCTTAGCCAGAAAACATGTTGATAGTACATAGCAATAATACATCTCATTTATAAATGACATCCAATTTACAGATGTATCGCACTTGCAAAGTTTGTTTATCTTCTCTTAACTTATAAACAGATAAAACATTTATTTAAATAGAAGCCGTGGACTGAAAATACCAGTAGTGATCACAGCCTAGTTTAGCAGGTACGCACATACAGGCAGTGGATTACAATAGAAGGAAAAGATGACTCAGCATAAGAATCCCAGGCAGGTCTATAGTTTTTGTAGGAAAGCTGAGTAATCTGCACAAGGAGTTATAAACCTTTAGGAGAACACCAACCTCAGTCACAACTTCTAACTTAGCAGTTTGTGGGGTTTTTAAAGACAAATCAAAACAAACTCAGGTATCAGGAAAATCATGAATTCATTTTAATGCTGTAAAAGGGAAAAGCTAAAGGAGAGTATGGGGAGTATAGAGAGTCAGGGAAGTTATCTGGACCCTCACACCACGGTAGTCTTGGTGTAGATTGTGAGAGGTCATAGAGTTCATCTATGCTCTAAGGGGCTTTTTATTTTTTTTTCACCTTGTCCTACAATACCTCGTAGTAAAGCCCTCAAACCCAAGTGAGACACTGAAGATACAGGAAAGACAAAACTCCACACTTTTAAAATAAGTTTCAGTTCTTAAGTCATAATTACAACAGTTAACAAATAGCCTGAAATTCCAAACTGCCAGGGGCCACAGGTAGCTGTTACTTGGTTTCACCATTAAAAAAACCATGGGTTTGTGATTCTGGTGGCAGCAACTGAGACACTCAGTATTTCCTTAAAATAAGCCCATTTATTTTGGGGCTAACAGCTAAGCGTCTATTTCTGATAACCTGATGTGAAATCACGAAGAGGCCCTGAAGTTGGTATTACTCTTTTGGGACACCCTCTCTGCTGACTTAGATGATCAGAAGCCTCTGAAAATCAGAGCGCTTTAATTTGGAAGTGAAATTAGGTCTCTGAATTACTTGAGAAAGCCCTAAAGCTTTAATCTAAGTCTTAGTCTCCTTTCTTTACCCTATATGTGGAACACGATTCTTTGCTTTTTCAGAGGAGAAGTTTGCGGATGATAAAAATGAAAGAGAACGTGGTGATGGATTTATAACAGCACGCTGCAGAGAATACCAAGATACTTGCAAGGGAGACAGTGAGGAGGAACGTCTATACACTTTTGCATATTTAGAACAATCTGTGTACAGTTTCATACTGGCTGAGGAGGAGGAGAAAGGGAAGAAAGGCAGGTCTTGTATTGTTAAAAGGCCGGCAGCCCTACCCTTCACCCTGTATGTTCGCTAGTCATAGAGGAGAACACTCCCCATACACAAAAAGGTTAGTGCTGCTGCTTTGTAAACATTTTCTGGTAGAATATAGGTGTGTTTCTTCTGTTTGATTAATATTTTTTCTAAAAGACTAAGATCCTTGTTTGGTTACTTTCAAACCAACAAATCAGTTGATTCAGTCAACCTATTCTCACCTTTCAAATTATGTGAGAACACCTCTGATTAATGTCAACTTTCAATTTGCATTTCAGACAGCATCACTTTCATTTTTTTCTTTTCCAAAAATTATGACAATATGATGGAAAATTAAGAATAGCTAGGCTAGCTGTGTGTCTGTTTTAATGGTGTGACACAGAACGAGCTATTTGAATCACCTTTCCTTTCAGTTTTTACTTAATTCTAAGAGAGAGATTTCAACCACATTTTTTTTTCTTCTGATGGCGAAATTCCTGTATGAGGACTCCTCTTTCATAGAATCGTAGAATAACCAGGTTGGAAGAGACCCACTGGATCATCATTCAAACAGCTTTTCTCAAATGCAGGATGCTACCAATGGCCATCTGGGGAAGGATTGCGTCCTTTTAACTTTTCTGGGAAAACTGAGGGATATCTTTTAGCTTATACATGGAAATATAAAGCTAGAAGAGATTTCAGGCCTCTTGTAGTCCAATTCAGACTGCAGCCACATTTCAAAACTACAAAAGGAATTTCTGTGAACCTACTGCAGAGATCTCTGTGTAAGCCCCCAAATCCATACTGTCTGCATTTCCTGGCTCCTCTATGAAAATATGCCAATGTATAAGAATAAATATGCCAATGCATAAGAATAAATGGTAAAAACTCAGGCTAAGAACACTAGTAGATTGCTTACTCCATCCAGTGCACGTTTTGTACTAAAACAGAATTAATACTACCCAAATCATCCTACCAAATACATGGGAGCACCCCCTTTTTTCTAGCCTATTTCAGCTCTCTTCTTCCAGACTATGTAACTCCAGGTGAGGGCCAGAATGTATGGGCTAATGCATTCTTCATTTAGTTGCTTTTACTTCAGCATGTTCAGGAGGTATAAGGATGAATCATTACAATAGCTACACCTGGCTATCCTGCTGGTTCTAGATCTGGGGTTTGTCATTTCTGTTTTGTGCAGGGATTCCTGAGATAGTGAAATTTGAGACATAAGTGATGTATCTTAAGCTGAAAGATTTTTCTTGCTGCTTGGATTTGCATTTTTTGTTTTTCTCCAGAGTGGTTAAAAATTTTTTATCCAGTCTAGCAACATCACAGTTTTCAGCTTATTATATAAAAACTATTTTTTCAGTTGTAAGAACCAGAAAAATTCATTCCAATCCCTCATTAAAATCTCTCTGTGTTTGCAGTCATTGCTTCATAATAGTTACAATAATCCATGTAAAATAAAAACTACTGTGGCTAGCACATATACACATTTTTCATCCCTCAAATATATTGATGATAATTATAGTTACGGGTTTTCTTTTTACGTATTATGTTTAAAAGTTCATTGCAAAATTTGCAAAGTCAAATAATCAAAAAGTGAGACTTAAGGTAGTTTTGCTGTTTTACTACTTTCTCCTGCTGCAAGCATTCCACTAGGGTCCTTAACTATATAGCTGTGTGTTGCTGTTTATCACAGATGTTTTGCTTCATCTAGTGTTTAAAGTGGGTGAGCATAAGATGCAAAACTCTCCAGTGTTTTTCATTCCCATTTTGGTTTAATACATACTTCATGCCTGCTCTCAGTCTAGTGCATTGTTTCAGACCCTCCCTTGACAAATCCTTTGCTTTGGTCTGTATCCATTGAATTTTTCGATTCCCAACATGAAGAAACTACGATGTCATTCGTCAAATTAACAGCACTATATAGTACTTTACTCATTCAAAGCAGAGTTCTCATTGATTTCAGTGGCTACTGCGAGTGCTTAGGACTTCAGACTAAATCACTAGTGTGCACAGTCAGCACCTTAACATCAGAGATTCACAAGTACAATTGCAGGTGTAAATGGCTTGTCTAGGGTTACGCCGTGGTTTTGTTGGAGAGAGAGAAGTCCTGTTCTACAGAGCAACTTTTAGCTACTTAACTAAGGCGTCCTTCCATCCCCTCTTTCCATTCTCTAAATGCCTTTTAACTTCTAAAACAAATCGAATCATATTCCTGTAAGAAACAGGTTGTCTTCAGTGCACGGTTCTGGTTGATCTTCAGATCTATTCCCTTCCAGTGTCCAGTAACACACAGGTCCTATGGGAAAAACAGGATTAGAGAACGGAGCATGACACACAAAGGAGAGCTGTGTTAAGGCTACACAGTCACCCACAACTGGATCCCTGTGTAATCTAGGAGTTCATGGAAAGAACAAACTCTGTGCTCCAAGGATTTCAGGGGCTGTTGTAATAGTGCCATGCAGAGATACAAGAGGAATATTTATTTTTGCCCTTTATGTGCGCAAAGAAGCGGTGGAAAATTATGGGCTCATTTCTTGGCAAAAAGAAAGTTTAAACATTGCATAGGAGAACACCTTTTCCCTCTTGGATTGCACACTGGTACTTCTTTTATAATTTACTTTTTGTGTCCATCAGGACAAATCAAGTGGCTGAATTCCCATGAGAGCTTTCACACACTCTGAAGCCCATGAGGTTACAAAACAATGTCTTCTCCTTTAAGCAAAGTGGTGATGTTTCCATTAAAATAGCTACAAAGAAAGCAAGTAAATAACCTTCTTAGTAATAAGTAACCTTTAAATATATGGAAGCTCAAGTTTCTACTAGGCAGAAAGCCTACTGGGTGTAGCCTACTGCTAGATACCCTGAAGAACAGAATAGTAGAACTGTTGGTCTATAGATTCACAAGCCTGTTTTTAGAGTCTCTTTCAGAGAACAATCCACACTTTGAAACCTAGACAGCAGGCACTCAGTGATGCAAGTTGTAATAACTGAACTACTGCAGTTTACAGTTTGAGAATGTGACCTGAATTTGCTAGCAAATAAATTCTATGAAACATGAGGAAGTTAAGCAATTTAAAACATAACTGTTCTAATCACTTTTACTCAGTTTCATTTATTCTGTTTTCAAACGTTAATGAATATGCAAACTCCTGTATTGAACACTACTAAATGTATTGCATTTTTAACAAACTGAAAGCACATTTATTCTTTAATTTAGACCATTGCAAGAGTTCTGCCTTCTATATGAAAGGCTCATCAACCAAAGGAGTTGCAAACTGGTGCCAAATAGCTTGTTGTCCAGATGGTGTGCACTCTTAGTGTGCTTCCTTTCCATCGCTCAAGTGCTTAGTGTTCCTCTATAGGTTATTTTGCTGTTTTTTCAGTTGTGTGCAGCCAAAATAACTGTTAAATAAATGTATGAAGGTGGTACGTTTTCAGTTCACAGTGCAATTTTAATGCTCCCTATTAATACCAGATTTGATGGATCTGGAAATTGAGGTCCCTGGTTTATTCTCAGGACAGGTGCATGAGTTTCTGTAATACTTCCCTACCATCTCTGAAGTTTGACCTATAAGGACTCTCTCAGGATGTAAGGATTACATTACTGTCCTGATTTGGTCATTTACCTCTTATAAGAGACCACCAGTAAGAGAGGGGTTCTCTGCAGCATGGACATCTCTCCTACCATAGCATAGATAAAACTTCATACACTACAGCCTTTGTTCCTTTGCAGTCCTCTCATAAATCCATGTCATTATGCACTTCCCCTCTGTGCACTGGAAATATTTACTATCTAAAATTTTATTATCTAAAGAGAGCTGTTTGTGGGACTTACAGTAACTAGAAGTGGAAAAATGTTTCCCAGTTACTATCCCAGAAGAGAATAGCATTCTCATTGCTTGTCAAAAGCACAGGGTATGCAGAAAAAGCAGCAGCCAGTGGATATTTTTAGGGAAGCAGGATACATCATGTATGGAATAGACAAGATAAACCCAAATAAAGTGAAAAAAAAACCAAAAATCCATAACAGAACTTTTAGTATCTCGGAAACTTATCAATCTTATTACCAGAAACTGTAATGACTGGATCCTGAGTTAGTAATTCTTATTATGATGATTGTTTAAATGCACTAAAGCAGAAGTTTCCAAAGTAAAGCCTCAGAGCCCATGCAAACTGCAAAACGTTTATATCCCACACAGGGATTTTTAGTACTTTCCTACATAAGTATAAAGTACTGCATTGCAGATGAATTTCACTATGTATCCTCAACTTAATGGCTTTTTTCCATGAATAAAATACTAGGAACCACCATTCAGCTATGTTAGAGCACTTATACAGTCTTTACAGACCTGTTTGTGAAGTGGTGTACTGCCTTCATCCACTGTGTTCAATTGATTAGATTTTTTGCTACCTGAACTTTGGTACTTTGTGCTGAATAGGGTGTGCAGAGAGAAAATATTTATAGGATGTTGTCTGGTTGAAAAGCAAACTGTTCTAACTAGCAGGTTTTTGGTAAAACCAAGTATACAGTCTTCCCCTTTCTGCTTTTCTTTACTGAAGAAAAATGTGACTGCAGAAGTATATTCAGGTTATACATGGTGGAGTAAATATTCTTGAGTATATCACTACAGTCCTTTACAACTTCCATAATTCACTGGTTTAAATTTCTGACAAGAGCAACAGCGTGAGCGTTCTCTCAGTTGTGTATGGTACAGCAAGTACATTGACACCCCCTTCTGAATGGTATCTTAAACTAATCACAAGTATACATTCTTCTTGGTCACTCTTTACCCTTTCTGTAAGGAGGGTTTCTGGTATTACTTTTATTGCTTTAATTCAGTGTAGGGATGTCAGCTACGCGTATTCTCATAAGGTCCCTCCCTGAACAGGGTCGCTGCGATTCTAAGAGATTTGAGCTCATATTTGACAGAGCAGAATCTCACTGCAAATTGGGAAGAGAATTGCTGGTGAACATACATTTATTTTTGGATTAATGTTTTCACATTGTCATTGCACTGTGATTCTTTTTAAAGTCCTTTTACTTTTGATCTGAGAAAACTGGGTTTTTCAATCTCAGCTGATTAATTATGTGGCTGTGGAAGGGAGAGGCTGACAGCAGTGTGAGTAAGTTGTAATGAGTGGATGTGGTGCTATAGCTGAAAAATGCAGGCAGCATGTATTGGGCCACTGCAAATAACAGAGTGGTGTGGCAGTTTGATATTTCCTCAAGCACTTTTGATACCACGTAGTCTTTATTCTAATGAAATTATTGTTGTGTTTTCTCATAAATGTATTGAGTGTTAGGCAGCACATTTAGAACAGACCAGAACTCCTGTACCAGTTTAGATGTGGCCATAGGGTTTTTTTTTTAATGAGTGCAATTAAAACTGGCCAGTCTTTTTCCTCTTATCTTCTGATACTGTAAGTGTGTTCAATTACCTAAGCTACCACAGTAGGACAGTTTTTGAGACTTGAGCCTTTGTTGTCTTTCACAGCACAGCCATCCCTTCTCCACAATGCTTGGACCTAACTAGACAAGAGTCCTGAGGCATGCTAATAGATTTTTGTTCTGTGCCCAGCTGTTTTGCCTCAGAAAATTCAAAAACTCTGTACTGTTTAGAGTGCCCATTTTCTTAGTTGATTTCATGTTATGAATTACTAGAATTTCTTTTGTTTGATTTTAAATACGTGAAATATATTGTGTGGACTTTAGGAATGGTCCTTAATCATCTCTCACAAAACTTACTGGTTAGCATTGCATTGATGACCTCTGTCTAATCCTCATGCTGAGTGATGCTCAGTGTGTTAGCAAATAAAACAGACAAAAGGAAAATGAGATCTAAAAAGATGTGAATAAACATCTGCAGAGTTCTGATGTCTTGAATAATAAGCACTATTCTGCTATATTCCTTCTTTAGTATTCTCTGTGTATTTGTCACCCCTTGCTGTGCTACATCTAATTTACAATCTAATCCCTACCATAAAGAGAACTTGCAAGTTTTATTTGCCTAGGTACTATGCACACACAGTTTAAATGTTAAAGTGTTTAAATAATGGGGAAAAAATGAAGTGGGCAAAGATAGGAGTCTCTCCCTGCGGCATATCCCAACTAGCAATTCACCCCTCCTTCTCTGTTCTTCTATGAATCATGAGTTAATTGCAATACAATTGTAAAATGAATTAAGCAAAAACCTACTAAGAACAAGGTGGAAGCTTACAAACTCACCGTAATTTGCAGCTGAGTTGTGATGTGTTAATAAGTGCAACCCTTGTGTATTAATTAACTCACATTATTGATTACCCTTGTGTTTCTATAAAGAGTTTTTTCCCCTGGATTTTAATTTGAATGTTTCCTAAGTAAAACAGTCATGAAAATAGACAATTTTGTTTGGAACATCAACTCAATGAACCTAATGAATAAATGCATCTTGAATTTCTCTAAGCAAACTGAATTCAAACTATATATATTTATTGATATTTTTCCCCCTGTATGTTTTCTCCTTTGTGTTTGCTTTGCTGTAAATGTTGAGTAAGTAGTATTAGGTATGATTAGCTCACATTTTCTTTCAGAGGGTGTGTTCATCAGTCCAGCTTTATTTGAATTGCTAGTATATAGTGCCAAACTGTTGCTTGATTTTTAGAGGTAATGTTGCTGGTGTAACAAGTTAGGTAACATCCCTTGTAGTTTAGATGGTTAAAGTAAAACATAAATTAGAAACCGTATCTTGTTTGATTGTTGCCTTTTATATGATATGAGTCATCCTTTCTCATAATACAACTCTTCCCATGTTTTGATTGCCTGTCTTTTTAATTATATCACTCCTTATTGGCCTTTGAAATGTCATAGTTCATCTAAGATTCCTTTACCATTATAGCTTTATATTAGAACTTCTATTAATGCTGAAAATCAAACTCCTGTTCTGTTTGTGAACACACGGCTATTGTAAAAAAATTTGTTTCCTCTTTCTAGACATTCTATACTGTTTCTTGCATAGTTGTATGACTATAAAATGATCTTGGTACAGAATTATACACAAGTGACTTAGGTTTCAAATGTTGCTAGCCTTTCTATTTGTTGTGATAACCATGAAAATATTAACCACATTTCAAGCCTCATAACATTATTTATCTGCATGTGCAGACAGCCTGAAGTATCATCTGTAGCTAGTCTGGTTGTGATAAAAAAAAAGACAATTTAGAGTTCTTTGGATTCCAATCACTTTTCAGGCCTTCTGTTAGGGATTTTCCCAGAGTTCTGCATATTTTCCACAAAATTTGTATTTTGTCACACATTGTAAATGTTGCTTTCTGGTTTCATGTCATACTATAAAATATTGCAGTGATTTCTTACTCTCTGAGTTTGCTTTCATGGAGAAATTACATTACATTCCGAAAAAAAAAATCATCTTATTACCCAAGACATAAAAATGTATTCGGGGCATGTAAAGAACTTTATCAGTGTTCTGTAGCAACTGAAGAGAGGAGGAGGAATAAACTGGAATTATTTCTTAGTTCTCTCAGCCTCCTTTCATTCTGAGAAACTGAGAGAGAAGAGAAGATAACATCATGAACAAAAATTATATAGCATGTATTGAGTCATGATATTTAATTTCTAGATTTTGACTTGCAAACAGCTATGGATACTTTAGTCAGTGATAATGTGATTAAAAATTCAGAGAGACTCTCTGATCATACAGATATTATTATGTAAAAGGACATGCTAACTAAAAACAGCTTAATAGAAGTTCTGCAACTTTTTAATCAGATCTATGGCAGAGAGTCTCTGAAAATATAGAAATATATATCCACAGTTGACGGACTGAGGCGTTCTGACACTTAAAAAATTGCTTTCATTCTACGACAGGACTCAAGCTGTTCATAAATAATAAGAATGTGGGAATGAAAGAGTAAGTTGCTAGAGTTTTCCCTAAACCTGTAGCAGTCATACCGTGGTGTGTGCATACACCTTTTCAGGTGTTTCAGAAACAAGAATTTCCTTTTGTTTACCTCACACACACCCAATACTTGCTGCCAACTAAAATCATTTCAGCAAGATGCAATGTGTAAAGTGGTTTTAACAATTTTACTTTGAACTGGAAAAGTAATTCCATTTCTGATTACTCCAACACTGCAAAACTCAGCAGAAATTTCAAAGCCTATCAATTAAAGTGCTTTCCAATCAAGGACATTGTTGAGTATACCCCTCTTCTCCTTATGCAGTAACATTCATTCTGCCTTCATTACCTTTGTGTTCCAGTTACCATAATTTTTCTTTAAAAAGAGAACGCTGTTCCAAGCATAGGAGAAAATACTGCAACCACATTTAGCAGGATTCTTTGAGAGTTACAGAGAAGAGTATTACAGAAGTTAGGATCTATCAGTGTTAGGCTGAAGCTAGGGACAATATCAGCAGGTTGTGCTGCTTGTATAGTTATTTAACTCTTCTTTTAGCATGAGAACATTTTAGGGCACATAAAGTCCCTGGCTGTTTTAATTCATAATCACCTTCCATACAAGCTTACTCAGGAGTTAGCATGAAGACTTTATACTGCAGTGTAGAAAATACACCCTTAGAAATAGTTCCTTCTGCACCTTTGTATGTAGTGTGTGCACAGTTTAGATATCGTAGTGGTCTTGATCATTCATTTCATAGGTTTCCCTCAGAGAAGTGGACGTGTCATACAAGGCAGCCTGAGCAGGCAGGCAAGGAGAAAACCAAGGCCCTGAGGTTTCCATTGTCAGCAGGAGCAAGAAGCCAGGACCCCAGGGTATCATGCAGAGCCTTGCTGGCTCTTCCACTTCAGCAGAGCTCCACTGTACTAGACCTTGATCCCCAAGCAAATATCTGAACTGGCACATTTGCTGCGTTGCAGTGATGTCAGAAAGATTATTTAATGTGAAGGAATTATTTTAGATTATCAGTTTGATTAGTAAAAAACAGAACTGAGATTTAAGAGGGAGAGCCTATATGGCAGTAGCTAAGTCAGAAACCAAGCAATTCCTGCCTTCTGGGTTTTATGTATGCAGCCAGAAAGTTTGACTGAGAATTTCAAGGCATATCCAGACAGGCTGTGTGTTGGACATCTCACAGGAATGGAGAGGATGGGCTATGCTACTAGAATAAATGATCATTCTTTGCGATTCTTGCTACTTAAATAAAGTAGACAAAAACATACCAACACTCTTCTCATCTACTACTATTGTATTGCCTTAGCTTTCCCCATAACATAAGAAACAGGCTACACTAGGTGCCTGTACTATGTGATGAAATCCAAGATGTAACTGATTTGGGTTTTTTTCTGAAGCAGTAATATGTTAATGTCATAAGACTATTTTATTTTCTTGAAAGCTTCTTGTCATGATATCTGCAATATCAGTAGTCTTGCCATTTTGTGCAACAGAATAATTTTTCAAGTAATTAACGTTAGACTGACAAGTGAGTTGAGAAGTACTCCTAGGCTAGAACAATGACTTTATTTCAGCTTGCTTTCGTGAGCCTCCTTTGTTCATTCAGAATGTATGATGCTTTTTATTGTTGTTTTTCACCAACTTCCCCATATTCTTAGGGGGTTTTTTGTAGCATTTCATCGAAAGACCACTTGAGTGCCCAGTAACAATAATAGGACATACTGTGATACCAGGAAGCCTAGTACGGAATTAAATTTAGCTCTTTAACTGCCTCAATGTTTTTCAGTAGAACTAGTAGAGATTTGCTGTGACTTGATTTTGACTAATTCAGCATCTATTTCCCCACATATGGTTTATAACCTTCATGGTACTGCAGCATTAAAGAAAGAAAAATAGAAGTTACAGTCTTGTTGGAAAGACTTGTAGAGTCAGTTACTTTATGTTTTTCTATTACCTTTCTCCTTTGTGATTAATACCAAGAACAGGAAGCATGGGAGGGCTCAGTTGTGCGCTACTTCCAGCCATGGAAAGGCAGCAGTGTTGGGAGCAACAATTCTCTCCTGGGTGCCCCAAGATCCATGTAGAATGCCTTAGTTGTGGCAGCCCAGTTGTTAGTTAAGTTGTAGCAAATCAAAATGTTGCTACCATAAATTCCATTAATGGTACCCTAAAATCATTAACGACGTTATATACAAAATGTATGAACACAGAATGAAGATTTTTACTTCTTCTGTTAACAAGTAGCAGGTTGGAATTAAAGCATATAGAGTGGATGTAATCACCTATTTACTTCTGCAGCAGGGAGCTGCAGTCCCCAGTGCTACTGATGTTACTTTTCATGAATGCTAAACCGCTTAAGTAAAGAATACAGTAAATTCTAGGTCTTACTATGTTGGAATATCAGTAGCATACCTCTGCAAAAATTACATATACATATGTGAAACTGAGTAGGTTTTATGGCTCTGAGGAAACACACACACATACTCTCCTTTTGCTGATATGAAAAAGACAGTTTTATCTAAACTGTTCTGAGCTCCAAATGATCTTGTCAGATACAAGGCATTAGAGTCATTACTCCATCAAAATAGAAACAATTAGCTGAGATGTTAGAGAGTATACATTCATGCCTAATAGCCTAATATGTGCTGGTATTATGCATGATGAGAAGGAAGGAAAGGAAGAAGCCACAGTAGATACTTTTTCACTTCCTTAGTGTGTTTCCTTTTTGTGAAGTCCTTCCTCACTTAAAGTAAAGATGCTGGCGCATAACATGGCAGATAAAACTGGCCCAAATCATAATTATGGATTAAACTTTTAACCTGGCTCTATTCCCTCCATGGTGAAACAGCTGCTTTATGGCATCTTTGCAACAGCCTCACACAGGGCTAGGAGAGCCTTGTTTCATGGTTGTTCAGGTATTCTGGATCAGCTATTTCAATAACAGTATCCTGGAGACATGCCGTGCTACACCTTCCTGGACCAAGCTGTGAATCTGATAGCACACATCTCCCTGTCATTTCCCTTCAGCTGTGCACCTGTATCATAAATTCTAAGAGGACTAGGTCATAATGTTTTCTTGCCACTGCGATGTATTTAATACTTTGAGGGGAGGAAATCATGCAAAACTTCAAAATGTTTTCAATCAAATTTCAGCTCCAGCTTTTGAGAAATTTGATATGTGAAGTTAGAGAAGGAAGCGGGGAGGAGAGAGAAAGGCATAGTGGATATTTTTCAGTACTATAGCTTCAGCACTAGAAGGAAATTCTTCTATGAACTGGCATTAATGGAGAATCCATGGATCGGGACAAAAGTAATGAATGAAATGTTTAAGATGCTGCTTTGCTGCCAAAAAGTAATGGTAGAATGCTCATTGATTTGTTGCATTTCTCTCATTGGAAACAAAACAAAAAAAAAACAAACAAACAAAACATAAAGGAGGGACGTGGAGGGGAGCCCACCCTGAAGATGGTATGTTTTTATTGATGTCAGATAAAATCACTGCTTATGTGTTTTTGTTGCAAAAAGTGTTTGTATCACAAAGAGAAAGGAATTAAATGGGTTAATATTTTCTACCTTTATCTTTCTACATTTTGCAGCAGTACACAGAGGCTGCTCTAACACAGTAACTGATGGCACTGTGAAATACAAGGTCCCTGCCGAACAGGAAGAACTCATCCACTTGCAGGAACAGGTGAAAAAAGGGGCAATTTCTGAGGATGAAGCCCTTGACAGATTTAAACAGTGGCAGAATGAAAAACAGAGACCACAGTTCACTCAATAGGTATGAGTCTGAAATTTATGTTTCTTGACAGGAATCTTAAACACAAGTTCCAAAACCAAACTCTTCTATTTTGGCTCCTATATATGAACTAAAAAATAAAAAATAAATAAAAGTCATGATTTATATGCCCAAGGAACTTGCTGTTTATGGTCCTGAATCTTCTAGATACCCATTTCTACAGTTCAATTACTTGAGACACTTCCTGAATTTATTTTGCCTGACTTCAGGTGCTGCTGTATTTGGTTAAAATCTTCAGCTAAATATTTTGTTCTTCTAAACCATTTTTAAACTATAGGTGATGCTTAAGTCTATGCATCTTTTATGAAACCCCAGATCTCCCGCAGCTGAATGAACCAAATGCACTATTGAACAGTGTCAGCTAACAGAAACATAACTTTATCGAGCATACATTGTTAATACATATTGACTTATATCAGGCTTTCTGCCTATCTGAAAGTGTTGAATCTACTTCATGAAATTCACAATTGTTAGCAGTACTCTTCAGCTCCTTTGTATTCAATATACCGAATAAATTGAGTGCACAGAAAAAGGATTTACAAAAGCCCACACACTGAGTCACCAAAAGAATTGCATCAAAGCTAAAATCTAAGGAGAAAGGCACAGTGAGGAGGTTTGTTAATTACTTGTAACAAGACAGCTGGAGGAAGAGGTTATGCCCTTATTTTATATGAGATCATGCATTAACAAAAATATTTTCTTCTTGTCCGTTAAGTGCATTTAATACAAGAAAACCAAAGTTAGTCTGCTACTCAGCTAAGTGGGAGAGCTACTAGATGCTGCCAACAAAGAGAGATTAAATGCTCCTTGTATTCGCATTCAGTAAAGAAATAGAATGAGCTTTACATCACAGTGGACCATTTAACCACGAAAGCGCAAAGGCTTGAGACAGCTCAGGAGCCCAGTTCCCAGACTGGGCACCAGCAGCACAGCACTAGCTGTTCAGCAGCAGCGTGATACTGTGGTAGGTGCCCCCTTCCAAATCTGTCTGCAGCCACACACACAGATTAGAATTGCTCGTATTGCTCTATCAGTCAGGGAAGTTACTTGTGGAGGAAGATGGTATCTGTGCAAAGACAGCAGTAATAACTCATATGTCTTTTTTTTTCTTACTTAACTAGAAGATGCCTGCATTTAAGGAGGGTCTACTTGGCCTGTTTTCACTGCTTCACAAGAAAAAAGCTACTTTCTTGTGGTGGTTTATACCCTGCAGTGCAGGTCTGTCTCTTTTTTGGTTTTGTACCATAGGAAAGTCTGTCACTGTTACCCCAATATGAACATGATGAACTCACTTCATGCTGTCACAGGCATGATAGCATGTCTTTTCTTCACTGGGATTTCAGGAAAAATCACTTCACCAAAGGAGAAAGCAACTCCCCAAGCCTCTCTCATCTAACACCAGAATCAATTTAACTTACTGATAGGAAAAAGAACTCTAAAATCTTAGGTATAAATGCTAAAATTAACATCTACTTGTAGTGCATAAGAGACATTTTTCAGTCTTCTAGAACTATTTTCCTGGAGTGGGAAGCTTGACATTCAGAATGCTAAAGAGTTCTCATCTGGAATATTGCGTCCAATTCCAGAACCCCCAGCATAAGAAGGATATCGAGCTATTGGAACAGGTCCAGAGGAGGACTACAAGGCATGATCAGAGGGTTGGAGCACCACCCGTACAAGGACAGGCCAAGAGAGTTGTTGTTGTTGAGGACCTGGAGAAGAGAAGGCCCCAAGAAGAGCTTATAGTCACCTTCCAGTACCTGAAGGGGCTACAAGGAAGCTGGGGATGGACTGTTCACAAAGGTTTGTAGTGATAGGACTAGGGGCAATGGGTATAAACTGGACAGAGGCAGATTTAGACTTGACATAAGGAAGAATTTCTTCACCATGAGAGTGGTGAGACACTGGCACAGGTTGCCTGGGGAAGCTGTGGCTGCCCCATCCCTGGAGGTGTTCAAGGCCAGGGTGGATGGGGCTTTGGGCAGCCTGGTCTGGTGGAACATGTCCCTGCCCATGGCAGGGGGTGGAACTGTATGACCTTTAAGGTTCCTTCCAACCCAAACTATTCTATGACTCATTATTTCTACAGTAAACTTCTGCTACTGGTTTCTTCTGCTGGTTTAATGCTTGTTTTTAACTTAAAGGAGAAAGTGCTCCACCTTGGAGGCTTTTCCAGCTTTTGGAAACAGACTACAGCAGGAAAATCTGAATGGTAAGTTACACTTTCTCTGCCTTTCAAAATACTGAAGCCTTTCACTGTAATTATATTGCAAAGGTCTGATCCAAAGTATGAGCAGACTTTTGGATCAGGCATTGAATCTTACTGAGCATTTTCTGTATCTTATCACATTTAAGTTACTTTAGTGTAATCAGCCCTTCAATAGAGTCAAGATTTCATCCCAAAGATGAGCTCACTGAGAGTTAATGGGGCAGAAAATTTACCAAGTGTTTGTGGCTCAGCTTTGTTGTAGCCCATTTCCTACTGCTTCATCACAATTAGTGCAGATGACTTCTTCAGAACAGTTTACTTGATGACTTCAGTATTTTATTTGTAAATCAGCTATCAATTTGCACTTGCAAATACCTTACAAACTTTCCACTTCTACAGAAATTAAGTATAGTAAATCACTAATAAAATTTGTACCACTAGTACACTAGTGTAGAGCAGTTTTTTTCCCTTTGTGATTGAATGTCATCCATAGCAGTAGGAATCACCTGCATTTCCTGCCAATTATTTTCTCTTGTTGTCATGAAATCTTTGTATTAGGTGGTATCGACTTTTGACCTATGACTCCTGTAAGATGCAGTACATATGCATTCTTGGAAGGGAAATTTATCTTTCCTTTTTCATGTTGGACTTGGTGTCATGTGTGCATTACTATTTAAAATGATCACCTAAACATGTTATTTCCTTTCTGCAAGAGAGAAAAATAATTGACAGTACTGCCTTCATGGTTCTGATAGACAGTATTGAACTTTTGTGGACATGATATTTCAAATGTTGCAATTAAGGGAAATTCTTGCTTTCTCAGTGGCAGAGCTGCAGTCCAGATTGCATATATTCCAGCTTCAATATCTGTGGTTGGTTAAGGTGCAGCCTCCTGAGCAAATGAACATGCACAGTCCATAAGCCTTCACAATGCACTCTGAACCAGAGGGCCTGGAATCAATTGCATTTGTTCCTACCATGTTTTCTACAGGCAAGGCAAATCTCACAAAGATATGAGGATGATTCTTGGAAAGTATTTGTCTGCAGGATTTTCTTTTCATGCCATATCAGTCTTGCCTCTGAAGCTCTTTGGTTATTGAATCATACCAGCAAAAAAAGTAGTATCAACACCACAACTGTAAATTTTGTGAAATAGTGTCTTGTATTACCCCATAACTCAGATAATGATCACTATATTCCCTTCTGATCCTAACCTCACTGCCCTCTGGTATCCTGTGATGCATATAAATCAGCAGCTTTGCAATGCAGAAATACAATGGGAAGAATCATTATGGAGGCCCCTGTCTTGTCCAACAGTTTACTTTATTATTAAAGATTTAAATTCTTGAAAATGAGAACTTCTAAATGATTGAACTCCCTCTACAGCTGGGGGCATGTTATTGGCAAGAGTAAGGTATTTGTCTTCTGAGATCCTTCTTAAGTCCAGACATAAATAAATAATCTTAAGCAAAACCAACACTCTCATTCTTTTTTTCCTACAGAATTCCTAAGGAAGGCAGACCAGAAAGCATTCATTTTAGAGACTTTTTGTTTTACATGCCATTTAATAAAGTGGTATGTATGAATGTTAGCAGTTCTCAGATTCGTTTAATGAATTCGAGTTTTTGTATCACATCTGTTTACAGACTTTCCAGCTTTACCTTTAAAAACAAGGGCCTCCTTCTCCAAATTTCACATTTGAAAACAGAATTTGGATATTCTCTTCCATAGACCGTTTTTGAACACTTGATTGAGGATTTAAAGAGATCATATTGGAAGCCTCTTGCATAAGGAAATTGATTTTATTTTAATGAGAAAAGAAAATATCTGCTACAATTTGGTATGGAACATAATTTTTAGTTTCTTGATAAGTTTGTCCTTCCTTCCACTGTAGTGGAAGTTATTAATAAAAGTGGCACTTGGATCAGTTTTCTGTTATAACATTTGAAGCTATCTTGTAGTTCATGCCTCATTTTGCAATAGTTTAATGTAGGACTGAATAACACCTCCAGAAAAAAAATCAACTGCAAAGCAAAAAGTGCAGTCACTCTTTGAGTGAAATATATACAAAAACCTATTTCAAGAACTAAGTAAGGACTAGGCATGTAGAATGCTCATTTGCAGAAAGTATAGGCAAAGACAATAATTTCATAGAACGATCTGAGCTGGAAGGGGCCTTAAACATCATTCAGTTCCAAACTCCCCTGCCATGGGCAGGGACACCTTCCACTACATCACGTATCTCATTACTATACAATTTACATGTTTTCTTGCCTATAGACAATGATGATCCCTTTTCCCAAGAAGGGAAGGTGTTAGTCAACAGAAAAACAACAACACAGTAGCTTTCAAAAAAGTGTCATGGAAGTTCCCCCGAAATCAATTTGGGGATAAAAGTCTCATTTTCAAATGTGAGTGGCCCAGGTTTTTTAAGGTATTTAAGGTTTACCATGTCATCGTTCCTGAAATCATCCAAGTACCGAACTGGAAGTAACCTATTGCCTATGAGAAACTTTACCTGTAAGGAAGTCTCAGACAGTATTTAGAAAGCCACCTTGTGAAATACTACAGAGCAGGCAAGAAAAGGAAAACTAGAGAGAACAACAGAATTTGAACAGTTGAATTGATGATGTATATCTTGGTATTTAAAGTCCTCAGTCATAGGTCTCATCTGGGAGAATGTGCCCACAGGTGCTGTGCTCTGACTGTAAGGTACGTGTGTTGCTGTTGTGGATTCCCACAAGGCATGAGCACAGAAATAGAGTCAGGTCACAGCTTACTCTGTGGTAACAGGTTCCTTGCCTATACCCTAAGACAAGGCTTAAGAGGCCTGGGGTTGTGGTTGTCTGCTAGCAGAATGGCAGCAGCTTAGACTACATTTATGTGACAATGACTAGAAAAGTATCTTTTAAAGTCTTAAAAGACAGTGGAGCTTTCACATTGATCCCATGTCCAAGCTTTCTAGCACATAGGGATTTAAAAAAAAAAAACAACAAACAACCCAATATGATGCCTTTCTGCATTTTTGGAGATTTGAGTTACCTATGTAAATCTCATTTAAATGTTTCTGAAAATGAGATTTTAAAGTCTGCCTTCTGTTGCAGTTATATTGTGGCACCTTATGTGTCGCAGCCCACAGATTTAGTCATCCAGCATCTAAAAATAAGTGCAAGACTGCAGGAACTACACAGAATGGTTTGAATTGCTTGTAGCTAGTTATACCCCTATAGCCAATCTCTGCAGAACCTTCAATGTGGACTTTCAGGATACAGCTAGTATTGTATAAGACTCCTTAGCAAACCCAAGAATCACTGATACTCTTTTCTCCACTCTTGGAGTAGCAGCAAGAACGGAATAGTAGGTGTCACTGCTTCCATTGCTGGGTAGTGGGAAAAATAGAAGCCACAGAAAACAAGCTACAACTCAGATAAATTTCAGAAGACCAATACGCCATTAAGCAAATGCTTGATTCTGCATTAAAAGCTTGCCATTTTTTTTTTCTTTATTTCAACGCCAGCAACTTACATGATAGTTTTAAATGAAGATAGGTCTCCAGGAACATGTCAGATACTTATTAGTCCTCCAGTGGCAAATATACATGTGGGGCAAATGAGCAATTCAGTTTTGGAATCTATTGTGGTTTTGGGATTCTTGGCAAGGTAGGTGGCTTCTTTTGGAAAGGCAAGAGCTTTTTCCACAGGGAATTAAACTGAAAACATTTATTTCTTACCAGTTAGCTGTTAAAATCAGTAGGTTTTGACATTGGAAGTGGCCTTCCCATCCACGACAGACATCTGTTGCTATAGACAGTCTAATACAGACCTGCTCCTGTAAGGCACTGTAAACAGCTGGGTCATGCACTGCAGTAAAGGTAGCTTCCACAGAACTACTTCTTCCAGATTTTGATCTCCAGATTTGTAGATGCCTATAACAGTAAAGCAGGTCTGGTTTAATTAAATTTGCTCAACCAGCTGCCAAAGACCAAATCTCTTCCTCAGCTTCATCCAAAAACCACTCAAAAGAGCACTATGTGCCTTTCACGCACACTGGCAGGTTATTGATTGCACTTGCCATCCTAAATATCTGGCTTGATTCCTCAGCACTCATCAGCACCTTGTTTTTAGTCCAAGTTGCCTACAGATCACTTATTCATCAATTGATGCCACTCCAGCTTGCATGAAGTGTCTAAGTAGTGTTCTCTGAAAACTAAATCAACAGCATTTATTTTTGAGTACTTTAAGTAATTTCCATGGTCTCTGATAGGTCAATAGGAAGATGAACAAAGACTGACCCTAATTTTGATATTTGGATCCATGGGAATTCCAAATTCTTTACTCAACCCAGTTAGCAAAGTTGAAATAACTTGGGATCCTAAGGCAGACAGAATGTTGTGTGTGTTGAGAGTGAGGAAATCATAGGAAAGATTTTTCTTCATGACTTCAACAGCATTTCAGTCAGGACCTCTAGTCTTGAAAATACATGCTTGTTGGCAGTTTACAATAGTGCCCATTGGACTTGTGAAGCTACCTCTTTAGCTTATTTCCAGTTTAAGTATTTTGTAACCTCACAGGATATTAAAATTTAAAATCAAGTATAATAATATCTGTTTCCTGCCCATTTGTCAACAAATCAGGTCTTCATGAGGCAAGCCCACAGTCAAACTGTTGACTGAGTTCACCGAGGCAATTGAGTATCCATGCATGCCTCAGTCTCTCCTAACTGCCAACAATAAAAGTCAGCTGTGTTGTTAGAAGTAAGTTTTGTACAAAATTCACCTCATGTCACTCTCCCACACAACACCTGCTTATTTTTGTAAATGTCTTTTGCTCCCTTGCTCCTAGGGACACGTGTTGTATTCACATTTGAAGTAAAACACATCAAAAGTGACTCATCCTATGCATTTTGTTTATCATTCAACTTTGGAAGACATTCTGCACTGCCCTAATTTATCATTGATATACATGACTTTATTAATTACATCTATTTCCTTTCAGATTCCCACTAGCCACACAACAGACAAGGAACAGATGCCTAATTAACAGAGGTAAGAGCATGTATATGAACACACAGAAAGACATTATTTTTCATGGAAACACACTTGTGGAAGTATATTCCATCAGAGTGCATTTACATAACAATAGAATGAAAGTGTATCTTGGAGGTCTGATTTCACAAGGGAAACTGTATATATCATACATTCTGGTTATACTATAATTTTTTTTTCAGGTGTCAACCTATTCTTGTTACTGCAGGGCAGATATGCAAGCAGTTAGACACTTACCTGACTTGCAGATACTGTTGAAGAGAGCTCCCACTAGTCACTGCAACTAATTGACCTTATGCAACTAAAAGCTGTATTAAAGTGTGGTCCTACATACTGATTGCACATGCAGTAGCAAACATATTGAATATCAAAATAAAGTTGAAAAGTATAGATGCAAGGATGTGTCCAGAAATGCTGATTAACAAAGCGACCAAAGGTCATTTAAATGCTGAAAGATTTACAGGTGACGACACCATCTCCACAAATGGCAGAAATTTCTGATGTTCCTTTAGCAACAGCGAGTTTCTTTGTTTGGTGTATCTAATGAGATATTTAATAGTTGGGGTTGTTGATTACTGCTTGCTAACTGTGTTCTTCCATGTATATCTCATAGCATTTTTTAAACCGTATGCCTACTTTTCAATTAAACTTGATCAAAGTAAATAAATCTATTTCACAGCATTCATTTGGGGCTTGGGGAGGATCAGTGATTGGTTTTCTGTTGTTTTTTTGGTTTTGTTTTTTAACATCTATCCTGAGAACAAACTTACCAGAAACTGAACTTATATCACAGCTGAGGTTGAAAACTTCATGAGTTGTCTTGCAATCATTCTGAGAATAGGCTAGAGGGAAATAATCACCTGGAGAATTTCTTATTTTGCTAGTCCCTCTAAAAATAAAGCAGACATGCAATCTTTCTTCTGCATGGAAGGCTGATTGCCATTAAAAGTTTAAGTCTGGGAACAAGGATGTCTGCATTCTATTAATGCATGTGCAAAGCTTTACCTTGAGATCTTTTTAAAAAATCTCCTGTCCCTTGGTTTTCTTAGGTACTGAATTTCTTCAGTTTGTCGATCTCTGCATAAACAGTCTGCCAAATAGCTCCAAAAGTCAGAGCTAGACTTTCTTCTTCAGTTTCCCTTCCTTCAGATGAGTTTAGGACCTGCAAGTTTCAAAATTGTTTTACCATTTTAGATATGAGTAGTATTTCTAATTTTTCTGTAGTAGAGTTTTAAAATGGATTAAATAATATTTATTCACAGTAACAAAATTATTCAATTTACTCCTAAAGACAAACATAATTTTAAAGGTGCTGCTAGCTAAGTTACTTTGATTTAATTTGCCTCTCCAGCTTTTTGAAGTAGGGGGAATGACATGTCATACTGTTGCAACATGGGGTTTGTGGCATTGAAAATGAGTAATCTTCAATGAGGTCTTTTCTGCCACCCTTCTCTCATGGAAAGGAGAAAAGGGGAGAACAGTTGCTCCATGCGAGAGTTGTGTTTCCATGTCTTATTTCTGGAGCCACTTGTCCTCCTGCTCACTGGAGTACAGTTCTCACACCATGAAACTATTGGTGCCTCCTCTGCTCCTCTAAACTACTTGTTCAGGGTCCCCCCCTCCACCAAAGTTCTCATAAGACTCAAAAGATTAGTCTTATGGCATGAGAAATTCTCACTCCTCCTTCAATGGGCAGCTCAACTCCTACATGGGCTTTCCTAACTGAGCCACTTCCTTGAGTGGAGCTGAAGTCACCTACGCTAAACGGGTAAAAAGGATTTAAGAGTTAAAAGCTCTGAAGATAGAGAAAACAATTATAAAAAACATGGTAATAGCAGAGGTGCTTATGAATTGCAGATTGCAAAAGGGATATGAATCACTAAAGGGGGGAGAGGGAATTACCCCTGGGATCAGATAGATCTCTGCCACTCTTAGAAAATTGTTATGTGGGAGAGAGAAGGTGGGAGAACTTGCAAAATGCAGTTTATCCAGCACACTTAATAAATTATGTTTATGAACTCCCCGCACTAAAAATCAGAAGTTCTTGTCTTCTGCAAAGTATGGTCTTTCCATAGCTTTCTTGCTGTTTTCTTTCATCATATTGGTTCAGGGGCCTTAGAATACCATAGCACTAAATGGACTAGTATTTAAAAAGCAGAGTTTATGTTGAAGCATACATGCCACAGCTTTAAAGTAGGAGAGTGGCCCTAGCAACTTGGTTGCTAGAAAAAAAACTTGATGGTTTAGAGGTTGGGTTTTTCCTTCTCTGTTTTACACCACTTTCAATGATAACATATTAACAGAAAAATAACAGACCTGGGAAGGGAATATTCATTTACCCACATGGAGTGGAAAACATGTATTTAAGGCAAAATTCTAAAATCTCGTGAGAAAACTGACTTCACACCTGAAATCTGTGCTTTCAATACAAAACCAATACAATCAAGTCTTTTTTTTAAGACTCCAGTATTCTTTCTGTTATGTTATGAAATATTAAGTTATGAAATACATTCAGTGATGTACACAACACTACTGTGTACACCACTTAGGAGAACTGGAACTTTCTTGTAAAAAAAATAAGTGCCTGAAGGCAGATCACTTTTTTTAATGACCAATTGCAGGGACATTTTTCACTATTCGATACCAAAAAAAAATGTAATTGTAAATTACATTCAAAAAATACATTTATTTTGTTAACATCCTGACTCTCCAAACAGTTAAGCCTCCAACTCCCATGCAAAGTTCTTAGCTGTGTTGCTCATGTGTACCTGTAGATCATCTCTCTTTCCCTATGCAAGGTGGGGGAGGAGAGTAGCAGTAGAGATCCACGTGGTGGATCTGGAGAAGCAGACTGTGATTTTGATTCTCATACTCATTTCAACAAATGCAGTGTTTGGTGTCATGCTAAACAATCACAACCAGCCTATTGAATAATAATTTTTCATTATTTCTTGCAGTGCAATTCTTCAGCCATCTATGCATCAGCTTCCTCTGCAGGGTCTCCCACACATCTCGAAGCCTCGGGCTCCAGTGCTCACTGTGGTGATAAGGCTGTGTGATCACCATTGCATTTTTGATTTTGGGATCTCTCACCTGGGCCAGCTCTGGAAGAAACCCACTATCGCTAAAGCAAATTAATAAGATTTCTTCTAAAGTCAGCACTGAATTTTACGTTTCTTCTTTGGCAATATTTTTTTTTTCAAGATGACAGCGGAAGATTTATATAAAGATATATTGTCTGCTTTGATTAATTATTTTTCAACTTATTTCAATTTTTCCATAATGCTTGAGAGTATTTTAAACATAGATTTTAGGCACAGAAGAGGAAGATAATTAAAAGTTATTAAGATTATGAAGTTATAATACATAAAATTAAGGGTTCATTTTTTGTTAGACATTTCTGTATAAACTTTGTATAAATTTGTCTTTACTAGGAATAATTGTACTCCATCAATAGTTTAAATAATTGTACTCAAAGTAAAGCTAATTTCTAAAGTCAAGCCATGTAAATCAGTACTAATTATCTACTAATGCATTAAAGTGATTACAAGTATGAGATTTAAGAGGAAATTGCAATTTTATTAAATAAAGTTGCCTAAGGTAAATTATACCCAGAACAAAACCAAGAATCTTTTCTACTGCATTTACACAGCAAAAGCAAAGGGATAGATATACATAATGGTCTGCATTCCCACAGTAATATACTCCAAAAATTAAGTGAGCATGGGATGATACAAGAAGATTTGCTCCATCTCATATGCAACCTGCAGAGGGTATAAGAGAATATTTTAACTTTCAGGTAAGTAGGAGCTTAAAATAGACTTCCCCCACCATAGTTATTTGAGTTTTGCACAAGCCTTCTTAAAAAGCAGGTAAACATGCTGTTAGCCAAAACTGCTTCCATAGAGATTTTAATCTTTGCTAACCTCTCAGCTGTGTGTTATTCGCAGACATCTTTAGGAACATGAATTGTTCATAACAAGCCTCCCCTCAAGTTCTCAGTAGTGTTGAATCTCTGCTTTGCGTATACTAAGAGCTGCTTGCACTTAAACTGTAGTTATGAAAAACTGAAAACTACTTATAATCAGACTCTCTTAAGTATAAGTAAGTTTTGTTTCTTAACTGCATGTTAGTTTGACACCCAAACTTGGAAAAGAGGAGTGGATTTGATGGCAATGTTTAGGAGCCTTAAGGGTCATATTATTTTTCCAATTTCAACAAATTTTTGTGCCAAGAACCATTACAAATAAAGCTAAGCCAAAAAGATAATGTTGGGATTTTAAAATAATGACAGAATCTTGCCAGTCTGTATCCCACATATAGCTTCAGGCTAATTAAAATTCTATTTTAAATGGGTTGATTAAACATTTTCAGGAAATAATCTGTTCTCTAGGGAAACCCTCCATTCCTGGTAGAAACACTCCCACAAATACTGCAGATGTATTGCTATGAAGTCATAAATATTCAGTGACTGCTGTATTAGTGTGGCAACACAGCTTTGCATTCTGTACAAAGCCTTCTCTTGAGCTATTTGAATCACAGCAAAAGCCTTGAACTAAGGCTGTTGCCCTCCCTTAAGAGTTTCCTCCCCCCAAAATACATTTATATTCTCATAAACCTAGCCAGTTGATGTATCCCCTAGTAAGCACTGCTGAGGAGTCGACATATAAATTGAAAAGAGAATACAAATCATAAAAAGTTTCTTCATGCTGGTACCTGGTGTCTTTTCTGAGGTTTGCTGCTTGTTTCTGTAGCAGAGGAGATGAAGGGACCTTCCTAGGGGTGGGAGTAGTGCTCACAGACCGCCAGACAGGATCCAGATGCTCTCTGTGCTGTCAAGTCAGAGGCAGTAGCACAGTGGCTTCTTTGCACCAGTGAGAGGGCATCTGGAAAATGTAAAGGTTTGAAGTCCATGGCAAAAATTTAACAAAACGTGAAATTTAAAAAACAATAAAGCACAGAAAGTTACATCAAGGAAACCTATGGGTTTCCTAGGGAAAAGAGTGTAAGAATAAAGCAACAGTGCCAAATATGGGTAGGAACCAGCATGTAGTTCCCCTCAGGAAATAAAGGATTAAAAAAAATGATGTGCTTCATTTATATCTGTACAAGTATTTTCATCTATAATGCATGGTATAATACTTCACACTTTCCAGCTCAGGGTACTTTAGGATCACTCATAACAAAGCAGCTCTTGTTCTCTGCTTTTGCTGCTTCACTGAAGCACGGCTCTCTGTGTACCAAGTACAGTAGTGCCAGTGTTACAGGTTTCATCGGTGTCCAAGCATAGCACCAATTCCAGCTGAGAACACAACCACAGAATTCCCATTTACTAAAAAGTGAAGCACAGAAGAAGCTATTGCCTTCCTATAGGGTAACTGCAACAAAGAGGATTTTACAATTTTAAAAGCCAAATTCAAGCCCCAGCCACATCAGTGAGATTTAAAAGGCACAAAGCTTCAGTTAGTTAGACTTGAACAGGAAGGTTATGAGAGGACAGGCAGATGAACTTCGGGCTAGCCCTCCCAGCCATCACATTCTCTTTTTTTTTTTTTCCCATTTTTTAAATCTCCCTAGAATTTTCTAAGGCTGTGTCATTCCCTAAGGCAGCAAGTGCACATAGTTTTTGGCAGACACAATGTCTCACTGTTGCACAATAGAAGTGTAACAACAGTAAACATTTAAACTAGCTAAAGCTGTCACTGAAACAACTTTAATCTTGAGCCCTGTCATACAAAAGGCAATAGTATTTTTTCAGTCCCTGCAGCTGGGACAGCTATTTTTGCCACTGTCACAGAAGCACAGCTATGCAGAGTTCAGAGTAGTCTCAAAAGGATGCAAGAAATCAATGGGGAAAACAGGCAGTGTCACTTTAATGAAGAAATACTTTTGTTACACTATAGACTTGCTTGCTTTTGTCACTCTGATCTTGATCTGAGGGTGGATTTAACACAAATAGATTAATATCTCCTCCGACTCCTGGTATTTTAATATAAAAAAACAAACCCACACAACACTCCACCAATACCCTTTCACTGTCTTAACTGTCCTGTATCTCAGATCAATTGTTGCTAGCATTCAAAATCTGACAAATTTTGTTATCCATGACAACGCAATTTCTATGGTATGAAATTCCATAAAGGCTAAGCAACAAGTTGAGAAAAAGGCTTTTGTTAATTTTTTTTTTTTGGTTCACATACATACAGAGGATTCCCACCCACTCACGTATATTCTGAAGCAGCCAGCCAAGGAGAAATGAAAGGATGGATGCTTCTTTTGCTCCACGTCCTCTAAAGGGAATTTCTGAATCTCGGTGTAGTAAATTATGTGCAAGCTACGAGTAAAATTATTATACTTCTGCAAAAATAAAAACATCTGTTCCCCACCCCTCTCATGTTCAGTATTCATGCTCTGTTTTCTGCTGCAGGATTTCCCCAAAGCACGCCAGCAAATTTCAGATACATTTATATAAGCAGACATCCTTACACCAAGGAAATCCTGAAGTTTTGCTAACCAAGTATGTTACTAACATGAAACATCAACAAATGTCTGTTTAGCAGTGCACGTATGATTAAGCAAAGCACAAGAGTATGAAAGCCTAGGAGAGCACGAGATGTCTGTTGTGGGTGCTCTAAAACATTACCTTCGTTGTAAGCTAGGAGATTCATGGATTGATCAAGCAAAATAACATCTCTCTACCCTTCCAGCTCCCAGTGGAATTCCATTAGACTTCAAGTGGTTATCTGTTCAAAAATAAATATCTTAAACATTGTGCCATCCAAGAGAAAGAAAACAGTACAAATAGATTGACAGTGAGCGTAGTTACATGCAAGCCAAAACTCATGTCAGGATCCTGACCTTGAAAGGGGCTTGGATGGACTGGCTGACTGACCAAAACAAGCCTTATTACAGCAGAGGTTTCACTGTGTCACCAGTGCTCAAAGACTGTCCACTTTTTGCTGAGGTAATTCAGATGTAGCCTGTCATCCATGAGGGTGCATCCGTGGCCTTGCTGGATGTTCACCCTATAAAGAAAAAAATACTTGCAGCATTTCAACAGCAGTTTAATATATAGCAGAAAGAGAATAGGACTTAACTCCTGCCTGTACTTTAATAAAGAAGCTATAATCCTTGCAGGAAAGTAAATGGTGCTGAAGATACATATCAGTCTTGCTAGGAAGCCTCTACTGTGATAAGAGCAGGAGCAAAATTACAAGAGTTGTCCTGGCAGTCCTTGAGGGGGAGGCAGGACCACGTAGACTGGTTGTTCATCCTTTTCACTTACTGAAACCAACATCTGTCCTGACAAATTTCAGCACTACTGAAATGCAACTGTGAAGTGAATAATCCCAGAAACAGGCCCTGAGACAATCCACCAACAAGCGAGGTGGGATGTATTCACTCTCCTCTCACTCAAGACACACTGGGCTGCAGTAACTGAAATTAAGAACTATATAAAAAGAGCAGAGAAGAGTTTATTCCAGACAGAAAGCGGTCCTAGGAAAAGGACAGTAAGCTTACACCAGACTCCTACTACAAGTCAGAAGACCAATATCAACATTATTGCCAGCTCTCAATAGTTACTCCAAACGCTTGGATGAGCCAGTTCTTGCAGATGAGAAACCCCAAGAATAAATTAGCCAGGTCTCAGCTCTCCTCTACAAAGACCTTGTACATGCAGACAGCATGGGTTCAACATAGCGAAAAATACATTGAGACTGCCCAACACGGGTGCTTCCTTGCTTGGTATGGCATGAAATGCAAAGCAGAATTAAAAATTGAAAAACACATATATTACATCTGCAAACAATTGTGGCTAAGTGACCTGAGATATTTGCTCATTTGGGATACCTAAGCCACATTAGTTGTGTGAAAAAAGTGAAACCACAGGTAGAAAAATTTGCCAACATAAAATGTTTCCTGTTGCCATTTATAAAAAGAATGCACCTAACCTGGTGAAAGGGGGTGGGGGGCGAAAGCATGTAAAAAACAGTGTTTTTAATTGCAAGTAATCAGGTTCGTTCATTGTAACGATAAGGTGAGTCATTATGAATCTCTGGTTTTACTCCTAGAAGAAGGCAAGCCAGACATTTCACTGTGGGGCATTAACGTATGAAGCTTATTTGGGTTACAGCAGCTCTTCAGAAAGTAACCTTGGACTCAGTGCACTTCAAGGCAAGACACACGGCTGGCACACATCACTGCTGTTGACTTAGGTTACAGGAAAATCCATGTGCCTTTGTCTGGAGAGGAGCACCCACGTACAAAATACGCAGGACCCCACTCACAGCTTAGATTTCAATCATACTAAGAAGACGAGAATCAGGGACTGTGAAGTAGCAGTATGAAACCAATCAAACGGCATTGATGCAAGCAAATACACCTCTGTCTCAGATTTTTATGTGGGTAAGTTTTTATACCTTTTTTCACTTAAGTGTAGTGGCTCTTCAACTCCAATTCTACACATCCAAGGAATGTAGACATCTAAATGAGCTTGGGAATACCACAGCTGAAAGTGAATACCAGGAAGTTATTCATACAGCACACAGAATTTTTGCATTAAAGTCCTTTTACACACATAGGGATGCTTCAGGGCGTCCTTTGTATTCTCCTATGCCACAGAACTGTTGTGAACAAAATTACAATACAGGTGGCAGGGCATTCAAATATAGTTTAAAAAAATAAATAAATCAAGAACCATGTAAGTACCAGTGATTATGCCATGAGTGCAGGCTGCAGCTTAGCCTAATAATTCCCCACTGGCCAGTAACCAGACAAGCAAATGCCAGCAGCCTTCTCACTGCAAAACAGAGCCCACATTGCCTATCATTCTCCCAAGTCATAGTTTTGGGCTCACAGCATGAAGACACAGCAAGGAGAGACACATACTGCTCTGGTGAAGGAGATGGAGACTGGGGAATAATTATGTAAGGATTAAATCGCACCGTTAGTTCAAAAGGTAAGTCTTCATTTAAACATGTCTTCAAAACCTCAATCACAGCTGGTACAGCCAACAACTTACATTAGTATTCTATTCTAGGGTGGATTCAGTCAATCTGTAGCCACAGGATACAATAAATTAAGCTGGTGCAATAAATGAAGTTCCTGATGCTATCTATACCGATCAATTAAAACCCTTTGGAGTCCAACAAGCTGCTTCATCAATATCGACACCATTAAAGACAGACTTTTTCCAGCCCTAACACACCAAAAACTTTTGGAGTGATATTAACACACAGATGATGCACAGGTACTACATGGAAAGATAGGAAATGCAGCACGTATTTTATTTTGCACAACTTTGACAGCCTTCCTCTTCTGATAGTTTCAATCTTGTTTAACACATCAGGCCCAAGGGTGGGGCAATTGCCCTGATAAGAAAGACTGATCAAGAACTGATGAGACCAAAACAGGAGAGAAACTTTTGCCTCAGCTCTAAAAAAAGATCCTTCTCTCCTTGATCCATCTAATGAGTTTTAAGTCGCTTTTACGCCATACCTGACTTGCCTTAGTTTAATAAAGGGAAGCTAAAGTCACACTAAGATAAATCCATCTCCTGTGGCAAAAATGACTGAAGTATTTTTATTTTTTGGAATTAGACACCTGGAGTAACAGCAGAATGAAAGGAAAGAAAGGGGCAGCAACATTCTCTGGCCAGAAAATTTCATTGCCGCTTAAGCACTGCCACATCATTTCTTATTTTCTTCTGCCCACCTATGTTACAAATTCACAACGTGTGAAACCTCTGTAAAAGACGTCTCAGGGGAAAGATAATATTATAAAACTTTTCAGGCAGTACTATTTCTTTTCTAGACACTTTTTGTTAGTATTTCCTGCTAAGTGAACTCAAACACTGAATTGGTTTGCCAGCACACAGTATGCATTTTCTCCATCTTTTTTGTCTGCTTGTTTTGCACAAGTGTCATTAATGTCATCTTGTATTTGATTTCTGACTGTCAATTTAAATATAGTTTCTACTTCTTTTGCCAATTTTACATACTAGATGTCAGATTTGTGTCTAATCCTATGCCTTGCAAACACACACAAGACAAACAAAACTGCACACTGGAGGCATTTCAGAGTAAAAACACATATTGTTTGCAAAATTAAGCTGAGATCAGAATTCTGACAAAATGAGCTCTCTAGAGCATGGGTCAGCTTCCCACGATAGTCTTTGGAAAAGCTACACTTCTGCTCCTACAATTCCTAGCTCACCAAGCATCAACTATTTTGAAGCTCTAAGTAACACTTCCTACAGCCCAGTGCTGTAAGTACTGACTGTTTTGTCTTGTAAGGACAGCAAGTGTAGTACTATTTTATAAAACAAGGTAAGCAAATAATTTTCTGGATCCTCCTCCCACATGAGACAAGATAGCTCAACCCCAGCATGGGAGTTGGTGTTTATATCATAGAAGCATCAGGTTGGAAAAGACCTTTGAGATTATCATACCTACCCACTACTAAATCATACCCCTAAGCACTTCATCTACCTGCCTTTTAAACACCTCCAGAGATGGTGACTCAACAACCTCCCTGGGCAGCTTCTGCCAGTGCCTGATAACCCCTCTGTGAAGAAATTTCCTAATGTCCAAACTAAACCTACCCTTATGCAGCTTGATGCCATTCCCTCTTGTCCTATCACCTGTCACTTGGGAGAAGAGACCAACATCCACCTTACTACAACCTCCTTTCAGGGAGCTGTAGAGAGTTATAAGGTTTCCTCTCAGTCTCCTCTTCTCCAGGCTAAATAACCCCCATTCCCTCAGCCACCCCCAACAAGACATTGTCCAGCCCCTTCACCATCTTCATTGTTTTTCTCTGGACGTTCTCCAGGACCTCATTGTTTTTCTTATGGTGAAGGGCCCAAAACTGAACACAGTATTCAAGATGAAGCCTCACCAGTGCTGAGTACAAGGGCAGAATCACTTCCCTGGTCCTGCTGGCCACACAATTTCTGATATGATATTCACGGTGTTGGAATATTCCCTCACAGTCTTCCAATTCTGGCCAATCCGGAGCAGTGACTGAGCCCTGATCGTTAGTCCCCACTTAGAACCAGCATTAATTGAATGAAGGCTGAAATACAGGGACAAATAGCTGATGTTTAAATGGTAAGAATGTCATATCTTCCTGTTTGCAGCACAAATCGCCTAACACTTCAAAGATGAGATTTAACTATTCTAAATGTTATGTCCGCAATCACAGTACTGTCAGTTAGTTATCCAGGCCTGATGGTCATTATCACCCCAAGATTCTTAGTTTCACAGGGTGACTGCTCTCTAATTCACCTGTGAATGTAAGTCTGGCTTCCACCAAATAGCCAAGATTTATGGTCAAGCTTGTAAAAACTCATAATTTGAAGTGTTCATGACACTACAGAAATAAAAGCAGATATTTGACCTGCACAGCCAAACTGAAGACAAATCGAAGTCCAACCAAATTCTGTACAGTTATAGCAATCTCCACTTCTCCAAGCTACTTTAAACAGCCCTCTTTCAGCAAAATACTGGAACAAAATGCAGTGATAGTCCTGATGAGACATGTGAATTGAATTACATGAGTAAGCATGTGTGCATATTCCTGTGGTACCAACTCGAGGCTGAAAAGAAACTGCTTTGCCATTGGGAGGAGATTATTTTAGTTCACTGACCAGGTTAGTAACTCTGAGGCTACAAAGCAAACCACAATCAAGAGTGCAAGGTACCTTTATTTTTTTTTTTTACAGGCAGTTGACAGAAGGCATTTGAGATACTGTACTGTTTTCTATAGAATACCATATTAGCATTAACAAAAATGAAGGCTAATAAGATTAGATAGGGTAGGACTAGAGCAAGTTACACACTATGAGAAAGCACACAAGTCCCCTAGCTCAAAGGGAGCCACAGGATAACGTTTGTCTCTCTCCTACTCTACCTTGCTCAAATGCTTTTTTTATCTGTATGAACAGCTCAGCTTAGCACTCCCTCCTCCCTTGATTCCCTCCCACCTTATCTTCGTACATGCCTTGAGGAAGAAAATATGATATTCCACCCACATACTTCCTTCTGGTTGGTTGCCTAACCAGAAGGCCATAAAGGACATGCTTCTCCCCATCGCATGCCTTTTGCAGCCACACAGAGACCGAGTCTTTTTTTATTCTCCCTTAAATTTCTGCAAGCCAACTAGAGCCAAACCAAAACACAGCCCAGAGAGAAACCAGTTCAATAGTGGAAAACTTTTTTTTCTGTGAACAGGTCACGGTTATCATCAAATTGAACGTATTAAGAAACTTCTATGCAACTGTTTTGCTTCACTGACCTAATCTGTTTGCTAAACACTTTGGTGTTTAGTATATCGGAAAAGCCCATAGTTAGTTGCATGCTAAATTTCACGCAGCTGAGCTCCAAGCTCTTCTTATCTAGTAGCTTTCCATGGAGCATTAAGTTAACTGAGATTCCTTGCACTCACCACAGGAGCTGCAGTTTATTTATTCAGGAAATTCAAGCACGCTTTGAAGAACACTGCAAGCCAGGGCATTTTCCCCATTCCTAAAGAGAGCAGAGAAACAAAAGTATGCCCAAGACAAAACCACATTGAATTCAGATGGCTGGGGGAGTAAAGAATCTTCAATCCCCTACTCACTTGTATACATCATTGTAAGGAACATATTAAAGTGGTGGGTGAGCCAATTTCAAGCCTTCTCTTTCCACCCACAGCTTTTGTTGCATTTACCTCTGTTCAATCATTCATTCATGCTCCCTCAGCCATTCACCCACACATACTCCTTGCTGACAGCCCAGCTGCACATACGCATTCAGAATTACAGTAATGGCTTTTGTGATTCTAGTATTGAGAGAATAGGAGAAGCAGGGGGAGAGCAGGCTCTGAAAGGCTGTACAAGAGAGACTGTCGCACGTTCACCTCACACACATGTGATGTGCCAGTGTTCAAGCTAACAGATGCCAAGCCACTGAAACAGCCCCTGGGGCTATTTGCAAGAACAAGTAGTTATTAATTTTAGATCTGGAAGTAGCATTAGTAGCCATCAAATATGGAAAGTGGGGTTTTGAAAGAAGGTGAAGGCAGGTGAAATTCAAGAGCTTGAAGAGTTCAGCCTTAATAGCCATGGAAATGACAGCTTCCCATTACAGTTTGAGTTGGAGGTGCCCCTGCTCACCCAGAAGACTCATCATACAGGAATACTGGGACAAGCTACACCATCCTTTCAAGAGGTAAAGGTAGCTGCCATGTTCTGTGTGCTCAGCTGCAGGCCAACACTGCCATTTGCCTCACCAGTACTGCAGAGAAGACAAGCCTTCCACGGCTGAGCTGAGAGACGCACACTGAATGTCTTGCTCTTCCTAAAGCAGATACGTGCTGACAGCACCTCTGCTTCTGCTCCAGGGATTTTGTTGTTCAACAGGCCAGCTATAGCCCAAGTGCGTGACCAAGGACAGGCAAAGGGAGGATATACCTCTTCTCCTTCTGAGCATCTTTTCTCTGCCATAGCCCCAATCCCACCACCTGAGTGAGAAGTATTTCTTATCCATGTGATAGGCTAAGCCTGGATATGCTTTTCCTTGCCACTCCATCCTCAGGAAAGACTGCTGACAACTATTGTACTGGAGTCAGATAGGGATGAAACATGAATGCAAATTAACCATTGCCTCTTGTGTTACGTTGTCCTGCTCTTCTCTCACCCAGAACAGATGTATCTGGCTTTGTGGTAGGTTGACCCTGGCTTGGACACCAAGTGCCCACCAAGGACACTTCCCTCCACAGCTGGATGGAGAAAGCAAAATACAACAAAAGGCTTGTGGGTTGAGATAAGGACAGGGTGCAATCACTTGCCCATTACCATAACAGGTAAAACAGACACAGTTTGGGGAAACTAGTTTATTTATTACCAATCAAATCAGAGTAGGATAATGAGAAATAAAAACAAATCTCAAAAACACCTTTGCTCCATACTTCTCTTCTTCCTAGGCTCAACTTCACTCCAAATTTCTCTACATCCTCCTCCAAGGAGCACAAGAGGATGGGAATGGGGATTGCAGTCTGTTCTTAACACCTTGCCTCTGCCGCTCCTTCTTCCTTCAGGGGAAGGACTGCCCTCACTCTTCCCCTTCTCCAAGGTGGGGTCCCTCCCACAGGAGACAGTCCTCCATGAACTTCTCCAGTGTAAGTCCTTCCCACAGGCTGTTGTTCTTCACAAACTGCTCCAGCGTGGGTACCTTCCACAGGGTGCAGCCCTTCAGTATTCCAGCGTGGATCCCCCACAGGATCACAAGTCCTGCCAGCAAATCTGCTCCAGCATGGGCTTCCCACTGGGCCACAGTCTCCTTCAGGTGCATCTACCTGCTGCAGCATGGGATCCTCCATGATCCGCGGGGTGGATATCTGCTCCACTGTGGACCTCCTGCAGGAGGTCAGCCTGCCTCACTGTGGTCTTCACCACGGGCTGCAGGCGAATCTCTGCTCTTGTGCTTGGAACACCTCCTCCCCCTTCTTCAGGGACCTCAGTGTCTGCAGGGTTGTTTCTCTCACATATTGTCACTCCTCTCTTCTCCAGCTGCAATTGCTATTGCACAGGGATTTTTCACCTTCTTTAACACGTTACCCCAGGTGTGCTACCACTATCACCAACTGGTTCAGCCTTGGCCAGCAGTGGGTCTGTCCTGGAGCCTGCTGGCATTGGCTCTGTCAGGTGGTGGAAGCTTCTAGCAGCTTCTCACAGAAGCCTCCCTTGTAGCCCCACTGCTACCAAAACCTTGTCACACAAACTGAATACAGCCTCTACCTTATTCAGGAAGAAAAAAAATCTATCTCATTTAAGAAGGAGGCCTAGGTCCAGGCATTCCCATCTCCATGCATTCCACTTCACGGTGTAATAGAAGGTCATTACTAAAGAAATCCAATATAAAAAATTTTTAAGAGACAAAGCAATCATCTTCTACAGACACCATTAGAATTATGATACCTGGGCACATCCAGGCCCACTCTTTTTCCCCCTACACTGTTTTTCTGGCAGCATTTCTTTTTCCCCTTAGGGTTCAAGATAAACTTCAAGACTGTATGGTTCTGCCTCATACAGCAAAGAATCTAGCCTGACCCAGCTGTGAGCTACACAAACAGCCCTGCAAGCAGTATTTCAAGCTCTCAAAAATGAACTTCATGAACTTGGGCATTACCAGCATGACATGATATACACAGTGGCAAAGGGAAGATATAATGGAGCACAGACATGAAGCATAATAGCCGGAATGCCATAATTCTCTTACTTTATCATCATTTTTTTGACAGTTTATTACCTCTTCAGGATGAAACCCGCAACCTCTTATCAGCTGGTGTGCTCAGTTGATTGCAGTGACACAGACTACAGCAAACTCTCCAGCAACCAGACTGTAACAAACCCTGTTGCTGCTACAAATTGAAACTTCCATTTTAAATCTATTTGGTTTTCTCAGTATATATTAGTTTCTTATGAATCATTGTAACTCAGTGTAGCAGAGGTGCTGGATTACAACTCAGCTAGACAACCAGCACAGAACATGAAGACTGTATAGCAACATCGTATGGAAAGCATGGAAAAATGATGATGAAGCAAAGGCTTTCAACACCAGATGGATGAAAGCAAGCTTTTAAATTCTAGAGACCATTAAATAATGAGGAGGAAAGAGAAGGATGCCTCTGCTGTTAAAGCAGCAGCCAAGACCTGGGCAGCAGAATGCGTTATCCTAGGTTATCAATTCTTGCATGTGGCTTATATATTGTGTATATTGTGATTGTAAGCTGCCAAGTGCATTTTTGGGGGGCTGGGGTGGTGGCAGCAGTGTAGCTCCCATCACCCTGATACAGGTGCATGCATATAACACCCGTGAACGCTTTCCTTGTTATTAGTACTATCCCAGGGGATGAGAAGGCTAAGCTCGGAGATTCATTCCAAATCTAAGCAATGTACTTGGAGCCCAAATGACGTGTCTGTCCTCTAACCCGAGTCCTTTGATCACATACCAGCGATTCAGGCACACTCCATGGCATCAAACCCTGGGTGTATTGTAGGAAGGATCAAATGCCCAATTGCAAGGGATTACAGATGCAACACCTAAAAGTTTTAAGCTGAGAAGCCAGCTGTTGTAAGGTCCACAACAGTTTGGAAATCCAGCCTTTGCAGGCCTTATTCAGCAATTACCTGTTTTCACCTAACTTCTAAAAAGCATAGAGCTACTAAAATAGGAAGCAAATATGAGCAAGGCTAAGACTTAAGAGCATTACAGCATATGCCAGATGTCTTGTTCACGATAGAGAGTATCAGAGAGCTTTAACAAAGTGGGTTAAAAGCTCCTTTTTTGGCTATTCTACCTTAAATCATTTAGTCGTTGCTGTGGTGTGTGGCACTTCTTCAGCTCCACAGCCGGCTGCACTGCAAGGATGGGTGGACTCATCTAATCCATAACTACTGCAAGGCTGCTTGAGTCTAACTCCTGGAGTCTAGCTTTTCACTGTGAAATGCATCTAACAAATACAAAGTATTTCTTAGCAGTAGTAGGGGACCAGATGCTTTAAGATATTTAAATAAATGAGGCTCAAAAGCTCTTTATTTTGTAACCAGTGTTGCCAGTAATTAACATGTTCTAACAACCCAGCCTTGTGTTAATTTCTTTGAGCAGACAAAGAACATTACTTTAACCTACACTGTTTGTTCATAATTTTTAAACTGATACTTCATAAGTTACTCTAGGACACAACAGCCACTAGAGATCCAACATAAATGTGTTGGTTTTTCTTAAATATCCACAACCTAAGGAGAACAGGCTTGCATTAAAAGTAGCTACTCATTGTTCTCACAACAAAATGTGAATTAACACAGCAACTTCAGTAGCTGTGCTAGCAAATTATTTTATTCACACAACTGCATTGGAGTAAAAACTGGCAGAGGCCTGCCTTGCCATAGAAGACTGTGCCATTGAAGGCCATTTTAATGGTTGTATCAGGAGAACTCGGATGTATGCAATATTCAGGCAGGGTTTGGGGAAGTGGCGAAAGAGTTTGAGGGTTTGGGGTTTTTTTTAAAGCATTAATATATTAGTAAGCGTAGTACTCCAGCAGTACTCCAGGGAGCAAAAACCAGGACGGTTGATGCAAGAAGGTCTCCTGATCTTAAGATCTGCAAGGTAAACCCTAGAAAATACTTAAATTATAAAGAAATGGAGAAGGATCACCTCAGCAGATGTATCTGCATCTGTCAGTCCTGATACTGGTTGTAGAAGCATAATTTATGACTAACATTTTAGCTGATTCATTATCTGGATGAATGCTAAGGTTAGCAAAGAACGTATCTGCTCAACGTTCTTTCAATTTGGGCAAATTGGTTTTGATCAATACTATTCTCACTAATAAGAAACTCTTTATTTGGCATCACAGCATAGTTTCAGCTTCTTGTCAGATTTGTGTTGGAACGGAATGCTACTTCAGTTACTCTTATCCAAAGTGCTTGCACTGCCTGCCTAGAATGCAAAATACAGGCACCTCGCTGCTTGTCCAGGTCCCATCTACAGATAAGTGTGGTTAATATACACATATTAAATGTATTATTGCATATACATTAAACATGGGTAGAGCTAATTGTACTGTGTGAGGCAGCTTAGCAATACTGACTCCAGAGCCCTAGCCAGCTCAGGTAAGTTCTGACCAGCATTGAGGAGTAATGTGTTGATAAACCAAGTCTCCCAGTAAACCTAGAAGAAAAAGCCTGACAAGTTTGGGGACTGATGTCACAAGGTAACAAGATGCCAGGTTGAGTTCATGTTCTGAAATCAGGCATGTTTTTCTCTCCAGTTGGAAAAAACTATGCATTCTCCAGGAGCTGAAATGAGTAACTTGGGAGAAACACTTGGCAATCACCTTGAGCAGGTCAATGAGAGATTCTGCTGAGTCTCCAACTTTTGCTAAAGCATCGAGAAAACCTTGCACTGAAGTAATGATGGAGGATAAAGCTGAAAACACGTTGTTATTTATATATAAAGAACCCCATCATTGTTTCATCTTTGGATAACATGCTTTAAACCACCTCCACATATCCAGTTCTTCGCATCTGTTGTTCTTTTCCATGTCTTTCATATGCATATTATTTGCACTATGCATAATTGTGAAATACTGGGGAGAGTGTGCTGCTCCTAACATCAGAAAGTCAGGTTTGAAAAGGTAACACTGGAATATAAGATACAGAAAGCGTGAATTTGACATGTCTATTAACTGTACCTTCAAAAACACAGAAGAGTGAACCCAAAAGGCAAGCTTAATGGAAAGGAGATACATATAAATTAGTCACAGTAAGTGTTGCTAAAAATATAGTTGACACCAGGAACTCACCAGTTTAAAAGTATATTTGACATGCATAGGTAATAAAATTTACACATTCATAAAACAAACCTCAGGACATACCTCAGCCACTGGATTGGGGGAGGGCGTGTCTAAAATAGATGTTTTCTACCTATTTGCATCACAACGCTTGTGCTCCTGCATATTCTTTACAGAAGCCACAAAATTAGCCTCTGGTTATCATCCTACCTCACAACATGCTAACTCCCAGCTAACAATAGGAAAAAGCCACTTATCTCATTAACAGAGACTGTTGCACTCTGCTCTCATTTTATTGTGGAACAAGTTGTATGCGAGAAAAAAAAAATAAAAATAAGGAATTCCAAATATTTTTTCAATTCAACTACAGGATTTTTTATAACATTGCATATTATTTCAGCCCAACTTCTGAAAGATAGGATAAACTGCATTTGTAGATTAAAGTAAAATTATTAAAAAAAAATAAAGAAAAGAAAGAGAAAGAGAGAAAGAGCACTACAAGCCCTGGAAACAAATGCAAACAGTCACATGTTCTTTTGGAATCCACTGAAATGTAAGAAGTAACACATGGCTTCGTTACCAAGTATTAATAGTGCTGCGAGAGACATTTTGAAAACAGGAGGGCAAGGCCATAGATCTCCTGCCCCTGCCAAACTAGCAAAAGAAAACAAGCACTGTGGTGGCATTGCACCACAGAAGGCTCCAGAATGCCCACCTCTGCACTTTGGAAATAATGCATTGGCTACTAAATCTCTCAACAATAATCAAAGCAATTTATTGGAAGCCAAAGAAAACGCTTAGCAGAACAGCACAAACACTTCCCACTCAAAGCAAATACAGATTTGCAAGGCTACTTTGCAAGGCTCATGGGCAGAAGATGTCTACATTGGAAATTCTTTGCCATCTAATTTTCTGGGTTGTGCCCCAGAAGCAAACAAAACTGATAAATTATTACAGCAAAGCAAATTAAGTGTTGCAATGTGTGCCTGTTAAATATTAAGACTTCTGTTTCTTCTGAACTGACCTGACACATTTAAGTGATGCGTTCTTACTCATCTCTCCCTCTCCAGGACTCTATGACCTCAGGAAGCTGTTCTCACGCTGCATCTCCCCCAGAGTTAAACAAGTTTGGAAAAGGAGTATTTACTGTGGGTGAAAATGTAACTGTTGTTGACAGATGTTCTATTTGCTTTGACACGCTTCATCTACATCCCACACCCTCCGCTAAAACTAAAGGAAACATTGTATTGTTTTCACTTCAGGACTGGAAGACAGCTCCAATATCTGTTACTTACACCAAAATTGTTATTAACTTCCCTTTCAACTCCAATTAGTTTCATTAAGTTTTTGGGTATTTAGCAATTACTGTTCAAAAAATATACATACAAAAAAGTTGAGAGATCTTCTAAATAATCCATTATACATAAGATAGCTACCAGATTAATGTCATTTGTTTTAGTAGAGAGGCATTGAAGAAATTCCCTGTTTTACTCTACAACACCAAATCATACTTGTTATGCCAAAAGGCCAATAAAATCTTCAACAGGAAATTAGACTAGGTCAGTAAATATTGTCCTCTTTATAATACAGAATGTGGCTGGTTGTGTATGAAAAAAAGTTACACTTCCTGTGTAAAAGTGCTTTCAGCAAAAGCTGACATAATTCATACTCGTTTTAGCATCATTTCACAAAAGGCTTTCAAATCATGCAACATACATAAATGCAGTTCTGTTTGTATGATTTTTACAATATAACTATACCATCCCCAAATTTTTCATTTTTTGTTCCTCCCATTGAGCTTTTGCAACTAGATCAATCCTAGCACATCTGCAATCTCTGCTTTTTTATTTATGTTGTTATATTTATTATTTGTATCTTACGGCAGCACAGTATTAGAAGACACATTGCAAGCATGTTTTCCTTATAAAATGGTCTACCAAGCACTAGCTAGTACATCCATGAAAACATGTAACTGAAGACTTGACATTCCCATCTTGCACTTCACATATTCATTTGTAGTTGTTCAGTCTGGCATAAAAATACCTCTGTTTTCCTTCAATTTTAGTATTGTATACGAACGGTGAGACAGTGGTCTGTCTTCCTTCCAAATGAAGATGACAGTTCGGGGGAATTTGCCTGTTTTCAGTAGCGATTATGGATTTTACCACTAGGACAAGGTTTGTAAAGAGGTGGTCCTACAGCATTTGACTTTGATAACATGAAAACTCAGATCTTCAAAGACTACCAGAAGGTATTACACTAGAGCTGCCTGTTGGAAATGAAACTCACAGCAAGCAACTGCTGTGCTTCTCTTCAGCTGATTCACAATTCCTAACTGCTGCTTCAACTGGTGGCACATCAGGTCTCACCACATGCAGAAAGCCTACGAGATCCTTTCCCTGTTTCTTCTGTTCCCCCTTCTCAGCCCTCCTCTCCAATACTGAAATACCAGAACCATTTTTTCCCATTCACTTTCCTTCCCAGGTCAAGATAAGGTGCATTTTTGTATGCAAACTTTTCAAACCTTTTTGTGGAGAAGGGGGGCAACCATCCCGCTATTCAGCAGTACTAGAATGAAAGCTTATTTGGGGAAAAGTCATCCACTCAAAGTGCAAGCAGATTCTATTACTTTGCCTCAGAGTGGCTTCGAAAATAGGATATAACCAGTTTCACTGAAAGCAGTTTTGCTGTTGTTATCACAAGTTATTACCTACAGATGTAGTAATTTTACTTACTCTGAGAAATGAGAATAACATGCAATAAGATGGAATATAAGAAATATTTACTATAATTTAGAGCCATATGAAGACGGGAAAAAAAGATGTTCAGTTATACAGATTACACTGGTGGTAAAGGGGGTTGGTTGCTTCATTGCCATTGGTATTCCTGTCCTTCTTATCCCCTGCAGCTATTTTTTAGGTGAAAAAGATAAAGTATTGAGTTTCATGACATTCTCTTCCTTCCCTCTCCTCCCATGCCCCAAAAGTCAGCTCAGTGAATTGCCTTTTCTGGTCAAGAGATGTAATTCCAAGAGGTTCTGGAAAGGCAATTATGCCAGTAACAAGAAAAGATACTGTCTTATGCCTGCAGTCATTCCATAGATTTAACAGAGAAATAAACATAATTTTCAGCACGTTCCACCACACAAATCCCTGAACAAACTTTTCGCAACATATCCTGTCATTATTCTAAGGAAACAAAAACAAGATCTGGGGCTGCTCTTCAAAAAAAAAAAAAAAAAATCCAACAAGGCAAAGCCAACACTGCTGGAATGGTCCAGACCTCAAATAACTTTTCAGTCCAAAAACTGTTCTTCTACTTGTCAATATTAACTGTGTTAGTAAAAGACTCAGAGGATTCTTCTGCAATAACCTGCCAAAGAAGACAGATTTCTTTCCACACACACACACACACACACACCCACCCACCCCCACCCCACCCCCGTTAAAGGCTGGGGTTTTTTTTTACCTAAGGAAGTGACTAAAGCCTCAGCATCATTCTATGAGTGGTGTAGGTATTTGATATGAAAATAGTTATTTGTACTAAAGAAGTGTTACTACTGTGATCAGACTCCGCTGAACAGAGTTGTGCTTTCAGATCAAGATTGTCTGTGCCTAAAGCAATTTACAAAGGAGAAAGGAGGAGCTATCTCTGTATTCACATTAGCTACCTTCAGGAAAAAAAGAGTAAGCAATGCAAGACCAATAATACAGCATTTATTTATATGATATACACAATAATCAAAACAGATTATTTCTGCAAACGTAGATACATACGCTGTCACAATACGATCCATATTTTGTAGGTTAAAGATTTAAGTCCATTTTCAATATGTATTTAATTTTGCAACTAGTTGTCTCATTTTCTTTCACAATTTATATTTTCTCACTCTAAGATCACAGCAGATTTAAAATCAAGCACACCTAATGCTCCATTACAAAACCCAACAAACTCTCCATGTTGGAAGCATAAATGATAGCAAGTTTTATTTAATATAAAAATCCCTGCCTGGAAAAATCAGGAAAATGCCTGTATTGTATGAATATGCCTTGCCTGTTTGAGATTATAGGATGCAGCCCTGAGTGCAAGGCATCTTATTTAGATTCATGGCCCTTCAGCCAAAGCCAGGGTACTCGCTGTGTGCCAGCTCTTACCCAGCAGTAACTGAGGAACAAGTATCTTTCATTCGCCAAGCAGTAAAACCCACACAGAATAACTACCAAGCAGCAGACAACATGCTGTAAATCTATAAAGATGTTGCACAACCATCCTTTCAGAGGCAGTAGATTTGCTGGCTGTGTTTCAGAGATTTGGACTAGCCTGGATCTGGAGGAGGCCACATCATAGTACGAAGTCTCAAAAAATGGGTCTTCTCCCTGCTTGCTAGACACCCCTGGGTCAAAGGGAAGTTGGAATGAATGGTCTTAAATCATATTAAATCCCACTGCTCCTTGTAGCTCTCAGGCATCCAAGAAAAATATCGAGTTCTGGAGCAAACAAATTTTTTCTTCTCCCTTTGTGGTGTTCCAAGCCTGTCTGCACTAGTTGATAACAGAAGCCACTGAAAAAATGTAGGAAAGGGTTGGGAGAAATAATGGTAGGCACAATGGGAAGAGGACGCCACAAGAAAAGGCAATTCTCGGACAAGTCCTCTTTCCCAGGATCTTCCCTGCCATGCAAGCTCGACGCACTGAGAACACTGAAAACAAGAACTGTCCCCCTAAACCATAGACTAGGACTCAATTATCCACACAGCACTGCTCAAAAATGAAGACATCGAACTCCTGTAAGATTATCGAGGAGTAACCTTATTCCACAATCTACTCTAAGCAACCTGAGCCACGGCATTTAGCATCCTATCGAAAAGGATGGTCATACAGCAGAAGGCAGTGCTTCGAGAAATTTGCATAGATGAAGAATGGTGGCCCAAATACTGCGAGAAAATGATCAGTTCCCCAACAGCACATCACCTGGGGCACGTGGACAGCAATTAGCAAACCCATTGAACATCTGTCCCAGGACCCCTGGGACCTATCTGGGGTAACACCCACCCCAGTCCTCCTCACACAGTCAAGCATATGGGATGCACCAGGCTACAACTGGTTTTTAACAAGGGCTTCACTGAAGACAGAGTTCCTATGCCAAACCTTCTTATCAAGAGAAGTTGCTATACTCAATAAATGATTATGTTCAAAAGACTTAGAAATTGGAGAGGTGGATTTCATGTACTTCATAGTTATGATTCAATGTGATCCACATCATTACAGGGTCTGAGTCATGCCAGGCAGGAATAGGAAGGTGGTTATTGAATCTATTGCTACAGCAGTCAAAAGGTCTAAATATCCCTGATGCAAACCACACACAGGCTGCAGCTGCCATAAAAAGCCAAACTAGTTTGTTCAACAGCACACTGTTGCCTTATATAAAGCCATAAATGATGGAAAATATTGTCTTCCAGAAGTCCCATATCGCCTCTTCCACAATCTATTTGCTGCACAAAACTTCTCAGTCTCAAAGCAGTAAATGAAGTAAATACATAAATGATTAAACTCAAGTCTTCAACAACCTCATGGTATTCTTACAGTTTGCCTTCGATATTAAAAATTACCTGTGACTTAAAATGCCACCGTTTCCAGAGAAATTATTTATTTTCAGAGTCAAAGAGTCAAATTAACCTTTAGTCTAATGAAACTGAATCCACCAACACTGCTCTTTGGCAAGTCAAATTGTTCCAAAAATGCATCTGTCTGTAACAAGCACTGACTAATGGCCTGTGACTACGATACACAATCTAACTTGCAGCAGATGTCACTTTCAGGCTAACTCTAACTGAGGCCAACCCAGCCTAGAAAATTCAGATTAATGCGCAGCATGTACAAGCTCAGAATTCTGGTATGTTTGGCCTTTTCTACAGTTTCAGCTTGGTACAACACATGTGTGCATGCACAAACACACACTCACTCTAGAGCTTTCATCCATTGCAGTTGTAAAGAATATTACTCCATGCATTTATTACTTGATTGGCCAAATTTCTATAAGCATAAGAAAAAAGCTTTTTAAATGCTCCAGATTTAAGTAAAATGAATAAAAATATTTTTAGGGTTTTTTTTAACCAGGGCATACAATTATTTGTGTAGTTAGTATTGCTCCCATAATTCTTTCAGAGTAATAATTTACAAGATTCTTTCCTTGCCTTTGCAATCCAATTTCTTATTTTATCTCTCCACTTTTATTCTCTCTCCCACATGTTCCTCCCTTAATTACAACTTCAGACATTAGATGGAAAAAAATGTCACAATGAATCAGATGGTTAGTCCATGAGGTGTGATATTCTATTTAATACTGATGTCTGACTGGCAGGTCGCTTGGAAACAACACTGTGTCGCAAGTCAGCTGAAAATAAATTCACATAAGCTTTCTGAAAAATCCATTCCTTTATTTGACTCTGTAATGAATTTAACCAAAGTAAACCAAATGAAAGGCTAAAACTGCCTGCAAAAGTTGCCACATATGGGTTTTGAATAAGTGGCATTTGTCTCTTGTAGAGGCACAAGGTAACTACAAAAAAAGGCACAGCAACTGGTTACGTAGAACACATTTACACACAGAAGAAAACGTTCAACCAAAGCAAGACACTTCCTTCCCCTGTAGCCTACTGCTCTATATGCTCAGGAAGAGACTAGAAAACTATATTAAGGTTATGCATTTGTCCTGACAGAAAGTGTTAATCCCTTGATAATCCTATTTACACTGCCTTTTCAACCAGTTGCTTTTCAAGCAACAAATTCTCCTAAAGTTTCAGGGTGGTGAGAAGGTAAGCAGCAGCATTAAGTTAACTTAAAGGTCAGCAAGGTCTCCCTGAAGTCATAGGTAGTGCCGGGTTCAGATTAATCTCCGGCTGAAAAGACTTCCCAATTTCAAGTTTACAAGTTTTGAGTCTTTCAGTAGCTCTGGCCAGAAACTTCAGTTCAAGATTATTTCAGTGTTTCAGTGTCAACACCTTCCCCAAAAGAATCACACAGCTAGAGTTTTCATCTCAGATTGGTCCAAGATGCGTTTCACAAAGGAGTAAGCGTAAGGGCACTGTGGAACTAGAGCCCGTAAAATTAACTCCACGATAACTTTGCCTTTGGTTTGCATGAAGTCAGAAATCAAGCATTCCATGTGTTTTTCGAAAGCTAAAATGCACATGCAAGTAACCTAAAGTGATTAAGACATAAGAGAACAAAGACATGGATACGAATTTCTACGGGCATGCAGTTAAGACAAATATTGAGTCTTGGAGTTCATGATTCAGCAACGTTTTCTAAATACCCTGTTGTATATTCAGCGTGATCTCTCTAAAAAGATTTAGATAAACTAGGCCTTAGTGTAGCAGCAGGGTGTGTGCCTTCAATCTGTAAGGAGCTTTCACTCACCTCCACAAGAGCAAAATAAACAAGAAAGCTTATTCAAAATTCATCTTACAGATAAATGCTGTTTACTTATTTAGAAGTCTGTTCTCTCCTTCCTGCCTAGGCAGGTACTCAGCAATTTCTGCACTCCTATAATATAGTTGGAATATGTGAAGCATGAACTAGAAGATAATATTGTACATACTGTTTCTTTAGGTATTTTATGATAGATTATACTCATTAAACCTGTGATTACTGTTTGCATTTATTGTGTTCCACGGAAGAATTACAAAACAATTACCAATCCTACAGATCTGCTAGAAGGCTTAATTGCAGATTTGCTCTATCTGCAGCACAAATTAAAAAGCTGCAAGTTACAGTCCTTAGGCAAAATTAAAGTTTGCCCACACATACATATAGAAGTTTTTTTCTAGTTCCTGGATTTTACCACACTTTATTATTACCATATGAAACGCTCTATGCTACAGGGATTAGAAAAGAATCCAGGTATTTCTACTAAGGTTTCCAAGGTTTAAACAGACTTATTTGGCTATATGGTGTACAATTAAACAAAGAAATAAAAATACCTTTTATCGTATGAAAAACTTAAGGTCATAGCAGGATGGAGTTTGAAGAAAACTATCACAGCAGAAATGTATTATAAAGAGAAAAAAAAGATATCCCCTTTTCCTCCAGTAGCTAACATGTCTTTTGTATGTCAGAGAGATGCAGGCATTGCCAGTTTTTGTCCTTCTGAAGGTTGGTGCTATTTATTCAGCACTTCAAAAGGGATTTGACTTCATTTCAGCCTCAAACTATGATTTCCTCTCATATAATTGGAAGAAAACTGTTTCATATTTTCAAGAGATTTCAAGCCCTTCTCCCTAGTATAGAGATCTGTCTGAAACACCTGTGTTATACGAAAAGTATAGAAACAACCAAGCTAGACAGACAGGAAACTGTATGATTTGCTGGAAGACAGCTCTTCAGCGAAGCCCTTATATAACACTCTCATTTGTCCTGCATCAACCAGTCCAGCTCTAAAGCCGTGCTCCAAGGGAATGACACCGAGGCATTTCCAGTGAACACATACGAGCAACACTGAAACCAATTCGTCATGACAAACTGTGTACAAAGTAGATTATGTGCCAGGAGGGAATTCTGATAGGTCAGTCTTGTACACATACAGTGTAAAGACAGGAAGTGACGCGATTAACAACCAAGAAGTATCTGACAACTCAATTTCTTTTTTTAACCTTAGAATAACCTACAGCATCTTCCAAGTTCTGTAGTGTCTATCTATTCTTTTTAATTCTCTCACAACAGAAAGGAAAATTGTTTCCTAACATGAAGAATAGCCAGTGTGTATGCATCAAACATCTGCAGTCTACCAAATAAAAAACTATTTTTCCTGACGTGTTTAGCCACTGTTCTGCTGCTGGCAAATTGCCTGCTCAAAATTCTGGAAGGTGGGCCAAATTATGACAACAAATCCATTTCTGGCCATCTCCAGAGTATATTTTTCAATAGGGTATTAGCAGGAAGTCATTGTACATGCAAAGATAATGAACTTCCTTTTCTGCATGCAATGCTCCTTCTGAAGGGAGGGAGATAGTCACAATAGATGGAATCTGCCAGAGGAAGAAAGAAAGCTGCCCATATGTTACAGCCTCGTGGAAACAGCAATCCAACAAGAAGGATAAAAATCACTGGTCTAATCTCGCAAAATCCCTCAGCCTCAGTTTATGAAACACATTTATGATTAAGAACTGGGATGATGCAGTAGAGGGGAAGGTGTTATTCCTCTCCCATACAGGCAGTATTTATAGCATGGACACTGCACAGAAACTCAGAGCAGCTTTGAGGCCAAGGCAGATTTAAGCCAAGTGAAGGACAACCTCCCGTTAGTTCACGTATTATGCATAGTTGCACAATAAGTGTTACTTTTCTGTAAAATATCTCACGTAATATTCTAGGATGAGCAGACATTACAGACACAAACCAGGTATTTCAGTGGCAATTCTCCCACGAAATCATCAGCTGGGTTGCCAGCAGCACTAAAGGCAATGAAAAGACTACAGAAATTACAAAACCAGCAGCTGATCCATAACACAGATGAGTACAATGCTTTGTTAGTAGCAAGGAGAAGAAAATTACAATAAAAAGGTAGTTCAAGGCTAGGAAACTAATTTCTCCAGCTACAATATCAGCCAGCAAGATCTGAAACGCTTCAACCACAGTTGATAACAGCTCCTTTTCTCTTGACCTTGCTTGGAAACCACAACTAAATAGCCAGCTGTGGGAGGTTTTATTTCCTGCAGTATTGAGCCAGAGAGTGCATCACAAGCAAGGAATTTTCACCTTAAAAGAATCAGTCCAATTTTATCAAGAGAATACCAAGAGTTATGTTTCTTAGTTTGCCATCATAAGCAAAATTTGTTTCCTTTCTTTCCTTCTTTTTACTGGGCTAAAGGGAACACTAACACAGGATGCGTCTTTCAAACATACACCTTGATTTTTGAGAAGAACGTGTGGATGGTCCTATCAAGGAAGGGCTTTGTGAAAGATACCTTGAATAGAAAAAATCGCTAAGGTGCCTCAGTAGTTTCTTTCACTTAATCTCAGGTCTTGCACTTCTGCAAATTCCCTTTTTTTTTTTAATGCCCAGACTACAAACAAGAACTTCAAGAACTTCATCTGGCACCAAGACCTTACAGCACATGGTACTGTTCCCTGGCATAAATATTCCCATGGTGGATGAAGATATTTACCCTAATTTCAACCAAAAATTACATGATTCAATTTTAAGAGCAAACAGGTCAAGTATGGCACTACTGACTACACCAAAGTGAATCTTCGGCAAAACTTCTTGTAATGACACTGAGATAAAAAACTTCCCACAAAGGGAACAAACCAATAAGTAGTCAAGAAAAAAAAGATAAAATTTACCAAAGGGGTAAATGACATTAGCAGCTGAAATATACCTGAAGATATGATGTCATCAATGAGAGATTGCCCATTCCAATTTTCACTGCTCCCCCTTTTTGTTTTTTTATCCCCTGCAAAGGTTCAATACAGCTTTGGGAACTTTTTTGACTGGGAAAAGAAAAGGAGGTTGCAATGTATTTTTTTTTCCAGGCTTAAGTACAAAACTGACAGAACGTGGTTTAGCTTGAACACATCCTCAGTTTCTTCTGTAGGAAAGGACAGTTGCACCCCGTTGCTAAGACAAGACAAGAGGAGGTGTCATTTCTTATCCAGAAAACAGCCTAAGCAATCATCAGCAAACTAGCAGTCAAATCTATCTCTGCTTTAAGCCTCCAGTGTTTACCAGACAGACAAACAGTTTTTCCAACTTGACGTCACTAAAATCGCTTGCTACAGACTTGAAGTAAGTTTGAGCTCTCATCCAGGAGCACTATGGCCTAATGTTGCCTGTTCTATTTAAGTCCAGGCTACCTTTTCAGGTCCTTTACCACAAATATCCCAGCACACAGATCTTTGCTGTGATCTGAGATTTCTGTTTTATTCCATAGCTTAAAATTCATGTTCTTGCCTTCTCCTCTCCACTGTTGTATGACTAAGCAAACATTTCCTCTGGCATTTAGTATCTTGGTTCAGTACTTAGAAGCTGCTCTGACCTGCAGCCCACACATGCAGATTCTGTTGCCAAGGGCCTGGCTAGCTCCATTATCCCAGTTTGCAGGCATCAGCAGCCACTCAGAAAGACTAGACCTCCAAGTGTCTTCTACTAGAAAGGGTATGAACAAGGTCTCATCTACTCTGTGAAGCAGGCATTCAAGGAAACCAACAGTGACTGTTCTAGAAAATACACCACATACATTCTTACAAGTCCCACAGAAATTACATTAAGTCCAGCCTTCAACTCAAGCCTGTGTATTTTTGAGGAAAGGAGATTTTTAACTCAACTATATTCAGTTATGGAATATATCGCCTTGCAAAGAAAGCAACATTAACTTATTGACCCCGCCCATAGTACGAACCAAATATTCGGTCTGGACATGGATGTAGATAGACTAGATATCCTTCCAAGTCTGTAAATCCAGTCAGTAATCCTGCATTTGTCTATTCACTTTTAGAGGGTTTCTATGTTCTCTTTATCTTGTTTGAAAGAATTGAGAGCTTAAAAATCCAGCCTAAGCTAAGCATTTTACTTACGAGGATAGTTGCCACCTTGCCATCTTGAATCTTAGCATTTGGAGCTAGAAAAGACACTTCTGGTTAGTCTGCCATGAAAATTAATGTTACCAGCAGCAGTCAGCCATGCTAAATCCTGCCCCTGTAGGAAGACCTGGGATTTAGCTGAGGCTGCTTGCTGAAGTAGCAAACATCAGGTTCTGACTTGCAGAACTGTGCCACATCTGTGGATGGGAATTTCCTGTCTGGGGTAGCTAGGGCGAGCTGTAAGAAGTCAGATTTATGAATTTCAACAGGCAGGTTTTTGATACTCACTAGTAGAAATTCAGAAGGGTGGGACTATGACAGTACTCAGCATCTTTTATAGGAATTTCTTTACTTACTGCTGCCCACACACTTCTCCCTGTTGGCTTCCAGCATACTGCATTTTGTTTTGTTGTTCCCAAGTCAATTCACAAAGTGCTCAACCTTTTTTCTTTTTTTTTTTTTTGCAACTTGCCTGCCAAGAATTAATACAGAAGCAATGCAATATTTTACCTCCAAGGTTTGAAACACTTTTCCTTGATTTGTAAGTTTTTTGAAGAATAGACAGCAAATAGCTCTGCTGCTACTATATGAGTCACAAGCTGTCTCCCCAAGCACAGGACTCAGTGTGGTCAGCCCCAGGGTCAAAAGCAGAGGCAAATTGACACTGACGTGCTTTTATTTGTGGGAGGAAAAGAGTGGAAATTAGATCTCACCCAAGATGGCTATTCATTTTCTTAGTGCTTTATAAACATTAATAGCTTGCTATTAGCAATACTCTAAGATGACAGACAAGATAGACCATTATTGCCATTCCAGGGAGGCAGTGGAAATGAAGGAATAAAGTAGATTCAAGTGATCTACACAAAATCACAGCAACAGCTAAACTCAGACCCAACTTGAAAACATCATTTTGCCTTTGTCTAAAAGTCAGCAAATGTGCAAGTGGGGCCACATACCATCACATGGACTCACCAGTGTGATTTAGGGAGTAGCATAGCCCAGTTCTTATGAACTCATTGCCCATTTAAGCAGACTTGCTGCATTATGACACCAATACATACAGCCTTATTATGGACACACTGTTACAGATGCAGGAAACTTCTGTACTGTGTTCCCTATGCTTCTATTCAGGAATTACTACAAGTTAAACTAAATATTTCTTTATCCAGTGTTAGTAAGCCACAGTGTCTTACTCCTCCTTCACCTCTTATTTTCCAGAAGAGAAAACAGATGACACTTGAAATCACTAAATGTAAATGTTACCTATGATCTTCTGCATAGCAGTCACTGTGACATTTACTTATTTTTTAGTTTTACTTATAACGCTCCCAGTCGGTAGGAAGTTTTCATCTTACAGATCAAAAACACAAGCAGAGAGCTCTCAGCAGTCCTTGTTCCTCCAATCTTAAACTCCTTACTAATCATTATCTTTGTTAATTAGTTTTCAGTGATTTGATGGTCTCCCCCACCCAAGCGTGGGCAGACAGGAAGCGATGAAAGTTGTTTCCTTAACCTGTCTCTGAGAAGGTACATTTGCATCCATTAAAATTAAGCAAAACACACTGACATTAAAAGGGACCCAATTTTTTCAGCTGGCATGCACCCTTGTATGCCCAGAGCTTCCAGTGGCTTAATCCCCCATAGAAAACACTCAGCAACTCTCTCTGGCACCCAGCACAACTGTAGCAAGCAAGGCAACAGACTTAAGTACCCAGCATCTTCTTGTATTTAGCTGTACACTGATACAGAGCAGAACACATAGATCTGGGCACCTACAGGTGACCTGCAGACACTTCCCCCTCCATCATCTTTATGGTGCCCACAAATTATACCCCACAGCAATTACGTAACTTTTTGCAATCATTCAGAACAATATTCTATGAACACTTTGTTATAGGATTTCCTTAGAAGCACTCTATGCTGCAGCTACCACTATAGCATACTTGTTTCTGGAGAAACTTGCCACTGGAACTTGCCACTGCAGTCCCTTTACACTTCACTTGAGAAACAGGAGCACTTGGTGCAGCTTCAGAAAAAGCAAAAAGTGCAATGCAGCTCCATACTGCAACAGAGACTCTTCAGCTTCCCTACCTCAACCTTCACAGCAGCACCACCCCTCTTACCTTCTCCTCATTTCAAATCTACACAGAGTCCAAAGCAGCCCAAGGTCCTCTCCACAGTTTCCTAGGGTGATGTAGGCTCCAGTCACTCCCTTTTCAAAGTAAGGCACTTTATTTCCTCAAAAGTATTCAGGCAGTAAAGTTTTTCTTCAACTCATCTTTAATCCCAGCAGAAGTATGACCAGCAGTAAGATACCAGTAAGATCTAGAAAGATCCATTTGTTCTGTGATAAACATCCTCAAAATTGCCTCTTTAACCCACCTACAGCACACTTTCATCACTTTTATGTATATAAGGTTTTTAAAGGAGGTTGCTTCCTGGCCCTGCAAAAGCCTCCCTCAGCCCTGTTAGCCAACTGAACCCAGCTGATAGAAGTTAATTAACTTAATTTTTACATCTAATGGCTTCATGCACATCACCTGGGCCAGGGCACTGCCTGGGCATGTGCTTGTAGTCCACACCAATGGGAACCTCTTCTGTTAATGCACGGTTCACAATTGCAACACATACTACAGCACATATACATTTAATTACTTCACCTCACTGATGTGTTCCAACTTGCTAAGTATCTCATGTGCCCCAGCCCATCTTTCCCACACTACAGGGGATATGTTATGCTCCTTTCATTCAATTCTTTATACCATGTACTCCAAATCCATGCAGGGTTAACAGAAATCAGAGAGTAGCCATGGCAGGCTGCTCACCCACCTATTCTACTTTTCCTTTTCCAGTCTAGATAAAACATCATCAGTTTTCCCATTTGTCTTCTTCCAAGGCATCATCCATCCTCCACGCTACCTGCTACTACCAGCCCCAAGCCTTTGTCTCCTCATTGTTTAGTTTCTCACCAGTTGTTCCAACACCTGCCCTCCAGCAACCTCTAGTTTTCATTAGAGTTGCAACTCCTCCTTAATTCCCCCCACAACAGAAACAGTGCTGTGCATTTTCTTCCTGTATTGACATTAATCTTCTTGCATCCACATACTCACTGCTGGGGACTTTGACTTTCAGACTCTGGCCTCAGGCTATTATTGGCAGGTGCTGCCTTGTGTGGAGATTCCTGTTTACACAGTAATCAGTTGCACCTCAGATGATTAGTTGAGTAGACCTCTTCGCTCTTAGGAAATACTGAACAGGGCCTAGAGGAGTGCCTTCCATATGCTCCCATCCTCGGCTGAGTTTCTTAAAGAAACAGATTGTTGCTACCTAAAGTACAACACCACAACATTTCTTAGCCTCAAAAAGGAAGTCACTGTTCGCCATGCAAGGGGAAAGCTCTCTTTGACCCATCTTTTACTTCACAAGCTACAAATCACAATGTGACCATAACATTAATTACAGCATTTAGTACAGAAATAAATTTATGTAAATAAAAGTAATTATAATAATTATTGCTACTGTGGTGCAATTATATTACTAATTGTGCCTTCTTAAACCAGGATTGCCCTGACTAGCATTTCTGATATCAGTTATGTCTTTATATTGTCCTCCCCCTACCTCAGAGGGAAAAAGAACAAGAATATTCTTCCCTCATGTATAGGATTTTGTGATCTACCAGCAACCCGATCAAACCATTCTGTTCTGAACTGCTAGTATAAATTTACTAATCTTGTTAGAGTTAGTTGTTCAGGAGATAAATAGAATAGACACAGCTGTGGGAAAAGTAGGATTTGTGGCTCATGGAGTGTCCTCTATTATGTAGTTATGTATTAAAATAGTTTCCTACCAATATCAGTATTTTCAAGTTTCTCATAAACTGCAAACTGGGATGCAATTTAAAAGGGTAATGTTTCTGAAACAGAGAATATTCACTGAACCCTTTAGCCTAGGAACCCTGCAGGTATTTCACATCCACACAGGACAAGTAATTAATAGTCAGATATGGTTACAGCTCCATTTGTTGATCTACAGCTATGTTTGTACCTATATTTGTGTCTAAATCACAAGACAAACATGCTCTGAAGAGTAAACCACAGTCCCAGGTCAGCCAGTGGCCTAAAGCAAACAGTTACAGACCTATCCTTGTTGTCAAGCCACTTTCCTTCCAGTGGAAATTAAGAGTGGATACAGAAGATAAGAGGGTGGAGGAAGGGTGTTACTTACCTAGGTCTCATGTGGCACGAAGATGTATCTGGACATCAACCAGTTATCACCTAAGAAGCAATCTTAAACTGCACCGGTGAATTCTGCCTTAAAAGTAGTGACACCTCTGTTGTCTTTTACTCTATGAGTTTCTTCTCAGTGTGGCAAGGTAGACTAAGAAATAGGACTTCATAGAATCATAGAATCATAGAATAACCAGGTTGGAAGAGACTCACCGGATCATTGAGTCCAACCATTCCTAGAAGTGAGGCTGCAATCCAACAAGTGATTACGAACTTCTTCAAGAACTGATGACTTTTAAGGTATTGTAGAGAATATGTTGAACTAGTGTTACATCATGGTGCTGGAAGTACCAAAGGTTATAATTTCTCAAAGAAGATGCAAAATGCAGGTCCTGCTTCCTGTGACCACTGTTAGCCTTTCAAAAGTTATGAGCTTCACTCTCAGTGAACACATAGAAGTTCCTCATGTCGTCCTTTTTTGCTATTTTGTATTATATGACATAGTACACCTTTCTTACTTGGGCTGACTGTCTTATCAATACATAACTGTCCTTCTTCCTGCACAGACTGTTTATGAAAACATACTGTTCTGTTTAACTGAGCTAGTATAAATCTCTCAACACAACTCCTTACTGTGCAGCACAGACATATCTGTTCAACACATCAAGCAAGAAGTTACAGACACTGCAAGTCCAACAGTGCCTCATTGGTTTCCAAGTTCACAAAATAACCTTGCAGAAGACATCTTCAAAGACAGATTTTCAAGTATGAAATACTGTATAGTCATACTTAGAAATAAGCTCTATTGCCCTTACATACGCAAAGCTCTCCCTTAAGTATAGAAGAAAGTTGTTACAAGTAGTTTGGTGAATAAGGCCCTTTGTTGTTATCAATGAAAGTCATTCATTTGAGCTGCTAAGTGACTTTTTCTTTATGTTTAGACAAGCAACCATAGATTTAGCTATGACTGGAAGAGCAATAAAAATGCAAAAAGGGAAAAGTAATTTTTATGGATGCATTTAAAAAAAAAAAGTTTAGGAAATATTATATACCTCATCTAATTACTTATCAATTCAGCAGAATCTGCAGCTTTGATTTCACTAATATACCAATGAGGTGAAAAATTACAAAATCTCTGCTGAATGGAGGACAATTTCTCTGCTGGCACAGAGAACTATGCTTTTTAATACAAGAAGATTAATCACAATACAATCATTTTTTTGCACTTGGGTCTGCTGTTTGTAAAAGGAAATTTCAAAAATATCACATCATAACTGACTTGTAATGAACCCTTAGCTATTGCAAATAACTACCAACATTTTCACTACAACAAGAGGATCTGTACTATCTTACTAATAGCTTATTAAAATGGTCAAGAGCTTCCTGTGGACTACAAGGAGCATACAGAAAATTAGAGAGGAAGACACTAACAGTTCTGTGATAAAGTTTACAGGATGTAATTAATTTCAGTATATGAAAACTTGATAAATAACTTCAAAATCTTCTCAGCATCACAGACAAAAATGATTCCCTCAAAGATAAAATAAACATTCTAAAAAAATTTTTCATTACAATTAAGTTAGTTTAGTGCAATTCATTGCAAGGACAAAAAATACACAAATCAGTAATGTAACAATGTTTTTTTGTCTTAAAGAACAATTTGGAAATTACTTACCTTTCACTATGACATATTTTGTTGTTGTATTTACTGTGAGACAAAAACTCCATTCATTTTTAACCATGAACTGGAAAAGTGGGGTTTAGTTCAGTTTCTGTACCCTTTAGGCCAAGAACATCAAAACCATTTGGTATTCTCTAACTAACTAGATATGCTTGACTTTATCGTTTTGTTTCATGTTTCTTCTAAATGGATTGGCTTTCCCACTCTTTAGCAATAGCGGAATGCTACTGTGCACGTTTTCTTCTCAAGCACCAGCTTATCCAGAGATGACTCCTGTGGCCATTTCAAGTGACTAAGGGTAGCTGGATATAAATTAATATTCTTGTCCTTGATTCTCGTTCTACATAATAAAATATCTTGTTTAATAACTAAATGCTTTTATTGAACAGAATTACTAGGTTTTATTATTTTCTTTTTAGTAACTGAGGCACTGGTAAGACTAACTCCACAAAAACCATGTGGCTACTTTCAGCAGCTTCATAGGTCCAACCATATTTCTTAGCAAACAAAGTCATGACAGCCTTCTCCTGAGCACTTACCAAGATGGTACAAGAGTAATTCAGGAGGGGATATATGTAGCTGACATCAGGAGATATTGGCTGTGAATGATGAGATAAAGCCCTGATAAAACAAAGATAGCAGAACTGAGTTGATTAAATGCTGGAGTTTCTGAGAAGCAATCTGGTTTTGATCACAGGCAATAGCCATTCATAAATATTTTATTTTCCCATGTATGCAAGGTCTGGGTTTTATCGCATCTTTTTCTTCTTTAAACTAAACCACATTTATACATGTGTTGCTCCCAGTGTCATTAACAACTGTACATACACATAAGCTATTGAAAATGACAGAGAGATTGTAATCAATACTTTTTAAAAGATGGCAATAAATTATCAAAGAGTTTCTGATGAAATTAGCTTTTGGGATGTCATTAATCTTCTCAAGTGGTTTAAAGGATAACTAACAAATATAGACAGAGGGCTCATATTCTATTCCTTAGCGTTTCTTGCTTTCTTCTGGCTATTTCATGTTATTGACTTACTTTCCTTACCTGTAAGCTATGCTATTTACCCAGATCCCCTTTTATGGGACAATTAGATCTGAAATAAGTACATGAAAACTAAACAGTTCAATCTGAAATGGGCACACGAGAACTAAACAGTTCGATCTGATTGACATCAGACAACACAATAACTTAGCATGCATTAGATTTTTGTAGTCACAATCACAATAGAAATATTTTGTATTCAAAACCCATATATGAATCCAGTTAAGCACACAAGGCCAGTACATCGTAGTGAGGGTGGGTTGTTATTCTGACATTAAGTAAAAAAAAAGACTTCTTTTTCCCCTAATATAAGCTATGATTGCTAGTTAAAAGACCAAGCAAGATAGCTAGTAATTAGTATGAAATTATCAACTATCTATGGAAGTAGTCAAGATAAGGAAAAACAGTACCGGACTAGAATTAAACAGGGTGAAATAAGTGAAAGGCTTTGCACATCTGTGTAAGCCTTTCAGACACAGATGACTTGTTTGTGGTTCAGAGAAGCAAAATAGGAATAAAAGTTCAGAAAAAATGTTTTCTAAATTCTTTGATCTGGAGTTTGGTCTAAAGAAGCAGTTTTCCAAGAGTTTTACTAAGCAGCTTTGGTAAGAAAAGAAGCATTTTTCTTACAAATCAATTCTATTTTTTATTCTTTCCTTGCAAGCATCCTTATAAAGAATTACTTCATGGAGCATCTTCTTATGTATTTTTAGGTACATCCTCTTTATTTTCTTGTACAGAATAAAGACATCAAAAAAGCCCGCTCCCAAAATATGCTGACCCACTAGTCTCCTTAATTTCTAGAGAAAGGGGGAAGAGCAAGTGGAATATTGAGGACCACCTTTTACAGATGCTATTACTCATTTGTATCAATGATTGTCCCAAGTCTTCTGTTACGCACAAAGACTGCAAATGACACAGGAGACAAAATAGCATTTTGAGTGTCGTACAGAGATCCAGGTCCCTCTTTGGATAATGTAGTTGCCTATGTTCTTAAGAGTCAGGAACTGTTTTCTCTCTAAAGGAAACCAAATTAGAGGCCTATGAATCTTTCACGTAGTGCATTCACCCAGAGCAGCAGTTAATGGCTACATTATGGAGAATCACATTATCTCCTAAATTCACATGTATAAATTCAAACTACATCTGCCCTGCAGTTCACTTCCTATGCCATTCAATATCTCCTGGTTTTACACCAAGCCTTAAATGCTGTAGCACTTAACTTTAAAACGGAAGATGATGTTTGTTGACAATTTCTAAAACTAGAATAAAGTGTTATAAATATAACAGAGACTTCAAAACATGTAAAACCATTCTCTTCTTCAAAAGTACTGTCATAAGTAAAAAAAAAAAAGACAATCCATTGGGTAAAAAAAAATGTATTGGGGATTATGCTCTAACACTACAATGCAACCTTGTCTTTGACAAGTGCATTATATCTACTGCTGGCAGACTTGTGGCTTTCTGTCTGATTTTCATTTTAACAGCCTTTGTTAGCTTGTCACACCTGTACAGTTTTAATTGAACTGCAAGATAGAGAGAAGTTTCTTCTCAAATCTGAGAGAGATAACTTGTACAACAAGTAATTTAAGAGCTGATACAGCAGCTAGAGCATTCCCAGAAACTTTGGGATATTATAGTAAAATTAAAGTTGAGAGCTATAACATGATTATGGTGCATATGCACACAAATGGTTTGCTGGCATGTAACAATCTATACAGAATAACCGCTTGCGGAATGATAATACAAGTTAGTGCCCTTTTCCATATGAACTTCCGATTTCTAAGTAAAACATGCATTTCTAGAGTCAAAGTTTCACTGAGGAATTCTGAACAATTTTGATCCTTTTGGAAGTGACCTCACATCATCTGTGCTTTCTTGCACCTATCACATAGGCTGGAAGCTCAGACATCTCAAACTGTTGTAACATACTCATGGGATCAACTAGAGCTGACTAGCTCCCATAACTATAGCGAGGAAAGTGGGAGTCTTCTGTCTCTTGTTATATGTTGTTCTTCTTACAATCAGATTTCTATATAGGCAGTTTCTGTGTCACTAAAACTGTTTGAAGCATTATTTTTTTTTAAGTTTCAAGGGATCTGAAAGATTTCTTTTAATTCTACCACGTAGCACTATTGCCTAGAATTAAAGGAAATGCATCTTCAATCTATGTTCTAAATTTAGCAACATCACATGTTCAGAGAAGCTAAATCTTGACTCAACGTTTGCATCTGTAAATGGCTTCATTACAATTGCATGGAGCAGCTAATCAGTCATCTAAGACTGTTTTCTCCCCAGATCTTGGCCGCTTTCAAACTTACACAGATGAAATGCTACAGTAAGACAAAACAACATGTAAATATGTAAATCTGCTCAGCTATGTACAGGTAAACCCAGTGGTTTCTTTAAAAAAGACTGTGATACAGAAATTAGCACAAATAATTGATTCTCTGTGTATATCAAATAGATGTTTCCACATACCTAAACGTAATTTATCCATGTTGAAGTCATCTTTCAACTATGTACATCAAGTTTTGTAGCTCTTTTAACTAAGGCAATGCAAAGCTTCAGGCAGGCTGCAAAACCTGCTGGAGCAGGAGGGCCAATACTTCAGTGTAGAGAAGACCACAATGAGTTCAGGTTTTGTTATTCAATTTAGCTGGCTGTAGCTGAGATGGATTTTTTATTTTGATGCTTTAAATCCTTATTCAGTAAAGGACATATCAAAATTTCAGAAGTAATAACCCTGAACTTCAAGTACCAATTTAGTTTTTCAATTAATTTTTCCTGAAATCATAGACAGTAATTATGTATCACATTTTTGACAGGCTTCTCTCATAAACCACTTCATTTTTCTGCATCTTCCTTCTTCAAGGGATCAGAAGAACTCTAGGGTTTATCTTTTATCCACATTGCTCTTCATATGCTTTGGGCTCCAAAATCAATTTTTCTTCCCTTTTTAGTGTCTTTTAATGGTGGAGGGGGGTTGAGGTGTTGGATTTTTTCCCCACTTCTAGTGAAATTTACTGAGATGTGTCTTCAGTCATGAACCACATCATGAAAAAAAAGAGGAAACTTTACGACAATGACCTGATTACGGCAATATAGTATCTACAACAGTATTGTTAACATAGAATATCTTCCCAAGTGTATGTTGGATAATGCCTGACATTAGATGTCAGATAATTTGCCCTAAGAGAATAATGAATTCAAAATCATATAAGGGCCCTCTGAAATTACATTACATACAGAATTTCCAAAACTGTTGAAAAGAACAGGCTGAAGTGACAGCAGAATATAAGATATACAGTGTTACAGATGACATCAACATGAATATGAAAATCTTTCCCCATTCTAATTCCCAAATTTTTAGGAAGTAACTTACTGCAATTTTACTTGTCACTAAATAAAATTTTTTGAATCTTTGTTCATGCCTCTTCCACCTGGACAGCAAAATCTAGCAAATAACTGACAGTCCTAGAACTGGAACAGATTTATGTGTACTGGACAAACATAATAGCAAAGATCATACAGACAAACCAGCTCATACAGAAATCAAAAAACTTTCTTACCTACTAAATATTCCACTAACATAAGAGACAATTCAGTCTGTGACTAAAGCACTACCCTGAAAAACAGACTTTGTTCCACCTCTGGCCTGTTCTGTGATCAAAAAGTAGGTTATTTCAATGACCCATTTGTGTCAGTTTTTCCTCCTTAGGGAGATAACAAACATCAATGCTTCCTTGCAAGTGTTTGGATTTAAAGGTGAAAAGTACCACACAGGCATATTATTACAATAATCTGATGAACTAGGTATGGTCAAATGATTTTAAAAAGTAAATTACTATAATACGTTCTTGTCATACACAAGAGTAGCATCTAGAAATGGCTTATATCCAAGGAATTAACAAAGGAAAGAACATGGAGTAGGTGTTCCCTTCTTCACAGAAACTCAGTGGACATAAAGTGACTAATAAATGCTTTTCCCATGCAGCAAACAAAGACTACTTAAATTAAATGGCATCTTGGCTTGTATCAGAAACGGTGTGACCAGCAGGTCCAGGGAAGTTATTCTCCCTCTGTACTCGGCACTGGTGAGACCGCTCCTCAAATGGAGTTCTGGGCCCCTCACCACAAGAAGGATGTTGAGGCTCTGGAGCGAGTCCAGAGAAGAGCAACAAAGCTGGTGAAGGGGCTGGAGAACAAGTCTTACGAGGAACACCTGAGAGAGCTGGGGTTGTTTAGCCTGGAGAAGAGGAGGCTGAGGGGAGACCTCATTGCTCTCTACAACTACCTGAAAGGAGGTTGTAGAGAGGAGGGGCTGGCTTCTTCTCCCAAGTGACAGGGGACAGGACAAGAGGGAATGGCCTCAAACTCCACCAGGGGAGATTTAGGCTGGACATTAGGAAAAAATTCTTCATAGAAAGGGTCATTGGGCACTGGAACAGGCTGCCCAGCGAGGGGGTTGATTCACCTTCTCTGGAGGTGTTTAAGGCACGGGTGGACGAGGTGCTGAGGGACATGGTTTAGTGTTTGATAGGAATGGTTGGACTCAATGATCCGGTGGGTCTCTTCCAACCTGGTTATTCTATGATTCTATGAAATTTTAACAGTTCTAATATATTTTTAGAAAGTACAATTTACAACTCCCATGCATTTTGTCTTTAAGTTTTTATCAACCAGACACCCAGAAGTAATTTTTTTCTAATGTAATTAGATCTGAGATTCAAAGAAAATATTTAAATAAATCCTTTACCTGACAGAAAATATAGTTTAATAGTGAATTGAAAATAAAAGATTTGTCCCTTCCTACTGCCAGGAAATATGTCAAGAAACAGTATTTACCTCGAAGTTGTAAAACCTGTCTAAAAATCAATTAAAAAAGTAACTTACTGGAGAATAACAACACTTTTTTCAAAGCTTAGTGGTGACTGAAATAGAATATATTTTTTAGTCATTTCCTTGCACATATCTTATAACATCAGAGCTGTTGAATTGTTTATTTCAGAAGAATCCATACATATAAACATTATTTTAGGAAGTTCAAACACAACTGATTGTGATAGGAGTTCATATATTTTAATATCATTTACTTTCACCCAACTGCACACAAGAAAATTATTCAAATCACAGAAATACTTATTGGGATGTTGATTTTAGCAAGATTTTTCTAAATTCCACTTTGTAAAACTAACAATAAATCTTTCAAAATTTTAGCTCAAAATAGTGATTTTTTTAAAAGGGATAGCTGTGGAACTTAAATATAAAGCATTATTATTTTAATAAAATACAAAATACTTGAATGTTTTTAAAATACTCAATGTTTCTATTATGGAGTTGATAAATTGTCATAAATTGAACACAGGTTCCCTCTAATTAAAAAAAAAAGTGGTTCTCAAAATAAATCACCAATTCCCTAGTGCACTTATAAAAAGAACAGATCAAAGCAGTAACTGGTCTCTTTCCTCCCAGTGTTAATTAGTAATTAAAAATCTTAGCTTCATTAGTACCTACGCTGAAGTAGTTTGATTTTTTATTATTTTTCTTGGAGGGTAGGGGAAAGGAATGTTACACAGACAAATCCTGCAACAAAAGTAATGACAATTAACCAGCTTTGAAACAGTTTCCCTTCATCACAGTTAAAAAACGATATAAGACTCAATTATTATCATTTAAATAAGCACCTTCCTTGAAGACCTCAGCTTTCATTTGGTCTTGAGTTGCATGTGTTGCATAATTCTACTGGCCACATAATATCCTTTGTCTATGACAGCTCAGATATGTCTAATAATTTTAAGTAAAAATAAAAATATTAGAATTGGTTCTTTGGCATAGTACAGAAGTTGACAGCTCCTATTATTTGGGTTGACTCCTAAAGAAGAATTTCTTGTATTGGAATAATGGGGACAGGACAACTTGTCATTATTTCAAAACCCAGTAGAAAAAACAAACGTCCCTTTATGGATTTCAAGTGTCTTCCATTTGTAATTTACTTGATATCTTCAGCACTGATTCCATTTTCACCTGCATTATCACAGCTGAATATCTTCTGCATACAAGGTAATCATCAATATAGCAGTAAACCCCGTTAGCAAGCCAGCATTCTGAATAAGGAAGAATGTGAGATCCACCTTTCTTCCTGTCACTTTCTCTCGCAACATATCATTCATCTCTGGGAACTGAAAAAAAGGGATATTTTTAGGTAAGTATTGCCATCTCGTGGTAGCGTGCATAACTTAAGGCATTAAGAAATGAACCACACTGCTACTTTGGACTAAGTATAGAACTAACAGAGACTGAAGGCAATCACAGGAACAGGTCACCCTAGTTTCCCTGAAAAAACGCTTCTCCAAGGACTGTGAAATGAAATGGTGTTTTATTCCTCACTACTGAGATTTCAGCTGGAGGTCTGTCCTGCAAATTTCTTCTTTTTGATTCCAGCAGTCTCCTAGGGTCCAGCTGTTGGCCCATACATTGCTAGCAGCAACTGCCCTTGTATTGTTAAACATTGTGTTTCTTCCTTCACTAGTATAGGCAGAGAAATCTTTGTTTAGGAAATGGAAGATTAGGATTCTTCTGCTTTATCTATAAGCAAAGGAAGTGAAGCTGAAAACGTAGACAACCCCTCAGAAATAAGAAACCTGTTAGAAGTTCTGGTGTGCTGCTGAGGTAGTGGCAAAGCGAGAAAGAAAAAAGAAGGTAACATTACAATATGACTCTGCAACACACCTCTTAAAGGGAACCTAACAGCAAAGGATAACTGATCTGCTGTTAACTGCAGGAACAAAGATACCTCCGAGAGCCAAAGCAGGTGATGGCAGATGAAGACTGGTGATAAAGTCCCCTATGGGGTGATTCAGGGTATGCGTTTGCTGTAGATAAAGTCAACTTCAGTTGATTTTCACAAACATTCAAATAAGCTTTAAACTCTTCTCCTGCTGTGCTGAGAGCATTACAGCCAAAACGCAACGAAGACTGTAAATGTCCATTTGGAAACCTCCAGGTTGGGTGAGTCAGAAGCTGTATCTTTCTTTGATCTCACAAGGTAGTAACAACTTGTGCAATGCAATTCTTGAACACACTAAGCTTATTGAGAAGTGGCAAAACTTTCCCAGAAATCATTCCTGAGCTCCGTAATCCTCTTGCGTAAGCAAGACAACAAACCAGATAATCTTCATGCCATACAGTTCATTTGTGCACACACTTCAGTGCACACATTCTCACATGCCCACAGCCTCACCACACACACACACAAAAAAAATTAAAATAAAAAAAAAGAACAGCCAAAGGAAAGAAGGAAGGAATGACATTCTAGTTAATCCTACCTGCTTCTAGAAAAGCAAACCAGAAGTGTGTGAAAATCGTAACAGAAAGCGGAGAGTCAGATCTCTGTACAGACTTTTCAGAGGGAAGAAAAGTTCAGAGAGGTAAATGATACAATCCAATAACCTATAGAAAAGATAGAGAGAGATTGGGGAAGAGGGAGGAGGGAGGCAGAGAGAAAAACAGAAGGAACAGAACAACAGATAGAAAGAAAAGAACGTTATCTTCTTTCATGGATTTAACAACAAATTTGAGTTGAGCCACTCTCAATTTATGCCATGAGTATACTACTATTCCTTATTTGAGTGAAACTAAATGAAAAGCATTAGCAATTAAAGTACTACAGGCTTGTAAAACAAACTATTTATATTGTTCATTTAAGACTAACATTAGTACTTATTACCTAAACTAAGACAGTATTTAATGGAATAGTTGCTATAACTACATGACAGTTCTTAAGTGCATATAGAACAAATCTGAAATCTTTTCAAGTTCAGACCTCACTCTTCCAGTTCTACACTCAAATAGATTTTCACGTGGCAGGTTTAAACAGCTTTGCAGATACATCTGTTCTTACAACACTGAATTAAACACAGTAGAACTTCATATTCTTGAAAGATCTTTCTCATTTATAGATAAAGCATCTTCGTAAGAGTAACTTATGGAATATTGCTGACTACCTGTGAACCTAGATTTTATTTCCCACCATCTAAATCTAATCTGGATTTTAGCACAATTTTTTTGGCTTATATCTTCCCGCATACTTCAAAAAAATAAATGATAAACATACCATCTATCTGTTGAAAATTTTTTAGTCTGAACCAAGAAACTGGGGCTGGCACTCTTTAATTAAAACCAGAAAATAATTTAAGTCAGCTTTTTCACCTAAATAACCCCCAAATTATCCCTTTGGTTACACAATACCTTTCACTCAACACAAAACTAAATATTTAGTTTCATTTTGTTCATCTTTTCTTCCTGCTTTTCTTTTAGATAAAATACCTTCCCCTCTTTAAAATGTCATATCAAAGTATTTATACACTTTTTACTCATTGATAAAACTACCCCCAGTTCATGAAAAGCTTGTGTCTCTAAAACTCCTTTTCAGTAATCTGATCAGCCCTATTTGTGAAGTGAAAAGCCTTTGTGTTTCATGAATAAGCTTAATTATTTATGCACCTCCATTAAGAGTATAATCGACAATTTAACATCTAATAATAATTAGTAGATGACACTGGCATAAGAGGAAAAAAATGCTAAAGTCTACTGGAGACACAATACAGTCTTTGTTTTCTTGCAGTAAAATAAACAACTGAAACAAAATTATATCTCACCATGTCTGCCAGAGAGATGTACAGGAACATTCCACCGGCTACGGCAAAGATGATATTAGGAGCAAAGTTGTTGCCTACTAATATACCAAAAGCCAAACCAATATAACAGGAACATGCAGACAGAAAGTTGAAAAACAGAGCCTGTCGAGTACTCATTCCTGCATTAAGCAAGATGACAAAATCCCCTAAAAGATAGAAAAGAAAAAAAGAAGAAAATAAAAATAAAACCATCTTCAGCAAACAGTACTGCAATTATTTTCTGATTTCAAAAAAAGTCTGAAGAAAAGACATGATTAGTACACAAATTATAACTTCCTGGTGTTTTCACTCATTCAAGTAAATAATGAGGATTTCCAATACTATGGTAACTGAAATATTCTAAAGCAAACAGGTGATACGCAAGAGAGCTAAGAGCATAGGAACACAGAACAACCTACAATGACTTTAAAAATAAATAATAATACAACAGTGTATGCAGCATATTTGAACAGGGCAATTAATACCTCCCTAATATACATTCCCAGCTTATATCCACCTGCACTTGGGAACTTCTTGTGCTAGATGTGTACTTTGGTACTTGGGAAGTTTTGATTAATTTTATCTAACCTTTCCTTCAATCTATGCCAACTTTTGTCCAGCACTACCTCCTACAATGATGATTTCCACAGTAAGCAATGTGTTGAATGAAGTTCCTTACCCAGTTCATGAGGAAACTCTTCACACAAGATGGCTATGGAGGTACTAAGGCCTTGAAGAAGAGACAAAGTGAAAGAAGCCCCAATAGCCAAACCATCTATGAAATTATGTACGGCATCACTCAGTGTTACCATCCAAGCAATGGTCCCAATCTTTGACAGTGGACGCTCACAGAGACACTTGCATAACCTGCCTTGGGTGGTTTCTTCCTGGAAAAAAAATAGCATGATAAAGCGATTACATAAAACACTGAATCAAGAAGCCAACGAATCACACTTCTACCTTTAAATGAATGCTAAGGATAAAATAAAGCACTGCTGTATATGGGAACCACAATGCTTGGTCCAAAAAGCAAACAGCTGGCAGCAACCAGCCAACGTCTTTCGTTTCAACAAGTTAAGACGCAGGGCCAAATCACCCTTCTGACTACAAAGCTTTATTTGAATGCCCTTCCGTTAAGAGAGAAAGCAGTGTAGACCATAGTGGTCTGAATGTCTCTCTGGAGTATGTGACAGATTAAGAGTACCAAGGCTCCTCACAGCCTCCTCAGCCACCTCAATTAAGAATGCACAGGAAAAAGAATCTGATCACAGTGACTGACAGCATCTGTATTTCCTACCTAAAACACATCTGGGACCAGCTACGTGCTGCCAGTATAACATGCTCTTGGAGACACAGTTAAGCACCACAGCAACACCCAGGTACATGTGAATACAAACCCACATCTAGATACTCCATAAACTCTATTTCTAATTTTGGGCAATGATAGTCAGGTCCAGCTATACAAATCAGTTTCCAAAAAGTGCATGTTTAATAAAAACAGCAGTCAGTAATTCTGTCTGTGCAAGTTGAAGGCTCAGAGCATGAAAACAACAGGCTAATACAAAACCGCAGTGCACACACACCAGGGATCTCAATAATCCCTCCTAAAAGTGGAAGTAATTTATATTGCAGTGCTATGAAATAATGACAAACTCAATGCAGATATAAGGAACTGCCATTTTAATGGCAAACTAACCTCCTCTAAAAATTCTAGATGACCCATTCTGATAAATTTCTGTACACACATACATTGAAGTTAAATAACATTTGCAAGCATTATAGTATTTTCCTACGCCCCAAAAAATATTTGCATAAAAGGCATTAACTTGTGCTTGCTTACTAGAATACCTAAGCAGCAATATATACAGCTGTGCACCCACAGATAGATCTATACATCTCTACTGCTCTTGTAGAAGGATGGAGTGGAACACCTCTTGCTCCTTATGAAAAGGTCACAGATTTTTTTTAATAACTGAGAAAAATTTCTTGGAACAGAACACTACCAATTGTTTTAGTTCTGCCATATCAAATGTAAATGCTACCAAGCAACTGAATCTTGAACTCAATGGAAATATGATTTTTAATAAATTCTTTTAAAATCTCTAATGACAGAGCAGTAACATCTGTTGCATGATTTGCTCACCAGACTATTATCTGACATATTACATCCTTGTATGTAGGAGCTGCCTTGGGACAGGACAAAAATACAGCTCAGAGACTTCCAAATCAGATGCATATTCCACTACTTGTAGCTCAAAGAGCCTTAGTTCAGTAGTACCACAACTGCCATGAAGTACACTTAGAGCTTCTAATTAGTGCATAGGAAGTCCTGAAATTAAACTTTTATAATTTGAAAATCAGCAACGGTATCCAAATATTGGGAGTTTCCCTGCCAACTCAATCACACAGATTTTAGACTTGTACTACAGGCTTGCCTTCAGTTTTGGAAGTTTCCACTCAACTTTTCATAAAAGCAATGCAAATCATATTTTTGGGATGATTCATTTGTACCTGTATTAATTCTCTCTGAGACAGAAACACTTACAAGTAATGAACCCCTCTCTTAATGCACAAAGACAACTTGAACCTCACTTTAAGAACAAAATATCACAAAGCGAGCCACACAAAATACACATATTAGGTAACTGGAAGTAAAAAGAAATATGAGTATGAGAAAATCCAAATACAATTAGCTGAGTTCTTTCACCTATTCACCCAGCTCCCTGAGCTGAAGTTCTGTGACCCTATTTTTTTTTCTGCCTTAGAACACATGGACACATTGCTTTGTAGATTGTCCTGATTTCTGCCAAAAGCACATCTTCTTTCTTGGGCGTATAGAATCATAGAATCACTAGGTTGAAAAAGACCTTGGAGATCATCGAGTCCAACCAAGTTTCTACTTCACTGAGGAAAGGGAGATTGAGAGAACGGAAAGACTTTCATTTTGAATAATTTACACATTTTTCTGCTAAAAAAGGACATCTTTCGGAAACCACACAGACACACAAAAACCCTACAAGCAGCAGCAAGTACTTTCTGATAAGGCAATAACATTAATCTCAGGGGACTGTATTTTGAAAAGCTATATTAGTAACTTCTCTTATACATACAAATGAAGGGTAGCAATGAAAACAGCAGGCAAATAATATAAATGGGCAAAACATCACCTGTATATAGTTATTTATGCTTGTTCCCATCAAAGGACATTTGTTTTCATGCCAGAACCATGCAGAGGCCTATAGTTTTCTGAGGGCTGTAGGGTATTAACTGGCTTAGCCACAGAACCAAGTAAAGGACCCATTATGTGGTACCAGTTGCGCGACTGAGAATTCCAACAACAGTCCAAAGCATTGCGTATGTATGTCAAACAAAAATCTGATACCAAGGGTTTTTTTGTTGAAATAAATAACTTACAAATATGCATGCTGAACTTTCTACGTATGTATGAAGAAAACGAACATTGAGTAAGAAGGTGCTATTAAGAATTTACTGCTGAACTCATCAGGAACAAAATTGATTAGAAATTTGCTGAAGTTTGGTTTGGTTTTTGATGGACTTTTTTTACATAATTACAATTAATTTAGGAGAACAGTGTTGATTTACTTCTAAAAATTACTTTCTTGATCCAATCTTTCACAATGTTAAAATAATTGCCATTTTGGATTCACTTCCCAAGAGGCTTCTGTAATATATATAGAGCTATCTGCAGGTTTCTGTGTAGCTTTGAAGTATAATAATTCTTGTCTGTAATCTATTTTCTAGAATGTCTTCACTTTTTTCATAGACTACTTAAAAACCAATTACATTACCTGACTGGGTTTACATTCTGAACTTTACTAGATTTACGTGTCCGATAGACATAGATGAATGATTAATACATGTTCTTAATGTTTAAGACAAGGCAAACTAGTAACAAATTTACCCTACAATTACATTGGATTCCAAGGTGAAAATCAACAATGAATGTCTCTGCTGGCCTGTTCCCAGTTTGCCACAGTAGTTCAGCAGATGTCACAGAAGAGATGTCAGCTAAGGAGCTCTGTAATATCCAGGTGGACTATCAAGTCTGACTTTAATTATTACCACAGTTCTGTTTTACTTGTATCTCCACAGTTTATGGTAAATCAAAAATATTCTTGGCATTTTTGCTCTTCTGAAAACAATTCTTTCTTTAAAAGCAATATCCTCTCCTTTGTTCCCAAACTTCAGAAATTATATCTTATTTTATACAATTTTATACAATATCTTATCAGATCACTATTGCTATTTCTAATGCATCTCTGACTCCCTCAGGCATGAGCCAGACATGTTCTTTTGAGTCCTCTGGAAGCGCCCATAAGGCCAAGAAGAAATCCTGACATTGCCTCCAGGGCATAAATAAAAGCCACTGTAAAGTTTTGTTATACCACTCTAACATTTTGTGCTCAAGGATACAGACATTTCCCCAATTTGTCTCTGAAAAAGATTTTTTTCAAAGTTACTGTTGCCAAACCATATAATTTTAAAGCATAGTAGATACAAATTTGGGGTCAGTACAAAAGAGGTTGCAATTGCTGCTGCAAGTGGAATCTGAAAGTATTTGACTAATTAAACATTTCTATTTACACTGGCAGTCAGCCTGTTCTGGCATTGAAAGAGTGAATACGACTGGATCCTCGTGGATGAAAACAGATGTCACACTTTGGCACATTCAGACTTCAGACTCCCTTCCTTAAAGCCCAGATGATGATTTCTGGTTACATTGTGTTTGCCCTCTAATAAACTTCAGATTATGAGGACACATCAAAATCCTATCTGTTGGCTTATGCCAAATGGTTCCCTCACAAATACCAAATGTCTGTAAAGTTGAATGCGTACCTACCCTCATGGTACTACCCCAGCTGCCCTGAAACCCTTCAGCCACACTGTTCCTCCCCTGATGCCAACGATTCTGAAGGCTACCTGGCCCCTTCGAACCTGCCTGGAGGAGAAGAGTCACAATGGCTTTTTTTGTTGCTACCTCCAACATCAGCAGTGGGCTCTCTCCCTCTAGAATTTCCTCGCGGCTAGCCTTAGCTCTAGAGTGAATTTTGCCCCGTTACTTTCAGGAGGTTATAATAAAACACATTCTCTCCCTGGTTCTGGAGAAACAGACAGGAAGAAAGAATGGAAAACATGAATTTTCATAAGAACTTTAAGTTGAGGAGAAGAACCTTCATGAAATTTAAAGTTCTTAAGTCAAGACTGCATGGCAAAGGAGAGGCATGAGTATTCCACAAAGCATCCTGGGGTCATCTACAGATATGATCATGAGCTCTGCATCTAAATTAGTTGCTACAAATAAATGATATATAGTTATTTTTTATTATAATAATTTATGGTATGATCTTGTTATGTTTATGTTCTATGTAAGTAGATGGCTAGCCAAAATAGGTCCAGATAAAATTTCTGGTCAACAGGGCAGAAAAACAACACCCATGTCACTGGAGATGACTCTCTCCACAGACAATGGAGGGCTCTTTTGTTTGTTTTATAAATCTACAAATTACAGTTTAGGGACACTCATAACACTAATTCCCTCTTGCTGCCCATGCAATTTTAATTAAGCATGTTTCTCCTAGTTTTTAAAATGCCCAGTACCCAGCACACTTCAGAATGCTTCTACAGTAAGGAAAAGTACAATATTGGTATCTGGGTGCTTCAAGGGCCCTGTTAGCCTGCAGGGTCAATGCAGAACTCGGATTCTCTCTGGGCTGTTAGGACCTACCTCTGGCTTCCCCTTCTGCTCTTCACTGCTCCCCACAACCAACTTGTTGGCTAAAGAACATCAGTGGTAAACCAGAAATCTCTACTATGAAAAAAAACTGCCTTAGGTAGAGAATTGTTCCTATGTGGTTTTCTGTTTTTTAAAATAAGGGCTAGTACTGCTTCTCCCTGTACAGGGAAAAGAGTACAGAAGCACATCAGCTTTCTCCTCCTGCTTCCATTTTCTTCTCGGAGAGAAGGAAGTCATATTTGTAGTATGAAAACAAACAGAAATATAGAGAACAATATGAAAGAGAATAATACTTAAATACAATAATACTTAAATACAATATTTTGCATGAAAGTTACTGTATTAGTTTTTCTCATTAGTCATTGATTCAGAACAACCAGGTTCTCACCCACATCAGCCACTCTCACAGAGCTTTCTGTACTCAGGAATACAATATGGATCACGCAACAGTAACACACACTATCACTTTTTAAGCAAAAAAAAATAATGACAACAAAAATCAAAATTAACTGATGAAACTGATTAAAACAGGAATATCTGATTAAATGTATATCTGTCCTACCCATCCTGACATTGATATCAATTAGCTCTTCTTGTTGACTACAAATTCAATGCATCATTCAGCTTTAGCAAGCTTGCCCCAAAAACACACGTTTTTGTTCACAGGGCTCAAGCAAGTTAGAAGCTAATGGTTTACAAAAAAATTGACAGAAGTAATAAAAATTCATATTATCTCTCCATCCAGGTATCCTTATGTAGTTGTCAGGCATAAAATAAATAGACAGACACAATTTTCATACCTGTGCTGAGACCACACTGATGCTATCAAAACCAAGATTTCCATTGTTCTCTATGACAGCTGAGTTTACATAACACGCCCCCCCATTGCTGGATGGTAGTGGTTTTGGTGGGTTACTCTTATCTTGGGAACGATTCTGTTCACCATTTTCTGAGTCATTATGGCCAGTCTAGGTGACAAATAAATAAGCAGACAACAAATTAAAACAAAAGCAAAATAACGAAAATAAAAACTAGAGACCAAAAAAGTAAAAGTAGAGGCATCGTATTCATGCTGCCTCGCTTTCAACACCAAGTAGGTGTTTAAATTGGCAGTAGTAAACATTTCATTGTTTAAAGGACTTCTAAACATATCTAAGTTCCTAAATTCTCTTATTTTTAGCTAATCAGAAAATATGTGTGGAATTTTCATTTTTATATCCTCATACAGGACCTTCCAAGCTAAACATTTGACGATAAATGATCAACACTTGCTAGTTATTAATGGCTGCTTATCAAATAGAGCTTATTACCCATTTTCAACTGTGCCCCCCAAAAAGGGCAACAAATATCTCTTTTTTTTTGCGGGGGGGTGGGGGGGTGGTAGTTATTACAAATGAGGAACCCTGATCTTCATAAGCACAAATATCAGCAACAGCTTGGGAGAGAGAACCTTAAGTGAGGTAAGAGTAGAAAGGCAGGTGTTTCCTTGGTAAGATATGAGAACAACAGAACAGAGAACATCGAGAGGTTTGAGAGGTCCTTCTCTGAGCTAAATTCAGCCTTGCTCATGTGGTTACACAGAAAACAAGTACTCTGACATACAGGTAGAAAGCAGAGCACTGTGCAATATGGATAACCTCAGTGTCACTAACGCAGGTCTGTGTACCAGAGCGTGGTGAAACTCAGAGCAGCAGTTACTGAGGGGAAGATTCAGGCACCGTCATCAGGTAAACTTTACAGATGACTAAAAAGCTATATATGTCACATCGATTTTTCTTGCCCAAAGTGGAGCCTCAGGGGCAGACCGTATTCTCAGCATCTCTTATTTATTTCCACTATTCTTCTGATGTACTTAGCACAGTAACAACCAGGCTGTTGAGAGCAACTAGAGCGTACAGCAGTAACAGCAGATCATGTTCACATCTAGATTCGATTCCCAGCTCTGCTTGTAACTCCCTCAAAAAAGTGAGACTGCTTCCCCTCCCTATATGGATTTTAAACAGACAGAAGACAGGGTAATTCTGAATGTCTCAAATAAAATGGAAAACTCCTCACACTTTATTAAGCTACCAAGAATCTCATGAAATATAACAGGTACTTAAAAGCAAGCGTCGTTCAGTTAGCAATATATTTCATTACCTGGTTATAGATCTTCAGTATTACTTTAAGAATCCTTTCCACAAAGAAGAGAATATAGAATCCACCAAACACAGCGACTGCTTTCTCAGTATAGTTATCTACTTTGGGGTCAAACCCAAATGCCTAACAGAGAAGGAAAAAGCAACACAAATTAGTCTGTAATCTTTGCATATTTCCAGAAAAACATACAAACAAACACCCCAAACATTGAGATACTCCTCTAAAACACAGACTGTCTCCATACCAATCAGGAGTTTCCATGAGGCTGAAATTATAAAAAGATCAGGATCTTTCATATTTTTTGGACTTGGATTAAATGTTAACAGTGTTTTAATTCAGGACAAGTTTACATGCAGAATGTAGAAGTAAAGTGCAAGAGTCTAACCTGTAGCCCATTAAAGTTCACTAGAATTTTACCCACTGCATTTCTCTGTCTACAAGCAGTGTAGCTCCTGGTCTTTCCCATGGCATAACAAGACATAGGGCTTGATGGTTTTGCGCACCTAGCCAGAAAGAGATGGTAGCTAATGACACTGAAGCCCACCCACAAGTCTGGACACTGCAACCCACACACAGAACCCCACTGCAGCATGCTTCTACAATGAATACGCCTTAGAAACTAGTATTCAAAAACAAATAATGATTCCCCTTGCTTACCTCAGGAATGAGCTGGAAAATTGCATTAGAAAAGAGAGTACCAATGGCCAAGCCCACAAAGTAGGTTAAAACCTTGGGGAAATATGACTTCTTTAAGAGGGGAGTTAAAATCAATCCCAGAAGTGATGCCAAGTTAATGATAGTCACAGCCAGGAACCCAAATCCCCAAACTGTAAACAAACAAACAAATATAAAATACTTTAGTATAACACACACTTCAGATTTTTTGCTCTTTTTCTAGCAGATAAATTGGCATGGAATTGGGAAAATGATGGTCCCCTGTTTGAAATTATATTTCACAAATATAAATTAAAAAAAATGTATAGATATTTAAGATACATACCTGCAGAAAGGATGTATCTGGAAGCATTGTCTGGAATTGTGGAAACTGTGCTAGTATAAGATCTGGGATAGCCTATCTGTTGCCAGTATAAATCAGATATCACTACAGTCAGCAAAAAGTAAAAATTAAGGCTTAGTCCAACAGTTAAAGCAGCTATAGCAATGACATAAACCAAAATTTCCTACTAGTCCCGGGGTTAGATCCAATTGTCATTTACTCCCAAGGAACTCCAAAACAGAAAGTCTGCTGTCTTGGCTGTACTAGAACCAAAATCCTTCCCGATAAAGGATGACTCCTTTAAATCATCCTGAAATGGTAATTTTCTTTTCCTAATGCTCCTCCTCTTCTTCTAATTCAAAGTCATTCTGCTGGCTGAAAACATTGCTTATCAAACAGGTGAGGTGGCAGATAGCTGATATTAAAGACAAGCTGAGAAGCAGAACAGAAAGCACATTAAAAAAGAGGTTTTAGGTTCAAAAAGATGGGCTTCTGATTTAGGCACACAATGGAGAAAATCTTTCCTAAGAAGTGACAATACACCAGGGTTGACCATAACTTAGCCTCAGATATTCAGAGTTCAGGGACCAGGACTTATGCAAAGCCATATCATAATTATTCCAAATCTGAATTGAGTAGCAGGAAAAGGAGGGGGCAGGGTGTGGGTTTGTTGTTGTTGCCATTCACAAGCATCACAAAGTTGTGCCTCTATTGCCTGATTACTGTTTTACCCCCTGACATCTCAATTTTCCTGTGAATACAGAGAAAAGCTTTAAAGGTTACACTGAAGAGATCAACAACACTGCCTCAAGTAGCGCCAAAGAACCACGGTTATGCACAGAGGCAGAGGGTTTGTCTATAAAAATTACCACAAATAATAATCAAAGCCACGACATTGTTTGCTATATGAGGACAGTTTGGTATAAGCCAGAAAGTTGCATCATTATAGGCTTTACAATATGTATGTAGAGAAATCACCATAAATTCCTCTTTGCACAGCAAAAAATAAGGAATCAGATCATGATCTGCAGCCCAACTTTCCTGCAAACATACTAAGCCAGATTCCTCATACTCAGCTCAGATGGCTCTACTTTGCATAGTGTCACAATTATTATAGGTAATGAATTTTATATTATGTCAAGAACAGAAAATATTCAAAGCATTTGCAAAAGGTAAAACAATGCCAGTTACAAGATTAGTTTGCCATTTTTGAGAGAGACAGACACAGAGAGAGAAAAACACACAACTTGGTATGGGTAGATCATAGAATCATTTGGTTGGAAAAGACTTTTGAGGTTGAGTCCAACCATACTTGTCCACTATTAAACCATACTCCTGAGCAGCTCATCTACCTGTCCTGTAAATACCCCCAGGGATGGTGACTCAGCCTGTCCCAGTGCCTGATAACCAACACTTTCCGTGAAGCATTTTTTTCCCCTGATATCTAATCTGAACCTCCCCTGGTGCAATTTGAGACCATTTCCTCTCATCCTACCACTTGTTACTTGGGAGAAGAGACCAACACCCACCTCATGACAACCTCCTTTTAGGTAGTTGTAGAGAGCAATAAGGTCTTCCCTCAGTCTCCTTTTCTCAAGGCTAAACTATCCCAGTTCCCTCAGCCATTCCTCATAAGACTTGTCTCCAGCCCCTTCACCAGCTTCGCTACTCTTCTCTGGACAAGCTCCAGCACCTCAACCTCCTTCTTGTAGTGAGGGACCCAAAACTTAACACAGTGTTCAAGGTGTGGCCTCATCAGCACCGAGTACAGTGGTACAATCACTTCCCTGGTCTTGCTGACCACATTGTTTCTGATACAAGGCAAGATGCCATTGGCCTTCTTGGCCACCTGGGCACAATGCTGGCTCATGTTCAGTCGGCTGCCAACCAACACCCCATGGTCCTTCTCTGCCAGGCAGCTTTCCAGCCACTCTTCCCCAAGCCTGTAGCACTGCATGGGGTTGTGGTGTCCCAGGTGCAGGACCCGGCATTTGGCCTTGTTGAATGTCACACCATTGGTCACAGCCCATCAATCCAGCCTGTTCAGATCCCTTTTCAGAGCCTCCCTGCCCTCCAGCAGATCGACACTTCCTCCCAGCTTAGTGTCATCCACAAACTTAATAAGGCTACATTTAATCCCTTCATTCAGATCACTGATAGAGACATTGAACAGAACTGGATCAAACTCTGAGCCCTGGGGAACACCACTTGTGACCGGCCTCCAACTGGATTTCACTCTATTTACCACCACCCTTCGGGCCCAGCCATCCAGTCAGTTTTTTACCAGCCAAGGGGATGACTGTCTAGGCCACTGGCAGCCAGTTTCTCAAGCAGCATACTGTAAGAAGCTGTACTAAGATGTACTAATTTCCATTAAAATAAATTACAGCTAAGCTTGTTAAGTAACTTTGTGAAATCAGGTCTATAATAAATAAAAGGGCTTCCAATGCCATCATGAGTCACAAACCACTGTTTGCAGTTTGGGATTACTATAGGGGCACAAATCTCTCTCTGCTTAGTATATGGGCTACTTCTACAGGTTATTCTGTGCAAAACATACATTTTAAACAGATTTAACAAAATAATCCCCACATTTATCAAATACGAAGCACTAAGTGGACTTGCCTAAATTACTTTAGTAGACACAGGAATTACAACAAGTTTCAAAAATAACAATAAAAACAGTCAGTACTTACTACTTTTTACAACAAAATACAAAGATGATAAATTTACAAATTGTGTGTGTAAATCAGTAGATGACAAAAACAGTACGGAAATGAAGCTTAAAAAAAAAAATTGGTTATTGCCAAATTGTGAAAGAAGTTCTCACAATACTACAAGCTTTGCTAACAAGCGATCTAACTTTCTTATCAGTATTCATTGTTCAGAACAGCAAAACATACTGGGATATTTAACTTGAATTACATGCTATAAATGATACAACTGCCATAAGTTTGTATGCTTAATGGAATGGAAGTTGTCTCAGACTGTACTAAAGGACCTGCGCTCACAAGTAAGGAGATACTCTAATCCACTGGTATGTACTAACCACTCTTGTCACCAAAAAAAGGTAAAAGGAAAAGCCTTTCCTTTTCACGATTTAGCAGAAATTAAGGGTGATAGAAGACAGATGTGGTTTTACTTCTAAAATTCTGCCCTAGGTCCGGATAGCCCAAAGAACCTGGGATTTTACAAAGTGATATTTTGATTTACTCATCCAAAGTGGAAGAATAAGGAAACACAAAAATAAGCAATTAAATAACATCAGACTATGAAAGAATAAATTATTATTTGTTCAGGGTATCTCACAGATCCCACAATGAGCCTCAGTAGAATGGGGACAAGTTTAAACTAATGAAATCTTTAAAAGAATAAAATAAATCTAAGATTTTCTTATGCGTTCTCTGTGAAGGTGCTGCTGAGCCTTGTGGCAACCTTTTCTTTGTGTTCAGAAAGAAAGGCCTGAAGCGTAATTAGAAAGAAAAAGAAAAGAAAAATATTACCATATAATTACACAATTACAGGAACTGGTACTTCAAGAAAAAGACCACAAAGGTGATAAAATTCCAAGATAACCAGTGCTGCCAAAGTCACTGCATTATGAACTCCATTTCACAATAGCAGGTATGCACTGCAGTCTTAAAATCGGTTTCGCTCACTAGGACTTCATCCACACTAAGCTTTTCAAGAGTCCATGTATGCAAGAAAGCTGGCTCGTCTAACTTCATATATATCAGAGCAGAGCATTCTGCTTAGGACACACTCTCTCCCCCTGAAACTGGTGGCACGGTCAGCCTTTGCTAACTACAATTATTCTTTCTGTCTCTAGAACTTTAGCTCTAACAAAGAGACAGCCAAGATATCCAAAACCACAAGAAAAATGAAATGGCAGGAGTGCAAGTAAGATGCTCTCCTTAGAAGACCGTCGCTCAACATTACTCCTTACAAGAAGTCAGGATGACCACTCCAGGCCTTCCCAAGGCAGGCTTGGGCTCTCCTTTAGCCCCATCCTGAGATACAGAGGAATTAAGGGTATGAACACCTTTCTGAAGAAGTCAAGTCGGAAGCAAAGAACTTGTTCACCACTGGGCATTTCCAGTTATTTCATGCAGCTTTATACACCTCCCTATTACCTTCCAGAGAAGCAAGAAAGGGAAGGACATAAGTGCGCCCCTAAGGTCAGCTAGGTTAGAGATGAGTTGTACAAACCCCAAGGAAGAAGGCATGCTATATGCTGCCTTTTAACTTTTACTCTGCTCTGGCAGCACTTTTTTTGTATTGCGAGTAGGAGCCCTATAAAACTTATTATACTAATTTCTTCTGTATGTCTTGTCTGTTTGTATTTTGGAAGACAGAATATTGTTCAGAGTGTGGGAAACCCTGGGTAGAAAATTCACACAAGCACAGCTGGAGGCATGTACAGAGGACTTAGCTTCATGGGCAATAACTGAAATCAGTTGGCTTCAATGCTGACACAATACAGATTCATTCTGTGATTGGGCTGGGGTACATATAAATCAAAATCCGCATTTGACACTGAGCCTTTCTCTGAATCTCACTTCAAAACAAGTACCGTCATGTGTCACAGTCTCATACACGTGTCATTTTAAAATACCCTAATCATAGGCCTTGCAGATTTCTTGTGTTGCAGCTATGAGAGGGGCAGGGAGAAGGCTGCCTTGCTTATCTGGCTACTGGACACGGCCTCTGAGCTGGAATGATAAAAGCAAAACAAGAGGGGTAGTCTAAATAGCTTTTTCAGTGGTGTAAATAGGTCAAGCTTTCCATGTACAATCTACTTAAATAGCCACAAACAAACAAAACTTAAAAAAAAAAAAAAAGAGAGCAAGACAGATCCTGCCCTCCCTCTAGTACCAATATTACGGACTTCTTGACAATATGTGCCCTCACATGGTATAAGCAATCTAGAATAACCATGGTAAATTGCTGCCATGGTTTCAGTGATTAATCAAATATAAATCGAATTATTCACTGACACAACAAAGTTTTTATGAATTATCTACAATCTCCCCTGATGTCATGACTCCCACTTGCAAATAACTACACTCAGATGGCTGTCCCCTAATAATTTCACCTTGAGTTGCCTCGGTACATGCACATGCCACTAAATCTGATTTCCCACTGCAAATTACCTGTACAAGCTTCCCTTCTGTACTCACATCCCCTCCCCTATTAGCCAGCTATTAGCGAGAGTTCCTATGCTTCAAGGCACAAACTATTATCCAAATACAACAGGTCAGAAAGACTCTTTCACCTTTCTCTAAAACATTTGAATAGATCACTGTTAAGAGATAGGATGCTTGATAATATGCTGACTTGAAACAGCATTTTAATTTTATGTTCCCACTCCATGAATGTATCCTCCCAAACAAGACACTCCTGTTATGTATAGATAAATGCTTAGTATTCTACTAAGAAAACCCGTTCCAAACCCCATTAAGGCAATTAATATTAACTAACCTTGCAAAGAATGTGGTTTAGATGTATCCACAGAGTTTTCCTGATGATCACATGGGTGGAAAATCAGCTGTTGCAAAACAGCAGGACATACTGTAGAGAAGTCTAAATTCGATATATGACTGTTGTTCGGTATCCCATGCAAAGAAAAAATCTCCTCACCAGTCAAGCACTGGAACAAAAAGGGATTTTGCCAACTTAATACATTAATGCAAAACTAAAAAAGATGAAATACACTGAGAAAGCCAAGAATTACAACATGAAAATACTGTAATGCATTTTCAAAGACATGTACACAATGTTTGCATGCATGAAGACACTGTGGTTGCTTAATGTGAAGCAGAAGTGATTCAAAGTATTTAATGTAAGACAAATCATAAATCAATTTAACATTTTTGAATAGACGTTTTCAAATCTTATGTCCTATGAACCAGGGCAGTCAAACCTTACAATATATTTGGAAAAATAGCTTCAATGTAATTAAAATCTCATGTAACCACAAAATAATTAAGTCAAAGAGCAGACCAGGCACAGTTAAAAACTCAGTGACAGAGTATGTCAAAAAATTATTGGCAATTCAGTGTCTGCTTATTCATGTAAGTGACCGTTTCTACTACAATGCTTTTTAATTATTTCCCCAAATTAGCTGTTTAAAAATGGCCTAAACAGTAGTGGCATGCAACAGGTTTTATTCATTTTATAACATTTAACAGCAAACATTGTTTTGTGAAACCATCCCATACTACAATGAGACAAACTCTTACTCTGGACGTACACTTTGCCTTCAGCTCAGGACATAACAGTACTTAACAGGTCAAGGATAAACATATATTACTTAGCATTGCTAAACAAGGCTGGGGCAGGGCTGGTTGCTCTGTTCGTTATTTTCAACCGAAAAGATAAAAGACAAACCATGAAATACCTTAAAACATATATCTACAGAAAAAAAGTGAGTATTTTTATATGAAACTCTCTATATCAATGAAGAGTTTCACCTAACTCTTTCTATTTATTCAGATTCATTATTTCCTACAACGAGCAGCAACAAAAGCGTGTTGGGGTTTTGGTGTAAACAAAAGTGGCTTGGCTTATTGCTATACAAGAAACACATATGAAGGTTAAGTCCCAATACAAAAGCCAAACATTTTTGTTGTATACGAGACATCAAGTTAGAACATAACTCTCCCTGTAGCAACTCTCAGTGTGGTTGCAAAAGCACAGCACTGGAAGCCTTAGCATAATAAAAACAAACAGTCACTCCTTCCTCCTTTCGGTTTTGCTAGCCTTCAGATTCCACAGCACTTCTCCAATAATTCAAGATTATTATTTATAAAGCAAATTCTTTATTTCAAAAGATAAGCCAAAGCAACTGCAAGTCATTTACTTCAGCAGAGCTGCTTCCACTTCCATTAATAAATATTTTTCCAATACTGTGTAAAAGGTGCAAGGCATACACACATCATTTGAATGCGACTACTACTGTTTTAGCTTGGAGGATGAAAACATGCAAGCAATTCCAGCAGCTTCAGCTAAATTACATCCAGGATGTTTCTGCCCTTCTTCCTTCATGACTCAGTCTAGCAAAGCACTCAAGTACATGCTTGAACTTAAATCAAGTCTAAATTTTGTAAAGGCCATGAGACCTTGAAGACTCAAATATATACAAGCAATATGAATATACTTTCATCTTTCAATGTCAATGCTAATGTCAGAGTATCGTATGTAAAATAAATACAGCCGGACAATGGAAAATATTTTTTTGTTTGGATGTTGCTCCATTTAATCTCAGTGGAAGTACTGCGCACAGAAATCATCACTGGAGGAACAGACCAGTACATGAACCTCTGGAGCTTTCTAAACTGGTTATGTGGCTAAGCATTTTAACATTAATCCCTTGCTATGGAATAATGCAAAATACATGGCTAACATGTCCAGAGTTAAAGAAAGAGAAGGTAGCTGTGGTTTACAGGAAGAGCTCCTACACGGTGCTTCTTGTACCAGTGGATCATAAAGCCATTTCTGGAAGTTTACAATGAAAAGATCTTAGAAAAACATGTCAGTAGGAGTTGAGAATTTGTATCTCAACTATCTGTAAGGGAAACCATTTTTATCTCATTCCTAGAAATACAGAATGGATTACTAGTGTTATAAAATATTAACATATTTGTGTTAATATTAGTTTACAAAAATCAAAACCAAACCATGCTGTTGGTAGAAAAAAAAAATTAGGTAGAGAAAATAAATCAGACGCAGCATGAATTTGTAAACTTGAGACTTGTAACTTTGGTTACATACAAACAAGTTAGCCAGAAATACAAGAGCCCTTTTATGTGAGGATGAAAAACAGCATTTTATTTAATTACTGTTATTAGTAATTAGATCAGGGACAAACCCAGAATATAATAAGTCCTATAAATTATTCATTGTTTTAAGTTACTTCATCCTCTCAGTAAACTCCTACATGTATCCAAGAGCTAAAAAGCAAGCTTGCATCAGTTCACTGGGACAATTACAGGATTAATTAAAAGATAAAATCTATTAGAAGCCTTGGATTGGAGCAACTCACTTTGCATATATATTTGGAGGATAAATACATACAAATACATTAAGACAGCCACACTGCCATAAAAACATAAGCTTTTTTTTTTGTAAGACTGACAGAGGATCTCAGCAGAAAGGAAATTTATCCTATGGAACAGCAGACTGAGGATGGCATCCTGGCTCAACTGTTTCCTGCTATTCAGTACACTTTATCATAGCACTTCGGTGATGGGACTGGCTGTAATGCAAGTGTCACCCCATGTTTTAACAAACAATTGCAAGGATATGACATAAGTGATCATATCCCTGAATTGTTAAAAAATAATTTTTTTAAAACTATCTTCATCAAAATTAGAAAATACTTAAATCTCTAGAAGGTGCACAATTGCAAAGTATTTAGACTAAAAAAAAAAATAAAAATCATCAATTAGGTTATTCAAACAGGTATTACTTTTCTCCCGGCAAGCCTCTCCCAAAAATGACTGACCAGCATGGTCAATAATACGGTAAAGTAAAAAAAGCGATGCCTAATTATCCACAATCTCTTTACGCTATTATCATTATAAACGAAAAGTGGATGACAGCTCACCACATCTTTTGAAGGAAAGGATGGGGTAATTGCTCAGGCAAAAACAATGCCAAGACACCTCTAATTGGAAAATTAACAACAAAATGCTACAGTATCAACTGTCCTGTAAGTGTTTCAGTCCCTTTTCTAATCCTCTGCCATATTCCTATCTTTGCTATACCTTTGTTTTATCTGTAAAATTCCATATGTGAAGTACTAAGATGCTCAACAGCAACCCAGTCTGCAGTTTCTAGGTGGTGCCAGATTAAATACTAGCCTAGCCCATGCCAGGGCTGAGCATTGGGTCACATAGCAGCGACATCAAAAAAAAAGAATGCAGTCAATACCTATCTGACCAGCATTTTTTTTACCTAACCTGAGCCCAAATTAGGCAAAACAGAGACAACTTACTTGTAACAAATTAAAGCATCCAAAGCTGATGCGGTGACACCTTTTTGTCACTCAGCACAGGTAAAAACTGGATGCTAGGAGATGACCATGCCTTTAATAAGCAGCATAGAAATGAGAAAGAGTCAAAGCAGATGAAGCTGGTTGAATGCATTTATGTAGTTTAGGGATTTCACACACATCAGCATGTTCAAGATAGACATTCATGCTGGGAGCTGGAAAGTGTCCATGAATACTGAAATTCACTGAAGATATTGTAGAAGTAAGACACTTAAAGGGTAGAACAAATAAGCCTTTTTATCTTCTCGCTGGCCCAGCAACATCAGGTCACGGCGTTAGATCAAGACCACAAACCACAACCTGCCACCCACTCCTCCTTCTTTCAAAAAGCACAAGTTGTAACTAGTGAAACACTATCAAAAAAAAACCCAAAATCAAAGCAGATATTAGCTTGGTTCTAGCCTATCTGAAACACTAAAGTTACTGGGGTTTCGGCTTATCTTGAGGTGAAAATTATTTATATTTGATTGTGAAGATAAGTAAAGATTTCAACTTACTTTTGTCCAAATATTTTGTTTAAAAATTCAAATGCATTACATTAAGACATAGTATTCAGGCATAACATATAGACGAGCATAAATACAGATCTAGAAAAGTCAAACAAGAAAATTGGAGTATGATTTTAGCACCTACTGATTATGTCTAAGCACAAACTAGAAGTAGTGTTAACAAGTTTTCTTCCCAATGCCCAACACTTACATGTATATTTTGATCAAAACGCAACTTAATCCTCTAGCACACACGTGTAGCTATCATACTACAATGAGCCCAATGACAGAAGATCAAGTATAGTTTTTACATCATGCTAATAAGGTAAAATACAGAGTGAACAAACACGTCATCATTTACCACACTGAAATTGCTAATTTTATCCGTAGTAGCAGAAGTGTTGGTATTCCACACTAAAATGTGAAAAAACAGCAGTGACCAGCATTTGAGTTTGCTCAGTTACTATTTATTTTTCTGGCAGACTTATGCAGTCTTAGCTTATGCATAAAGGAAAGGTGATATCAGAAAAGTTGAAGACCGAAAGAAATACAAACACAAAACAAAGAGAATTTTTAAATGATGAATTAAAACAAAGGAAAAAAGAAAAAAAGAGTCCAAGAGCATCTAAATAGAAACAGTTCAATCAAAAATTCTAAAACACTACTCAAAAACTTCGAGGTGCTGGGGGATGGTATACTACATGGAAAAAAATTAGCATCTTCATCATAGGACGTACGATGCCATAAATACATATAAATGAGTATTCATTCAAACACCATCATCAATGAATTAAATCATTTTTCTCCTCCCTTATCTTTTCAAGTCAGCTTGGTATCAAAGTAAGACAGAAATCAAGCACCCATCTTCTTCTGGCTTACACATCCAAACTCCTTCAGTCTTTAAGAAAATCGATCACCTTCTGGTGTGGATCTTCCCTTGTACGATTAAGCAGCTTACCAAAACTGTTTTGAATGAAACATTAAAACTAAACACTAATACTGAGATAAAGCAAAGACATTGTTCCTTCCTGCCAGTTTTTGAAGTGCCATATCACCTGTCGCTTACAGATAAGCTCTTCACTAAAACTTACTTCAGGCTTGGATAGAGCAGGAGTGTGTTATCTTAACTGGAAGAATGGCCTGGGAGTCTGCCCACTAGCTCTGGACACCGAAGTTAAGAACTTAAAAAGTCTAAGATAAACCTTGTTTCCTCCTGCAGCCACATATTTATGCAGCCTTAATGGATTCATCCTACCTGAGAAAGACCTGAATCACTCTCTAAAGATATTTACTTCCCTCCGTAGGGAACTGGTGAAGCTTAGGCATCTGGTGACTTCCAACACACAAAGTTAGATAAGGCCACTTTATGTCTTCTGTCATACCAGTAGATACTCTCGACTTGTAAGTACAAAGAGTCACAATATTTGAAAATTATCACATTGGATTAACTTGGTATGAGTATGTATTTGCATGCATCTCCAGCCTGAAGTCGTGGATACACCTAACATCTATGACAGATCAAAAGCCAGGAGTTAAAAGGCCCTTACTTAAATGGCACTAGCTGATGGAGCAGCCCTAAGGCAAATTCTAAGAAAGAACACGAGTAACTCAGTAAAAAAGTATATGCGTTTCACTATAACAGGCCTGTGAAAAAAATTGTTTCAGTTAAACTTTAAATGACTCATGAGGAACATGCATTTACAGTAACAAGAAAAAGCACCACTTTTTTTCCATCTGTAACCTGTGCCAAAGTCTGTGTACGAGGGCGACGTGATTTTGCAGATGGAAAACCTGAAGGACTGAAGAATCTACCCATTTCTAAGCCTTTTTAATGAAAGCTCCTTTTCACAGCTGTGTTAAACATTGCAAACTTGTATTTAGCGTGTGTGGCTGGGAATGTTTATGTTTTTAACATGTTGTGTCAGAACAGTGTTCAATTTGTGAGATTTGAAAGCTGTAATTCTGGAAAATATTGCCATGCTTATACTGAATACTACATTGATTTTAGTGGCATTAACTCCCAATTAAACCTCTACCAAGGGTAAAGACATCAGAATTGCACTCTTTATAAAATAAAGGAAGATTATCCAAGGTTTGTCTCCTTCACAGTACAAGCAAAAGGGCTACTAGTCCCAATGTAAAGAAAAGTTTCTTAAGGTCTTCTATTTCTTAGGGAGCTGAACTAAACCAGAGCAGTCATCCCTGCTTTCCTTTCATTTTCCTGACTGACTTGGTGTCCCTGATTCCTGATCTTAAGGAAATCTCCGCCAGCCTCAAGATTACCTTTCAAGGAAAGAAACTTATAGAACGCTACAGAGATTTGAAATTATGTAGACTTTAAAAGTTTCAACGAGACCCGAGCTTTGCATGGAGACACCAAACAGAGCAAAGTGAAAAGCGGTACTATAATAGCCTTTAAATTCAACATCATTTTAAACAGCTGTTAGTAGATTAACTGATGAGCACACGCATTGCACTCAGGCTTGATGGAAGATGGGAACATTCACTGAAGAAGTTTCTTTATGCGAGCAGACCCGTCCAGGGTCAAGCCGGTATTTGAGCAAGTCCCGAAACACTAGCTGGCTCTCAAAACAGCTTTTGCTGTTGTCCAGACGTTATTTACCTAGGAAAAGGGCCGGTTTAAGAGCCGAGCAGCGAAGAGGCAGAGCTATCCCCGCGGCTCCGGGATGGGCGGCAGCTCTCCCCGGCGGGCGGTACCTTTGCCCGGCGCCCGGGGAGACCTTCGCTCCCTGTCCCTCCCGGCACGGAGGCGACTCGGTTTGGGGCGCCGCGGTCGTACCTGGTTGTGGTGCAGGTGGGCGGGCGGCAGCTCGGCTCCCAGCGGCCGCAGCAGCAGCGCCGAGAGCTGCCCGGCCGACAGGCTGCGGTTGGAGCCGAAGGCGCTCAGGATGTCGTCGGCGAAGGCGGCGGCGGGCGCGGCGCCCCGCAGCATCTTCCCAGCCGCTGCCGCCGGGCTCGCAGCGCCGCGCGGCCCCCGCCGAGCCGCCTCCGCCCGCCTCCGCCCCTCCCCGGGGGGCGTAGCGGGGCCCCCACCCCGCGGGACGGACCCGACCTGCCGCCCCGCACCCCGCCCAGCCTGCCCGGGGCGACCCCAGCCTCCTGCCCGCCCCCAGCCCCGGGCAGCGCGGGGGCAGAGGGGGAGCCTGCGAAACTCCTGCTTGTGCCCAGCCCCGGCCGGCACGTATATAGCCCCTTTCGTGAGCAGAGACAGACTGCAAAAATGGTTGTCCTGAACCCCGGCCAGCACCTATATAGCCCCTTTTGTGGGCAGAGAGAGGCTGCAAAAGTGGTTGCTCTGAGCCCTGGCCAGTACGTATGTAGCCCCTTTCATAGAATCACCAGGTTGGAAGAGACCCACCGGATCATCGAGTCCAACCATTCCTATCAAACACTAAACCATGCCCCTTAGCACCTCATCCACCCGTGCCTTAAACACCTCCAGGGAAGGTGAATCAACCACCTCCCTGGGCAGCCTCTGCCGGTGCCCAATGACCCTTTCCGTGAAAATTTTTTTCCTAATGTCCAGCCTAAATCTCCCCTGGTGGAGCTTGAGGCCATTCCCTCTTGTCCTGTCCCCTGTCACTTGGGAGAAGAGCCCAGCACCCTCCTCTCTACAACCTCCTTTCAGGTAGTTGTAGAGAGCAATGAGGTCTCCCCTCAGCCTCCTCTTCTCCAGGCTAAACAACCCCAGCTCCCTCAGCCGCTCCTCGTAAGGCCTGTATGTGGCCTTTCGTGGGCAGAGAGGGAGGCTGCAAAGCTCCTGGTTACCCCCAGCCCCGGCCGGCTCGGCTGCAGCCCCCACTCGAGGGCAAAACCCGCCGAACTCCTGCCCGCCCCGCGCCCCGTCGAGGCGCGAAGTGTCACAAACCCACCCGGCGCGTCCCCCCCCGAGGGTCCCCGCTGCTCCCCGCTGTCCCCCGAGGTCCCAGCGGCCCAGCCGAGGCCAAGGTCCATCCCGGGAGCGCAGGCAGGGCCCTGCCCGCCCTCGGCACCGGCGCCCGGACCTTGGAATGAGCCGCGAGCAGCCGCTTCGGCGACGCGCTCCTCCCGGGCTCCCTCCAGCCCGGCGGGCTGGGACACCCGCCTGTGCCTTCTCTGCCTTTTTAGGAAGGCTCTAATGCACCGAAATAAACGTATTATTTAATGTGTGCTTTTTAACGAACAGAAGGAGTTGTTGGCCGCTGGCGGGAGGCTGTGGCTAAAGCGGTTTAGATAAAAATCCTCCTGTTTCAGGACAGCAGCCGTGGAGCAGCAGCTCTGGCTCAGGAGAGACCTCTACTATTAACAAGTTATTCTGTAACTGCCTGTTACTACATTTCTTTTGCGTATTTTTAAAGAGGTATCTTTTTTTTGAATGGGTTCTCATTTAGACCTCTGTGGCAATGTGCTGAACGGCATGAACTGAGACACTGTCCCCAATTCCGAATTTTATGAAACTTTTGCAAGGGCCAGGTAACAGCACTGTGGGGGAAGGATGTTTAAAGATACCTCACAAGCAGTGAAACTTGTTTGGATAAATTCTTCAGAAACAACTTTCATACTGCAACAGACAAAGCATCTAGCAAAAAGTAAAAAAAAAAATGTCAGCAGCATAACCCATTGCTAAGGGGGGGAAAAAATTTAGAAAGAGCTACAATCACATAAATTCTACTTTTGGAAAATCTAAATGTTACTTTTTCTACATTAGAGCCAGAAGAGCTAACATACTTCCATGCTTCCCACATACTTGGTTGGTGGCAGATAAAGCAGCCCCTCTGCACAACTTAGTTGCAGATCGTTTCAAATGATAGTCTCCACCTGCACTGCTTATTCCACCAGCTGAGGCTGAAAATGCTCCAGCCTACCCACATCTCCTTTTACATGTGCATTTCGTGTGTCTTTGAGAAAAATAAGCACAAGGTTGCCTTTGCTGCTAAGGGAATCACAACGTTCTTCTCTAGGTAGCAGCTATGTCAGTAGCAGAACTGGCACCTCCTCTATTTTCTTCTTCAGTCTGTGTGATTCTAAATACAGCTCTAGTAACTATCCATTATTGAAAGCATTCTGAAATTTAAAGAAGTCTGTATTTGAAAAGTGCTGAGATAAACTGCAAACAGCTGTGATCTGGTTAAGACAGGTAAATAAAAATAGGTTGCCAGTTGGATCAAAAAGATTTGTCACTGCTCTGCTGCACAAAGCCAACAAGTTAATCTCAAACTTGGCTATTTTAAGACTTCCTTCTTATCAGCAGCAGAAACATAAAGGGTTATTTAAATTTGTGTAATTAAACAAACTCATATTTGCATTAGTTCTTAGCCCGTATTTGCATAATGTTGAAAAGTTCAAGGAATTCCTGGATAATTCCATTAAAGAATTATTCTCTCTTGCCAATCCTCCACAGAATGAAAATCTCTACTTCTGAGAGACAGACAAAATTTTTCCTCAAGGAGTGAAACTCTATTTTAAAAGAAAAAAATAGTTTCTAACCTGAGTATTATCAAAAAAAAGACCACAGGCGCTGAAAGGGCATACTAACACTGAGATGGGAGGTCACGTACCTTTCAAATCGTATGTACAGTGCTTGAAGGGCTACTCCACATTTTGTGTCTATTCTTGTGATGTACAGACATATCCAAAAGGTCTGAACTTTGTTCATGTCAAGTTTGATAAACCTTAGCCAAATCTTAACAGAGCCAAATTCTCTTTCTCAAACTGAAAGAACAATCTGTTTGTACACCGTAAACCAAGTATTTCCCAACAGTACTTCATGGTCTTGATTCACTATTGTTTTTTTTCCTGCTTTTCTAACACCTGTGTAATGTTACTGACATTTAAATCACCTCAAGGTGCCAGCTCACCAGATGGTGACTGGCAGTAGGCGAGACTCATAACCAGTTTTCCAATCTTATAAAGGGCCAAATCCTCTTTGAAGTGGGTTTCTCTTAGGAAATGCAGTGAAGCTGCAGCTAATTACATCAAAGCTAGCATGATTTGTAATTCTATGTGCTATTTACTTATCTCGAAGTCAGAAGAACCCTCTTTGTTTATTGTCATTCAAACAATTGAAATAAAACTATTTGAAAATAGTAATCATATCTTAATTCTGTCATTTAGCAGTTAAATCACACAGAATCACAGAATCACAGAATAACCAGGTTGGAAGAGACCCACCGGATCACCGAGTCCAACCGTTCCTACCAAACACTAAACCATATCCCTCAGCACCTCGTCCACCCGTGCCTTAAACACCTCCAGGGAAGGTGACTCAACCACCTCCCTGGGCAGCCTGTTCCAGTGCCCAATGACCCTTTCTGTAAAGAATTTTTTCCTAACGTCTAGCCTAAACCTCCCCTGGCGGAGCTTGAAGCCATTCCCTCTTGTCCTGTCCCCTGTCACTTGGAAGAAGAGGCCAGCACCCTCCTCTCTACAACGTCCTTTCAAGTAGTTGTAGAGAGCAATGAGGTCACCCCTCAGCCTCCTCTTCTCCAGGCTAAACAACCCCAGCTCTCTCAGCCGCTCCTCATAAGGCCTGTTCTCCAGCCCTTTCACCAGCTTTGTTGCTCTTCTCTGGACTCTCTCCAGAGCCTCAACATCCTTCTTGTGGTGAGGGGCCCAGAACTGAACACAGGATTCGAGGAGCGGTCTCACCAGTGCCGAGTACAGAGGGAGGATAACCTCCCTGGACCTGCTGGTCACGCCGTTTCTGATACAAGCCAAGATGCCATTGGCCTTCTTGGCCACCTGGGCACACTGCTGGCTCATATTCAGTCGGCTGTCAACCAACACACCCAGGTCCCTCTCCTCCAGGCAGCTTTCTAGACAGACTTCTCCCAGTCTGTAGCACTGCATAGGGTTGTTGTGCCCCAAATAAACAGACTCATCCCTTGTATTAATGTTTGCATCCTTTTTCTCTCAACTCTTACTTGGAATAACTATTTAAATAGGATTAGAATATGATATCCTGTAAGTAAACCACCCTTGAATGAAATGACATATCACAATGGCTGTTTCTAAGTGAAATGTCTAGGTAGATATGTAAAAATATTGGACTGACGTCTTTGTTTCACGTATTTTCACTAAGCAACTCTCTTCACTGTGGTAAATCTATTCCCAGCATTTCTATTTGTTCATTTTTAACTTGGCCAGTCAGACTCAAATACTCACAGCCACTGTATTTTAACTTCAAAGCCTCACAGTCAAACAAACTACAGATTAATGGCTTACTAAGATAGATACGCAGTTGTCAATATTACCAGTTCAGGAATCTTGCAGCTCTCCTCAATTCTGAGCTCTTGCAAATAATGAAAGGGAATGCAGGGATTAGGCTCTAGGAACACAGGCAAAGGGTACTGTGAAGACTCAAAACCACAGCAGCCAAACAAAAAACATACTCTTTGGCTCGAAAATCTTAAGGTAGAAAAGCCTGAATCTCATCAATTTGTAGATCTTGACTCATTTTTTAAAGCTTGGGTTCATAGAATCACGCTATAAATAGTGGAAAAGTTTCTGAATTTACAGGATTACAAAGAATCTTTACTTTAAGGCACATTGGCCAAAATACCTCATATTGGTACAGTAAAACATTCGAAGGGAAAAGTCAGGTGTTGAGTTTTATAAAAGACTTCAACTCTGTAATTTGAATAGTTTAACAATGAATTACAAGTGCTAGGGGCGTGACGTGGACCTCAAAGTATGAGGGGTCTAACGGCATTGCTACAGTAAATCAATCATAGCTTGTTTCTTTTCTGAGGCTGCGCTATCGGTACCATTTATATATTGTTTACTATTTTGAGAAGCTTGGCTCAAGTAAAAGGTTAGTATTATGCAATACCTTTCACCCAGCAAGAAGTATTACTTGTTCTACAACCCTCCACTAGCCAGTTCGTTAGTGTGCTCTCTGTGAAACTATAAAATACCCTGCTTCTGGTAAGAAATGTGATCCATTTGCTCCTTAGGACTAAACATTGTTTAAGCAAGTATCTTTAAAAACCAAATTTCTGTAACAAAATAATCAGATTAAAATCACAGAAAAATCTTCACTGCTTACATTTTCAGCTACTAATATAGAGAAATATTTGAGGACCTTCAGGCACAATAAGAATAAGAGCTCTCTATTAATAAAGATGTGCAGATGAAATTGTTTTGTTCATAGCTGCTCATTAGAAAACTAATCTTAATAAAATTCCACTGACACTTTAGAAACATTATCTGTCCCTCCCCTTGTTAACATAGGGCCGAGACTATTTAGATTATATAGCTATTGTCAAAGCTTAAAGTTGTTTTTAATCTGAAGGTTTGGTCTAGGGCCATCTCTACTTTTCAATTGGTAAACAGGATTCTAACTGACAAATTCAGTAATTGTTGGGCTACCACTTCAGATTGTATGAGATGAGCTAGTGCCTGGAGAGCTGAGCTAGCCTATGGCAACTATAGGTCAGGACTCAAAGTACCCAAGATAGGTATACAGAGAGACAGAAAATAGAAAACTTCCTTAAAAGTTAGCAGTACTCATCCCGAAGATGAATACTGCTCATGTTAGCTCACATTTCCCAAATTTTCTTTACCAGAAGAGTCATCATCTGGAAAAAATGCAGGTCTTTTGCAATTCTTAAAACAAATATATTTTCTTTTAAGAAGCAAAGAGACACTACACATTCTTATCAGTTAAAATTCACTTTGTAAGAAAACGGAAGTTCAGAAGTTTGGTGTTCTTTTTCAAGGTAGCCTTACTGAAAAAAAAAGAATTTTTACATGTACAACTTCAAAGTGAAACTTTTCAGCTATTCTCCTCAAGTCTTCCAAACACACTTTGAAATTTAAATTTTCTATTTTTCTAAAATTAGATCAAAACCAACCTTCAGTTCTCAAAATCACTGATGAAACATTTCATGTTTTGTAGGAACATGCCTAGTAGTGACCTCTTACCTGGTGATGACCTTTAAATCCACCAAATGATTCCAGGGGAGGGCCAGCACATTACTGAAAGCTACAAGTCCGAACTATATTGACATATCTGCACTGAATTGTATGTATCTAAAGAACAAGGGTTACCACAAAATAAAGGGGAAGCAGTCATATGTCAATATTAGTACGATTAGATAAGCAGAGTAGTGTCAGCAGGATGTCTGAGACACAACATGCTGGTGTTGTGTATTAGAGGCTGGATTCTGCAGGGATCAAGATTAACCCTGTGAGAGAGCAAAACTAAACCAGCTGCATGAGTCATTTAGGCTTTTTCCTCACAATCCAACTGCATAAAAAAGTAAGTAGAGTTTCTGGGGAGGGACAGAACAGCCTTACCAGCTCCCCTTAGAAGACCCAGGAAGAAAACAATTGTTCTGGACACTTTTCCAAATCAGTGGCCTTCAATACATCCGTGCCTTCTTTTGTTCCTTGGAAATACAGCTGCTAGAAATGCTTAAATAAACAAATTCTTAGATATATGCTTAGCATATCTCCTAATAGGTGCTGTAAAGGCCTCTTGGTAAAGATGCATTAAACCCAGCTTCATTTTTCAACAACTACTAATGTGAGAGGGAGGAGAAAAGTTGTTATAAGGTAGACGACATCTTACTTCAGAGGAAAACCACAGTTGCTAATACTTTCCTCGTTGAGGATACAGTGAGTTATCATACATAATCAGGCCCTTCGGTCATTTCTACACACTTAACACTGAAATTTTAAAAGTTCCGATTAACAAACAGTACCCCAAGCCTGCATGAATTCTTAAGTAAGTACTGTCACCGTGTCAAGTCAGAATATACTTAAAACTGCAGTGCTTTAATCTATTAAAGCAATACCCCCAAATGACAGAGTCTTTAAATTTGAGACATGGCTTTTAGTCAAATATTAGTTCATTCATTTGGGGATTATTACTTTAACACAGAAAACATATGAGTTTTACCTCCCCCCGAGGGTATTTTTGCATCTAGCTGCAGTCATCTGCAAGTCACAAAGTGTATTAGCATGATATTTCAAAGATATTTTATATCATTCTATTGCAGGACCGGCAACATTATTTCAATGGAGCACCAGAGCTCCATGCAGTTCACAACAGCTTTTGAATTCTTTGTACTTTCATGAACTTTTTACAAATATTTGTTGCCTATATTTATATTCAAACTCTGCTTGGCATGAAAGACAGCCTTACCAAGTTTGGATTTAATAGAATCACAGAATCATAGAGTAACCAGGTTGGAAGAAACCCACCGGATCATCGAGTCCAACCATTCCTATTTTATACATGCCAAGATGAAGCTTCTAATACCATACACAGAAGGAGCATGTTAGCTTAACCAAAGGCAGTTACTATTTCATATTGAGGTTATTTAAATCTGAAGCATTACAGTTAGGAATTATTATGGACTTAGTTCACACAACAGTGGAATCCATTTCCATGCTTATTTCACTAAATATGAGCATGCATAAACACAAACAAGGGAGGTGTTTAGAGTATTCTGCCACCAAATTTTTTATAGGAAAATCTTTAACTTAGAATCATAGAATCATAGAATCACCAGGTTGGAAGAGACCCACCATTCCTATCAACCACTAAACCATGCCCCTCAGCACCTCGTCCACCTGTCCCTTAAACACCTCCAGGGAAGGTGACTCAACCACCTCCCAGGGCAGCCCGTTCCAGTGCCCAATGACCTTTTCTGTGAAAAAATTTTTTCTAATGTCCAGCCTAAACCTAATGTCAGATGATATTGAAATCCTACTATGCATATACATGACTTTCCTCTGTTAATAAGTGAGAATTCCAAGGGACTGTATGGTATATCTTCTCATACTTCGCTAACAGAGTGACCTGTCTTGGAAAACAGGGCATGGTGGGAAGGGTGGCTGCTGAAATATTCTGTTTGACCAGGCAATTTGCTGGGGAGAGAAAGGAGAAAACAGTGAATGAACACTGCAGAACACCTGCTTGCTACTGGAGGTATTGTTTCTTTCTGCACCTGAGGAAGCCTCACAGAGGGGCTTTTTTTCCCATATATTCTAGCGAGCTCCCAACAGGCTGTTACATAAGCTGTTGGCTAGGAATATATTCATTGATTTACACATGTAACCAAAACACGTTTGGTCCTTCTGCTCTAATTGCTGAAGGAAGACATAGTGCCAGTATTTGAGGCTGATTCCACTCCACTGATATTTAGCACACAAGCATCAGCTCAATTAAATCCCTGAAGGTGGGTGCATCCATGCCCTTTGTGAAAATATATCATTAAGAGCTCTCTTTGACTGAATTGTGTCTGTTTTCCTTCAAGGGACAAAAATTCTAAAAATACTTGAAACACATAAATTACTAAGAGCTTTTAGATTCCTAAGATAACTTTTTGAAAAATTTGCAAATTCCATTTACAATAACACTGAATGCAATCTTCTTTTCTTATTTCTCTACTAGATATTTCAGACATTACATTTCAAGTGCTGTGCATAGCCTGTGGTTGACCTTGTACCTCTGGCTGCATAAGTTAAGCATAAGTTTTAGCCTTGAGAAGAGGAGGCTGAGGGGAGACCTCATTGCTCTCTACAACTACCTGAAAGGAGGTTGTGGAGAGGAGGGTGCTGGGCTCTTCTCCCAAGTGACAGGGGACAGGACAAGAGGGAATGGCCTCAAGCTCTGCCAGGGGAGATTTAGGCTGGACATCAGGAAAAAATTTTTCACGGAAAGGGTCATTGGGCACTGGAACAGGCTGCCCAGGGAGGTGGTTGATTCACCTTCCCTGGAGGTGTTTAAGGCACGGGTGGACGAGGTGCTGAGGGGCATGCTTTAGTGTTTGATAGGCATGGTTGGACTCGATGATCCAGTGGGTCTTTTCCAACCTGGTGATTCCGTGATTCTGTGATTCTATGATTCTATGATTCTACGACTAACTTGTCTGTAACAGCCTTTGACAGTATGACGTGTAAGTTTGAACCTTCTTTCACCGGTATTTCAAGTGCCAAAATGTTATTTGGACAGTTATTGCTGACAAGCAAGTATTTAATGCATATCAGTCTAGATGGTGGTGGTGATTTTCAGATTTGAATGCTTAATGTTTATGTAAGCATTTCTAATGCCATTTCTAATGCTACCATAGCACACCTGTATTAAGAGTTTTACTTAATCCTGGAGGTGGATGCTGTAGTGTGTGTGCTTGTTTGGTTGTTTTTTTTTTTACTTTGGGAGAAGGGTGAGGAAAACCACTCATAAATGACAACGTATTATTTTCTTATTCTTATTTTTGCTTTAGAATCTTGTACTTTCTGAGGAAGTAGTAGTGCAAGCTCTGCTGAGTAGTCATTACACACAAAGTGTATAGAAGGCCAAGGGTGAAGTCATGTGTGTACCAGAGCATTGACTTTAAAGGAGTCAGGAATTTACAGAACCAGAAAAGTTCTATGACCAAAAAAAAAAAAATCTTAAAAAAAGCTTTTGAAGCCCTAAAAAAAATCAGAATACTAAAAAGACCTCCACAGAACCATATTTTACCACAACTCAAACACAGGTATGAGTGACTCAATTCTTAAAAAGTTTAAAAAAAATCCAAAAAACAAACACCACAACCTGCCAAAGTATTTCCTATCAGTTGTGGAATAGAAAGTGTTAAAATAGCTAAAGGATAACATAAGACAAACATCTGGCAGAGAACACTTCCTGAACAAGTTACAGATTAAAAAAAAGCCTTAGGGATTTGCAGCTGTGGGACACATGAAAAAAATCACAGGAGAAATCAGGTAAGTGGTTCAATATCATTAACTTAAAGAAGCTGGGTGCAGAAGGTTTCAATAATTTTACAGCTCAATTCACACATTGGTTTCCTATGATCCTAGCCCTAAAATTCTGTAGAGTATTTATAGTCCAGTAACACTTTAAAAGGTCTTTGAAGACTAAATACATTAAGTCTTTTGAGTCTCTTCTGGTGTAACTCAGAGTACAACCTCTCTGGCAAAGCAGAGCAGAGGATGAATTAGAATCACAAACCATAAGTAAAAAATTAAGAGAGTCCGATAGTCTCTATTTGCTTGGCCTACAACCGCGTCCTTTCAAGCAAGCCCAGCAGGGAGAAAAGAAACATTAAAGTTCAGGTCAGCTTGTGAGGCCAATGTGTTGACACAGCACGTTTCCAGGCTCTAGGCTTCAGAAGCAGGCAATAAATTTCTATAGATGAGAAAATGGTTTCTCTATATATACCTGTGTAGGTTTCAAAGTATACTAACATGAACAGATTACAAAATTATTCAGAATAATTAAAAAATAATTCTTATTTTTAGCACACAACTATGAGTAGAACTGAAAAACTTCATGAGCAAATGCTAATAGCTGTAAGAACCAATTAAAAAAACAAATGGCCTTAAGCAACTGCCCTCAAAATGGTTCATTTGGCTGGTGGGCATAGACCAGCACACTACAGAAGTGCACAGCAGAACCAGTGGGAAAGCTTCGTAAACAATTATCAGTCTGCTGCTGAACACCACATAGTTGTAGAGACTCCTAAAATAGTTACTGGCAGTTAATTAGGATTCTTTAGGAAAGAAAGATTGGCCACCTAATCCCTGTAAGTAAGCACTATTTCAGGCCTCACTAAGAGGCAACTGAAGCAATAGTTTAATAGCAATAGGCACCTGATGCGTGACTTTCATCTGAGAATCTCAAGTGCATGGAATTCACTTTTTTCACTCCCTTCTGCTCTATAGACCAGGTCTTGTACAAACACTATTCAACAAGGACAAGGCTGTGTATAGGATTAAATTCCTAAACAAGAGAAGCAGAAGGGGTGAGCTCAAAATTTGAGAGGTGTGTTAAGCGGTTTACTGAGTCACTTTTTGTATGTTTGTTTACTAAATTCAACTCAGGACATAGAAAACCATGGCTTTTAAGGATGTGCTGTAATTCTGTTGCTTGGGAGCAAGGAAGCAAAGTAAAATATTAGTTCACAATAACATGGGAGAAGCACTAATATCTCCTCTTGTTAGCAACACATTACTTAACTGTGGTAAGAGATGACCCTCTCTAACTATTCCAGACTTTTAGCCGATCTCTTTTGTAGGGAAAACATTCATCGCTAACACCTATGAGATAAATGACAGGCAAAGAATTTCATGCCTGGCAAAGATGCCATGCCACTGAGATATCTGTCATCAGGTCAACTGGCATGTGCCCAGAGGCCAAATGAGTTTTCTTCCAAAGACCAGCTGAAGCAGAATATTAAAACAAGATCTTTGGATTTCACAGTATAGAAAGACTAGGAAGAGAAGGATTTGGATCAGATAACTATTGGAAGGGGGCATTGAAACTGTAACTGCATTGCAAGAAAAATTCAAAATTAAATAATGGATCTCAAATGTGGTCCCGCATTTTCTTTTTTTTCATGATTTTGTTATTTCCAACATACTTATCACAGTAAGAAACAAAATCCTAAGAGACCAAATCCTGACTTAACCACCTGGATGGTGTTTGAGAAATCCAATATGACATCACACAGACCGGTAACATCAGAAGTTGTCAGAACAGAAGTATTTCAGAGGGCAAAACCAGCCAAGTTATTCCTCCAGTGTCCATTACAGATACCAGCTCAGGGCTAGTAAGCTCAATATTATGTACTACTTTATTCTGCTCAAATTCATAGAGAACATTATTAAGAAAAGATTCATTTATTTGTATTAGTGTATCTTCTAGTACTTTCACGTTCTAAATTTTTAGAGAATTTGAACTGTATTTCTAAATTATCCCGCATTACATCATTAAAGACCCAACAAGAAACACAAGTTTTTCATTGCAAAATTACCAGTTCTGTGACATTTTAGGAATTTCCAAGGCCTGAGCCCTTAAAGTGTCTTACAATGTCATCCATGTTTCACCCTGTAAGAGTATTTTATTGGCATTTTAGCGTCTTAGGTTTTTTTCACTTAGAGGTGTTTAAAATTTTTGTTGTGATGAAAAAGAATTCTTGAAATATAAATCAGTTATTGAATACACAACAAGAATTCATAATGGATTTGCTTATACCTATCTAGGTGATTGAAAGAAACATGAATAAAATGCAAATAATTTAGTGATGAGTATACATACCTTTGTTTATGGAGAAGAGATTCTGTCACAGTGTCAGCTAAGAAATACTATGTACTTAAATACTTGCATCTTCTCAGGCACAGTATTTTCCTCACTGTTTATAAAGCAAACCTTTCACCTCTCTGTCCTTCACTTGACTTGGTAGTAATATGAGAGCACTTGAAATGTGAACAAAACCTCCTTGTCTTGAGAGTACAAGGGGCAGAGAAAGATGCAGCCAGAGCAATAGATTGTTCTTAGTGCCTTATGCCACCCCCTTTGACAAAAGCCAAAGGACAGGACACTAAAGAGGCCATTCAAGGGCAGCTATTCCTGGTCACTTTTCTCCACTTCTTTTCTCCATACTTTGTTATGGAGCTTTCTGGCGAGTGGACTGCAAGTTGGAAGTTATTTCAATGTTTGTATTAAAAAAAAAAATTAGACTTCTCTGAGACACTATGATTGCTATTGCAAATACAGGAAAGAGCTGTTAATCTCATGATGGAAAAATGCAATGACTAACACCTGCCTTAATACCACTCTTGTGCAATGGTGGCTTTAATATTGTCAGGCAAAGAGTGTACATATCTGTACATATATGCAATTTCCCCTTTGATCTTTAAATGAAGTAATGGGATTTGGTTCCTTGATTATGAAATATCTGGCAAGAATATGATCCACCTGAGGAACCTGAACATTTATGGGACCTGATGAGATGCATCCCAGAGTCCTGAGAGAACTGGCTCATGTGATTCCCAAGCCACTCTCCGTGATATCTGAAAAGTCACAGTAATCAGGAGAAGTCCCTGGTGACTGGGAGAAGGGTAATGTTGTGCCCATTTCTAAAAAGGGTAGAAAAAATGACCCTGGGAACTACCGACCTGTCAGCTCACCTCTGTGCCTGGGAAGATCATGGAACAGATCCTCCTAGAAGCTACGCAAAAGCTCATGGAGGACATAGAGGTGATTAGTGGCAGCCAGCACAGCTTCACCAGGGGCAAATGCTGTATGACCAACTTAGTGGCTTTCTAAGATGGGGTAACCACAGCAGGGGACAAGGGTAAAGCGATGGATGTGATCTATCTAGACTTCTGTAAAGCCTTTGACAGGGTCCCCCACAACATCCTTCTCTCTAAATTGGAGAGATATGGATTTGATGGGAGGACTATTCGGTGGATAGGGAAATGGCTGGGTGGTCTTATTCAACGAGTAGTGATCAATGGTTCAAAATCCAGGTGGAGATCCGTGACAAGTGGTGTCCCTCAGGGGTACGTACTGGGGCGGGTGCTGTTTAATATCTTCATCAATGATATTGACAGCGAGATTGAGTGCATCCTCACAAAGTCTGCAGATGACACCAAGCTGAGTGGTGTAGTTGCCGCATTGGAAGGACGGGGTGTCATCCAGAGAGACCTGGATAGGCTGGAGAAGTAGGCCTGTGAGAACCTCATGAGGCTCAACAACAGCAAGTACAAGGTCCTACATGTGGGTCTGTGCAATCCCCGATTTCAATACATGATGGGGGATGATGTGATTGAGAGCTGCCCAGCAGAGAAGAGCTTGGGGGTGCTGGTCAATGAGAAGCTCGACATGAGCTGGCAATATGCACTTGCAGCCCAGAAAGCCAACCCTATCCTGGGCTGCATCAAAAGAAATGTGGCCAGCAGACTGAGAGAGGCAATTCTGCCCCTCTAGTCCTCTCTTGTGAGGTCCCATTTGGAGTATTGTGTCCAGTTCTGGAATCCCCAACATAAGAGGGATATGGAACTGTTAGAATGGTTTCAGAGGAGGGCTACAAAGATGATCAGAGGGCTGGAGCACCTCCCATACGAGGACAGGCTGAGAGAGCTGGGGTTGTTCAGCCTGGAGAAGAGAAGGCTCCAAGGAGACCTTATAGCGACCTTCTGTGCCTGAAGGGTCTACAAGAAAGCTGGGGAGTTACTATTCATAAAAGCTTGTGGTGACAGGACAAGGGGAACAGTTATAAACAGGAAAGAATCAGATTTAGGCTTGATATAAGGAAGAAATTCTTCTCAATGAGGGTGGTGAGGCAGTGGCACAGGTTGCCCAGGGAAGCTGTGGCTGCCCCATCCCTGGAGGTGTCCAAGGCCAGGTTGGACGTGGCCTTTGGCTGCCTGATCTAGTGGGAAGTGTCCCTGCGCATGGCAGGGAGGTTGGAACTAGATGATCTTTAAAGTCCCTTCCAGCCCAAACTATTCTATTATCCTATGATTCTATGGTAATGTGGTCCTCATACACAAATTGGAAGCAGATAGGTGTTGATCATAATGCCAAATTGAAGAAGGAAAAAATCTTCATCTCGTGCTACAAGATTCAAGGAATAAATAACTTAATATCAGAAGTGAAGTTATCCTCCTATTCCAGCAAGTACAAACAATTGGCAACACTCAAGAAAGGCTGTGTTAAATAATTGAAACGCTTTCAAGTGATTTATGAAAAACAAATTTCTATCAGAAAACTACTATGAGCACTTACTCATCGTAACTCTTAAAAATGAGCAATTGCTGTGGTTTTAAAGCTATTTACACTCTTGAACTGAAAATTCATATTTTATATGATTTTAATTTAATATCACTAACTACTACCGTGTTTAACACTAAAGAAACTAAGGCTTTGCCTCACTAAAACCAAAGAAAAACTCCACCCCTCTTAAGAAGAGTAATAGCTTATTCTTATAGGGACAGGACTGGACAAGGATGGGTGCTTTCTCTTTCTCACCTCTTTAATTTGTAAGAAGGAATACAATTGTTTAGAAAACAAAACAACCGAGCTGCAGTGTAAGACCTAAATCAGTTTCATCACTTCTAGGATGCACAGGGACAGCAAATAAGCATAGATTTTGACAACAGAGCTGTCATAGATGTTACGAGACAAAGGGACAGAGTGAGTCAGGGACATACATCAACAAAAGATGTATTAAACAAGTGTGCTGCTGGAAAGGGAATTGGAATCACCCCGAGAAAGCCAATGTGATGTTCCTTAAAAAGTGTTTTCACTGGTTCTCCTGCAAGCTGTGGATCAAACATTTTATTCATTTCATTCAAACACTTCATGCAGTAATGGCTCAGGATTATATTCCATTTTTCTTTCAAACTATATGACACTTATTTGCTGTTTTAGGGCATTACTTTAAGTCATGTTATAGCAAACCTATGGTATCAGAGAATACAGGGCACAGCTCCTGCCAAGGGGAGGAGATTCACAGCTGACCTCTTGGCCAGCCCCAACCCTTAAATCCCAGCACCCTGCTGATCAACAGCAAGGACTGTGCCCCTACAGTTCGTTCTGCTCTGACAGGTGCTGGCATTTGTCAGCATTCCCAGCCAGCAGACAGTTGCACAGATATGAAAGTCTGGCTGCACGTCATAAAGCCAAGCTCATGGAAAGCATGGAAAGATCTGGAGGATGCAAAGGTGTTAAATCCCTTCTGTGTTTTCAAAATCCTGGAGCAGCCAAGGGCTGCCCAAAACTGGCTAGCTGCCAGCAGTTCCAGGCAGTTTTAGAGAAGCTAAAACACCATCAACAAAAAAAAAATCATTTGATATTAAGCATAGCCAAATATTTACCAGAAAACTAGAGGACACCCCTTGGCTCTTCGTCATCTTCCAGCTCATGACACGATAAATTATTTGAGCTGCCTAAATCACGCTGTCTGGATTAGCTGCAGCTCCAGATCTGGCTTGAAGCAGTATATCTATAGTGTTTCCTTTAAATGAAGTTTAGCCTTTCCATCCTCCATTAGATACCAGCCCTCCACTTTCTTCTGTAATCTCAAGGGCTGTTTTGTTTCCACTGTTTACCAACCATGACCCTACAGCTTTAGTGCTACACCAACAGGTAGGACTCCTTTGAACCTGTTAGTAACACTAAAGACAATGCACTTGCAAGACTGAGATTTCTTTCAGTTCATCACGTTTAAATGCTGAGTATCCCATGTGTAAATAGCACACAGAGTACCAGGGCAAGTTAGTTCTCCTTCTCCCTCTCTCTCTCTCTCTGTGGTCACACAGTACTCCTAGGGATCCACCACCACCTTGAAGGAAGAAGCTCTTGAATATTAACCAGCTCTTTTGAAAACCGCTAACTTTCTAGAGCCCTAACCCATGGGATTCTTTCAAGTAAGTCTTTGAAGAGGCTAAAGTTAGGTCTCCTTAAATCCAGGGTTGTAATCTTACTTATTGACCTGCATCTTCCATGCAGTATCCTGAACTACACCATCTTGCGGTCCCTCCAGCCAAGGCTGCCCCCAATTTTTACATCCCCAACGAGACTTTCCATGTTTCTTAGTACAAGGTCCAGCAGCACCTTTTCATTGGCTCCTCCACTACTTGTGTCCGAAAGTTATCATCCAGGCTCTGCAGGAACCTCTTAGACTGTGTATGCCCAGCTGTATTGTCTTTCCAGCAAACATCAGGGTGGTGGTTGTTTTTTTTTTCAATATACTAAAAACAGTTATTCAACACTTGCTAGGAAAAGAGCTCATTTACATTGGGGTTACACATGGCACAGTTTCTAATCCACAGAAAGCTATCCTTAATTAGAGAGCAACCATGTTGTAAATTTAGATCAGAATCCAGGATCTGAAAGCCTCCAGATGTTAGCGGAGCATTGATTTATTTTTAGTACAGTCCATAGGGCTGATTTTAAGAAGTTAATCCCAACCCAGAGTCTAAAATCAGATGTACAGCACAGAACTAGCTGCTCACACTAGCGGGCTAGTGAGAAAATCTGTACTTCTAAAATCCTTTGGGGATGGATAGGTAGGGTAGACAAGACCTTTGCATTACCATTTTATCCCTGTATTAGACACAGTTAAGAAGGCGCATGAGTACTAGCATTAAAGCAAAGACACAGAGGCAACTACATTTGCTAAGGAACTGAGGATCTAATGAAAGCTTTCAGCTGTAAACCCTGATCTGAGTCTCTGCCACACCAACAATGTGCCTTTCAGCCACTTACTGGGAACACCCAGTACGTCAGCCTTTCACCAAGTACTTATTAAGGAGCCATTAATTACCATGTATCCAAGTGCTAGAGTATTTCAGTTCTCTCAGCTCAGACACAAGTATTGTTGTTCTTGATAAACCAGAACTGTAGCTAATCCTCTGGCTTTATGCCTGACTATGTATTTATTTTTAGTGATATAATCTGACGGCACTGTATGTTTTACAAGAAACATGCTGTTAAAAGGACAATTGGAAACTTTTTTATTTATTTGGACAACTGAAACTCTGCTGTCCCCTGTTGTGGCCTTCTCTGTGCAAACACAGCAACTCTGAGGGAGAAGAAAATTCTTTTGACACTATAAAGCAGGCGTTTTGGTTTGTTGTGAAGATTTACTTGAGAAATTAGGCAGTGTGATGTGCTTCCTCTGATCCAGTTTCTCAGCACACTTTTCTTCAGTCCACATTCTTTCCCTTTCTGACTCCTCTACCACATCCTTTTCCAACCAGAACCGGGCTTCTACTTCACACTACCACAATTTCCCCTCTTCTACTGCTGTTTCAGTCCTATAGCTCCAACTGTGAGCACTGAAGCCAAACTGACAACCCAAAGCTGACTCAGTCTGCAGCTTCTCAGGTGTCCTTAAGCTATGCTCCTAGTTCCAGTAAGATATGCCAGGATTTGTGTACATGGGCTTCAAGGTACGACTGCATCACCCGTGACACGATTATGTCTCAATCATTGGGACATATTTTACAGCTTAAATAAACACAACTTTCAGACACATTCTATGAATGCCTAAGTTTAAAGAGCATTCCTCCCAGGTTAAGGCAAATGACCCTGACATTTTGTTTCTGGATTTTCAAGCAGAGATACCTACCATTGTGTACAGCTTTGCTAGCTTAAGTAAGTATTCAGCAGTTCATACTTAATGCTCTCAACAGCCATTCTGCCACTGCACCTGCACTCAAACTAAACCTGGTGAAAATTCAGCAACAGAGCAGTACCATTCTGAGGTGGTGGTGTTTTCAGGGTTTTTGTAAGTGATGATTATAATGCTAGATTTACATGTTATATACCCTATCTCCAGGAAACAGTACTTTTCTGTATGTTATATTGCTGGCAAAGCAGAAAACTACCTACAAAACACAAGGGAAAGTAGGCAGCAGGGACGAAACAAGCAAGTTAGATTTCAGATCTTTCTTCTTGTCTACATTGACAGCAAGAGAGAGAAACCCATACATCTCAGTGCTGCCTTCCTACACTGAAGGGTCAGGCTGTGCTCCTGATTTTATATAGGTCACAGTGGATTTGTTTGCAAACACAATAAAACCTTATTGTTTCCCCCCTTCCTGATATAACCATTGCAAACAATATTGTCCTGAACTACAGAGTGGCTACTTAAAAATAAAAATTATCAGATAGATACAGTTAAAGACTTAAGAAGACAAACAGAACAAGCCAGTCCATTTGTGCAATGAACAGAACAGCTGCCATTACTGATAAGAGGCTTTCCAAACAATGTCAATGCTTTACTTAAAAAAGCCTTCGTTAGCAGACAGTTTAGAGACCCAGCTTTTCTTTCTTACTTGTCTCTGTGAGTTCAAGGATTGATCCTTAAATGATCCTGCTAAAGCCACTGCCCTGGATTTAGAATACTAGATCCCAATTTCTGATTTTCCTGCAGTTCTGCTATAAATGAACAAACAGCTTTCCAGGTATGGAGGTATTTAAACCTAGAAAGCATCATCACTGACGTAGCAGCAAAAGGGAGAGAGGTCTTGACCTGTTTATCTCTTGTTCTGCTACTACCGATACTCTCCCCTTAAGCCTTTTACTTCTTCACATTTCAGACACATCTAATGTGATCTAGTTTTGGAAAAGAACAGAAAATTCAGTGATAAAGCAGCTTAATATCCTGCGAGGCACACAACTGGCTCCTCTACAGCTTAAATAGTGAACAGGAAAGTCTTTCCTTGAGGAAATGGACTAAGCCTTTGTACAATCCCAGGTGGGAGATACAGTCAAATAAAGCAATTAGATAAGGAATTTCAGGTGGAGAATCCAGAAGTATTTGGAGTTTTTTGACTGATAAAAAAAAAAAACCACCATTAAAAAATGGTTTTAGGACGCAACCTTCAAAAAAAGTGAACCCTCACAACCCTATCTATTGGCAGAGACAATAACACCTGAAGTCATGGGGAAAGATTTTCTGTTATTCTATCATACTATTTTTGTCCACACATATATTTGAATGACCATTGCTCTCTTCATTCCCTTTTTCTTCCTGAACACCCCAAAAGGTACACGGAGCACTAATTTATGTATACTTGTGAGACTAACAGTTTGCAAAAGAAGACATCAGAAAAACAGCTTCCTCCACTAGAACTCTTTGACCTGTTCCAATAGGAATCTGTTCAGTGATTGAAATAGTTGATTTCTCCACTAGTGGCCTTCAACAGCATGTGTGATCAAAGGTTCTCTGATGTGTGAACTTGGCAAGAAGATGTCTCTGCTGTTCATTTAGTTGTGAAAAAATTTCACAGAAATTTCAACGTTGTCAAAAAAATTTCACAGAAACAGTCACTAGGTGCTGGCAGAGGCTGCCCAGGGAGGGGGTTGAGTCCCCATCCCTGGAGGTTTTTAAAAGAGGGGTGGATGAGGTACGCAGAGACGTGGTTTAGTGGTTGATAGGAATGGTTGGACTCGATGATCCTGGAGGTCTTTTCAACTGAGTGATTCTGTGAGTCTGTATTAAAATAATAGCATGCATTTCCCTGACACAAACTTCCAAGAAAACTTTCATGTCAGCATGGAAAAAGTTTGATAAAAATAATTAGGTTAGCTAAAGATAGGAAGGTGATGTTTCTTATAGTTCTGTTGCTATTAACCTGTTGGGCTTTTTCCATAGTTATATTTTAAACACAGGTATGGCTGCACTAGGCTTGAAAAGGAAGAATAATCGAGGTCACGGTAAGTACAGTGATAGTAGATGTACAGTATATAGGTAGCACTGACCAGCATGTAGCTGCATCGCAACAGTTCAATGAGTCACCTCACTCCTGAAAATGCCCTGTTTTCAAAATCACTAATGATATATACTCTGTATTTTACTTTTTGACTTGAATTGTCTTACTTAGAATATTGCTGTACCAAATCATCGTCTGATAGTAATATATAGTGGTAATAACTCCAGACTGGGATTCCATTGCACTAGAAGCTAGACAGAACAAGACTGCTTTCTACCCCCAAAAAATCACATTTGAGTCATGGATGGCAGCTGCACTTAAAATATAACTATGGGACAAGCATAGAGAAACCCACTAATATCAGCACGCACAGGCCTAAGTCATCCTATACAAACTCCAGTTTCTTGTCTTGTCAGTGCCTAGAAGGATCAGCAGCAGTCATTCAGATCAGTGAGCAGGAACCCAGGGCTCTGACTGATACAAAAGCATGATGAGATAATGGCCTCAGCTCTTTATCTTGCCCAAGTCATTCCATACAGACTCCAGTTTCTGGTCTTCTCAGTGTTTAGAAGTTTCAGCAGCAGTCATGGCAGGTACAGAGGGCTGCGACTGATATGAAGGCATGATGAGATAACTGCCCTAGGTCTTTGTCTTGGCCCTCAACAGTCTACCACTGTGTAGAGAGCCAGGCTGCTCACAGTGGCAATGTGAGCTATTGCAGTTTACAAACAGCTTATGCAAATAAATCAGCACCAGTTTCTATTACTTGATTTGTGTCAAGCTCTTAACTTCCAACAAGTCCTGTATCAGTCTATGATACCACACGAACTCTTAAAATTTGTCTTTTTTGTATATCAGAGACACAGTTCTAAGAAATACAAGCACCTGCAGCCACTCAGTTAGGATACATTCAGATGACTGAAGTTCAGAGAGAACTCTTATTCCCAAGCATTGTGCTTACAGTCTTTTGCCAAGAGATAATGCCAGCAATGACTTACTACAACTACTCCACTTTCCAGTGTTCAGCTTGGAATTATAGCATTACTGCAGTGTTTTCAGATAACACATACTACTGCAAAAACTTGCAGACAATGAGTGAATGCTTCAAGTGTTTGGCTTTACCCCTACCCATAAAATAAAACAAATTAGATATAAACTGGTCCTGGTGTGATTTTTCATATTTTTTTACTTTTGGCATGTGTTTGACTTACATTGTAAAAAAAAAAAATTCACCCTCCACAGACAGAAAGGCTTCTGTCACATGTTTTATGAACATACAAGAAAATTTCTCAAAGGAAAGCCTGCGAACCACCACGAATTTCCTACATGAAAGCAAGGTCCCTTTTGGAAGATTCCTGTATCCAGTAAAATTTGATACATCTATAGAGTTTCTTAAAAAGCTCCCATTCTATCAAATTTACAAATAATTTTATTCCGCCATCTACCTCCTAAAACAGAAAGAAAACCCAGGAACCCCACAAGCCTGCAGCCCTGCACTGGTTTAAGTATTCTAGTCATTTCTTTGCACTAATTATTCAGTAAGGATCATGCATTTGGACCAGCTTTCAACACAAAACTTTGCCACAGAGAAAAGATTCTTGGCCACTTCCACAGCTGATCTAAGTCAATATTACTAATCATGGTGAACCTATAACAAGTAATATTGCTATAGATTAAATGCAGTTTTGGAGGCCACTTAAAGACTTAAATCTTGTACTTTCTTCTCTAAGTATTTCACCTGAACTAATGGAATAAAAACAAATCCTCTTTATGATACAGATCTGGGGAGGGATTAATGTTGTGCAAAAGGTTACTAGCCTGTAATGTCTTGCAGTACATTGAAATTAGACACAATGGAGTCCAACCATGAGATGTTTGCTGTGTCAGTAACAGGCAAGCTGTGGTAGTTGTTAATTCCAGATGGTTTATAATACTACTTGAAGCACATATCCCTTCCTTCCTCCTTAAGGTGTTCAGAGGAAGAGCAGCACACCACATTGGCAGACTCATAGAATCGTTTGGTTAGCAATGACCTGTGTGACCATTGAGTCTAACCATCCCTCCCCCCTACTAAACCATATCCATGAGCACCTCATCTACCCATCTTTTAAATACCTCCAGGGATGGTGACTCAACTACATCCCTGGGCAGCTTGTTCCAATGCCTGACAGCAGATTTTTCCTGATGCCTAATCTGAAGCTCTCAAGTGCAGCGTGAGGCCATTTACTTTCAACCTGTCACCTGTTACTGGGGGGAAGAGACCAACCGCCACCTCTCTACAACCACTTTTCAGGTAGTTGTAGACAATGATAAGGTCCCCCCTCAGCTTTCTTTTCTCCAGGTTAAACAACTCCAATTCCTTCAGCTGCCTCTCATGAGGCCTGTTCTCCAGCCTCTTCACCAGCTTCATTGTTCTCCTCTGGACACACTCCAGTACCTCAATGACCTTCCTACCGTGAGAGGCCTAAAACTGAACACAGTATTCAAGGTACAAGAAAAGCTCCAGTAATTCAGGTTCAGAACTTGGCTCAGTAAAACTCAATATGCACTTGCTCTCAGGAACAGGTTTGTGGCAAGGCTCATTTCCAAATCCAAAGAAAAACAGGCAGTTAACTTTCTTAGTTTGCTTCCGTAAGCCTTTAGAGAAACCAACCAAGATCACCGAGCCATTAAGATGACCAGTATATACTAGGAGGCTTGTCCCTTTAAACAATGTAATCTGTGTGGACCAGATGAATAGTGAAATGACTCAATGGTTTCTACTCAGTTGCTGCAAAACTAAAATGCTCTGAGTATGCTTTTCTCTTACACATCTGTGGAAAATTAACCTCCACAAGCAGGTACAGTAGGCTGCTGTTACCTCACACATGGAAATTGATGGTCATCGAATAAAGGTTTCATTTCCAGCTGAGGCTCTGCAGCCTTTATTTTTAAAAATAAAACACTTTCTGGAGAGTGTAATTGCTACAGAGTAATTACACAAGAGGCCAGAGGAAGATACCTCTTATGATGAATTTCTCCAATCAGATTAAAAAAAATTGTACTTAAAATTAAAAATTTTAATACTAGTCAAACTCTGGCTTGGTTACCTAATTACCAAAACTAAATGCCAAAGGGTGCTGTAGTTGATGTAAGCAGTTTCACATTATAATAATCTTGCATTTCCCTAAGTCCTCAGTTCATGCTTACTAAAATATTTAAAAACTTTCAGGAAGCAGATGTAAGAAAAGTAAAGTACTTGTCTTCATTCACTATCCAGTGAAGTAGATACTGTATTTCAAAAATTTGCTAATGTTTTGGATGTGGTTTTTCTAGCTTTGTTCTTTCTTTCCTGGACACTACATTTGAACGTTTCCCTTTAGTGCATCTTTCTGATACACAGAGGACAGAAAGAACATGCCCTAAATTCACAAATACATCTCATATGAAAGTAGAACTCAACCAGGACAACAAACATGGGTTTTAGTTTGCATCCATTTACAGTTACATGTATGAATGAAAAACATCGAATGCACAGATATTAAAAATCTGACCCTATTTGAATCTTCTTCTGGAATGTTAAAATATGGGATCACTGAATTACATTTTATTTGTTAATTTTCAGAGGAACTACTGCCACTCAAAGGACACCCTAATGATCTGAAGAGGAATGTAAACAATGTAGCATTGCCACATAGAAGTCTTTGTGATGTAGGGTCTATGAGATTGATGCAGGAACCAGTCACAACCTCCGTTTTGACACCGATCTCAGAAGTTTTCCATTACTGAAGACACCATTATATATAAGCAGTGTTTAAATCAATGTTTTTTCAATAAAATGATACTTAACTGAGATTTAAGCTTTCTGCGGAACCTATTCGCTCCAACTTTTCTCTCAGCAAAAAATAAAGTGTTACAATAAGGGCAAGACACGCCACCATGATTTTTTAGATAGAACAAATGCACTAAAATCTCCTGAGTGACTTTTTTATGAAACATCAAAACCCAAACTCCTGAAATTATTTTCCTTTTATCTGGAGTCATACTAATTCTAAAAGGATTCCAAGTTTCATTGTCTTCCACAAATCTTTTACAATTTGATAGAGACACAAGAGAATTTAGACACTTTAGACACAACCAAAAGCCGTAACAGGTTTGTAAGAGGACCCTGCTGCTTTCTGGGAAAAGTATGTTAGTCTAGTTTCCCCTCCACTTCTTGTCAGTGAAATAAATATGTTTCAAGCACAGAACAGAAAACTCTTAACTCACTTTTGTGGCTGGGTGTGGTTATTATCAGTACTGCTACAGATTGCTGCAAATTATCTTACTGTCCATTGAGTCTAGGCTACTACTGGTCTCTCCACATATTTGTGAAAAATAGTCCTTAATAAAGAGCATTCACAAATTAAAGAAGAAAAACTGCAGCATGGAAAAGAAATAAAATAGACTTTTCCAGTTGGAAGGGACCTACAATGGTCATCTAAATCCACCTGCCTGATCATTTCAGGGCTGACCAAGTTAAGGGAAATATCCAAATGCTTCTTAAACACTGACAGGCTTGAGGCATCAACCACCCCTCTGGGAAGCCCTTTCTAATTCTTGAACACCCTCTCAGTAAATATCATCCTTATTTCAGATTAAATAATTGGACACAAACAGATTAAGGGACAAACCTGCAATGAAATTCAAGCGCCTAATATTCATTAAACTCCAATAGGAGCTATGTGTTTAAGCCCTTTTATTGGACTTGGCCTGCATACTGCAGGTCATACAGACTGTCACAGAGTTAGGAGCTGAAGTCTTGTTGTTCAGATCTTTCCGTGGCACATTAACCACACAGACATATGCCTGTGTTTGCATAGATAACCTCAACAATTATTTCATTGCTATAAGAGGAGGATACAGGATGTGGGTTGTATCCATTCCTGAAGCATCTCAAATTCCCAACTAATATTACTTAAGTGTATAACTTCCTATTAAATCCAGAGCCACTCAATGCCAGAACTGTTTATGGCTTGAATTTCTTCCATCTACAGTTAGTCACAAACTTGCAGCATGTGGTCCTAAATGAGGGCAACAGCAGTTACTGCCAAGCCAGTGCACACATTTTCCTGTTGGTTTACCTTTGCTTTCCAATTTGTATGCTCTGGTTATGTATAAGGCCTTCACTTTTCAAAGAACATAGGTATACAAGCAATCATTGTCCAAACCTACTGACAAATTCAAGCATCAATGACTAATTAGGACCACGTGAGTTGGGTTTGATAGATTACTGTTTTTAAATCACTGAAAAGAACACTATAGTGTGACAAACTTTGAAAACACCTGTAGAGCTCCAATAAGCGATAGAAACCTAGCCCATACTTTCTATATATTGCCATCAAGTGGAGTTAAACATACTATTCCTGTAGCCTGAAAAAAGCCTAAAAAAATCAGGCTATTTAATACATGTCTATTAAAAAGGAATTAAAAAGTTAATTTTGGCAACTGATTGCCAATGAAACATAGGTCCAAGGGCCTGTGTTACTTGCAGAACAGAATGATGCAAACATCACCACGATTCTGGCAATAACAAGGCATTTGACAAATCAAAGAATCATGGAATAGTTTGTCTTGGAAGGGACCTTAAAGATCATCTACTTAGAACCCCTCTGCCATGGGCAGGGACTCCTCCCACTAGAGCAGGCTGCTCAACACCCAGGTGTTAGTACTGCTTCTGTATTTTTCCCGAAACTGGCATTTTTCCAGCAAGACTGTAGGTGGCAGTAGCTCTACAGTTATTTATTTCCTCTTGTTCCCTCTAGCAAATGCTTTCAGCTGTTTAAAAAAAAAAAAAAATAAACAAACAAAACAAAACTCAAGAGAAGAAAGAAGCATTCCCTCTCTGGTTGTCAAAATTCTAGGATGCAAAATTTTCTCATTTCAAAATACTGTATTTCCCCTCTTACAGGAATTGGATCAGGCTAAAGGTCTAAAAGAGTAGAGTTAGCACTCTTTGGGGCATGCTGCTATATTCAGCTTTCTCAGGGGAGGGAGATATGTTGTAATTTCTTCAGAAAGTAATTTATGGTTGGATTTTTAACGGTTTTGTAGGCTTATTTTGATGTCTAGAATAATACTGTACAGTTTTCCTTTAAAAGCACATAATTCTACTCTTTTTTTTAATATTGGACAAGTGGCAAGAGCTAAAATAGGCATTAAAAATCACTTTAAACCATAAAATTTAGTCTTCTGGCTTGAGATTCAACATTCAGGGCAAAGACAGTGAGAAACCCAGATTGATGCTAAAAAGTGGATAGTACATACTGAGTTGCCCAGGTTTGGCCTGGCTGCCAGAGGGTTGAAACTAATAAGACTAAACTAAACTCACATTAAATCCTTGCTAAATTATTTAATTAGCTCAGTACAGTTAAGGTGCAACCCAGCTATCACAGGTGATTAAGAATTAATATATTTTTGTATATGTACTTATACAAAGAGCATTATGGTCGGGATGTTATCATATCAGAGACTTGACAACAAGATTGTGAGCATTCAGGTAGGCTATAAATCCTTATTTCATGTACCCACACCTCTACTTTATCCAAATACGCTATGACTGCCTTTATCTACATGATAACATCTTTTCTTCCTCCTCCTCCAAGTTCACTAGATGTGCAGTGATATCTTTTCCTATTTTTCTTGCTCTACATGTGTTCCCATATCTTGTTCGGTGAAACCTATAAGAATTTGAGCTGGAGGCAGTGTTGATTTGCCCGTGGCTCTTTTTTATGTTCCTTCCTCTTTTATGTTATTCATCCCTACAACAAACAAAAAACCAAATACCAACATTACTAGATATAACCTCCAATCACCTTTTGAGTTGGTCCCTGCCAAGCAAAGGACATGGCCAAAGCACAGCAAGGTTTAAAGCTGCAGCCAAGCTATATGTAGCTTTAATATTACAGCAGCCACTGCTTCCCTCTCCCATAGTCTTGACTAAATATTTGTTGTCACTGTTTATGTATTCATTTGGCTTACTATCAATGTCTTTTATGAAGACATAATTGATTTATTCTGTTAAGAATTGTAACTAATCTTGAGAGCAGAGTTTTAGGGACAGTTCTGTTAAAGCTAGTTTTATATTAAAACACAAGGAAGAACAATGCAGAAAAAAAACCCTTGCCACTAGGAAAACAACAGCTGCCAATGCTTAATACTTATATCTGTATTGGGAAAGTGAAATGGTTTGCATCAAACTGTATGAACTCACTGCTGCATTCAGCACTGAAGGTAGCTCTCATACCTATAAACAAGACTGCAGCATATGCAGGGTAGGAATCTCTGATTATTTTTACCCTTTGCACCAAGTTTATCTATGTGGATTATTGCTTACTGTACATGTTATACAATTAATTTTACAATGAATCCAGCTAGTGGATTGCTGATTTCATAAACCCACTGGATTTCGTGTTCTGTATGTAGTTGATTGTTACAGAGTAATTTTAGGTCTTTTAAGAATATTATTTTGGTTTGATAGTAAATATCCATTTCAGATCAATGAAAATAGGTGAATTTACCTGGAAGAGCTATAAAGCAACAACTCTGTGGCCTTTATCATCTTAAAGTAAGAATTTAGGAGTCTCTATAAGCTTATGAAGGAAACACTATGAGACAACAACAATGGGATGATGCTTAACAAGGCCAAGTGCAGAGTTCTGCACTTGGGACACAGAAACCCTGTGCAGCGCTACAGGCTTGGGGAAGAGTAGCTGGAAAGCTGCATGGCCGAGAAAGACCTGGGGGTGTTGGTTGACAGCCGACTGAACATGAGCCAGCAGTGTGCCCAGGTGGCCAAGAAAGGCAATAGCAGCTTGGCTTGTTCTAGAAACGACATGGCCAGCAGAATCATGGAAGCGACTTTACCCCTGTACTCTGCGCTGGTGAGGCTGCATCTTGAATACTGTGTTCAGTTTGGGGCTCCTCACTATAAGAAAGACATTGAGGTCCTGGTGCGTGTCCAGAGAAGACTGACGAAGCTGGTGAAGGGGCTGGAGAACAAGACTTATGAGGAGCAGCTGAGAGAACTGGGGTTGTTTAGCCTGGAGAAGAGGAGGCTGAGGGGACACCTCATTGCTCTCTATAATTACCTAAAAGAATATTGTAGAGAGGTGGGCATTGGTCTCTTCTCCCAAGTGACAGGTGATACAACAAAAGGAAATGGCCCTAAGCTGTGTCAGAGGAAGTTTAGATTGGACCTTAGAAAAACATTTTTCACAGAAAGGCTTATCAAGCTCTGGCAGAGGCTGCTCAGGGAGGTGGTTGAGTCCGCATCCCTGGAGGCATTTAAAAGATGGGTAGATTAGGTGCCTGGGGACATGATTTAGTAGTGGACAGGTACGGTTACAGTTGATGATCTCAAAGGTCTTTTCCAACATAATGATTCTATGAACTCTGGCTACAGCCCAATTTGTGGATAATGGATCACCTCCTTCAGTGTCCAGCAAAGAAAATACCAAAATCTGTTAGCTTTTGGCATATTGGTGTTTGTGGTGAGGAAGAATTTGGTTAGGTCCTCAGCTGAAGCAACTAGAGGACTAGGATCCTTAGGCATGGTGTGACATGCACTTGCTATAACCTCTCACATTTTACGCAGTCACTTCCCAACAACTTTCAAACTTTCCTTCTGATGTCATTTCCTCAGCTGGATATTGAAGCAAGTTCTGCAAATCTGACTGGCTCTGCTGGTAGCACTAAGTACATTTCAGAAAACAATATATGGAGGTTCTGCTTTCTGGTTTTCTACATCACAGCCTAAATTTAACTGCAGAACCTCCCTATGTCACTGTTACCCATTTTACCACAGGAGTCAGTTCTGCTCTAGCATTTCTCCGTATAGCTAGAAACAAGACCCCCTGCCTTTGTACTCAATAGATATCTCATAATACAGTCTTTTACAGACTCAAAGTCGGTTATCCATTTGTCCCAACAAGCAGGCTGTCACATCAGTCTGCATTACACTGGTCCCACTGTCACTAAATCGTGTAGGCTCACTTCATTCAATTGCTCTACTCATTTTCCAGGTTGAGACTTTCCCTGGACACAAGCTTGCTGTGCTTGTCTTTAGTGCTTCACTTCTGGCGAATGTTGTTGACACGCAGTCTCTAACCACTCACAGGGTACAGACTCTCTCTTCTAGGAGTCAGCATCACAATTTAACATTCTCTGTACAGAGCCCAGCCATAAATCCTTCAGGAGCTTAAATATACTACTTCCCGCAGAATCACAAAGTACATTAACTCTTCAGAAACAGAAAATCTTTGAAAAAGATTTCTCCTTCCACCACACATTTTCTCCGGGGAAAAAAAAAGAAAAAAAAAAAAAGATGAATCAAAAAAAAAAAAGACATTTACAGCTCTTGAGGTAAAAGAAAAAACAGATGACAGCACTGAAAACTAAGCACCTTTACTCAGTCTCACCCTATTGTTAAGTGTCTCAGAGATTCCACATAGAAAGAAACAAACCAGGATATTTTCTGTTATTGCTGTCTTCCTGATAAATCATACACTGTAGCAGCTGGAGAAAACTAGATTTTCAAGTACCATTAGGGCTCTTCAGGGGCTCTGTCATAGGCCTTCTATCGGGTAATGAGATCTTCATCAAGTGACTTAAAAGCCAATATGCATTTACTGGTACCCCTAAGCAGATTGTTTTTCCTCTGTGGTAATCTATTTAACTTTTAGAAAGCTGTTTTTTCAAGAGTAATTTCCTTAACTCTGTAACCTTCTGTTTGTACTACAATGCTTTGGCATTTAGTTCTGCTGTGGAAAACCTCCATACAGTGGCAACTGTACCCAGTTGTCTGCGTGGGTTAGTATTTAATGTGATGGATTAGAGGGAAATCCACTGGGGCTTTTTTTGTTTGTTCTGTGTCAAGTTTGCCTCCTTTCTTCTGCGGCCAGGACAAGACACGGATAAATATTGATTCCATTTACTCAGAATTTCCTCTGTATTTTTTCCCTTCAGTCTTCATTAAACAAGTTTAGATTGATGTAGGAAGTCTAACGTGCTGCCTAGGTTTTTTTTACATACATTTTAGCAAGTCAGGAGATTCCAGAGCTGCTGTTCACAACTTAGGAGAAGGCCTTCCCTAACAAACGTCTGACGTGAATATTACCCATGTTGGAAATTTTGAGGATTGTTCAAATTGTCAAGTGCCTTTTAAGTTAGATGTTTAAAACAGAATCCATCTATTTCTTCTACAGATTTTAGGGCACTACTCAGTTTTGAGTGGTCTATATTAACTAGATGTGAATTTTCAGCATCAATCACTCATACTTTTTTCCATTGTGTTTGTTCTTTAACGTGCCTTTCAAGTGTTTCCATGTAAGCCTAAGTGGAAAAGATTTAGAAGTCAAAATGAATAGGATCTTTCCTTTCTAGAAATAGCCAGTGAGAATCTGGCAAAGTATTCTGTTGATTGCACGTATTTTACACAGAGTCTAGCTCAGGCCTTGATGGCAGTCTTGGCCCAGAAACACACGCAGGAGTTAAAAGGAGTCAGAACTGACTTTTTAATTATTTTTCGTGATGATATGGCTTTGATATATGCATTGAAAAAGAGGCACTTTGCATCGCTATTAAGAGAACTTCATAACAAACATAATAAATCTCAATAGCAGTGTTTTTTTCTGTTAAGGTGATGAAACAGAAACACTTGTGGTTGGTTTTGGCCCCTGGGTAAAGAACTGTAACAGGTTTGGGCATGCACTGCATACAATCAGGCTTCTCTACAGAAATCTCTGACCTGTTCTGCTAAAGATATGAATCACAGTCTGAGAAACACTGCTGGAATCCTCAGAAAAACATGAGACTCCTAACAGTTTGAGGTGATGGTGTCCTCATTTGTAGTGCTACTTGATTATTTCCTGACTTTACATTATGACAAGCCATGCAGATATTTCACACTGGTGAGGGAAAGGAGAGGAAGACCATCAATGACTTCAGGAATATTTTTCTTCTAAAATGGGTGAGGATGAGGGGAATTCTTCTGTTTCAGTAACATCAAAGAACTAATAAATGCCTGAGATGCAATGGTGCCTGACAGTTTCAGGTCAGATTGGCTGAAAGTTAGCAGGGGTGGACTTTTTATGTAGGTCATTGTGATAAAGGCATCAAGAGTTTTGTAGCTCAGTATTCTAGTTTCCAGGTTTACCTCCCTGCTCTGCACTTCTCTTTCAACTTGTGCTGTTCATCTGCAGAACATCTTCTAAAGAGGGAATCACTAGCTTCATTTTCAGGGAGCCAGTATTTTTCAGCTAGAGATGTGATTTTATCACATAAAATATTGATAAAGAGTGGAAGATGAGTCATATGTATTTTGATTAAATCTGTCCCTGCCCTTTCCAGTTTCAAGTTTATTCAAGACTCTTTCAAGGCTTTAAAGCCACTCTTCTAAAAGGCACAGCTTAATGAAACTGTTGGCAGATCAGGAAACTGACTTGTAGGAGCTGTTCAGTTTTAATGCTCCACACAACAAGCATTTCATGCAAGCCGAAGGGAAAAAAAAATGTATATATGCATCACACTACTGCATGTCAGTGGAGGGCTAAAATAAGAATGAGTGGTTTGCTATCTAAGCCAGCAAAACCAGGATTCGGGGATTTGATTAGAAAATGGAAAATAATTTAAGGTTTACAGGCAATAAAGCTATTACCTTTACTTAAAATCTTCCCCCCTTTTCTCCTGCCTTTAACATAAACTTTCACAGTTTCTATTCTCTGAAGTTACACTGGCAGTCTACATAGAGATCCCATATTCTGAGACCTTTGCTCTAAACACAAGTTTGTCTTCATATTATGAATGGGGCAGATTATATCACTAGTACTGATAACCTATCGATGAGAATTTATTAGTAAGAGATTATTTTCAGTTCATAACTTTAACAAAATTTCTTTGCTTTCTATGAAAGTTGCCACATCAGGGCATCTGTATCAAGCTGAATCATTAGGATGGTGCTGCTCCAGGGAATTTCATGTCAAAGAGACTGCTTTCCATAGGATTCCATGAATGAAGCTGGGAGGATTACAACAAACAAGCAGGTAACCACTGGAAGAGACAGGATTATACCTTTAATCCTAACCAGGTAGGCTGTAGTGTCTCCTCTTCTGTGCCAGAATTACTGTGTGATGGTAGTCACACCACTTAAGCCAAACTTTTCACAGCTAGTCAGTGTTCCTAATTTTCTAGGTGTTTGACTTGGACAGTGAAGTCTGATTGCAGAAGTACTAAAAACACATCAGCAACTGAAGTCAATGGGGGTAAATGTTTTGAAAATAGCAAATACTACACCAGTGCGCCCAACTTTTCTAGTCAGGCAGGTCCTGTAGTATTGTCAAATGACAGATGAGTTTCTTCTAATGGCACAACCACCTCCTGCAAGTATTGTCATGGGATGGAACAAGACACAGTGGGCTCCAGGGCCATACGAGTTGTCTGGCTGTGGCACATATAGATTGTAACTGTGGGCATATTCATCTATCTAGTGATAAGAAGGATGGGGAAAGTGAGACTCATAGTGTTTCAGATTCATCCTAACATTCATATTTTCATTCTTCATTTCTTTGGGCTTTTGTTCTTTATCTTTAGAATAAGAATAGCATCTTTGTCACAAATACACCATTCCAACGTGTATAGACCTTTGTCAGAACTCCAATAGACTCAGCTGGGTGTATCCAGAAGCACGCATAAAGTCTCCATGACACTCACCTTGCCTTCTTACAGACCAATATGCAGCTTGCAAAGGCAAGTCTTGCTTCAAGAAAATACTTGAACAGTTTTGCAGATGCTGCCCAGCCCTACTATTTACAGCCACATGAGCCCATTGTCAGAATGCTTTCCAAGTCTGTAGAGAAGGCAGAGATCCTGCCTCAGCTGCCAGCCCTACACCCAGGTAGGTCAACAAGAGTTTGCTGTTGATCTGAATACAAGCAGCACTAAGTTCTCACTATGCTATCTAAGGGAGTGTCTTTGGGTGCAGCCAGTTGTTGGCAGCACAATGTTTAAAGCTGGGAAGAGCTGTTGTAAATACACCTGAGGGCTTAAACAGTAGTCTCACATTCCTATTTGGACGTCTAGGTAAACAGCAACATTTGAAGACTGCAATTCCATTTCCCTGCCCTTAAGAGAGAAAAAGTCACATGCACTTTCAGGTCAGGTCTCAGCAGTGCAAAGACCCTGAGCCTGTACAAATACTCATACCTAATGTTTTACAGCACTGTGTGGGGATTCTTAGCTTTGAAGGCAAGTAAAATAGCACCCAAGACAATGTACTTGGGAACAGCAACAGAATTGCATGGTCATACCAATTCTGGCTTCAGTGATAGGATGTTTATTTATAGCATAAAAGCCTCTGCACCACGCTCTTGCATAGGACAGAGAAAGAATAAAAGACTGTCCCATTACCACCCAGGCTTCAGCTTCCAATCAGTAAATCAAGAGGGGAACTGAGAAAGAAACTAGAATAAGGAGAACACTCTGCTTCCTCCACTACAATCTCTCATTGTTTTTCTTGTGTAGAGTAGAAAACAGACTAAGGTCCCCCTTCCGCTGAAACCATGCTCTGTCACGGGGCTCTTTCTTTTTATAACATACTTTCTTGCTTTCCATCAGCCTCTTGCGTCTCATTGCAATCTTAGGTGGCACCTGTACTGTTTCTAATGTTCCAGCTTTAAGTACAGCACAGTTTCATAAAAACAGTTTCTAGCCCTCACAGCTCTAGAGCAAAGGGAGTACATAAGCTTTTATGAAAACAAATCCATGAGACAACTTGCCTTTCCTACTGCCCTCCAGCAATCTTTTATAATCTTGTATTTTTAGTAGGCCTGATCAATTTACTAGTGATTTATTTTAGCTCACTGGTCACTGTTGTTAACTCCTCATCGTTACAAAATTATAAATAAATTCCCCTAAATCCACAGGATTTGCCTAAAAATAATCACATCCATTTAAAAGATCTTTTGACTGTCAATACTTTCAGTTTCTTAAAGCAAGTGTTATGCTTTCATCAAAACCTGAAAGAAAACTAGCCATATATCCAGAGATTACAGGACTGAAATTTTAAGAATATCACAAATTATGGTAAAAGCTTAACATCTACAAGAGAAACAGTTCAGGAAATAAGTCCTTCTACCAACAGTTGACCAGAAGACTTAAATGAATCACTGCATGAGCTCAGACAGCTATGAGAGCACCACTTTTGAGTTTCTGTAATCTGTTTTCCATTAGATGTTTAGATGTTGAAAGTTCTGTGGCAGAGGAAATATCTTCCCCATGTATTTGTACAATGCTTAGCTGTCTGGAACTTCTTTTTCTTTTTTTTTTGTTTACTGGGACCTTAAAGATTGGTACAGCATAAAACAGCAGTAATACAAAGTCAAGTTAGCTAAATTCTGCTTTCTCTGCAGAGTTAACATTGTTTCTATCCAAAATGACCTCATAAATTGAACTGAGCATATATTTAATGAAAATGATTATCAACAAAACAAAGCAACAATGTCAACAAGAATCAAACAGCTGTTCTAGTTTGCATTAGCTAACCGGGTGAAACATTGCTGAGGCTCTAAAGCTGTAGTCATGTAATGGGAAGAACTCCTGTCTTGTCGGAAAAAAAGTGGGCCCCTGAACTGAGTTCTGACGGGTATAGTCAGATAAAAGTTAGAAGTATGTATCATTCAAATATGAAAACGACCATGAAGAGAAACCAACCCACGCATGTAGGAAATACTGAACACAGCGCAGTATTAACCATAATACAGGGAGTGTGGGTGGGAAGAGAAGGGAATGAATGCAGTGGACTGGTAAGAACCTGCTGTCACTGAACTCAGATGGCAGAAACCCATACCTCTGCCTTTCAGTGTCCGGCCATACTGTTATGTGGCTGAGCAACAGAAGAGTGAATGACTCATGATCAGTACTAGGTCCAAATTCCAAAGAACTGACTGGTAGATCATCAGATTTATTACCAGAAAGCACATCTCTGAACCGTGACTCTGCTTGCTGTGGCAATTTGCTTTTGGCTCTAAAGTGTATGTCCTTCGCATTGTTACACTACTATATACCACTAATGGTCCTATAAATAGTTTCTATAAGCATAACCATGTATATCCTGAGAATACACATACATACTGCGCTACAGTATTACACAGCTCAGCCTTTAAACCTAGGCTGGTAATTAGGACTATCCTAGGCAACACTTCCAGAGCAGTCTGTACCTTTTCCATGAAGAAGCTTCAGGGCCTGGGCAAGCTAGTCAGCTTACAGCCTCTTACAGTCCTCTGGGTAGCTCTTCCTTGAGAGCAGCCTCCTTGCCCCAAGTTCACATGGAATACGTAAGCCACCATTTTCAATGCATCTGAGAGGTTTGCTGTGAAATGCTCCTTGCTATCAGCCAGCATAAAAGGCAGGAAGGAGGCCTGACATTACATGGCCAAACCGAGGGGAAGCTTGGCTAACCATTCCAAAAACTTTGTACATTAAATTGCCTTCTCTGCTTGATTCTTTCCATGTCTTTAGGTAAGTGATACCCTATACTGTAGGATAGCTGTAAGATTAAATGTTGAACAGCCATATATGAAAACAAAGCAGATTATGTCAGAGCTAAAGTTATCATCATAATACCAAACACGAGTGTTTCTGCCTAGATTAATATCTAAATTAATCAGCAGGCTTATTTCATGGAAGAAGAGATAAAAGTAGACTCATAACTGTGTCAATCAGCAAGAAAACTAAAGGACTCTAGGAGAGAAAATTTATCAAAGGTAATCTGATAACCTGTCTTCCATCCATTCAGATCCCTCCCATTTGGAGCGTAGGACTGAACTAGCCCGTTAAATTATTTACCTCCACCTGCATCCTATGCACAACGGCCAGCTATCACACAGAAACACAGGTTCACTTACACTCCTATTCAGATTAGCTTTTATCCTTAGTAATGCCCTGTTAAAGGTTTCATGATCACTTCTGTATTTGTTTATAATTCTTTAATCTTACTTTTCTTCTTTACTTCTAGCTCTATCCAAAGGTTCCCCTTCCTTTATCAATTATACACATCAGCTACATCTACAACCTCGTGGTGCTCGTATTTACATCTACCAAATCTATTTTTTCACCCCTGCTTCAGCTCTGGCATTTTTACTCAAAGCACTAGAAATGTAATCTTTTAGCATAGTTACAGGTCTGAACCACTTTGGAGGTAATATGAGATCCCATATCTGATTTGTAGTTCTGTAGGAAGCAACCAGTGTAACTACAGGAGACATGACATTGTTCTAAGTTCTGCAGGGTGTTGCTGTGTCCACTGCAGAGCTGATTAAATACACGATGTACTGAGCCTGGGTCATCATCCACCAGAAAATAGTAATGACAGAAAGTACTTCTCTTGGATGCTGTAACGTGGGGAATCAACAGCATCATTGACTTCTAGACCCTGCTCTAGCTGCAGGTCAAACTGCTAAGCTTTGCATATGTGCTTTCACTATTTAAAGGTTTTTTTAATAGTTTCTATTGTTTATTTCATTAAAGGTCAAGATATATTTTGTCATGGAGTGACGGTGCTGTCTGAAAAATATAATTTTTTTTAAAGTATATTGTCTTCTTATGCTCCTGGTGGATTCAAGTTACAGGAGACAACAGCAACACCAACAGCAAGTGTTATCTAAACATTGATAACCTGTAGGAGGACTGTGTATAAGACAGTCACTGTCTACCATCCAATGAAAATTAAGTTTTAAGTTAGAACTTCTGGGTCATACAGAAATAATGGATTAGCCAGAAAGAAACTGGGTTAGTGTGGCCTAGCAGGCCAATGAAGACATGCAACTGAAAGCTTTAGAAGGAAGTATCTCTCAGCAGCTATTTTAGACTTTCCCTTATCTCTTCCTGTTTCAGTATCAAAGCTTCTAGGTCAAAGGGAATGAAAAGATCCTGTCCTGATTCCAGTAAATACTTCAGAAAGAGGGGAAAAAATAAAGTTCAATGATTTTTTTTTTCTAATTGGGGCATACAAATTAAAGTGAAGAATGATTATTTCAAAAATCTCCACCAGTCTTACATGTTTATCAGTTTTCAGACACTCCTAGAGAAGTAAAGTTTAATTCTCAGAAATAATACTTTGTTCCCAATGAGAAACTGTATTAGTTCCAGGACTAAATAGTACTGACGCCAAAGATCTCTGACCTTCGAAAGGGTTCTGTACTCCCAAAGCAAGCCTATCAGAGAACTGATGCAGCTCCACATTTGCAAGCTGATATTATCCAGGTACTGAAATAACTTTATGGTAACAGTGCAAACCAGTACTGTCCAGGGAAGAGGCACCACTGTATCTCTGCTAACCACTCACACCTGAGTCTACATTAACTGCCTAATTTCCCCAGTGATTGGAAACTAGATTATAGAAATAATTGCTCATTTGGCTGTTCAGGTGAGAATCCTGTGTTTTAAAGCAGTTCATTTATTGAGTATTCTCTGAACATAAATAACATTTATGTTATGATGTTGTTACAAGAAAGACAAGTTTATGCTTTCAATATAACTGAGAAGAGGATTTTCTTTTAAAATCTACATGTTTGTGGAAGCTGATTAGGATTTCACAGGGAAAGTGAACCCTGAGTACTTGATAATGTGTCCTTTTAAAATAAATCCATCAGGTAAGTCTCCTTAAGTCCTGGAACTTTTCCACCTTGTCTGATTTCCTGGTGCTTGTTCATACAGGTTTTGCCCTGGGAGCATGCCTTTGACTAGCTGTGACACGGCACCTTTCCTTTCAAATTAGTCTTATTTTGAAGCACTTCTTGTATTTTAAATCCTTCTTAAAGGACTTTGGGGTCCAATTCGCTCCTTGCTTTCTCTGCTTACTTCAGTGCATTTAATTCCACAGAAAAGATCAATATTGGGTCTTAGGTGCACAGAAAGTATCCCCATTTAATAAGGAAAAACACATTTTACTCAGCAATGCTGAGTCATTCTCAATTCCCAATTTGTATTGGGAAGAGAATGAGGAAATGCATTTTTAGAACTGCATCGCAGCACATGAGTAGCAATCCAAATAAAGGAAATTGCTCTCTTCACACATATGAATGTGTAACCTGTATGAGATTTTAGTTCTCTTATTAAGAGACGGAGAAAATACTTTACATTTCCAAGCTCCCTTTCATAGTCTCAGCACTAATTTTAAATGAGTTTTCTGTCCCAACCCAGAGATAGGGCACAAAGTGTAACATTTGAATCTACTCCCTTTCCATGAGTGAAATCCATTTACCATCTGGATAGCCTGGAATTGTTGAACAGCATACTCTCCCTCTGACATAACTGGACTACACAGTGTTAAAGATAAAGCTGCAATAGCTCTCTTGTGAAAATACCCTTTTCTTGTCCTAGTCAACAGGTGCTTTATGATTTGACCCCGTTTCATTTAACTCCACTTTCGCTCTGGATTAGAATTCCTTGCTTTAATGCAAGAATCAATAGTTGCATCAATCAGTTACAGGGTGTTTTTTTTAATCCCTTTTATAAATGATTATTTTTGTTAGTCTCCTTCAACTCAGAGATAAATACTCAGCATGAGTTCTATCTCATGCGGCCTTAGCATCACAAAATCCCCTACAGGTGCTTTTCAGATGTGCTGCTGAATCTCTGGCATAACACACATCAGGTAAACTACACTGACTGCTGACTTGAGATGCTCCTTGCCCTTAGCAAACCAGACATGTAAGAATCTGCATGAAGATGTCTGAACCTAAATATGTCACGTAATATTTGTGCCAAGTAAATGTGGCACTAGGTGACTTTTGTCAGCCTTGGTTAGACACGTCTAGGAGACTTGGTTACTGTACTAACTTGGGTTTCAGTATTATGAAGATGAGTGTATTATTGATAGTTGGCACTATTCAACAAAGTTAACCGCCCTGGGAGTTGGCTCTGCCAGAAGCTGTATAAATCCATAGGAAACTGGTGCTGTGCAGCCTGTACTTTCTGGTCAGTGATGTTTTCAAATATCAGGTGGCAATCAGCTAGTAAATTTCCCATTACAAAGTGCCCACGGAAGGCGGACAACAACCAGATGCTATGCCACGAGGTTTAAATCCATGCTGTACGCAGTTTCTCTTCCCTTCAAAACTTTTTAGGGGTCAATCACCAAAACACACCAGCAGCCTCAGGTCACACTTTGCTCCACAGAAGTGCCAAGGACATCACAGTGGGCCAAGCAATGTGGACAACGATAGTATTATTCCTGCGCCAATGGCAATTCCCCTGGGATGAAAAGGCTCATGGCAAAGCGTGCCTGCATCCCAGATGACAAACCGTATCCTGGGCTGTATCAAAAGAAGCTTGGTCAGCAGGGCAAGGGGGGTGATTCTGCCCCACTACTCTCCTCTTGTGTGATCCCACCTGGAGTAGTGTGTCCGTTTCTGGAATCCCCAACATAGAGGGATATGGAACTGTTGGAATGGATTCAGAGGGGGGCTACAAAGATGATCAGAGGTCCCACCTCCCATACAAGGACAGGCTGAGAGAGTTTGGTTTGTTCACCCTGGAGAAGGCTCCGAGGAGACCTTATAGCGACATTCCACTACCTGAAAGGGGCTGCAGGAAAGATGGGGAGGGACTTTTTACAGGGCATGGAGTGATGGGACGAGGGGGAAGTGGCTTTAAATTGGAGGGGGGAAGATTTAGCCTAGACATTACTAAGAAATTCTTCTCGACGGGGGTGGTGAGGCCCTGGCAGAGGTTGCCCAGGGAAGCTGTGGCTGCCCCGTCCCTGGAGGTGTTCAGGGCCAGGTTGGACGGGGCTTTGAGCAGCCTGGTTTGCTGGGAGGTGTCCCTACCCGCGGCAGCGGGGCTGGAACTGGACAGACTCCAAGGTCCCTCCCGTTCTACGCCTCTCGCGCTTCCCCCGGGCTCCAGCACCCGCGGGGCGGCGCCGGCGGGAGGCTCCGCTCCTCCCGCCCCTCCGGAGCGTCAGCGGGAATTTCCAGCCAGGAAGCGGGGAGTGGGCGGAGGCGAAGCGGCGGCCGGTGCCGCTCGGCTGCCCTCGGCGCGGCGCCCGCACCGGGGGAAAGTCCGCGCGGAGCCGGGTGCATGGGGCGGCGCTGAGAGACCCGCCGGCGGCAGCCGAGCCCTGCCCCGCACCCGGTGAGCCCACGGCGGACCCTGCACTGCTCAGCGCTGCCTGCCTCCCTGCCTGCCTGCCTCCCTGTCCCCCCCCGTCCCCCCCCGGGCTCACTTCTCCCTCTCCCCCCCCCGGGCTCACTTCTCCCTCTCCCCCCCCCGGCTCACTTCTCCCTCTCCCCCCCCGACTCACTTCTCCCTCTCCCCCCCCCGACTCACTTCTCCCTCTCCCCCCCCCGACTCACTTCTCCCTCTCCCCACCCCGGCTCACTTCTTCCTGTCCCCCCCCGGCTCTCTTCTCCCTCTCTCCCCCCGCCTCTCTTTCTCCCTCTCCCCCCACCTCTCTTTCTCCCTCTCCTCCTGCCTCTCCCCCCCGCCTCTCCTCCTGCCTCTCCCCTCCCGCCTCTCCTCCTCTTTCCTCTCCCTCCCTCTCCCTTTCCTTCTCCCTCCCTGGCTCTCCTCCTCTTCCCTTTCCCTCTCCCTTTCCCTTTCCCTCTCCCTCTCCCTCTCCCTCTCCCTCCCTGGCTCTTCCTCTCCCCCCCTTCCCTCTCCCCCCCCCTTCCCTCTCCCCCCTGCCCTTCCCTTTCCCCCCTCTTGCCTCCAGGTCGCGCCGAGGGGGCGGGCACCCCCTTCTTCCCGGTGCGGAGCTGCTGGGAAGGGCGATGGCCGCGTCGTTTTCCCTTTCCCTTGCGGGCGTGATTCGCTGCGTTCCCTTAGTGCACGAACCGCCTCACGCCGCTTCTGCGATTTGGGGTTTTTAAAGCACCCAGTAAGGGGTTTGCGGGTGTGTTATAGGGGTCTTCCTAGCTGGGAAGGGCTGGCAAGTGAAGTGAAAGAACTTCCCATCCCTGGAGGTGTTCAAGGCCAGGTTGGATGGGGCTTTGAGCTGCCCATGGCAGGGAGGTTGGAACTGGATGGTCTTTAAGGTCCTTTCCAACCCAAACTATTGTATGATTCTATGAACTTTGCCAGCCCGACTTCTGCTGACCGCATAGTGACTGAGGGTAGGCAGAGGAGGTGCCGCTTTCTGCACTTTTAGTTTCAAAGGTGACAGAGTTGCCAGCCCTGGGACGCAGTGCCCTGAAACGGCAGCCGGTTGCCGCCGTCAGCTCTGTGTGCTGATAGAAGAAAGCATTTTTGATCTCGGTCTTGGCCTCGTCTTGGCAGTTCTTAGTGTCACAGACAGCGTGGATAAAGGTTCCTCGCAAAGGGAGCAAGCAGTGAGGTTTTTAATGGCGATCTAGTGGTAAGTGATCAAACTGAAATGCTCTCGCTATGACAAGGAGCATCATCAGATTGATGTTTTGCTTCGTTTGACCTTAAAAACAGGAATATTCAACTTCTCGTCATCACAGTTATTTCTTTTTTCACCTGTTGATGCTTTCTGGTTTGATGGTGACTCTGGAAAAGAAGCATTATTGACTTATTTTATGTGAACGTAATATAAATTATTTCTGGCCTGTAGTACAGATGAGGTATGTGTTATTTGGCCATTATCATAATGCAGTGTACTGCTATGTAATTTCATTCAAATAAGTAAATATGAGTGCCTGTAAGCATTTGCAGAGTAAGGCTGTATCAGCAAGGAGTGGTCTGCTGCATTTCATCTTCCTGTTTTAAAATGCTCAAAATCGTTGCTAAAGAGTAACATTTTAAAGGAAATAATTTTTTTAATGGCTTTAAACTGCCAATTATATTTGACATGTTTTGTGCTTCAGAAGGCCTTATTTAATTTCAGTGTTCACAGAGAAAGGTAGTACTAAGTGTATGAACTCTCTACCATATCACATCGTGCTTTATGTAGAATCCTGGAATAGTTTGGGTTGGAAAGGACCTTAAAGATCATCCAGTTCCAATCCCCTTGCCATGGGCAGGGACCCCCCTGTGATGGGCAGGGACAGTGCTGTAAGGTGCAGCACCACCACTGTCGAGCTTTCAGAACAGGGTTGACAATACAGTGCTCTTCTTGACATCCAGAGTCTCTGTGCTATGAAGTATCAACTTCTGAAATAGTTTTTCAGTCAAAGCGTTTTTCTTCTTTCAAAACAGAATGTAGCTGCCCATTCTAGGGAAGTGTTAACCCAGGCGTCATTCTAAGGCGTCATGCTGTCTGCAGTGTTTTGTAATCTACAGAAATGACTACAGTTTAATTGAGAAAACGAAAGAGGAAAAAAGCAGTCTTAGCTATCCATAGGTGGTTCCTCTGTTCTGTAAACTTCCCTGGCTCAAGAATTTATCTGACCGTTATGCTGAAATGTTATTGCTAGGATCTGCCACAGAGCATGGAGATTTCAAGGAAATTCAGTGCTGAAGTACATGCAAGATCTGTTAGATAATTTAATCTGAAGTATTAACCAAAAGGGAAATGGCCTTTTTTTCCACCCTTTGTCTCGTTTTTAAAGAAAGAAACGTCAGTCAGTGATGGAGTCATCAAAAATGAGATTATTTTCTCATTCAGGTAACGACTGCACTTTGCATTGAAGTTGTAAAACTGAGAATGGCTTAGTATCACTTTCTGTCACGTTGTGTGCTTTTGAAAAATAATGTTGTAGCAGATAAACTTCATACCTGTAATCCTTTAGTTCAGCTAGCACCTTGGTAATGTTTTTGTAGTATATATTTTGAAATCAGAAAAAATCGTGCTGGGCGAGAGAACAAGGGAGTCTTGTGAGAAGGTGAAAAATAGACAGCGATTCTTCATTTATATGCCCATTCTGAAACTTCCTGCTTCATTTGTTGAAAAACAGCACTGTAATTGTTTCTCAGTTACTTTGTATTTGACTTCTAAATAAATTTTAATAATCAATTTAAACTTACTATTTTCATTGAGGTGGCATTATGGGAATTCCGTAATGGATACCTACAAATAAATATCACTGATGCAAACTGCCTAATTAATAGATTTTTGAGGTTTTTATGAAAACAGTACTCCTCCTTTTCATCATTTCAATGAATACACACGAACTCCAGAAATAAGTGCAGTTAGGAATTCATGTTGTTGTGCTGATCATTTCTGAATCTGGAAGGACAGGAACCAAGTTTGAAGGCGTATCAGTTTCTGTTATCAAGGATGCTCTGTGCTGACTGGAAAGTTCAAGTCTGCCTCAATAGTTACTTGCATACAAAGCAAATGTTGTTTTGAGGTCCCAAACGTAACAGTAAAGACTACTTTTTTATGAACTTACGGTTGGCTTTGTGATGTAGCTAGTGATGAGAAAATTCTTCAACCTTCGGAGATTCTGGTTAATTACCCTGTGTTTTCATAGATCGCTTAAAAATCTACTTGTTAAAACCTTCTCACTTTTTGATGCTGTAAATGTTTGCCAACTCTCAATACAAAAGCACTAATCTTACAACATGCTGATAGTTTTTCTGTGGTTCTCGGACACAGAAGAACACAGCTGTTATAAAACAAAGAGGAGAGAATGATTCGAGCAAATAATGAAAAAGAAAATCCTGGTCTTGATCGCTTTTAGGTCTGACGGGTTATTTTAAAAGTGGAAGTTGGAATTTGATGTCCTTTAAATAAGTTATGAACCTTTGTGAAGTGCTGCGTTCCTAAGATCATAATTACAGTTGTTTTTAACTGTGCCCTTAGGTCAGTCAGGCACTAAGTTTGCATGTAATTTTGAGCATAGAAATAATTCAGTGCGTTGTCTCCGGTGTCTTTAAACACATGTATTTTTGCTGAAGCACTATTAACAGTTTTGGAAGTAGTGCCTTAAATGATGTTTCAAATTATTCTAGTGTTGAGGTCAAGTCCTTTGTTTCGGACTTAGGTGGAGCTGACAAGGCCATGTGTGGGGAGGAAGCTACTATGGCTATTACTAGCACTTTTCCGCCCTTTTTACTTTCATATTCACTAGAAAACCAGTGCCAGATCTGTTTTTCATCTCAAATTAAAATGCAGAATTAGCTAAACTAAAATACTTCTGCATTTCATTGCATCCTCCAAGCAAAATGTACCAGTATCAACAGATCAGGGACAAAGTAGGTCTGAGTTGTGTGGCATTGCTTTTTATCTTTGGGTTTGGTTTTTTTTTGTTTATTTCATTTATGGATCATATTCCTATCTGTTTAAACACTTCTGGTTAGATTTTAATGCACAAATGAAGTAAGAACAAAGTAAGCAGATGTGTTGATGAGTCACATTAGTCTAAGCGTGGTTTGTTGTATTTGTAGAAAATTGAGGCTGCATTAGGAAAAAAAAAAAAGTGCCTTAGTAACCACTTTGCGTCTGTGTATTTGAAATCTAGGATATAACTGTATGGTGTTTGACTCAGTTCTACCTGTTTGGTTCCACTTACTGGTGTTGTTTCTGTCATATTAAGTTTTCAGTGGCTGTTGAAAACCAAAAGGACACTGAGAATTCCTTAGCTTACTTCTGTGATTGCAGTGAGAACAGCCCTTACCTTTTGCTGAGTCCTCTTCTGCCACCTTTGTTTATCAAACGAGGGACTGTCTCTTCAGTAGGACCATAGAACCTGTGTGAAAGTACCTGGTGATGCAGCAAACCTTGTGTGAACTGGGCTTCTGAAATTCTGAGTTTGCTTGTTATTTGCCTTCTTGGAAATGCTGTTCTTCCCCACCTCCCTCCCCCCAAGAGGAAAAGGTTTGCTGTTTAATACTGGTAATCCATTACACTTAAGGCTTACAAAATGGTTCTGTGTGGCTTTTTAAGGTAAAATTTGACTTTGATGAGGAACTTTTTGTCAACTAGAACTATTTCTAAAGAGTGTTCAGTGATTCTTTTGAATCTGTTAGAAAGAGGAAGAAGATTTTAAAGTTATATTCAGGTTAGTCCACATAGCATTATCACCCCGTGTGGCTAAAATACAGTGCAGTTACTAGAATTCTTCTGCTGTGTTGAACCTCAGTATTTTGACATGTGTTTAGCATTATACAAATACCGGAGCGTGTTTGCCATATATTTGAATATTGTTTATTCCTTTTGTTTAAGTTGCTTTAAATGTGTTTTAACAAACACACTCTAATTTTAACAGTACCCTGGAAAAACAGTTTATATGTTTATGCCATCGTAGGGTTTTCTCTTGTCATATTAGTTCACTATTTTGACATTTGGGAGAGAAATAAAACACAAAAATTCTGTTTGTGAAGATACTTAATAAAACAACCATTCAGGTAGCTCAGTTACTCTCTGCTAAGTGAATTAACTCATGCTATGAATTTTTCTACAAATTTACTAGTTATGTGATGTAATAAATTTGAGTGTAGATTTCCTACCATAATTCTGCACCCAGTAATTGTGATAAAGAACATCACACTTCTGCAATCTCTTTAATAATTGTGATCAATTCTGAATTTTGTAGTTTTTATACTGTTATCCAATAATGCCTCTGCTCATGACTGAAAATATGTGAAAATTTTAGCTTAAGCGGTTTTTTAATTTTAAAAAGTACACAGCCAGAAATCCTAGGTCCCACCCAACAGGAAATAATATAAGCAGACTTAATTAAGAACAAGAGGAGGCAATTTGTGTTGTTACATTAGAAAAACAAATAGTGTAATTCTGAGTTATGTAGTGTTATTTCAGCTCACCAGTCTACCGATGAGAAAAAGTCTGTGTAGGAAAGTACTGTCTTTGATAGAAATGCCTCTCTGCACAAACCTTTTCTCACTGTGTACTGAAAAATTATAACTCAAGTCTTTATTCGGAAATTACCATCTTTGTAGCAGCTGAAGGAAAGGGGGGGAAAATACAACTTCTGTATGCCGCTTTTGTGGAAATTGAGCATTGTTGACTTTTATACTGAGCATTCAGTTCTCTTTAAACAGTCCCCTGCACACCCAGGTATTGAACCTGGGAATGAATCTGAATGGGAGGAGAGAAATATTAGTAAACATTTAAAGGCAGACTTTAAATTTCAAGTCTGTTTCTTTACTGAATTAAAATCCCTTCAAAAAACGTGGTTGATGGGGCTCCTTGTCAACTTGAGCAAGTTAGCAATCACTTCTCATGTTTTGAAAAATGTTTTTTCTTTCCTGTTTGTGCTTAAAGATCTATGACAATAGATAGAGTGAAAGTATGTATGATGTTCCCTTAATATTTTGGTTCTATTTACTTTATGTATTTCAGAATAGTGTAGCTGTTTGTTGTCTCTTATTTTGAACAATCCAAGGAGTTGCTGTCTGTAGCATGTGGGTGTGTGTGTATAGCTTTTGTTTTCCCAGTTTTACCAGACTCTGAGTCACAATAGTATTTATCTAAACGATAAATATTTGGTCCAGTCTTAACCTTTGCCTGAGGACTTCAGAAACCGTATAATTTATTAAAATGGATACAATCAAAATGAGTAGTTGAGAGCAATGGAAATTAAAAAAAAATGATAAAATCTTTTCTGTATTAAGATTTTGCTCTATTAGTATCTGGGAGGAGGATATCTCTTCCCTATTCTTCTCCAGAAAATTTTCTTCTGCAGCAGCTTTGTATATGATAACACTAATGGAAGTACAGGTGCTGGTGGCAAACAGCTATGAAGAGTTTAGTTGTGCAGACCTTTAAGCAGGTCAGCATATGTTCAAAATGCCAGCAACTTTTTGGAACCCTGCCTGTACAATATTCCCACTGTTGTTAAATTGCTTTTAACAAAAATAAGATTTATTTTTCTTAAGATAAGCATCTTTTATTCAGTATCAAAAAAATAAAGTAGTTAGAAGGACACATGAAGCTGAAACTAAGGATTGTCCAAGTATCTGTTGTAGTTTTGTGACCCAACTCATGTCCTTTGAAGCTTCAGAACACCTGAGCTTGTGTGTATATATGGTCTGCTATTTCATGCAGAGATTGAAAATAGCAGTTCTCCAACTTCCTTTTTTTCCCTTCTTGTGTTTCTCTACAAATATATTCTGCACTGGAGGTCTTTTTTTGTTCTGGAGCTGTGCTCCCAGTGTTTTGGGGGAAACACTGGGTTACAAGGGAGATGGGAGTGCTAGATGAAGTTGAGAGGAGGTGGCTAGAGCTGAGGTGGAAAGGCCAAACGTTGAAGGGGAACATCCTGACTTTGGAGGCACTGCAGTGATAAAAGCTTGAGACTGAAGGTCTTGGATCAGTATCTGTGTTCTGTCAAAGCAGCCTGCTCTGTCCTCAAGCCAAAATCATCTCAGCAGCTCTTGTCCTGCTTCCAGCCCTGACCCAGCAACTCACAGCATCTATTGCACAACGCATTTCCCAGTATATCTGTTTGGGAAATGTTCATCTCTAAACAATTGTCTCTATGCAGAGTTTTCTTTGCAAAGGAAAGAAAAGTGATGCTCAAGGATGAATAGTTACCACTAAAAGAGGGTAAGACAGTACCAGGTAAAACACATTGTAGAGACTGTACAGTGCAGCAGTTGCTATTTCCACTTCAACATTTCATAGCTGCTACAAGGTTTCAGAGAACTTGATGCTGTTCCTAAAAGCATAGTTCTCTACAACAGGACAGTCTGCCCTGTTTTGTAGCCCTGGTGTAGCAAAAATACACTTAAAATAAAACATGTAGAACTCCAGTGCCTTTTGCCTCTCTTTCATCCTTATTTCTGTCAATTTTTAATACACAAAATAAACAGGCTAAGAGTGTAATCACAGTGAATTTCATTACTTTCATTCAGTGTCCATTTAAAGATGTTTATTTTTAGCAGGGAAATTCCATTGAAAGCCAAGTTAAAGACAAAAAACAATCTGTTAGAAAACTTGCAGGAAGAACTGTCCTTTCAATTTATCAAGTCAGCTGTAGTAGTCGAGTTTCTTGTCTTTTGAGGTTTGCTTCCTGAATCCCAGTCTTGAAAGGTGAAAAGAGGTTAATGTAAAACATCTCAAAATAAGAGATGTATGTTCTTCAACATAGACATTTATTTAAGCCATCAGACTGATTCAAATTCACAAGTATAATTAGCTCTGGATAATAAAAATCGTTACTCAGAAACACGTGTACCTTTTACAGAATATGCCTTAGTTGGCATAGAACCTAGAAATAGAACCTACAGAACTTCCATCCTGTTAAAGTGATCTGTGCTATAATCAAACCTTCCATAGAGTATTCATCTGTCCTTAACTCAGTCTTTATACTGAACTAATTAAAAAATAATGGACAAGTTTTAGAAAGGATGTGTTGCTTCTTTGTATTTTAAAATACAGCAGCAGGCAGATACTGTTATGTTAGACTTTTGCCTTCCTTTTCTGAGGTTGTAATGGGCATCCTGTCACGTCAGTTTTTGTGCTTTTGTTTTGTTGGCTTAAAGTACAGAAAGTTTGAGAGAGATGGGTGGCTGCTAGTTTCCACCAGGCATCACTCTCTCTTATGATGAGGCAGATCTTTGTGGGATAAAGAGGTTGGTGATGTTCATCCTTCATGTCTCCAAATTGATATTTAAAGAAATACATTTATATTCAAAGACAATGGATTAAATGTAGAGACCTACTTACCATGTCTCTCTTAGAAAGTCTGGGAAAGGTAGCATATGTCGTATTTTGACTCCCCCCCCGCCCCCCCCCCCCCATCTGGTACTATGTGTTATGTTGTTTCCATTATAAATGTCTGATTTTTTTTAAACTTTAAAATAAATACTCAGAATAGAACAAATGAAGTTGTTCTTCCTGCTGTGCCTACTTGTACCTGGTATTTTTTTGTTATTAAGGAGGAGTAGTGATGCAAAATAACTGCTGTTATGTTTTCTTGATTGGTTGGTGCTACCTCACCATCTTCCATAAATGTGCATTTACATGTACATGGATCTTCCTAGTTCTTTTTCTCCTTTTTTTTTTAACCTCTTTCACAATGGTAGCTGACCTGTTGTGGGGAGAAAGGAATACTGCATACATTTGTATATGCACACACATACACATTTCTAGTACCTTGGTAGGCACAGCTGTGTGGTTTTGGACAAGTTTAGCTGGATTGTAATTTTCCCAATGCACTGGGAGTGAAATGATGTTTTTTCACCCACCTTTGAATTTTCAAACAAAAAAATACTGTCAGTTGAAATGTTTAGTTTCCTGTGCCTCGTTATCTGAAAGACTTCAGATGATCTCCAGGGTTGTCATAGACTGTTGCGGTTGATTGTGGTCTGCAGGTGTAGGGGTATTTTTTTTATTGTAGATGCAAATATGCCATACAGTTTATGGGAATCAGAGTTTGTGGGAAGCAAGCATATGTGGTAAAATCAACTTCCACAAAATAGTTTTGATCCCAGTTGTCTTGAAATGGGAGAGAGATGGTTTTGACCTCTAAGATGCATACAGCAGCAAATACAGCTTGGATAAAAACAGTCTCTGCCCCAGAATACAGCTGTGAGGAGATCATGAACAAAGCTGCTCATGGTAGATGCTAATCTTACCACTTAATGCATGGAGGAAAGGTGCTTAGAAACTCAAGCAATAAGAGGAGCAGCTGATTAAAAGTCGTACAATTATTGCTAGGAGGGTCTGTTTTTCTACCAGCGTCTTTTTGGTTTTTTAAATCATGTTGACTCTCTGGATCTGCCCCAATTTTCTTGTAAGAAAAGGAAGCTTAGGGATTTGTTGACTAAACAAATCCTGAGCAAACAAATTCTGTTTTGGAGGTAGGACTCCTGGAACAATTTTGTCAGTTGTTTGACTTTGAAAGAGGACAAAACATATAGTGAAACTGAGAGTGTTTTTAGTGTTTAGAGGGGTCATTTAAAACTGCTGGGTTAATTTTTGTCTAAGTCCTGAAAAGGCAATCAGGTGTCAGTTTACATACACAAAGGCATATCTAAATCATCCTGTTTATGATGAACTAGCCTAGCATCCAAGCCAGAGAGAACGTCTTTAACCTTTCCCCCAAACACTACAGCTGACTATTGAATAGGAAGGATTTCAAGTACAAGATACCTGTGCTTCTTGTGCAGGAGAGATTGTGTTTAATACTTGGTTAGAAACTCAGTAGTACATACCTACAGTAACTGGGCAGTATGTGGGTGGTTATTTTGCTGCTTGAGTTTAACATTCATCTTTAATGGTTGCCGTTGTGCTTTTATGCCATAGTTCACGGCATCAGCCAAAAAGCCAGACATGACCATTTTGATCGGGTGAAATTGAAAGACTGGTTCAGATGGGCGTAGGTTTTATTTCCTCACGGATTGTAATTTTTATATCAGTGTACTTTAAAGGAAAAGTTGTCAGAAATGCTGCCTTTGCGGTTTAATTTTTTTGCTTTGTTGAGTCACATATTGTAGTATTGTAAATGTGACCAGGAAGCATAGCAGGTGTGAGAACTGCCCTTCTCTCACAGAGTTCTGCTGGAGTGAGAGTGATGCAGGCTGAGAAACGAGAATAGGACAAAGAATATAGAATGTGCTGTTAAATTTATCATATTAGGCTTATGGAAAAAGCTGTGAAATGCTTTGTTCAAAAGTTTTGCAAAAAGTATACATTTAGCAAACAGGCAAGTGGGCAGATGCTAATCATATTAGCTCCTCAGAATCCATTTTTTTTTAAGAACAAGCATATTTACTCAAGTCTGGGTACTTAAGGTGTATTGGAACATAATTTTGCAATAGGTGACTCATTAAATAGCAAGTGATTAAATGCAAGAGATTATAAACCAAGACTTTTAAGACCAGTTTTCATTCTGTTTATGTAGAAGTCTGGCATTTGCACTCACGGTTACCTAATCAGTGTGCATCAGCAGGGTGGGTATTTTCTGATGCTTCCTAAAAAAATGTTGGCTGTTGAGGTTGTCAGGTTATTTTCTGTAATAGTTACACATTTAACTGGAAAGTGTTTGCCAAAAACTAAGTTACAGTTATTTCAGTGATTTCCATAACATATTAATTGATGATGAAGTTTGTATGGAACACAATGTGAAATACAAACATCTTAGTAAAGTACATTGTAAGCTGAAGGTTTTGTTATGCCTTGTAGGTTTGCTTTTCTTGATAAAGATTGATAATAACAGTAGCAAATTATGGACTAAAATAATGCTTTGCAGAATATGCCTGTGAGATAGTCTTAATGATTGGTATTTTTTATATTGCTGAAATCCTGATGTGTTACATGATGAAGTACAGCATGGGTGACTGTGGCTGCTTATTACATCTGTTGTTATTTTTTGACTGAAATCTTATGAGCAGTTATTCAATATGTGCTCAAATACTAAAATTCAGTGTTATCCAGTAAATTTTTCACTCTAAAAAGGAGTATTTCTGTTTTCTGGGTGAAAAAGAATTTTATCCTCATGGACCTCTTTTTCCTGGAAGTTATCTGTGTATTAAGTGTCTGCATTTCTCCATTTAAAATTTTCATTCATTTTCTACTTGTTTGAGGTGGGTGGCTATGTGTTGTCTTTGGAGCTTGATAGCAAGCTGAGTGGAGCCTCTGTCAAAATGAAGTATTAGGGTATTCCAATTTTCTTTTAGATACTTTTCTTTCTAGCTCCTGTAGAAGATACACAATGACTCAGTTTTTCTTTACTGGTTTGCTGATGCTTGTCCTACTCTCTTTCATAATGCAGTAGGTTTTTCACAGTTCACTTTGCTTTGCTGGAAAACATGGTTCATGTTTATTGTGATGGAATATGAGGGCCAGTGACATGTTTCTATCTTCTGTTAGTTATTAACCTTACTTAGTGTCTGCTTGCATGCAGACCTGAGTCTTTGGAAATAATCACTACAGTTATTTTCAGATGTTCCCCTGGAGAGCAGTTTCTAGTAAGATCAAGATTAAGTGAAATTGTAATTCTTTCAATAGTCTCTACATGAAAGGAAATTACACTAATCTTTTGTAATGGACCTTAACAAATTCCTAAGAAAATTTCCAGGCTCTGCTATTGGCCTCAGGAAAACTAAGCCAGGCTAAGCTTTCCCAGTGTTCAGCATATATTTAGGCCTGGGAGGGAGGACTAAGTATGTTTTACATCCATAATTATTGTCAGCCCTGAGTTGTCATGGATGCCAAGAACTTGTGGATGTCTGGAAAAAAAGGTGTCCGTAGTCAGTGTTTGACTTCTGTTTTTATTTAAACAAAACATATTGGATATTCTTTCTTGGGCATCTTTATCTTGCATTTAGTTCACAAGAAAATCAGTTGGCATTCATGAATGCTCACAAATCTTGAATAAAAATGCAGAGTACTCTTTTTGCTAAACTATGATAATGATTGTGCCTAAACTCCTAATAGTAGAATAGTCAGAGCAAAAGCAGAAAGAAATTCATTCCTGATCTTAATAAATTCTGACTTAAAGACTTTGACTGTAATTATTAGCTGCTTGGCAGCAGACAGTGGAAAATCCTAGTTGTAGCCTATCTTGGCTTTAGCCTGCCCCTTTCAAATACTGAGGAATTTTAGGAGTATTTTCGAAATCATTAACATTATGAGTAAAATAAAAAGAACCAGAGATGGCGCTTTTAGCTCTTAACATTTTTCAAGTTTCTTTATTGCTTTATATTGGAGGGGAAAAAAAAAAGAGTTCTGATCGTGTTTTTGTGTTTCAGGACTTAAAATGGCAGGAGAAGATTCCTATATTATGTCTGACTCCCAAGTAAGTGAATTTGTGTATTTTCAATATCTCTGTTCTCTCCTAGTTCTCTGTTTTGGCTTCCTCTTGTATTGTCCTGTCATTTCCTAGGCTTGACAACACAGAGATATAAAAGCATTCCAGCTATTGGCAGAAACAAGATTTGGGGAAATCTAGGCTTTTTTCTTTTTCTCTCAGGTGTTTTTTATGTCACCTCTAAAGTGCCCTGCCACTAGTGAAATGGCTGAAATGAAAAGGAAATCTAGGTCTGCTGAAAGAGGCAGTTGAAAAAATACTCGGTTTTGTGACCTGCCTGCCTGTGACACTTGCTCTGAATTTTTTTCTGTGGTGGGCATTGTACGTCATCTGCAAACAAAGCCCCTTATGCCCGAAAAGGCCCCTTTGTGTCATTTTTTGTTAAGTTTGAGTTGACACTGCTGACTAAAACGTTCCTTCACTCACACGAATCTTCAGAAGGCTCTTCCTGATCTTATTAATCTTATTAGGTCATTTTGTGATTCATTTGAATTGTGAGATTGGTGCTTGAGTGAAAAGTTAGAGTGAAGAACAGGTCATTTGTATTTATTTAATCCTTTGTGCTTGTTCACCTTTGGAAGTAGGTAGATTTATACGTGACAAGACGACAAGTACAGTGAGTTAAGACATGTCAGTGTTCAAAAAAAAAAACAAACTTCAACCTGTATATACTGTTTTCTTGCATTAGTGCTTGTAAATATATTTACAGAAGGAATGTAGTCTGGCAGGTTTAATCACAGAAGTGGAAATGAAAACTCTACAAGGCCTTGGGCGAGACATCTAGGGTCAGATTTTCAGAATTGATTGCCAAAACGTGTGCTTAGAAGGTGTGCTGAACTTATTGCAGTGTCATGATAGTGGTGAAACTTGGTCAGTACTGTCAGTTTTGCTTGCACTGCTGTTGCCAGAAAAAAATGGAACGGATGTAAAATGTTTACATACTGCACCTCAGGGGTGTTTCCAGTCTCAATATTTGCAGAGAACTTTGAAATTCCTTGCTGATAGATGCTTTAGGATATTATGTATGTATTTAGTAATGAAGAGTATATTTTCTTTCAATATAGATGTTTACAATGGATCAGTTCATGGGAATGAATGCATTATTTAATAATACAAATTACATCACTTCAGATTTGCCACTACGAACAGGTAGGAACTGTTGCTATGATTGTGCTGTTGTCCTGCTTTGTTTTTTTTCAGTTTGTTCATTTGTGACATTCTTTTTGGAGTCTTTTTTTATTCAGTCTTGCGTTTCAAATTACGGGATCCCAAAGTTGTCAATGAGACTTTTTATGACGCTCTTGACCAAAGAGCCTTGAGTGACAGTTTATATAAATTATTTTGGGTTTTTTTTCTAATTTTGCATCTTCAGTGACCCATATGTTTGTACTGCCAGTTTGCAGAGTGCAATGTGTACTCTTTTTTTTTTTTGGATGCTATTTCATTTGTTATAATAACTCTTAAGATGCTTGGTTTTCACTAATAAAATGTAGAAGGTATTCAACTTCCTGTATCATTCAAATCTGTTTTTCCTTGTCAGTGACGTGTTTGTTTCCTGTGAAGTAGCAGTCTGGTATTAAAGGTACCTGGCAATTTCCTGAATAATGACACTAGTTTGAAAGTTCAGAATAAGCAAACAGTGTTCTGCAAAAGTCTGTTATGCACTTCCTCCAATATGGTTCCAGAACAGGAATAACTGTTCTATTCCAGAACAGGAATAGAAATGTGTTATATCTCAGCCAGTATGAGCTGCTTGATCACCCCTGGTCTGATTTTGCTTATTCAATTTCTTTATAAGTATTATTTCTTGCTTGAATTTAGGTAACTGTTTCTCCTGCTTAGTTTATTAGAATAGCTAACACAAAAGGAAGAAGGAGATAAATTTATTAAAGTGTATGAGCTTTGTCTTAATGTATATTTCTAACAATATATCTCCAATATAGCTCTTAACGTCTTTTTAACATGACAATTTTCTGTTACCGATCTGTTTGACGTGGTTGTATGAGGATGTAGCTGGTAACTTCCGTATTGCTGATGGCATCTTTTGTTGAAGATGCAAATCACTTTTGTTTGAAATACTTGATACACTTGCTAGCAGTGAAGGTGTGAAGGGTAAAATGAAATAAGCAATTAGCTTTTTACTTCATAGGTAAAATTCTACTGTAAAGTAATAGTAAATACTATTTGAAAATAAATATTGAAGCATGCTTACTGTTTTAGTATTTCCTAGTTTAAACAACAGTTCAGTTTTCTTAATAGTAGTGAGAAAAGATCAAGAAACATATGGTACAGATAATTTTGTTTCAAGATAAAATGTTCTGATGAGCATAGCTCTTGACAAATATGAACAAGCATCCAACAAATTAATGTTGCAATCATTTGTTTGCAGTGTGCTTTTATTAGGGTAGATAAAATTGTTCAGTAAGATTCATCTGTGTACGATTAAAAGGCCTGTGTGTTGTATACTGGGCTTTTTTTTTGTACTGTTCTCACAGAGTTTCTGTGGAACAAATAAGGTCATTGGAATTTTGATTTCCCCGTAACGATGTCTCTTGCATGTACCTTTTAAGCTTATTCTGTACTCCTCATGATAGATTCATTCCATACAAATTATTCAGCTATATAAAACTGATTTTCAGACATCTATGTCCTGCCTAAACTAGAAAACAGTCAAGAATTCACTGACTTCTGGAGTCACAGAAAGCTCTTACCATGCTAAATCTATTCTTAATTTGCAAAATTGCTTAGAAAATGCCTGATTTTTTAATGGCACTGTGCTTGTCTAGTGCTGTACTATGGGTGTGACAAGTTCCCTGTGTCCAAAATGGGATTTAATAAAGAATCATGGATTTCAGATTATCATAAATAAAAAGTTAGTTGTAAGTTTTAGAATAAGTTTATTTCAATGCCACCTGTTGCATAGTGATTTTGTTTTTTCAATAGTATACTATAATGGTTAGTTCCTCCCCTGCTTGAAACTGTGGTGTGTTGTTGCTGTGGGCTAGCCCTTTCAGTTGTAAAGTAATATAATAATGTACATGGTATGTTTTAATTGTTTCCAGGCAAGAAGTAATGATTTCTTTCTACACAGTGAGGCCAGTTAAAAATTCATGCGGGATTTTCCAGAAGTTTTTCAAGCTGAGATATGGAGAGGGTGAAATAAGTGTTCTGAAAAGGATTTCCCTCTAGAACATGTGCATGATTTAAACGAGAAGAACCAAAGACATTAATTGTTGCTCATGATTTGATGCGGTGCCTGCATCTTTCAGTTTGTGCGTTCATAAAAGCACAACGTCAGACATTACATTGGCAGGCAGGCTTAATATATAACCATGGATTGCCGTATCATGCCAACATAGCTGAATCGACAAATAGCTGGGGAGTTTGGGGACTTTCTGATGACAGGTGTTCTGCCGTTATGTTAATGTTTACAGTAATAGTAGAAAACCTTTGCGATGTCAGGACAAGGGTTTTCTTGATGACGTTATTGGCGCTTAAATGTCTTCACTCGCTCCTTTTCTTATCTCGCATATATCAGTTTTAAGTAGAAGTCAGACATGGTTATATTGGCTCTAAAGCTAGAGTGAATAGTTAGTTATGTGGTTCAAGTTCTACATTTAAGTCTAGAAACATAAGTAGTCTCTTTGTGTGCCTGCGCAAACTGCAGGACACCACCAGCAGCAAGGGCAGTATGTCACAAAGTCAGGCTTGTTGGGATGTGTCCTGCCTTTGAGAGTTGTAATCCTCGGTGTTGTTGGAGATGGAGGGAGCATTATCCATGGCACATATTTAGGCTGCATGAAAACAGATATGCATCAGTGTGATGTCCAGTGTGTAGTGGAAGAACAAAGCGATACTTTAAATTGGATAGGAAACAGAGCTCTGAGCAAAGGGTTTTATAATTTTGGGTGTTTCTTACTTTCTCCTGATTATACAAGGCCATTTACAACCATGTGGTGTAGCAGTCTGTTGTGCCAGTTAGAGATGGTTTAGGGAACTGGTTATTTGTTTTGGATTTTAGGGGCTTTGGTCTAACTAGCTGTTGGCATTGAGGTGTTGTGTGTTTTTTATTGCAGTTGGACTAAGCCTCTGAAGTTGAAGCAGGGCCATCAGCAGCTGAACAGTGTTGTCTGGAGGTTGCTAGAATCACAGTTTTCTGATATTTCTTTAATGTCCTGTGCCCCAACCCTCTGTAATGCTTGCTGTTGAGAAATGAGAAGGGCGTATAGGGAAAACGAAGGCATTTAGAAAAAGCTTTATTTCATAATTTTTCAGAGAGAGAGAATATTGGGAAGAGATTCAAGAAAGCCTGACCACCACTAGAAAAAAGTGTTTGTTTTCCCTGTCCTATAGCAGTGGGAAGCATGAGCAGACTTGCATGCTGCTTTTGGTACTTTTTTCTAGGTCTCCTGTGCTTGTGGAAGGGTGAAGTGAGGGAAGAGAGAGGTTAAGCAAAGCCTGTATGCTGCTTGTTAGAAACATCATACTTTGAGCACTACAGAGCTGAGGTGTGAGAGCATGTTGCTCTGCATCTGAACCTCTGCTGGGGGAGGATGTACAAATGCTACAATAAGCCTGAAGGAAAGAGCCTAAGCTTTTAGAAGCCAGATACCACTGCCAGGATGGACACAAGAGGGTCGGTGTTGGATTTAACAATCAGATCCTAGAGGCTATGAGCTTTTTTGTCCATGTGCACAGAGCAAACCAGCACACAACTACAAGGGCAAGATGCCTGTTTTGGGGACCCAGTGAGAGAGAGGAGGTGAGGGGGTGGCTTGAACACATCTATTTGCAGGTTAAGTTGAATGGTTTCAGGTACTGGTGAGCTGTTAGGTAAAGGACTCCATTTATTCTATGGTGCTGCCAGGCGTGCAGGGATATCTCACCAACCTCACTGACCTTTGTGACTTTGGGAAGAAGGAACCAAGAAGGAGCTTAAGATGAGTGCTCCTTTTGGAGGTGTGTATGCAGGGTGAAGTCTGTCAAGAGGAAGAAAAAATGTAAGTGGTGGGAGTGTCAAGGTGCAGGAGGGCCTCTGACTCAGTCAGGAAGGAAAATGAAGAAACGTTGCAGTTGAAGAGGATGTAGGGAAGTGGGACTGTGACTCAGGCTGGAGGGGAGGCAGTGGGATGCGAGCTGGTCTGTGGCAACTGAGGCGAGAAGACAGAAAAGGAAGCACTTAAGCATACCCAGAATGTGGCAGTCTGCACCAAATCCCCTCCAGGCTGGAGGAGTGTGTGTTTTATTTGTAGTTCTTAACCCTCTTGACTGCAGCAGTGCCAGGTAAATCATGAGTAGTCCTCATGTCAAAACTTGGCTGTTGGCAGCCGTGAGCGTCATCCCTTTGTAGAAGCCAGCTCCATGACTGTGTACTGCTTCAGCCTCTCAAGTAGAACTTGAGCTGTGCATTAAGTCGTGTTCCTTCTTGTGGTTGTTTAACATTTAAAAGGGGGTTGTTTGTTAAACAAGAACTTGAAGAAAGAAACTTTCCAGCCTAGAACAGAGGTGCAAAAGATCATCACAAGTCTCGTCCTTATTAGTTCCTCTTACAAGGTGTACATCTTCAGGTTCCTACTGTCTGCTTAGACCAGACATGCCTACTAATAGAAACACAATATTAAAAACTTCCCTGTGCAAAACACTAAACATCTTTTCTTTTCCCCATGGGAAAGGATGAAAGAGAGAAAGAAGAAACCACATAGAGCCAATATTAGACTGTCTGTCTAATGTACTTCTGGAAAGTATTCAGAATTTAGTGAAGGCAGCTGTATGAGACCTTTGACTAAGTAAAATCCTCTTTATAGTCAGAACAACATGCCACTTTGCTTGGAAGTTCCCTTGAGGATTGCTGCTGTATTTTCAAATAGCATCACAGATGTAATTAAGTACTTAGCATTACAGTGCCTTCTCTATACTTTTACTCAGGTCTGGTTCAGATGCTATACTGGAGAGTTGCTTAGTCATTGTAAAAAAGAAATGTTTAGTCACAAAACCCAAAGGTTAAAATAAGACCTCACAAAACCTTGTTTTAAATGGATTGGTATATGATTTATATAATTTGGATTAATGTTAATACTTATCTAATTTGCCTTTGTACGTTTACACTGCACCTTTTTCACGCTTTCTGAATATTATCATAGAATCATCAGATGGTTTGGGTTGGAAGACCTTAGAGGTTATCTAGTTCCAACCGCCCCTGCCATGGGCAGAGACACCTTCTGCTAGACTAGGTTGCTCAAAGCCTCATCCAGCCTGGCCTTGAACACCTCCAGGGGTGGGAAGTCCACAACTTCTCTGGGCAACCTGTGCCAGCACCTCACCACCCTCACAGTAAAAAATTTCTTCCTAATATCTTATCTAAATCTTCCCTCTTTCAACTTAAACTATTACCCCTCATCCTATCACTGCTCTCTCTGATAAAGAGCCCCTCCCCAACATTCCTGTAGGCCTCCTTTAAGTACTGGAAGGCTGCTATAAGTTCTCCCCAGAGCCTTCTTTTCTTTAGGCTGAACAACCCCAACTCTCTCAGCCTGTCCTTGTATGGAAGGTGCTTCAGCCCTCTGATCATCTTTGTAGCCTTCCTCTGGACTTGCTCAAACAGATCCATGTCCTCCCTTTGGGTAGCGGCCAATGTGAAGGGCTCCAGAATGGACAATCACACTGGGGGACCCTTCCTGTAAGTGGCAAAACTGCAGCTAGAACCACAAAGGCATTTGTGGTTCAGTGCACGTGAAACAGTTGTGTAAGGTGCGAGCAGGTGGGCTATCTCCACAGCCTGGTAGCAAAGCTGTGAGGGGAAGTAGACAGGCTAAGGAGCATCAGAGTCTGAGCAAGAGATAGACTGGTGGAACCATTCCCTGAGCTCTCTGAAATATGAACGGAGGCAACCTCTGGAAAGAGCCCGTGATCAAAGGGAATCAGTCTCCTACCCCCACCAAGATGTAGACAGGGACTTAAAGGGAGGTAGTGAGTTGAAGTAAGTCCACCAATGGGGCAGCAAACAAGCACCCTCCTTGACCATACCTCCCTGGGTGCCTCTCCATAATAAACAAGGCTTTAGCTGTAGAGGACCAGTCAGAGGACAATGTGAGTGCTGATCCATCTATAAAAGAAGAGTAGCCAAGGCCAGAACAACGCATACCCCATATTACTACAACAACCAGAAGGAAGAAAAGGCGAGTCATAGTTATAGGAGACTCCCTGCTGAGGGGAGCAGAGGGTCCAATATGTCAAGCACAGGGAAGTCTGCTCCCTCCCAGCAGAAATCCCAGGTAAGGGATATCACTAGGAATCTCTCCAGTCTGGTGCGGTTCTCATACTACTACTTGTTACGGGGGAAGTGATGAAGCTGAAGTACGTAGCCCAAGGGTGCTCAAAAAGAGACTTCACGGCCTTGGGACGGCTAGTGAGGGAATCTGGGGTCCATTTGATTTTTAAATCCCTCCTTCCGGTTATGGACAGTGACACTGGAAGGAACAGACAGACCCAGTCTATTAATACATGGTTCCATGGCTGGTGTCATTGTAACTTTCAGGTTTTTGACAACAGGATGGCACCAGGCTTACAGCCATCAAATGGGAGCCACCATTCTCAAAGGAGAAGGAGGGTCTTTGCACAGGAGCTTGCAGGGCTCATTGATAGGGCTTTAAACTAGATGTGAAGTGGTAGAGGGGTAATATCAAGCTTGCCTATGACAAGCTGCAGGAGGACACACAATGGTTAGAGGGACAGGGTGCTGGTATGGACCCTCCACCTGTTGCCCTGTGGCATGCTGGGGACGCTGCAGCACAGTTGAAGTCTTTCAGAGATGAGCTAGGGGTCCTTGGGTAGTAGGAGCCAGCAAGGAAACTTCCACAGGACACCTTGAGGGAAATAAAGGGTCTTCCCCTAAGAAGGCGATGCGGCCAACAGCCCGGCTGAAGTGCCTCTATACAAAAGCATGAAGCTTGGGTAACAAAGAGGATTTGGAAGCTACGCTGCTGCTAGAAAGCTATGGTCTGATTGCTGTTACAGAAAGTTCTGATTGCTGTTACAGAAAGTTCGTGGGACAAATCCCATGACTGGAGTGTGGCTATCGATGACTACAGGCTGTTCAGAAGGGACAGGCTGCAAAAGAGGGGTGGAGGTGTTTTCCTCTATATGAAGAAATGGATAGAGTGTGAAGAACTGCCTCTGAAGAATAGCCACAAACAGGTTGAAAGCTTGTGAGTCAGAATAAAAGACAGACACAACAAAAAGAACTTTGTGGTTGGTGTATACTACAGGCTACCTGATCAAGGGGAGCCTACCGATAAAGCTGCCTTCCTCTAGCTACAGGAGGCTTTACACTTACAAGCTCTCCTTCTACTGGAGGACTTCAGCCACCCTATTGTACACTGGAAAACTAGCACAGCAAGCTGTAGGCAATACAGGAGACTCCTAGAGTGCATTGAAGAACAATTTCTTAACCCAGGCAAAAGACACCCCTACTTGAGGGGATGCAGTAATGGACCTGATGGTCACCAATGCAAGTGAACTCATCAGTGACAACAGATCCTCCTAGAAGTTATGCTAAAGCACATGAAGTACATAGAGGTGATTAGTGGCAGCCAGTATGGATTCACCAGGGTCAAATCCTGCCTGACCAACCTAGTGACTTTCTATGATGGGGTAACTACATCAGTGGACCAGTGGACACGGGAAAAGTAATGGATGTGATCTGTCTGGACTAATGTAAAGCCTTTGACAAGGATGTCGTACGGGACAGTATTGAATGCTTTGCACATGTGTGCATTAGTATGTGAGATATTTAGATTTTTTAGTATGTTTGTGTGCTTTTTATAATTTTTTTTCCAAGGAAGCATAAAAACCACGATCATAAGTTTTCCATTTTCCTGAGTTTTCACAAGTGCTGTACAAAGTGAAAGCATTTTAGCGGTACAAAGAATTCCCCTTGAGGTTTCTAATATGCTAATACAGTGTATACCCCTGTCTTAGGAGTCTCAATTTCCTCAAGCTGAGGAGAAGTTGGAACCTGGGTCTGCTGCATCCTGCTGCACCTATTTAGCTACTGGATAAAAGAGTGCTTCCTTTTCTGGCTAATGTTAAAGAGAAAGCAGTAGTATTTTGTGCTAATACTAACACAACGTATGTTCCTTGAAAATGTATGTTCCTATGGGGAGAACAGCCAAAGAACAATTACGTGGCAGATCCTGGCCTGGAGGCTTAGTTGAAAGGTGAAATACACAGTTGTATTTTAGGTGTATTATTTCTGCCAGTGCCCAGAAGATACAAGGCGTCTGGATTGCTGAAGTATAAATTTTTAGATGCCTAAAGCCTGAGGAGTGTTAGAGGTCTATGAACAAGAGGTCTTGAATTTCAGTGTTGATCAAGTGCTTAAACCCAACTCAACTCATCTTGGCTCCATGTTACAGACAAAAACTGAAACATAGAACCACTCCGAAGCTAAATATTACTCTGTCTTTTACAGTTTCTGTAGTCCAAACTGGTTTTTATAGTATCTAATGTAAGATGATGTGTATATGGTCTCAAGGAAATTTTTTGCATGACTTAAAGATTTTAATTGTAGCAGTGCTTACTTTTTCATAGGAGGAGTGTTGGACTTGGGAAGATAAAGAATCTTTACGTGTCAAATTGTTGTGACTAACATTTGCAATATAACTTTCACATGAAGCTAATTCAGTTGCTGAGTCAGGTAACTTCAACAGCAAACCACTAGTTCCATCTGTTAGTGTGGACTTACATTCTGAAAGAAGCATGTTCAGTTAAGACCTGTGCTGACTAAAGACATGAAGGTCTTTTTTTGTTAAAGTGAAGCTGTATCAAGGAGCCAAGAAGGATGCGTTTAAACATGAGGAAAAGGCTGAGGTACTTAATGCCTTCTTCACCTCAGTCTTTAATAGTAAGACCAGTTGTTCTCTGGGCACCCAGCCCACTCCCCATCATGTATCAGCAGTCCGGGCTACCCGGGAAGGTCCCGCTTAACTGAAGATCAGCAAATGTGATGCCCATCTGCAGGAAGGGCTGGAAGGGGAATCTGGAGAACTACAGGCCTGTCAGCCTGACCTCTGTGTCAGAGAGGGAGCATATAATCTTGAGTGCCATCACGTGGCACTTACAGGACAACCAGGTGATCAGGCCCACTGTGGCTTGTCCAGTTTGGAGGTTTCATGTGTCCCAGTGAGCTTCCTTGATTCCTTAGCATTAACACTTTGAATAGTGTATAGTGAAGATACATAGTTAGAACAGGAATACAGCTCGTGAAATATTGTGTAGATATTCACAATGAAGCTGTCATTTGGGATCTGCTTTGATACTAACTGAATTTTTAGCTTTGAAATCTGAATTGTCTCTGCTTGGCAAGAGGCAAGGAATAAATGATACCTCTTGGAACTATCATTTTCAGACTTGAGAGTGGCTTGCATTTTAAGAGGTATTTCTCGGGCATCCACAGAGAGACATTTCCTTCTCCAAGTAAAGAATCTAAACAATCAGAGTTGGTGCAAAGCTTTGATTGAGTGATGAGTTCTTAAGTGTTGTGGCACAGAATTCTAATTGCATTTAGGGTCAGTTCAAAGGCTATTTAAACTGGTGAATTTTCAATGAGGTTTATGATATCAAACTAGCCGCCATTCAGGGAGTGATGCAAGACTGAAAGTTGCTTCAGGAAGCTTTCTTTGAAAGACGCAAATAGACGTTTAGTAGAACATACTCCTATATATTGGCATCATACTCAAAGCTGGATGTCATTGCAGACTCCGCGTCTGCAGTCAAACAGAACGTGTTCAGCGTTGTTAGAGGCACAGCAGAACGGTGTATCTGAAACTATTAAAGGAATGTGAATTGTTTAGTCTCCTCAATTCCGGGTATTTTTTAAAAGCGGTTCTGACTGTTACGGCATGTTGAGACCTATATTCCCATAAATTCCTCCTATATTCCCATACCTCAGAGCTTCCCATTGGCTGTCTCTAGACTTTCAAAAGCACCTATCTGTTAGGAAGCCTTAGGGCCAAAAGCTTGTTGAATATAGTCTTTAGAGCCCAGGGGGTTTAAATACAAAAGTTAACGTTAGCTCAGGAAGGCCAGGCTGCTTGTAATTGGCAAGGGGAGGATCTTGTTCTTACTCACCCTTGTGAATCTTAACTGAGCAATCAGAGTTGCCTATTAAGACACTCTTAAGTCAAAATTGAGTTTTTGAATTATTAAAATTTAAGTTCTGAGGACGCTTAGGTGCTTTCAAAATTTTTGTTTCAAGGTATTCAAGGGCATCAGTTTTACCCCTGCAACTTACATGTAATAGAAATATAAATATGATTTGTATTATGACTTTTCTTTCTTTTATGTTAGCAGATGGACCATATCTTCAAATCATAGAACAGCCAAAACAGGTAAGAAGAACACTACATTTTGACAATCTTTAAGGTATCTGTGTAGCTGTATTCAACTTTGAATAGAATTGTGACTTAAGATGAGAATAAAGCAGTATTGGACAGATTAAATTCTAATAACAAACCATGCTCACTTAACCATGAGCAGTTTTTCCTCTCACTTCTATAGTTAAATTGTTTCCTGTTTTGTTCTGTTTTCATCTTTGTGTTTCTCTGGAAGTGTCATAAGACAGAAAAAGCCCCAAAGGTTTAAAAAATGTCTTGCTCCAAGTATAGACTCTTGGTCTTAGAAGTCACTCTTGTAGTACCCCAGTATTTTGATATGTAAATTATTAAACCAAGCATTGGAAGATTTTTAGAATTTCTTTCTTGAAGCACATAAAAGAAAAAATGAAAACATTGAATTCTGTTGCCAAGTCACAGGAACTTTTGACTTGTGCTTTGTCATTGTAAAGAAATTCTGTTGTCCTTTGAGATTCTTTTCGTCACAATTAGCTGGTTTGAATAACCCAAGAAAAATGAAGATAAATGCTTGAGTGAAACTTTTGTAACTATGTAGCAAACACTCACTTATGCTCCTTTGACAGTATGGAAGTCATCCCAATGCACTGCTTAATTTTCATGCATCTGATGTAGAAAGTGGTTGCTGCATGGAGATCACCCTGAAGTATGCCAGGGTATTGTTTGCATTTGACTAGTGGCATCCACAGTTACTGGTATTCCTCCTTAAGTTCTTACAGTATGCAGACCTCTTTCCTGCCTCTCCCAATCAGTTACATAAAATCCTACCTTGTGGAGCTGTTAAGTAGACAGGGAAAGAGCACGACTAAAAGCTGTGTCATCCTCTGTTTGGTGTTGCGCAGAAGCATGCTGCAATCCAGTCTTCCTTGTAGAAGGCAGTAGAAAACATTTCTTTCAGCCACACACTAAAGTCATTTTTGTGCTCAAGCATCTCTCCAGATCGCTTCATGGTCACAGGTGAAACAGCAGTGTACTGTGAACTCTTGGAAGAATACACTTCCTCTTCCTTGTTTTAGTTCATCCCAAATCAGGCCATGTCTTTGCATGGGGGAGCCTGCAGTGTGCAGTAAGGAGAAACTATCGTTGCCATGCATACTTCTCAGCAAGCAGCTTCTCGAGCGGAGTAACCATGTGACAATCTGGTTAATGCTTTATAACGGGGGAATGAGGGTGCTCCTTCAGCAGAGTGCTGTGCTTGTGATAATGTTTAGAGCAAAGAGACACCTGGTGATGGTGAGACTGTGTGTGTAAAAACACAGCTAGGATAGCAATGGCAATAAACAGGACAAAGCCACACAGAATACTGCTGGTTCTGTTGGACCAAAGGCACAGAGGTGAAGAGAGACTGGGTCTTCTTATGCATCGTGACTGCAGAGGTTGCTTTGCTGTTTAGACAACTTGTGTTCAAGCTTATCACCTGTCACTGTAGGAACACAAATACGTGCTTAAGGATGAGTTACATTGTGTGGTCAGTATCTGAATACAAGTCAGATCTTGCCATTTGCCTGGAAAGCAAGTTTTTAAACTGAAAAGGCTATAATGAGATAGGTACTGAAGTTAATGATTTCAGAGTAATTTTTTAACCATGTTTATTGTCAGCTAATACAGGCTTTAAGTTCAGAGGTGTCAGCTATTAGAAAGAAGCTGAATGATTCTTGACAAAGGATACAAGACTTAGTGTTTGAACATATGCTGTTAGCTCTATATAAAATGGGAATTTTTCCAGGACATGCAGGACTGGGGGGGAGATCTGAAAGTATTCAAAGTTACTGGCCAATTTACTGGTCTAAATTATAGAGTTAGAGTTACCAAATAAATTTGCTGAAGAGTTGCATCTTTTGTGCCTTATAGATTAGCCTGTAAAGTAAAGGTGCTGTTATATCTTACAAATAAAAATGGAATAGACGGACAGTTATACTCTAGAGCAATTGCTAATATCCTGCAGTTCTCTGAAATATATTTAGCCATGTATTTATGTAGCTGAGATGAAAACCCAGCCGTTCAAAGTCCCCTGAAACTTTAGTGCTGTTTCTGGACTCCACTCAGAGATACAGCTTTAACATGCTGTGAAAGAAAGGAAGAAACTTTTCTGATTCATCCTTGTTCTTTTCTTTATGCTGCTTTGTACTTTCTTGATTTTATTGGCTTCAATTCTCTCTTCTTAGCGGCAGTCATGAGGGAAAGAGTATTTGCTCTTGCCTTCTCTGTCTTGTAATTTATATCCTGTTTTGAGAGTATAAATAGATCTCTGCTTCAAAATATCTTCACTTACTGAAAAAACAATTTCAGGTTGCTACCGTGTGTAAGGGTGAGAATAGAACACTTTCTCCAGGGTTACAGTTCAGTGGTGCTTTGTCAACCAGCACCCAGACAGCATTTTAGGGATGAACAGTTGTAAGTTTTCTGTTTGCGGGCTGTTTGGGCAAGTCTTCTTTGTGTGCATGCACGCTCGCTCGTGCATGTGTTTGGGGTTTTTTTAAAAGTTTTGTTTCTAAACAGCATTCAAGTTTCTTTTCCTTTATTACCACAGAGGGGATTTCGTTTCCGATACGTATGCGAAGGACCTTCACATGGTGGACTTCCTGGTGCTTCTAGTGAAAAGAACAAAAAATCATACCCTCAGGTGAAAGTAAGTAATAAACTATTGGATTTACAGATGGAATGCAAGTGCCATATGTATATGTGTAGGGTCTTACTGCGTATCAACATAATTTGTATGAAATTACTCAGGGCTGACTATATTTCATTTCCAACTTTCAAAATGTAATTGATTTTGAGAAGAATCATAGAATAGAATCATAGAATCACCAGGTTGGAAAAGACCTCTTGGGTCATCTAGTCCAACCATTCCTATCTGCCAATAAACCGTGTCCCTGAACACCTCGTCTACTCGTCTTTTAAATGCCTCTAGGGACGGTGACTTGACCACCTCCCTAGGCAGCTTGTTCCAGTGCCTGATGACTCCTTCCTTCTGTGAAAAATTTAGTCCTGATATCCGGTCTGAGGAAGGTGTCTTCAGATTTGTAGAGTTAATTTGGCACCATACTTACCTGCCAGCAGTTGAGCAGTAGGCTTTCTTGCACCTACCACCTCACTGCCCTCGTGCAGAGTAGTGGAGCACTTCCTTGAGGTTCAGTTTTAGTGTAAAGCAAGACCTGAGCTGCTCAATTACTCCACTTCTAGCATACTGCAAAGCACAAGTCTGTTCAGTATTCTACTCTAAGATGCTGTTTACCAAGCTTTCCTTTTTTTTTCTGTTCATACTATTCCTTATTCAATATCCCTAGGATATTCTATTCTTAAGGTCTTAATTCTTTTAATATCAATGGAAAAACTTCTCATTTTAATAGGCACAACATTATGTTTTGGTTCTCACTGAACATTTTTTAGGGCTTTTCTCCCCTGGAAAAATACCAATTGTGTTAACCAAAGAAACATTCTGTGCTAGTACGTTATGAAAATTATAGTAGTGGTTATTAATTGTTCCAGAATTAGAGAAGAACTGTGTTTGCCTATCCTTCTTGCAGCAAATTCTTTTTTCATGAAAGTCAGGAAAAAATACACTATGTCTTTTCAGTATTTTTTTAACTTAATGAAAGTCTTAGTTTGGGTATTGCATTAGCACTTTGAACAATTGCACTACAGGTTGTCTTGTGAGAAGAGGAGGGTTAATGTATTTTGATTCTAGTGTTACCTCTTACTCTCCTTTACAGGTAGAGAAGGGGAGGGAAGAGGGGCAAGCAGTCAGGCTCAGCTTTGCCTGCAGTATGCATGTGGTTCTGTGGTTCTTGAGAAGGACTGGAGTTTGAAATGGTTGCGTATTCATAATGAATCAGTATGAGCATGACTCAACGGAAAATAATCTGCATTAGTTGAGGTAGCCCAGGGTGTTAGTTGAGAAGAGGCTGGGAAACCTGATTTCATGTAGCCTTGCACAACTCTTATGAAAAAATTACTAGCCCAGGCAAAAGATCTACTAGCTTTGCTCTTTCCTATTGTGACAGTAATGATGAATGAAATTTTACTGGTATGTTCATATATGAAATAATTTACCTCTATCAAGCCAGACCTTTGGATTCCAATCCAATCTGTATTGCTAATAACAGAAATGATTCTTTTTAGAGGTGTGATGGGTCACACGCTAGCATGACGAGGAGATAGATCATGTGGAGTTCTACAGAAAATGAAATTTCTCCATGCGTAAACTGGAAAGCAAAGTGTTCTTTGGCTTTCCATCAAACCTTATGGTTTCACTGATCATCAGATTTCAATTTAATCCAAAGCTTCCCCAACACGTGTGTGTCCCTTTCCCTCCTTCTCTTTCTACTGTGTGCATCTGGGTTTTTTCTAGTACAAATCCCCGCGTGGCAACACCTGCTGGGAGAGGCTGGCAAGGGAACATAACAAGTAAATTCCTCAAGGCCATTGCTTGTTAGTGCCTGTTCTTGATTCAAGTGATGCCAGTAAAGATAGAAGTGTTTCACACCTTTTCCTGTAAGTCTCTTCTGTGTTTTGTCAAAGGGCACTCACCCTGTCATAACAGAGGTGAGCACAATTGAAGAATGCTGGAGTTTGTTGCAATGGGAGGTTTTGTTTGGTTTTGAGTTTTTATTTGGTGAGGGTTCTTTTACTCTCATGCCAAGGCTTTCACTATAAAAACTCTTAGCTGATTGCAGTGTTGTGAAAGCACAATAGCTTTGGCTGTGGTGTAAAAAGGAGGTTTTGTGACAGGTCTTTAAACCTTTGCCATGGTGTGGTCAGCACAACTTACATCAGGATCTCTCTTCTGCTTGGCCAGCTCTGCACAGAAAGCTGATGTAATTTACTGGTAGCTGCCACAGGATGTTCTGAAAACATACGTTTTCAGTATGCACAACTCCTATGAAAAATTACTAGCCCAGGCAAAAGATGTACTAGCTTTGCTCTTTCCTATTGTGACAGTAATGATGAATTTTTTCAGTACACAAAAATGTGTTGCAGTCTCCCTGCTCCATTTTTGTAGGACCATGGATTAAAGGCCAAGGGAAAACACGTTAGTCTGTTATGATATCTTGCATAATGTGGAATATTCAGCTTCACCTGGTTTTTTTTTTCCTAATTTGTAGCTGAGCTGGGACACAACCAAGATGTATCTTTCATTTCAAGGCTGAAGTGCTGAATGTTTTGCTGTGTCTCTAAGTAAGATGTTCTAGTAGTTAATTATATATTTAACCACCTCCTGTATAATATAGTAGAAGATGGTGTAGGTCCCAAGTTATGTAATCATTTTACAATGCCAGTCTTTACACATAAGACAAATCTGCACTGGCCAGCAAGGTGGAATGGATTTTAAAACTCTTGTTTTAACATCACAGTCATGACAAATGGAGTCTGGATTAGTATTTCTCTGTGATATAAAAAAAATGACATTGATTAGTCTGTATGGTTTATAGAATTATATTCCTTCGTTTAACTCTATCTTTGATAGCAGTGATCCTAATAGCATGTACAAAACATCTTACATTTTCAGAGGATTTTATGTAACTTTGCATGTAGTTATGGAGAGCAGAGTTGTGGATATTGAACGCGTTATAACAAAGTTACGTTTCGTAACAAGTTTTAGGATTATAGTAAAAACCTACCTAGGATTTTGTGTTTAAATTTCATTTTCATCTGCTTAGTGTAAGTAACACAATGCTGGAAAATTTTACTATCTAGAACAGTTAAAATCAGAGCTTCTAAGCTGTTTATTCATCGTTAGCTTTTTGTTGGGAAAAAAACAATCAGTAGTATAAGCAGAAAGAATAAAACTGAATTGTTTAATATTATCACCAGCTTACTTAACTATCTACAACTTTTATTCATAATTTGCTTGGGTTTACATATTTCAAAAACTGAGACAACTTGTACAGAAAATCTCCGCTAGCCTTTTTATGTATTTACCATGTGTGTCCTGATCTTGCATACTGATTTTAGTGTAGTAATACTCATGTTTTATGCTGAAGCACTTGATCTAGTTTGGGTGTAAAAAGAGTTTGCTGCAGTTAGTAGTGTGAAGGGTATGTCCTGAATTTTCATCTCCTTGGGTGCAAATCTAAGTGGGTGGCTGCAGGCTCAAGTTACCTGTTCTCTGTGGGCTGGATGTAAATCAGCTCCAGCCTGGAGTCTGAGTAACCAATTGCTCAGAGGTGTGCCCAGGCTAATGAGCACTGTCTCTCTGAGCATCATTTCTCTGCCGAAAAGTTTGGACATTGTGCAGTTCAGCTTGCACATCAAAGCTGCATACCAGTTAGGCAGCCCTGAACCCAGGCACCCAAACAAGAGAACTGCCCATCCAGTTATATCCTGGAGCTATCCTAAATTACACCTCAATTTAGAGATAAACATTTCCCGGGAATTTCGGCACATACAAGTTCAAGAGGGGAATTTATGGAAAATAAGTCAAGTTACTTTGTTGATGAACCTTCTTGATGAAGAAAGGAGCAGCATATTTGCTTTTTGCCTCCCATAGAAATTAAATAGCGTAGCGATAAATCGCTGATTACAAGTGAGAAAAAGCATTTAACAGCTGAATTAAGGAATAAACATGGGACAAGAATGAGCAGACTTTTTGTTATAAATCTTTACCCCTCTTAAAAACCACTACTGAACCAAATTCAGCCAAAGCTAAATTCAGTGAGATTTGTGCCTTTTACTGTTATGGTTAATTTGGCTAAATAGGAGGCACGGAGTCCCTTTAGTTGGACTCCCAAAGCAGAGCATCTACTCCGTATTTTTGGCATAAGAGTGACCTCACATTCAGAGGGTCAGATCTTCAGCTCCCACTGATTTAAATTACTTTACATTGTTTGTTCTTAGACCTCTAAATATTCAGTTGCCTAAGTGATCTGCACTACATCTGAATATTTTGTCTTGAATCTAGCAACCAAGAAAAGAAATTATACTCCTCAGTGAAAGCGCACTGTTTGTAAGGAGAGGGTGATGCCTCGTTGGTGGAGCACTCTTTGTATGCTCATATTGAGGACAGCACTGGTCACAGTCTGTGACAGGCAGGGCTTGGGCTGTAGTTGCTTTAATCAAATGATTAGGAAGAGAAATAGCTATTTCTGTTATTGCTGGCTTTGTTGGTTTGACGTGGTTTTTTCCATCGTTTGCTTTGTGTCATTGACCAGTTGGTTTCACTGGCTTGTAAGAGTAACTGGAAACAATATCTTTGAAGTATGAAAGCATTCTTATAAAGTTTTTGTAAAGTTCCAGAAACGATAAAAAATTGACTGGGATCTGGATTGCAGGAGGATGTGAAATAACTGAAAAAACTTTCAACTCTTGTTTTGAAATTGTCTCAATTTCAAGTTCACAGGGTCCTTTTAATCTGTCAGATAAGTCTCTCTCAAACAGAAAGAGCAGATAAATGTGAGCCTGCAGCATTTTATCAGATTAGATCAATTGAATGCTGCTTCAGTACAGGATATAATCAAGTATTACAGCTATGCTCTTCCCAGGAACTCCTTATTTTCTTTTTTCTCTCTTATCTTTAATTTGAAGTTCAGTAACTATTTTTTTTCAGATCACAGCTCTGATTTTGAGCAGTACAGCACCTACATGCTATCTCCCTCTTATGCTGAGTGTATGTTTGTGTGTCAACACCGTAATTCTTAGGTTTCTGTAGATATACAGCATTGTAACATGCTATCTAACTTTTAATACCTTTCACAGTGTTTTTTAAGTTGTTATGTAAAAGGTAATAGTTATTTGTATATCTTAGTGCCCAAATAAATGTTGAGTTATTCTGAAATTGTGGTGTCAATGATTCAAGGACACGAAAAAATTATTTCAGGATTGATTTAGGGTGCATAAGGATATTTAACCACCGAGGGTATTTTACTGGGCACTGAAATAACCTACACATCTCAAAATCAAGTAGGAAAGTCTGCCTATAAGAAAAATAGGTAGGAAACAGTTCAGGGACATTCTATAGCCTTTGCAGCATAGGACATCAGACTGGATGACAAAAGTAGTCCTTCCATGCCTTATGACCTACATAAGGTATTACATTTTAAGAACTCTTGTTTTTTCCCCTGAGAGAGACTACAAAGATCATGCTGAGCTGAGTAACAGGGGGAGATAGCAATCTGGTTACTGCCGCACTTGTGTGTTCTGCTTTCAGAGGCTGGAAAGTCCTTGACGTGCAGCAGTCCTACCTACAGTTTCATTGTGGTTTCTACAGCTGATGAAGGATTGTCTTGAACTTTTCTGATGTGATACTAGGACATACATATTACTCATAATGAATATAACACTGTAGATGTGCTGGGAACTTTATAGCAGGGAAAGGCTTGTTTAGTGAGGGATAAAATCAAAATAATTTTTAAAAAGCTCCCCTCTAGAGAAGTTCATTGTGGTAGTAGTGGTGATGACCTGTAGCACCAAACACAATCATTTTTATTTTCAAATTACTCTGAAAATCACATAGGGATCCCTGCATTTTCTCATTGCTGGTAAATGGTGGAAATGGTGAAGCAGTGCTTATTTTGCATCTCTGTATTGTTTCAGTCCAGGAGCAATTTCAGTTTGGAAACAGTAGGAAGCATGAATGCCTCATGTTTTGTATTTCAGAAACTGCTGTTTGTATAATGTACATTATGCTACAGTATTATACAGTTAACTAGCACACAATGAGTAATGTAAGGATTCTTACACACCTGTTTCTCCTGGAACGCTTTTTTTGTAGTCCATTCTTTTTTTTTTTCTGCTTTTCGCAGTGAATAGCAAGATGGGGAGGGAGGGCACCCTTCGTACATACGCGGAGTGTTTCAGCTGTGATGGTGTGCGTTCAAGAGAGGGGTTACCTGGAGCGAAGGAAGCTAGCAGGACTTAGTAATGTGGTGAAATGATGACATTCCCTGTTCATCAGCGTTTTATCATATATAACCTTAGATGTTCAGTTCATCACCATTTCATCACTTTAATGTTTATCTGATCCTTTTACACCTTGGTTGATTAGATCTATAAGCTGCTGTAATACAAAGAACTTTGCCCATGGCAAATTAGAAATAAAATTAGAGGAGGAGGGAAAAAACCCATCATTGATAAAAGGGTTAATTAAGTGAATTGGAAGGGAAGGTAATGTTTGCTTTTTTTAAAGTGGGTAATTTTATATTTAGCATAATTTGAAAGTGGTGTGTAACCGATAGCTGACTTCAAGAGTATTACTTGTGAGCAACGAAAATAAACGTCTGAATAATATATGTAAAGCAAATAACTTACTAATACGGTATGTTAATAGGAATTTTAAGTTTGCTTTTAAGGCATTACTTAATGTCACAGTTTTAAAAGCTATTAATAAAAATGTATGATGATTAGAAACTATGACAGGCGAAAAAAGCTTTGTAGTCCTCCAAAGCCGGCTATACTAAGGCGCCTGGTTTATCACAGTTCCAGTGTTGCAAAATCTTAGAGGGGGATTTAGCATATATCCTCATGGGTGCTTAGAGGAAATAGTTACTGGACTGGGTAATATGTGCTAATGTAGCATATTGAATTAGCAAAATACTTATGAATATTGAATGAATTAATTTTGAAATCTCTACCAGAAGAGTAATGAGGCCAAAATGTTTTAAAACAATCATAGTAATTAAAAATAATTTTTTAAGAGTTTTCAAATTGGGTAAAATAATGCAGGGGTTTTTGTTAACTAGTACATTTTTTGAATGCTTCTTAAAAGGTGCCAATATCTATTGTTAATTCAATATACTTGAAATTTAAGGAGAGCAGTGTCAAAGTATCTGGCCAGAATGTGAAACTGAGATTCATTATTTGGGAAATAGAAAGTTGTTTTCCTTTAGCTTTGTTTAATTTTTAACTTTGTTGGTCAGTACTCCTGCCATTTGTGTCAAGTTTAATTATGCAGGAAAAGTATTGGCTTTTCTTTGTGATGATCTGATGCAGTTAGTTTGTCATTTGTATTTTATGAGGAAATGCATATACATTTCTCCTGTGTAAGTTTGATTGTGCTTAGTTGACAGAATATACTCAACTGGAATAATTACTTCTTCCATTACAAAGATCTAAGCAAACAGTTCCACATTTTTTTGTGTGTTTATTTGCAGATCTGCAATTATGTTGGACCTGCAAAAGTAATTGTCCAGCTAGTTACTAATGGGAAATACGTCCATTTACATGCTCACAGCTTGGTGGGTAAATATTGTGAAGATGGAGTATGCACGGTTAATGCAGGGCCTAAGGATATGGTTGTAGGGTAAGTGCGTCAACTTATTTGTAAAGCTGGGCTAAGGGAAAGCGAATCAAGTATAAACACTTTAAGAAGCAATTCATGAATATAACACTGCTAAGAGGCAGCTAAGTGGAGCACTAGTCTTTGTGCTCTGATCTGTGTTTTGTTTGTATCTTAAATGGAAAAAATTAATGGGGCTTCTGTTTTGCCGTTGTAGAAATTGCCCTAAGCAGACTCAATAGATTGAAGCAAATAATTTTCAGTTGGAATTTGTAGAGTTTCAGTCTCTTGGTGTACAGTCCACATTTGTATTGTATTACATTCTTTAAAATATCAATATTTTGATCAAAGAGAAGGGACTGTAAAATTACTCAAGAAAAGCTTTAGTTACCATTTTGATCAATATTTTAATTCTGCTGAAATCTTCCAATAGGAATATAGTGAAAAAGGTTAAGAAAATAAGGTTAGAAAATTTGAAATTAGTGCAAGACATGTATAACCATGAAAAAGCTAAATGAGTCAAACTTTTTAAGTTTAAAGCAGTTAAGATTATGGTGAAATTGTAGTTGCTATGTTCTTGTTTAATTTAAAAGAATAATTGCTTATATCAGTATATGGAGTTGAGGCTCCTGCCTACGTTTTCAGGCTTAGATCAAGTTTCACACTGCCTGTGAGTTTTACTTCTGTGATCTCAAGAATGTCTTTGTTGGTAAAGAAGATGAAGTTTAAAAAGCCGAGGAGGTTGGGGGAGAGAGATTCTTTTAAACTGTAACTTTTGATGTCCAAGCCCAGTGCACTGACTCTACTAAGCACATCAATTTAAATAGCTTTATTTGAAACGCTTCTTTTCATCTTGAAAAGTTTGGCTCATTTCCTAACCTGTCTTGTTTTTCATCAGATGTTTAGAAACAGCTTTTCTGTCCTCAGTTGACCCACGTGAAAATTCAGTTATTGTCTTGTTTTTATACTTCCACATTTAATTGATTTTTTAAATGTGCCAGGAGATTTTTACAAAAGAAGATCTTGTATTATGGAAGTTTTCATTCAAATAAATACCTACAGTGTCTTGCTCAATGTTCAGAGGCTTGCTTAAAACATTTCCTTTGGAAAAGGTTGCACTAATTTAGCTTCTTAGCTTACTCTCCAAATATTTTTGAACAGATAGAGCTTATTCTGACCGGTTGGTCTGCGTAGCATCCATATAAAGTGACATATTAATGTCTTTGCCAAGACAGAGCAAACAAAATTTGACAACCATGTTTTGTGAGTCGCTTCAATAGTGTAAGTTGGAAACCTGATAGGCTACTACCTGTGTGATGGGAAAATCCCACACACCCATATGATTGCTGCCATATAATGGTGCACGTTTTATGTGTTTTGTAAGCCTGGCTGAATTGTTCTTGCTGGAAAACTTTGCCCTCAGGAATTAACAGTGCCTACATAAGCCTATAGAGTCCTTTAACTTCAGTTGTGTAGCTGCGTCTGGTAAGAGAGAGACTATCTGCTGCCCATTTAGTGTGAAGCATTAAGAAAATCTTTCCCTCCATCAAAATTTGGCAGATTTGCAAATCTTGGAATACTTCATGTCACAAAGAAGAAAGTATTTGAAACTCTGGAAACACGCATGATAGATGCTTGCAAGAAAGGTTACAACCCAGGACTGCTGGTGCATCCTGAACTTGGCTATTTGCAGGCAGATGGATGTGGAGACAGACAGCTAACTGGTACGTAGAGAAATGATGTCCTGGTTTTAATGGGTCTTTTACTAAAAACAAATTTGGCTTCTGAAAAACAGGTTCTTAGCCAGAAAAAGGCCTTGAGTAGGAAATCATCATATGGCTGTGTGCATTAAGAGGTGGTGTGATGTTGCTGTGCTTTAGGGAATCTGAGAGAAAAGGTGTCCTTGATGTCAACATGCACAGGAGAATGGAGCAACTGTCTTCCATAGCTGCCTGTACCCACCTCTACAGCTATGTTTTATTGCTCTTATCGTGTTTAATAAGCTGGTAAAGAGAGTAATTTTGCATTATTGCTGCAAGACATGATATTCTCAAGTAACATGGGGACCTTTTATATACAGCTGCATTTTATCCACATCCCTATAAAACCTCTGGCCTGTGTTGCTTTTAGGAACTATATAGAGGGACCAACATTCTTTTTATCACTTTTCTACCAGGCATGCAAATGTCCTTAGTGGCAGCCTTTGTCCTTTTCACAGCTTCTATAAATTGAGTGCAGAAAATAGCCTTTTTCTGTATGTCTCTTAATATATACCTAATATTAAATAACATCTGATACAGAAACTGCAAGATGAATGCAGTATATTTTGAATAGCTGCTCCTTTCTGCTTAAAAAGAGAAGCTAATGGATACTAAATGAAAAGGGAAACATTTTCTCATTATCAATGCCCTTTGACAGTAAAGTTTGACAAATGCTCTCTCTGTTTTGTTATGTGTCCCCAGCCCCTTGTGTTAATTCATCTGTTTAATTATCGGTTCCAGAACGAGAAAGAGAAATTATTCGTCAGGCAGCAATACAACAGACGAAAGAAATGGATCTCAGTGTGGTGCGTCTTATGTTTACAGCCTTTCTCCCTGACAGTAATGGTAGTTTCACACGGAAACTTGATCCTGTTATATCAGATGCAATATATGACAGCAGTAAGTATATTTGGCTTTAATTGCTTTTTTAATTAGAAGCAAGCTTTAGTACATACAAAAATGATCTGTAGATATTGCTAAATGTAGACTCACCTAGCCTGCTTCTTGCTTGTTATTTAATCAATAACAACTAAGTAGCCTCTGGGTAGTTGGCCCCTTGTCTGTCCAAGTACACATGATATCATTCTGGTTTTTAATAGATGGTGGTGTAAGCCATAAAGGGAGATTTTATTTTGCTGTTAGCGTGTTTAATACTGCCACTTTTATTACAAGAATTATTCTTAAATAAATTCTTGTTGTATTCATAAGAAGTGCTTGAATTTTGCAGAGTTTTCAGTTGCTTTCTATGATAAAGCCTTATTACACAAAATGTGAAGAAAAAAATACTTTGTTGAGTTGAGAATTTGACGCTTTTCAGTTTCGCTCGCTATCTGCTTGTCCTTGTTCTGTGAGACTAACTCAACCACAGTCTTTAATCCATTTCCTTTGGACCTGTCAGTATTTTTCATACTTCCTTCTATTTTTGTTTTTTTCTAAGGGAATCTTTTCACTTCATGTTTTCCCTTAAGCTTTTCAATTATACTTATTCATCTTACCTGAACCCTTTCTGCTGCCTGATTTTTCCTCACTATAGCTGTGGATTACCATGCTCCTGATAGTCATATTGTAATGACTCAGAAAAAGTACCATTTTTTCCCCTTGCACAACAGTCACATCTGTATCATTGCTTTTTAAAGACAAAGTCTAGTTGAAAAGGTATTAAATACAGATTTTCTAATGTGGTGTGTTGCTTGCTGTTAGTTGGGGAATGTAGTGATGTAGCACAACCGTTTTGCATATATTCACTGAGTGAAAACAAAGTGATGTCTGTTCTTCTTATGGTACATATGACCTGCATTTTCTGGATGAAAAAACACAATCTTTTCATCTGGAGGCTAAGTTAATTTACCAAGCAGTGTCTTTAAGGAATCTTGTTTTTCATTAGAAACAATTACTCAGTCTCACACCTGCATAATGACAGAGTATTTGTAAAGCAAAGAGTAGGAGGAGGAAAAAGCATCAGCAGAGGTAGAGCATGTATCAGGCCGTACGTATGAAAACAATTGAAGTTATTGTGTCCTTGTGAATCTGGCCATCAAAATTTTGCTTCCGCTAAGGAGGTGAATAGAGGGAAGATGATGGATGCATGTTTCTGCTGTTGTAAGTTGCTATATAGATGTCGGTTACTAGTTTCTGAGCTCCCAAGATGAACTTGCAGTTGTTAATTCCAAAAGATTTTTCTCAGGTTTTTTTTTTTTCTAATACTCTTCGTTGGCACCAGTCAAGCTTCTTCCACAGAGCAGACACACCTTGTGGTAGGATAACTGTCTATCACCACTGCTAATTATTAGATATTCTGTCTTGAGGACCAGTGAGTATTCATTGATGCCTCTACTAAGATCCATGGAGGTGGGCTTTTAGACTGCAGTCCAGAACGTTGGCTGAGAACTGATGATGCTTTCAAGAAAGCCTCAATGCAAAGTTTTTCTTATTGCATTCAAGTAGTGAGAATGCTGTGTGACAGATAACAGCTCTCAAGAATGTCATGCTGTCAAGAAAATGGGGAAGAAAAAAATATGTTCTATTTTAACGTGCTGTTGTCATCAAGTTAGCACTAGTGCAGAGGACTGGATGCAGTTCACTGCTGTGCTACTTTACTGGCACAGTAATTGTGCTAGAATGTCCAGGGCCTTGTTGTATTGTTCACAGTTCAGTCAAAGCTTAGAAGATACAAGATTATGCCCTTCAGATGAAAAACTGTTGCTATTCATGTTTAAAAAACATAGACAATTTTAGGTAGGTTGTATTGGAGGCTTGTCTTTCTGTTGCATGTCTGTGTGTTGTGCTTGGCTTTTTTTGAATCAAAAACTATTATGAAAGTAAGTGGGGATTAATCTTTCCTTTCAATAGAAGCTCCCAATGCCTCCAACTTAAAAATTGTAAGGATGGACAGAACAGCAGGGTGCGTAACAGGAGGGGAAGAGATTTACCTTCTCTGTGACAAGGTTCAGAAAGGTAAGGATCCCAATTATTGTAAGACACACTAGGGTATTCATCTTGAGTACACACAAAGCCTGCTGTGCTGCCGTAGTATTCTCCTGCTCTGAGAGTGTGGCAGGATTTGTAAACACTCAGCCTTTCTGGAAGTCAGGCCAGCAGTCCAGAAAATTAATAAATCAAAATAGTCTGTTGCAAAGCAAAATCAGCTTGTGTTGCCTCTACAGAGGCCATATGATCATCTTTGTTCTACTCCAATTTCTGCCCTTGCTCGTGTTCTGGGATTTTTGTGGGTGGTGGGTCCTGAGTGATGTTTGACTTGATTAAATAAGACCTGCTCTGAGTTATTCTAAAGTTGCTGATTTATTGTTAAGTTCCTGATTATAAAGAATAAGTATGAGCATTCTCTATTAACCACTGCTGGGAATTGAATGTGTTCAACACTGCTGCTTGTAACTTCAATTTCGTGTATATACTAATGGTAGAGATTGCTTGGTCTGAGCAGGTAGTTTTCACAGACTCATTTTGGTAATCTCTGCTCATGGTTATGATTATATCAGGATTGGGCAGTGTAGATTTGGATGCTTTGGTTTCGGATAGGAAGATAATGGTTAATGGGGTTGGTTGTAGTATTTGGGCTGAATTAAAAAGAAAAAAAAAATACAGAAGTGAGCAAGCCTTTGCATTTCTCAGCTGTAGGTAATACCTGAGTCCCTAGTGGAGACTCATGGTGGAGCAGGTGCCCCGTCCTCACCTATTTGGAATCAGTCCCTGCACATGTTGTTAAAATCACATTGATGTTTTCTGTTAAAACTGTCCTTTTTGACCTCTGTTTCTTCCAAGTGTTATTCTTCAACTGAGGAAAGAGAGAGGACTTTGGAGGCCTTAAGGGGCTCTAAAAAAACTGTTTTCTTGCAGTAGATATATACCCTCTGCTATCAGAAGCACTGAGATTAAACAACTCTTATGCACTAAAAAAAAAACAAATAAATGTCTGACTCAGTGGAAGCCCTGAGTGGGGTTTCCCCTCAGCCAGATCGGGGTTTCCCCTGACTTCATTGCTCTCAGAAACCTCCTGCCTAAAGGAACTTGAGGTTGCAGGACAGCAGGACTGGAAGTGGTGGTTCAGTCTTGAGACTAGCAGGTGGTGGATCAGAGGAAGCAGTCTGTCTGCTCCAAAATTCTGTCCTGCATCAGTTACCATAAGACAGAATAGGCGTTTTCTTGTTTTTATTCACCAGGAGTGTTGGAAAGGAGTATGCTACTGTGATATTTCCCCGTTTCTGCAAGAAATATAAATAAATAAACACAAAGACAACAAAAGAAAATTTGTTTATAGAGGAGCAGAAACCAAATCTCCTGGTTCTGGCTCATGCTGTGTTTGGAGGGTGCAGAATCACTGCTGACATGCAGCTTGCTCACGCCCAGGCCGTCTCTCTGAGCTGCAGCTCCAAATGGCACTCTGCCAGCAGCAAGCGGAACTTGAACTATGGTACTTCAGGTTTTGCTGCAGTTTTTTTTGAACTGAAACTGTTGGAGAGGAGAGAGTGGTTTCTTCGTTTCACGCTTCAAGTTCTCCCCTCCCTACGTTTCTATTCCAAATAAAGCACCCCTGGAATGTTTTATAACCCTAAAATAGGAAGAGTTAGCAAACCTAGTTCTCTTTTTATGTCTTAGTAAATAGAGAGCAACTTCAGTGGAGGCATTATAACTAGGCTGATCTAAAATTGGTGTAAAAATGGTTTATTTATGATGTTTTCATAAAATGGATAAAGATCATGTATTATTCATGCGCTATTAGCATCCTGCCAAAATGTAACAGTGTTGATTTTTATCTGAGCTGAACTTAGCCAAAGGTTAAACAAATGCACAAACATCCCAAAGGTTAGACAAATGCACAGACATCCCAAAGTGTTTCTTTCACTCTTTACAGATGATATTCAAATACGTTTCTATGAAGAGGATGAGAATGGAGGTATGTGGGAAGGCTTTGGAGACTTTTCTCCTACAGATGTACATAGACAGGTAGGTAACAGCATTTGTCATTCGTTAATGATTTTATCGTCTCTGTAACCTAGGATTATAATTAGTAAATTAGGTGAAAGCATCTATATCCCATGCTAACTTAAATAGGTACTTTACGTAACTTGATAGGTTGGGAATACAGTGTGAGGAAATTGGGAGATAGACCCATTGCTTTAACATGCGCCAGTGTAAACTGAATTAGGATATAATAAAAAGCTCTCAAAGCTCCCATGAACACACTGAGAAAGCTGCAAAATAGATGTTGAATGATGAAGGGGCAAACAATGCAGTACTGACATACATGGTGTGGTGATACTTGCAGGGCAGTTCTGTCTTTCTCAAAATGCTTTAGGACTCAAAAGTACAACTGAAAACTAAAATGGAACTTTATTGTTGTAGCAGCCCTTTGCTAAGAATTTTGCCTCCCAAGCTGTGAACCAACTTATACAGAGTAACACAAATGTAAAAGCAAAGTTGTCAAAACCTATACTCCATGACAGATGTGCTTTATTTTCTTTCCTTTACAGTTTGCTATTGTGTTCAAAACACCCAAGTATAGAGATGTCAATATCACAAAGCCAGCATCTGTATTTGTACAACTGCGTAGGAAATCTGACCTAGAAACAAGTGAACCAAAGCCTTTTCTCTACTATCCAGAAATCAAAGGTAATTCTCTAAACCTGTTTTATATATTGGAAACAAACTGCAGGGTCCCTAGGAATGCCTTTAGTAAGATAGGACTTCTGTTGGCTGAAGGATTTTTTTGTAGTTGTTATTTCTGGAAAATAGGATATTTCTTCCTTGTTTTGTGGAGAACTAATATGAAAAGTGGTAGCTTTGTAATGGATCTGTAGTTTTTTTTTGTCGGACTGGTAAGCAGTAAATCCATGAGTATTTTCCTAGTAAGGCTTACTCCCTGCAGGTTTCCTGTATGCAAGGAGGCCTGTTCATACAGTAGATGGCACTCTTCCTATGAATTTCTGCAAAATAATATCTGAGGACATTTTACTGTCAGTACTTTCAGATGAAACATTAAACCAGAGACCGGTTGGTATCTGGTGGAAAAAGTATATATTTTGTAGTTCTCTGCTTTTACCATCTTGCCTCACGATTTCACTGATGTTGCATTTTCCAGTTGCCTGTAGTAGTTAAGTGAGCCCGAGACACTTCTTTTGAGAGGAAGGAAAGTGCTATTTCAGTCTCTCATGTTAAAATGTTAGTTGGCTAGCAGAAGTAGAGTAGTTGGCATCAGACTGGCTTCCTAAGTTGTTAGTGAAAAGAAGTTTAACTAGCAGATCTAAAGTCTACATGGAAGTATTTGGCGTAAATATCAATAACATTTGTGATATGGAAATGCCTTAATGCCCAAGTCAGAATTGGTGTTTCATTGTACTAAGACAACAATTTTTCTGCATAACAGTTTACCTGCCTGCAAGTTTCACTGTTAAGTCTTAATCTTGCACATTTTCAGTGCCTAACTTAGAGCCACGTTGAAATCAATACCCTGTCAAAACTGTCTAAATATGTGTATGTCAGCGGTAATGGGCTAAGGACAGCTGAGGAGAGAGGAGTGGTAGTTGGTGTCCAGGCGAATCTACTTTATGCCTGTTTTAATAAAAAGCAGAAAGCATACATTCGTGCCAGAGTTGCTAGAGGACTTTGTTTTGGTAATGATTTCAGGAATCTCTTGTACCAGTTTTATGGGAAGTGATATGTACAACAGCAAAGCAAAGTTGCCAGAGTTGAAACAAACATCTTTTATGTGCCTCTTAATGGAGAGAATATAAATTAATTTGATACTATTATGTCACCATGATATTATATTTCACCATGAGAGTAGTGAGGCACTGGAATAGGTTACCAAGGGAGGTTTGTCACTGCCCCATCCCTGGAGGTTTTTAAGGCCAGGTTGGATGGGGCCTTGGGTAACCTGACATAGTGGGGTGTCCCTGCCCATGGCCAGGAGGTTGGAACTAGATGATCTTTAAGATCCCTTCCAACCCTAACTGTTCTATGATTCTATGTGCATTTCCAGATCCCCAACACAACCTAATCATGAAAATACCATTTAGGGGCTGGTGTTTTTCACGTATTGTGAACATTTACACGAAGTTAGACAGATATATGTGAATTTTTTTTGTTTCTCTGACTAGATTGTTCTCTAGAGTTATCTCTCCTTACCAGTGTGAGTATGCCTGGTGAATGCATGGATATGTACTTGCAGGTCATGTATGCCTGGAGATAATGCTTTTGTACTTTTCAGTGTGCTGTTTCAGTCTCATTTGATGTACTGACTGATGTGCCTGTGCATGAAATTTTTTTTGTCATATGGCTGTTGGAAAACTACTAGATTGTTTAATGAAGGAGGGATATTTTGTTCTTTCCTCAGCAGTTCTACTGGATTTTAACTCGTGTTATGCTTGTATTCCTATTTCTGTAGCTATTTCATGACATTTGCACTTTCCCCAGTCACTGGGATACTTATTTTAAGTCTTTGTGGTTTGCTTTCCGGAAGGGCTAAGTATTATTTTGCACTTACGCTATGAAACATTTAGGCTTTTTTTTTTCCTGCTGCTGCTCAGCATGTTTTGACAGTATCATATCCTGCCTGAAAGTAAGCTGTCTTTATTCTGGTTGCTGTTGTGATAATTTAAGTAAATCATTTCAAGCAAATATTGTTTTCACCATTTCTTGCTGTCATTACCTTTAGACTAAAGTTCAAAGGGCACTGCAGGTACTCTGCACTGTTGGAGATCAAAGTGCCTTGTGACTGTTGACCCTATGATAAAGGTCTGTTTCAGAAGTAGATTTGCTTAATAGAGGAGTCCATGCTTATAATCCCCAAAGACAAATTTTCTTAAACAAGTTTGTGGTTTGAAGCACTTGTGCTGCTTTATGATTTGCCTTAGAGATAAAAGAATTGTGGGACCACTGATTTTCAGGGCAATGTGTACATGAGACACTTGAAGAAAACTTTGAGCCCCCTAAGGCGTCTCTACATGTTTCCCTCCCAGTCTGAGCCCAAGCCACCTGACATAACTGAAGAGACCATGTGGGCTCGAGCAATGCTGTTGGTCTGCCTGGGGATTTAGAATCATAGAATATTTTGGGTTGGAAGGGACCTTAAAGATCATCTAGTTCCAACCCCCCTGCCATGGGCAGGGACAGACTTGGCACTAGCTTGTTTCTCCCTGGAATTCTCATTGCTCCATTACATACAAAGTTAGTTGTTCTGTTATTTGGAGCTAGAAGAAAGTATAATCCTCTATAGCACTCTGCATTTTCTTTTATAAACTAGTAAAATTCAGTAATGGTTTCTGTACGCACATCTTGTTCTGTGCGTAGCTACCAGTAAGAGTGACTCCTTATCACATCTATTCTTTCTAACCCAGATAAAGAAGAAGTGCAAAGGAAACGGCAGAAGCTCATGCCGAACTTCTCTGATGGCTATGGTGGAGGCAGTGGCGCAGGAGGTGGTGGCATGTACGGAGGGGGAGGTGGCGGCGCTGGCTCTGGTGAGGCAGGAGTTTTGTGTTAAGAGGGGAGGGAGTCCTACTTTGAGAGCAGTACAAAAGTTTATTCTGTTTTTTAAAATGTGATGAGGATTTTGTGTCCTTCTAGGTAGATAAGACCCAACTCTCCTGTCTTTGTAACAGTGTTACTCATTTCAGTCAAGCATCTCCTTGTTTTCTTAATATTTCTTAAGCTCCTTTGCCCTCCTACTTGGATATAATGCTCATAGTGACTTTTTCTCTTCCTTGAAGATTTAAGTCACAGAAAACACCTTTCTTGTTGAGGGAGTCTTAAGTCAGGAATCCATCATACCTTAGCTTTGTTGCTTCTTAGGGCCTCAACAGCACTGAAATTCATGAGACTGCTCAGCTAAGTACCAACCTGGACGCTTAAAATTAAACAAGTTCTTAATTATTTCTGGGACCAGGAGTGGGATTTGGCAAATTAACCCCATTAGTGCAAAGAACCATTAAAGGCCTTGAGGTACCATTTAGTAAGTTTTCTACTGTGCTCTGTCTCTTGAAGGCAGGGTATAGCTGAGGTCCAGGATCATAACAGCATTGCTCTGATTCTTGCAGCAGAGCGTTAATAACCTGTACATCAGTAAATGTCATCTGAACCACAATACCTTTGCAACCCATTTTTTAGAGCAAGGGCAAAGCAATAGTTTTGAAACTATTGTAATTGCAAAGATTTGAAAGCGTAGAGGTAGTATGTGAAGTCTCAGCTGAGTTTTAGATTAAGCGTACTAGCGCTAATACATTTGTGTGGCCTTTCGGGTCTTGGGAAAGAGAATGTCACTAGCCAAGTATCTAGAATTTCTTTGGATTTTTTGAAGGGCTGAGGGAGAGTTCACCTTCACTCTGAAAATTTAATTTGATCACATAGAAAAAAGCAGAAGTTACATAGAAGACAAGATTTCAGTTCTTTAGGCCCAATGTTCATCCAGATGGTGTTTTCATTACTTTAGGGTGTAATTCTATTAATTCTTAATCCCTTCCTTTCTTTAGGGTTCAGTTATCCTTCATATGGATACTCTGCATTTGGAGGCATGCATTTCCACCCTGGCACAACAAAGTCCAATGCTGGAATGAAACATGGTAATAGTGAAAATGTTGTTCTTGCAACAGGTGAATTGAGTTTGACCATCTTTAATTCTCTTCTACAATATGAGCTGAAGTGTCATGCAGGTCTGGCTAAGCATGCTGGGGAGGGATATATTTTTTCTCTTGAAATCAATCTTTTCTAGAATCTCTGGAAGCAGAGAGGCTTGTGTAAATTATACTGCCCTGCTTCTCTTTAACTCTCTCCGAGTCTACTTTAAAGGCTCTCCCTGTGTTCCTTTTTACTGCTATCTCTTGAGACGCAGTCACCAAAACCCTCCATGGGTTTCTATATTCAGCATATGTTTTGAGCAACAGTCATTTTGCTTGCTTGAACGTGCTGATTACAGGTGAACCAAGGACTAGACTAGAGAAAAGGTATCTTATTGCCACAGTCTAGTACTACACCATAGCCCACAGAAATAATATACAAGACAATGGAAAAGTTTAAGTTAATAATAAGGGCTTTCTCGACTTCATAAAATAGCTAAGTCATTTTAAATTTACATGTTGGATACTCTGTAGTTATTTAAAAAGTCTCAGGGGTGAATTTGCCATCAGAAAAACAGAAGTAAGCCTGAATAGTTCTACTAGATTTACTGGGAATACTTCAGACTTGCATTCTTGTACCGTTAAAAGAGAGATGTATCTGTTGGTATATATAAAAGTTTATCTTTAAAACGGAGGCTGTCAGAAACATAACATCACTTTAGAGCAAGTTATATTGCTGTGTCTCTCCATGTGTGTTGGCATATGGAGTATTATGATTTATGAGTGTTTAATGATAACACCTATTTCAAAGTAAATTTTTACATTGGGTTCTTTAGGGTTTGGTTATGGCTAGTTTAGCTTTATCACTTGCGTGAAAAAGCAACAGTATTGGACACTAATGATACTAATTTTTCTTTAAAGGACTATCAAATAGCACAGCTAAACAGGATGGAGAGAGCTGTGATAAACAAAGTGACCAGCAGGACATGAAACATGATGTGAAAGTGGAAATTGTGGAGAAGAATGAGTGCAGGACCTCTGATGATAATGAGGAGAAGGAGGATGCTTCTTCCTGTAAAACTAAAGTAAATGAAGCAGATTGCAGGTGGCAGGGTAAGTGAACAAGTATGTATATTTTGGATAGATCAGTCTGCAGTGTGGGCAAAGCTGGTGTAAAAGGCCTGGAAGCTCCGTAAACATCTGCTTGCTATTTTCAAAATGGAATAATGCCTCCTGGAGGAAACGGAAGGAATTCCATACCACCAAATCTAAGGTCCTGCCCCATACATAGTTCTGTAGATAACCTTCCACTTTCGTACTGCCATGGAGCAACTGACCTTCTGCTTGTCATGAAGGGAGAAGAGAAAGCATAGCTTGCTGAGCACATTTAACGCTGCTTTATAATAAACCCATATGAGAAACACTGAAAGCAGTGCAGGTACATGGAATGCATACAATTCAGCAGTTGACTTGGCTTTTGATATTTGATAGGCTTTAGTGGATGAGTAAATGGTTGTTGGCCTGATTGTTGCAGTAATTCTTCCCTGCAATTCTGTTGTTGAATTGCATGTAAAGTAGTGTTAAAGGTTTGAATTTAAAAGGTAAATATATCTGCTCCCATGTGACAAATCCGCAGTAAAACAACACTGTTGGGTAGCAAAGTGTTATACATCAAACTGGTGAACAAAAGAGGAGGAGGGCAAGCATAGTCAGTGGAAATCTTTTAGTGGCAGAGTTGTAAAATACATGAAGACTACAAATCACCCTTTCCCAGACAGTAAGAATTCCTTTTGCTGGTTTGTTTTTGTTTTTTGTTGTTTTTTTTTTTTTAGAGAGCTGATGGCCCCTTTTTTAAAGGTTTTGAGTAATTGTGCTTCTCATAAAATAAAAAAACCCCAACAATTGGAGTAGAAAGATATTACAGTGAACAGGAAGGAATTTATTGTTCTTGGCTTTTACCAAGTGCAATGTGATGTAGACCACTGTTGTTCTTCCCTCCTTGGTAAGTGAGAGGGCACATTACCTCGTATATGAGGCCTGTATGACACTTGCTCTTAACAGCACTAGAAACTGGCTTGGAAAACCAAAGTCACATAGTGGAAATGTGAAAAGCCTCCAAGATACAGCTTCCTGTGACCTGAGAAACACATGGTATTCCTGAAAAATAAGCTGAAGAACTTGCTTTTTGCAATTCTGGTTGTGATAAATCCTGTGACTTATACATAGAAAAAAATCTTTGGCTGATAAGTGAAGAAAAAATAATATACATTTGGAAGTAACCAAGAAGGGGCCTGAATTGTTGACTGCCTTTCCGAGTAATGAGCATTGTAGGCAGGAAGTTGACAGTTTCTTTTCTTTATCTATTATAATGGAATAAAAAGAGGCAATTTCAAACTCCAGATTATATGAAGAGTATAGAAGCAGAAGAATAGGCTCCATGAAATGGCTACTGCAAGGTAGAACTCTTGGGTATTAAACTAAAAGATGCGATCTTGTAGTATTTTGAAGGAGCGAAGAGGCTCCAGTTTTTTGGACTGTCTGTAATGAGAAAAGACTGAACTGCTTAACACACTTTACCCAGGGTGTCTATTCTGAATTTAACATCCATTTAATGTTATTATTAGTGTTAAGAGGTAAATAGCAAATATAAATATATCAGCCTAGGCATAGAGTGTAAGAACCACAGTGGTGTATTGACTAAAACAGTAAGCTTCATGGATAGCTTGAGTAAGACTTTGGCTTACAGAAATGATACATTCACGTTCATAGAGGATATGCTTCTAACCCAGTCTAAATGCCTGTGTTTGTGAAGCTGGAAATCACAGGTATTCTCTCCACATATGTGCTTTAAATGGCAAAGCCTGTTTTACTTGTTTGCTGTTAGTAATTTCTAACCTTGCAAGGTTTTATAGAAACATTAAACTGTTCAAAATACAGACTGGTTTCAGGTGATACTGCTTGCCAGAGTGACAACTGTGGTTTGCAAGTTCATCTGTTTCATTTTTGCTAGTTTCTTGCTCATAGAGAACCACAAAGTGAACTGACATAATAACTATTTCTTGTATCAACACACCAGCTAGAGTGACTTTTTCTTCCAAAAATTAGTTTCCTTCCTCTCTTCTCTCCTTGTTGGTCCCCACCATGACAAATTCTGCTTTTTGAAATCTCAGTGGTTGTATTTTTTATAAATCTCAAAACAGGATGCTACAAATACTAGTTATTGTTAACATTGGAATGTTTTAAACAGGTGAACACAGTCTCTTGTGCTGCTGCTGTAATGCAGAAGGGACTGTATGGTTCAAGTCAGAGAGGGGGTACAAAGTCCTGCATTCCATAGCTTTTCTATGGATTTCTGTGCAATAATCAACAGGTCACTTAAGCTTCTTGTGCCTCAGTTTCCACGAATCTAGACTTCTTAGAACTGCACAGGAGTCCTTAGATGTCACTTGTATCTAAGCAAATCTAAATACCTGGTCCATGTGTCTCATTACACACAAGTGCAGTTAATTTGGTGCACTGAAACTAAAGGTAGTTTCTAGTTTGACTGTTCTCAGGATTCCTGCTGCCTGAATGCTCAGCATGCAGCTAGTTTGTCTTCCAAGGGACTCGTTCTCTGTCTTTACCTCCTAGGAGCAATTAGCAGTCTCCCTCAGTGAATCAGTAAGTAATGCTTAGTGATCTGCACTTTGTATTTCTTTGGCAGCACAAATGCCTGTCAAAATAAGGTGGTGTTGCAAGGACATCTGAACTAATGAAGACAAAACTGTGTTGCAGATGATCTGTTCCTGGAGAAGGCCATGCAGCTTGCCAAGCGTCACTGCAATGCTCTCTTTGATTATGCTGTAACTGGAGATGTGAAGATGCTGTTGGCTGTTCAGCGCCATCTCACTGCTGTCCAGGATGACAATGGAGACAAGTAAGTTGCCCTGTATTTACTGGGTTGAAAGTCATGGTTTTGGTGGTAGAACAGTGTAGTCAATTTGTGCTGTTTGCTGTGGGTGCCAGCCATGGACTGCAGGCGCTGCTCTTTTCAACTAAATATCATTCTCCTTTGTGCTGTTTGGGAGAGGTACAGCTGTGATTTAGACATTTTTGTTGCATTTGCAGAAAGGTCACTCACACCACAAAGTTCATTGATCCAGTACCTGTCAGAAAATAATCTAAGCGTTGAGGATGTGTTGAGTTTGTTGCAAGTTTCTTTGCCTTGTTTTTTATTTAAAGTCTTACTGACCACGAAAGCTGTGTTATCATCGTGATACAGAGTTGGTGGGGGAGAGTGCCCTGCTTTTTATTCCATACAAGCCCTTAAGTCTTCATAGGAAGCTTAAACTGCAGATGCACTGGAAGAAATAATAGCTGGAGGGTCCATGCTGCTTTTTTCCCACTGACACCAAGTTCTTCCCAGAGGACAGTGTTTTGCTCTTGCTTACATCTGAACTGTGCTGTTGTCTTCCAAGAGATTTCACCGATGCGTGTGGCACACTTGCTTGCTAGTATTTGCTTGTCAATCCCTCAGTGACGTGAGCTGGAGTAGAAATCCGTTTCATTCCTCTACAGTTAAGCAGATTCTGTGGGACTCAGAGTGAAATACGGTGAGGAACTAATGACGAGTAGTTACTTAAAAGCAAATTCAGTGGAAGTGGCTCTGAACACATGCAAAAATAGTCTCTTGAATAAGCAAGTGGTATTATCACATCCTCACTTTTTTAGCTTTGAGCAGGCTTTGGGCAGACCCTGTGCAGTCACTTGTGTTTCTTGAAATTGCGGTCGTTGGTACAGTAGAAGCCATAGAAGCCTTAAGCTAGGTGGAAAATTACAAGTGACTGCAAAGTGCTGCCCCACAGTTGATGACTCTGTTGAGAACCTAGTACTTCACTTGTAGTAAGGTAAAAGGTCTCAGATTACTGATAAACAGCATACACTAAGGACTGAAAAATCAGAGACGGCTACTTTGCTTGCTTTGCTTTCCAACTGCAACCTAATGTCTGCTTTGAGGAAATCAGGAATATAAATGAGGAAGGAGCTAGCAACAAAAGCAGTGAGCACTTTGGACAATAGAGCTTCTGTGTTTGGGGGGAAAAATAAGGTGGGGGATGGGTTGCTAGTGGAGTATTGAGCAAGCAGGACCTGCATTTAAATATCAAAAGGTGCCCCCCAGATTTAGACTTGCAGAGCATTTCAACAAAGCCAGAATACTTTTCAGAATGGTGGTAGATAGTTGTTTTCTTCCTGGATCTAGAAGTACCTGCAAGTATTTGAGGCTCAAGCTCATGTTGCCTTTCTCCTGAAATGGATTTTAGTCCCTGAGCATGCAATACATCTAAATTACTCTGGAGTTTGTTAACAAATTGAAGTTTTGGTGACTGTCTTCCAGCTCTCTCTCAAGGAGCCGTTTAAATAAAAAAGGAAACAAAAAAAAGAACAACTCTTAAATGAATTTCTCTAATTTTCAGTTTAATGGTTAAAAATTATATGGAAAAATTATTCGATTTTTGCTTAAGCCTTTAAAGAAATTTTGCTGTCAACAATTATGCTCATCTTCTATCAAAGTAGCATGTAGGGACTGAAGATACCTTTCACAGGACTCTGTATTGTGTTCTATGGCTTTGAGACAAAATACATTTGTTGTGGGTTGACCCTGGCTGGATGCCAGGTGCCCACCAAAGCTGTTCTGTCACTCCCCTCCTCAGCCTGGCAGGGGAGAGAAAATGTAATGAAAGGCTCATGGGTCAAGATAAGGACAGGGAGAGATCAGTCACGTATTACCATAATGGGAAAAACAGACTCAACTTGGGGAAATTAGTTTATTAACAGTCAAATCAGAGTAGGATAATGAGAAATAAAACCAAATATTAAAAAGACCTTTCCCCACATCCCTCCCTTCTTCCCAGACTTAACTTCACTCCCAATTTCTCTGCCTCCTCTCCCCAGTCAGCACAGCTGGATGGGGAGTGGAGGTTGCAGTTAATCCATCACACCTTGTCTCTGTTGCTCCTTCCTCCTCAGGGGGAGGACGACTTCTCACACTCTTTCCCTGCTCCAGTGTGGGGTCCTTCCCACAGGAGACAGTTCCCCGTGAACTTCTCCAATGTGAGCCCTTCCCACGGACTGCTGTTCTTCACAACCTGCTCCAACATGGGCCCCTTCCACAAGGTGCAGCCCTTCAGGAACAGACTGCTCCAGAGTGTCATCCACAGGTCCTGCCAGGAGCCTGCTCCAGCACAGGCTACTCACGGGGTCACAGCCTGCTTTGGGCTCATCCACCTACTCTGGCACAGGGTTCTCAGCAGGCTGCAGGTGGATATCTGCTCCACTGTGGATCTCCATGAGCTGCACAGGGACAGCCTGCCTCACCACGGTCTTCACCACGGGCTGCAGGGGAATCTCTGCACTTGCACCTGAGGCACCTCCTTCCCTTCCTTCTTCACTGACCTTGATGTCTGCAGAGTTGTTTCTCTCACATAGTCTCAATCTGCAACCAAAATTGCACAGGTATTTCTGCCCTCTGTTCTTAAATACACTATCCCAGAGGTGCTGTGTATCCCAGAGTTGTTGTATACCACCCTTGCTGACTCCCTGAGCCTCAGCCAGCAACGGGTCCATGGGGGAGCCAGCTGGCATTGGCTCTGTCAGACGTGCTTCTAGCACCTTCTTGCAGAAGCCACCCCTGCAGCTGCCCTGCTTATAAAACCTTGCCGTGCAAACCCACTGCAGCATTAATCTGTCATTAGTGTATATTTACAGTGGTCACAGTAACACCAGTTGTTACTGCGTTTATACCAGTGCCACTGCTCTCCAGAAGCTTTGATGGTATGACAGCACTCTGCCTCCAGAGCAGTGCTGAAATGCATTTTTTGATGTTGAACTGTTTAAGAAATGGAATTGACTGCACCTTTGTGGCCTAGTCAGCATGTCTTTACAGCATCACATGGAGCGGATGGGTAAAATTAAAGTACTTGCTACGGGGAAGAGAACTAAAGGCAGTGTAAGAGCAAATTTGCTTCTGAAATGAGATTTGGAAATAAAATGTGAGCGTGACAGAGCTAATAAGAAGTATCTACCAGAGAGCAGAGGAAAGGTGCTTTTACAGTAGCGGTGGGACTCTGAACAGCACAGGAGAGCAGAAGTGCCATGGTACTGCCTATGGCAGTGTCCAGAACCAATAAAACAGGACTTTCAAGGATGAGATTTTTAGAAATCATTTTTTTCTCATTTAACATATCTTCTGGTTTTGAATGCTCTCAGTCCCAGTTTCAAAATGACTCTACTCCCCATATGCAAGGAACTTCTGTTTTACTTTCATAATGAAAGTGTAGATGTGAGTACATTCAAGTATTTCTGGAGCAGCATAACAAACATACTGCATGTCTTATGTTGATATTGTATGTCAGCAGCAATATCCTAAAAAAGATAAGTCTCAAAGTGGTCAGCGTCTGTTAAGGGAAAACTTGACAAGGTGTGTTTCAAAACAAAGAGTGTGGCTTTGAAATTAAGTCTCAAGAGAACGAGACAAATTGATCTCTGTTGGAGAGGAGTGATGGGATTCACAACCTGCTTTTTTCCTGGTGGTGTTTTGCAAGTACAACTGATCTGGCTAGTGGTGGAGGACCGGACTCTGGAGAAGAGCATGGGAAAGGTCATTGCATTAACCTAGTAAAGAGGTGATGAAGTGTCTTGCTATGCAGTGGCTACTCGTGTCCCAAAAGAGTTTTTTTCCTTTGGCATGATGTCTCTGGCCGCTTCTGTGAATCCTGTGGCTGTTAGTCACTGGGCCTGATTCCTTAGTCATTATTCCGTTTGAAAACGAAGAAAAGAAAAACCCGCAGATCTGGGGAAACCCCCAAGGGAAAATCTGCTTTGGTGGCAAAGAGGCCTGTGGAAATTCTGAAGGGGAAGGTTTTGAGAGTGAGAGGTGTTCTTGTGCTATATAATTCAAAACATGAAAAAACCAAAACAGCAAAGAATCTGGGGATTTCAAACAAATTCTGAAACAATTATTCTGTGATACAAAGTTTGTATTTATTAGACTGTTAGCTAAGCTATGCTCAGGGCTAGCAAAAGCCATCCTGAGTCTGTTTTTTAATTGAAGGGTTAAACACGGTTATCTTATGATTAGCTGCTTTTTTTTAATGTTGGGATTCATTTTAGGTGCTGATATTTAGTGCTGAAATCATGACCTCTAACAGTCAAGTGTTCATATCAGTTAGAATTCAATCAATCAGATCTACAGCAAAACCTGAATTTTGTAAAAAAAAATCTGAAAATAGTGTGAATTTGCTAATCTCTTTCTTGTTTGTTTCAGTGTCCTTCATTTAGCAATTATCCATCTTCATACTGAGCTGGTGAAAAACCTCTTGGAAGTGATGCCTGATCTGAATTATAACGACATCATTAACATGAGAAATGACCTTTATCAGGTGGGCAGTTGTGGCAGTATAAGTATTGTCGGTTTTTCAGCCAGCAAACAAAGAATCTGCACAACTTACCATCTCTCTTATTTTCCTTCTCTTCCTTGGAACGAACCCAGATCAGACTGTAACGTGAACAAGTTTAGAAACACACCTGTGGAAGCTGTAACAAACCATGCCCTCCCTATAGCCCACATGGTATTTGTGCCCATCACATGAGCACCAAAATTTCTTTTACATCTCTGTATTCACATTATTGCAAAAAAACCAAACCCCAAAACTGCCAAAAAAAATCCTATGTCTTTTACCTAGTAGAAAAACAACTCTTAACTGCCAGGCATAATTCTCTTTCTTTAATTTCATCTGTGGCAGAGTCTGAAGTTTTCGTATTGTAACTCAGGCTTTTAAAAGAGCTGTGGAAATCTGCCTGGAAAAGAATCTCTCTTCAGCTTTGCCCACCATTTGGTTGTTCCAAAGGTAACCAACAGGACATTACACAGCAGCACTCCAACATTTGTGTTGTTGCTTTTGCTGTGAACAGTAAAAGTAGGATTTTATTCTACACAGGTAGTCTCAGAGGATTTATTTTTACTTTTTGTTCTCTTTCAAATTTCATTTTTATGCTCCTTTAAAGGAAGTTTAAAATTTGGAGACTGATAAAAGCAAGCAGAAGATTCTGAGTTGAATTCTGCGCCCTCTGTTTAACAGAAACAGGAAGCAAAGCTGTGCTCTGTACAAGAAATAAATATCTAACTACCATGACCTCAACAGCTATTACTACCTTCTACTTAAACCTTAAGCCAGTGGTAGGAGGGAATTTAAAATTTGGCTTGAATTTTCTTTTTGTACAGACATTCTGAAAGCTGAATCGTATGTGTACCTTATAGAGTCAGTAATTAATTGCAAATATGTTAACAAATCCATTGACAAACACAAGCTTATTGTACAGAGCTGGAAGTAAGTCTTTTTTTACAGTCCTCTGTTAATATAAGGGTAATATATGTAGATGGAAGCTTGTGCAATTTTTAGATCATTTTACAGTGGAAATAGGATTTTCCAAACCTTATGGGAATGCTTACTGTTTAAATACATATGTTTCTGAGTATGTTCTACGTGATGCTGTTCACTGGCAAGACTTTCAAGAGTGCAGCACACAATCACCCTTTGGAAATATTTGAAACTCTTGGTGCTGCAGGTGTCTTTGCACAAAAGTGGAGGATGTGCAGATAGACTCAGCTAGCTAGACACTTGCTGCTGAGATGCACTGTTGTTCTGCACTTTGACAAATACACAGAGCAGCTGGATTTTCTTTTCCTTGTAGTCATTTAGAGGAAAAAGGAAAAAGTGCCTGTGCTCCTTCTGTGGCATGAACTCGGCTATGAGGCAGCTGGGAGCAGGGTTAGAATGCTTGAAGGGCACAAGGATTATCTCATTTCCCAAATCCCTTGCACTGCAACCCTCAACTAGCCAGGTCAGTGCCCTGGCTTATAGAGTAGCTAACATCTTTGTTCCTCCCAAAGTCTGACTGCTGACACCAGCAAGGCAGCTTTTATTTCCAGTAAGCAGAAGCCACATTTTTAGTATGCAGTAAAAAGAAATGTACACATATGCAAGCTTTTAATTTCTGTTAGTTTTGAAGTGGAGTAACATCTCCTCATGCTAGGAGCTTTTGTGGGTTTCCGAGATTTCCACAGAAGTGATGTAGCTGTTGCTTATCTTCTCATGGCTTGCTTCTGTCACTTCTAGACGCCCTTGCACCTGGCAGTAATCACAAAGCAGGCAGAGGTGGTAGAAGACTTGCTGAAGGCTGGAGCAGATGTCAGCCTTCTGGATCGCCATGGTAATTCTGTCTTACATTTAGCTGCTACTGAAGGAGACAACAAGATTTTGAGTCTACTTCTCAAGCATAAGAAGGTATCTCCAATGATTGACCTCTCCAACGGTGAAGGTATGGAAAGATAATGGCTGTATTTTACACCTACCTACCAGACAAACACACCACAATTCCTGCTGAAACAGGGGTTTCTATAAGGTAGATATAGACCTTAGAAATAGTATCTTTCCCCTTTTGGCATACGCCATCCTTGAATTTTATATTCCTGCAGTCACAGAAGACAGAACACAGACATTTAGGCTTTGTGATTATATAAGAACAGAAAGATTGGTAATGGTCATATGGCACGGTATGGAATTGAATTTTTGTTACAGTACCTTATGCAACCATTTTTATTAAAAAGAGTCCCCCTAGAAGAAAATGTTCCCTCCTCTAGTGAATGAAATCCCCTCAAAAATTTCTGGACCACTGTTGGTTTTCATATCTGCTACTTTAAGACCATGCAGACTTAGAGCATGTAACATAACCACAGAGACATAATTTTCCCATTTTTCAGCAGCACCTGTCATTTGAATCTAGTACTCCTGCTCTCGTGGATTGTAAAATGTCTGACCTAAAAATGTCATTATGGGATTCAAAAACCTGTATTCAGTTCCTCAGACAGAGGGCGTTTGTTGGTTGGCTTCTTTGGGATTGCTGTTTGGTTTTTAAATACAAGGCTTTATTATTCTTTTCTTGAGCTGGTGCAGGTAATCTTGGGGTGATAGGGGAGCCTGACCTTATAGGAGTGTGATAATAAAATAATACCAATTATTCCCCAGACTGTTGGTAGAAGAGCTGTTCAGCAGCAGACGGGGCCAGTGCAGGGCACCTCCTTTGTTTAGTACCAAGATGCAGATATTCTCTTAAAGGCTACTCTCCTTTGAGGCAGGGAGATGCTCTAGGTGAGCTCTTTAGTTCTTGCCTTCTTTTCCACCTTGTAATTTGCTGATTTATTTTTTTTCATGCATGGCTTTGACTCACTGTCTGTAACACAACTAGTTCCTATTTATACACAAAGAACATTTTAATTAATACAATCTTCTAGAGCATAAGCAGAAAAAATGCCTAACTTCTGCTCAGGTAACTACAGTAACTCTTAATCATTTTACAGCTCTCATAGAGGCAGCCACTTCAAAATATATTACACTGACATTTCTGTATTTTTTAAATATTTATGCACGTGATGGAATGGATTTCTTTTATGTAGGTCTCAGTGCAATTCACATAGTGGTGATGGCAAATAGCATGTCCTGCCTCAAACAGCTGATCGCTGCTGGAGCTAATGTCAATGCTCAGGAACAAAAATCTGGACGAACTGCATTGCATTTAGCTGTTGAACATGAGAACATCCCTTTGGCAGGCTGCCTTTTGCTTGAGGTAAGGGCAGAATTTCTTTCTCCTATGTCTTTTCAGTTGCATATTTAAAAAGTCTTGAAAAACCTCAAGTGCTTCAGAAGAACAGAAGTAAGGGTTTTTTTCCTGTTTATTGATTTGATTACCTAAATTGGTATAACGGCAAAATTATTGCTAATGATATTCATTATTACTTACTCAGCTCTGCTGGAGAACCTTTTGCCTAAGTTGAGGAATTTACAGTTTATGACCCTGACCTGACTGCACATGCCCTGTTTTAATTTGCACCAAGCCCTGGTAGCCAGTGAAACCAGCCATGAACAAGTTAATGGCTTCATCTTTGTGAAGTGAAATGTGTACACAGGTGTGCGTAGGTAGCTGCGTATATCTAAATATTTGTCTTATCCTAATGTGCGTAATTCTGCACACCCACAGCTGGTCGAGATAGCTTCCCTCTATATCTGTGAGTGAATGTGCCACCAGCCTACCTGCTATCCTGAAGAGCAGCAGGCAGGTGCAGATTTCTTTGCACACTATTTCAGACTCCAAACGCTGTGGGTAATCAGATGGCAGAACTATTAGCACTCGATGCAAAGGGGCTTTTATCTGCCTGACCCACGTGGGTTTATATGCTGTGCCTCCTGCTGTAACACTGGAGCACACAAACACCATCTGTTCCTGCATGTGGGCAGTTACTTTCTTATTCCTTCTTCTCAGACAACGATGAGACTTTTTATGCACTCATGCATGGAATGGTGCTTATTTGCACCAGCAGTGTTTATGCACGAGTCTCTGCAGCTGAATTGTATAGACAAGTAGCACTTTTCTTTTTGTCATTCAATTAAAACTTAGGGTGATGCAGATGTGGACAGCACTACATACGATGGGACGACTCCTCTTCACTTAGCAGCTGGAAGGGGCTCAACAAAATTGGCAGCAGTTCTCAAAGCAGCAGGTATGAAAGTAGATGTTCGCTGGAGTTTTCTTTCGCAGTGACCCTTCAGGGTAGAAGGCTGCAAGCAGAAACCAATATGTCAGTGAACTTGTTTAATGAGCAGAAGAAATCAGATGTTAAAAGCACAGAGGTTTGTCTTCCCCTAGGAAAGTCCTCCTTGCAGGTGCTCTACTGATCTTTAGCACCATCTAATGGCTAAAAAAGCAAATTATGTTGGATCAGGTTAAAAAATCTCCAGCACTCTTGAAAGGTTTTTGAGTATTTCTTTTGTAGTTTTTTATAGCTGAAGAAGAGACCTCATTACATAGTTGGGATAAATGTTGGGCTGCTTTAAAAGCAAGACAAAAATAGATCACTGAAACATGAGCTTGTTAGTGTCTCCTATCACTGAGGAAGAGTTAGTTTTGAATATTTATTGGAACATCCTTTAAATCGTATTTAGACCTGATTTTCCTCATTTGAAACAGAAATCCAAGTCTCCCATTGCTCTGACTGTGTTCTTGATCTTTTAACAATACCCACACCTTCTCTGACACTATATGAAGAAGCACCACACCATTGCTCCATCACCTCCACACCATGCTCTGTGTGAGCCAAGAATGGGACTGGCAGTCAGTTTATGTAATCATAGCTCACGCCTTGGGCCTTAGCACTCCTCTTGTCATTTTTTTCCCTCTTTATAATAGAAAGTAGCATTATGCAGCGATGTGACAGCATTTAACTTTAGTAGATAAAAAGTTATTTGCTGACTTAATATAAAACATAATTTAGCTTGAGTAGCTAAGTTCATGGGTTTGCCATTCAGAACACAATATGTATGTTAAATATTGTTGAAAAACAACTTGAAGCCTTAGGAATTTTTTTTGCACATTTGTTTTCTAGGTGCAAATCCTCACATTGAGAACTTCGAGCCATTGTTTGATCTAGACGATGTGAGAGATGATGATGATGACGATGAAGGGATTGTGCCTGGAACAACACCACTGGATATGGCAGCCAACTCTGAGGTACATGGTCTGTTTTATTTCCAATAATAAACGATAGTTCAGCAGTCTAAGCCAACTTCTCATCATTGAAATAAGTTTGGATGCGGTAAAACAAGTTACTAATTTGCCATCAATAATTAAACTAATTCAGCCACACACACACCCCTCCCCCCATGGAATAGTATTGGAAGAAAGCTCTATTTAACAGACCACTTCAGCTGAACAGGAATGACCAGGCACTTCTTGAAATAGTCTTAAAAATGCAAAAGTATTTAGCTGGTTGGGCAGCTTGTGTCTGAAGGCCCATATTCAGTGAGACACTCCAGGGGTTTCTTTGCTGTACGTTCTTCTGAATTGCAGACTGTGTGTGTAGGGAATACACTCTTTTGTGTCCCACTCAAACAGTGATTAGGCTGCACAGACCACAGCTGAGTATATGCAGATGGTTTGGTGTGAGCATAAGGTACAAGCAGTCAGCATATCTCATCACATTGGGCTAGGGGGTGGTACTAGCTTTAGGTAAAAAACTAACCCAGGCTTTGTTTTAAATTACTAGTTGCAGGCAGGCAATAACTTGTCATGTAGCCATTCCTACTGCTGCTCATTTACTGAGAAGACTTACTCTCTATCTTGAAATCAGTTGCTGGGCGACATAGCTAGAGGGTCAGGGAGACAGACTAACTTCTCTAGATTTCTCCCTCAAAGCCTGCACAGGTATCCTATGGTATCTTTAGCCCCTGATCCTGGGACAGGAAGAACTGCCCATTTACAGAGGGAATGAGGGCTTTGTACAATACTAATGAGACTTGCCAAGATAATGGATGCTCATCAGGTTTCTATTAATGTATTCTCTTAGGTGTACGACATATTAAATGGCAAACCCTATGAGGCAGCTGTGGTTTCTGAGGACTTACTGATACCAGGTAACACTTATAAAGAGACAATATCTTTCTAGTAATTGAGCACTGAAAATGCACTTGCAGAAAACAGTGTCCTGCAATAGCTTGTAACTGAAATGGGGAGGGAGAAGAGGTACCCTTCAACTCAGTCCTCCTTAGAATGAGCAGGATTCTGTTAACAGATGGGTCACAAGAACACAAACAAGCACATTTTCAATATTAGAGCAATAGATTAGTAAAGACTGGGATTGATAGACACAAATACCTTTTAATTTGGCTTTGTTTCTGCTTAGAAATGAACTGGTGCATGGACTGTATAAACAATAAACTAACATATTTCTCTCCTCCCCAGGACGCTTGAGAGATCTGAACAAAAGCTCAAAGATGCAGCTTTACAAACTATTGGAAGGACCCGATCCAAACAAAAACTGGTTCACTTTAGCACAAAAACTGGGTCTTGGCATACTTAACAATGCCTTCAGGTTGAGCCCTTCCCCGTCAAAAACTCTGCTGGATAACTATGAGGTAATGTGACTGTAATCAGTTATAATACTGAACACACAGACATGTAGCAAACCTTGTCCTGAATAGTGAGACAGCGCAGCCCTTTGGTTTCAGCTAGCCTGGGTGATAGTGAGCGTTTGTTGTCTTCTCTCAGGTTTCTGGTGGTACAGTTCAAGAGTTGATGGCTGCTTTGAGAGAGATGGATCACACAGAAGCCATCGAAGTCATTCAGAAAGCGCTATCCCTCTCACAAAGCTCATCTCACCAGGAGGACAATACAGCAAAAGCGCTTCCATCATCATCACCACCCACCTTTACAAATGGAAAGACAGGTAAAATTGACAGCCTAGCATCAAGAGCTTTAACTAAAATATTTTTTTCAATTCTTGCCCCCAGCCCTGCCTTGTAGCACTGGTAGATTGCATGGTTTCTTACACACACCACCCAAGATTCTTGTTTCAGAAATATTTTAACGCAGCAGGACTTTGTTGTAGATATTTGCTAGGCCTAGATGAGAGGGGGAAAATGGGCCATTTGAATGAGTTGCCCTGCAATGCAGTATTGATTATACTGGCTCCCTTTCCTAAAACCTGATATCTGCCATTTCCTGGTGGCGATTCCGTAGATATACTGGGGATATGTTTCAAAAGAATGATCTCCTAGGCCTATGTAAGTGCCATTACCTTTTTACTTTGCCTCCACCACTAATACCTGGGTAAAGAAGAATGGTTTTGTATTCTTAAAAGTTTCAGTAAGACTTTGGTATTAAATTTCACCTTCCACATAGTGTGGCGCTCTGAAATCAGAGATGGTTTAGGTAATAGGGAGGTCCAGCAGTCATACTCTCAGAGCAGGGCCGATATAGCATTACACAAGGCTGCCGGGGTCACGTCCAATTGAGTTTTAAGCATCTTCACCCATGGAAGTCATACGGTGTTTTGGGGCTCAACTAAACAGAAGTTGTGAGAAGGCAGTAACTAAGTCATCAGGGATGTTCAGTCACTGCCTGGACACAAAAAGTAGCAAAAAAACCTTTTTTATTTTTCCTGAGGGCCTGTTCAAATATCAAGTAGTGCTGGTAGTGGAAACCTAAACCCTATCCAAAAATACTATACAGATTTCTCTAAAGAAGAAAGAAAAACCTCAGTAATTCTATTCTGGTCTAACAGTGCCAGTTTACTCTCTGTAAAAATCATTTGTTCAGTCATGGAATCAGCCTTCATGCCTGTCCCAAAATGTGTTTTGATAAATCTTGATGGGCAAGGGGGGTTTCTTCTGCTTTGCAACATGAAGGGACTGCATCTTGTCATATATTTTAAGAGGGCTGTTTAGAAAAATACTACTGAACTGTAATACGCTGACCACTGTTCCAGTCACACTGTGCTTACATACCTTCAACCTGGATACAGGCCTCTTGCAGTCAGGCGCTCTGTGCATCTTGCACAGAAAAGAGCAGCTGCCAACTTGTTGTATTTCAGGCTTTTTTGTCTGAAAAAAAAAAATCTGTAAGCGAAATAACATAAGAAAGTTTTAGGAGCCTTACCCTGGAGCCGCATACTTGCACAGTCTAGGAATCCAAGAGCCAGAGAAGCTTTTGCCCTGCTACTATTACACTTGAGCATAGTCCCGACTAGAGTGGTGACAGCATTAGTGTCAGCAGAGCTCCAGGCTTCCCAACCCATCCAAGCTCCAGCTGCAGTCAATCTCTGCTAGCAGTGCATCAGATCATGTGCTTTAGTCAACCAAAAAACTTTCAGCACAGCTTTTCCTGTTATGATATCTAAAGTTGGATATCAATCTGTCAATTTGCATTCCTTCGGCTTTTCTGGAAGCAACGTTACTGAATGATAACCTAAATGATAACATATTTACTTTTTCTCTCTCCTTCAGGCGAGCTTTACAATAGCAAATTTCAAGACAATGAAAGTATCTGTGACAGTGGTGTGGAGACCTCCTTCCGCAAACTGAGCTTTACATATTCAGACTCTCTGAGCAGCAAGTCATCAGTAACACTTAGCAGAATGACCCTAGGCTATGGACATGAAAGTTCAGTGCAAAGCAATTACATAGCCAACTAGTAATATTCAGTTTTCAATATACGGTTACAGGAACAAATGTGACATTTAAAATTACATCGGTGTCACCCTGGCCAGAGGGAAGTGAATTCACAATAAAAATCATGCTGGAGGAACCACACACAAACCTGAACAAACAGCAATTTCAGCGTGCAACTCCTAGCCCGTGCTTCCCTCCTCGAGTACATTTCATTTTATTAATTTACAAACTCTCTGCAATAACCAGAGCTTTACTGCCTCATTAATACACAGGACTGGACACTGCGAATGACTGACTGAGCTTCTCTGGTTTGCAAGGATTTTCTTTTATAGGTGAAAGTCACTCCTTGTTAATGCGTAATACCAACTCATTTAATAAGAAGAGGTAAGGCACACAGAGCAATCAAAGGATACTGTTGCTAGCTGCTCTCCATAATTTTTGCAGCACAGTTGCATGAAAAAAAGCTCATAAAATAGCTCACAAGGAAAAATAATTACTTTAATCATAATGGCCACTCAGAGAAAAGAGAATCCTAAAAAAAAGAATCTTGTATATTTCAAATAACGTATTTAAACTTAACTTTGGTGCCTCTTAATCAAAAAATTTTTCAACTTTGGCATTTTCCTATTTGTAAATAGTTTTTTTATATCTGTTCCTTTAAAAAGTGGGCTTTTTAAATGCTTATTTTTATTTTACTTTTATAATAAAAATCCAAAATGAAATCTCCTGTGTACACTTACTGCAACTTTTGCTTAACTTTCAAGGAGAGCTCTTGAAGATCTGTCATTTCGGTTGTAGGCATTGATACAAGATTATTTATTTTAGTGCTTGCAAATCGGTATGAAGGGTTGCAACCCACCTGTCCTAAGGCTAAAAGGAGACCCAGGAGCATCAGCTAGTGTTGGGCAGCTGTGCTTTGTCTGCACTTTGGAACTAAAGCCTCTGACTCAGGGTATCGTTTAGTTCTCATAATTACGGTAGCAGAGAATCATTTACACTGAAACCAACCATTTAGCATCTCAGCAAAACTCTGATGAGAGAGTTCTTCGGGCTGTCTAGAAACTCTAATGACTGTGTTCCTGAGCAGTATTTGTTCTTGTTTTATGTTAACTCTGAGATGGTGAATCTAACTGTGAACAGATGTCGGCCCTACTAAGAATACGGAACAGGCGTCATCTCATTCCGGAAACACAATGAGCAGCATTGTACCATTGTCACACTTCTCGCTGTTTTTCTTGGCACAGAGACGGAGAGTGACATTGGTGTTCCAGGCTCAGCTCAGTCCTCAGTAACTGGGTGTCACTTCTGAGATAATGAATCAAGATAACAACTCTTAAGGTTTGTGGTTAGAGCCATAGTGGTAGTAACAAATTAAACCATGAATAATGAAAAAAAAAAAATTGTGAAATAATTTTATATCCAGATGAATTACTCAGTGTTCATTACTTCCAAAGAAACAAGGTGCTTAAGAGTAGAAATACCATTCTTTTCTTCAGTTATTCTATGGATAACCTACACGCAGTGTGGAAGGTGTATGGATTTTTGTTCTGTTCATGTTCAGTGTTCTCTCTGCATTCCAGCTGTAACAGAAACAGACAATGGTTCTCAGGTTTGGGGGTGGTGGAGCTTTTTGAGCCCTAGCAGAGCTGCGGTCTGAGTCAAATGCACCTTCTGCTGCCACAGTACTTCCAGCACGTCTCGGGGTTGGCAGAGATCTCATTTGAAGTTTCTACCATTCTGCAGGTCACCAGGGCACCCTGGCTGTTGATTCACCTTTTAGCCTTTTTTCTGACCAGCTCTGCTTTTCAACCACCAGAAGACACCCAGGTCTCTATTTCCTTAAGCACTTCATGATCAAATGCTGCATAATAGCTATTCATCAATTAATAATCGTGCAATGAACGGGGGGACACCTCCCCCAGGCCCTGTGTATTCAAGTGCTTTAAATGGCAGCCTGGCAGCTTCTATCCTCACAGCATCTCTGTTTCAGTCTATTTAACAAGAGAGACTTGGTTCTTTCCTCCCTCACCTTTGCTTAGAAATAGAAAAATACTAATTTATAAGTATTCTCACTCAAACACGAGCACTAAGTTTTTGTAGTTGAGTCACATACTAGGACAACTTTTCCCATCCGCATTAACCCTTAGCATTCTCAGTATGTTGCAGGCACGCCACACGCTTTGTCAGAACAAGGTAAGAGCAGAAGGCAGAACACACCAGCTAGTGTAAGATAGTACAGAAAGTGGCATAACATCTAGTAGGAGCCATTTGTGTATTCTTGTGTGGTTTTCAGCTGGCACAACAAACCTACTGAAGAGCCTAGTGTTTACCTCAAGCAGCTCAATTAAAATCCTAGATCACAGAGCTTTATTCTTCCTGTTTTACCTTTTATTCTTACGAGTAGGTGGTCTTCCAGTAAAGGGGACAGTGTCTTGTACTTGGGAGGAAGGCTCCTTGCAGCTATGATGAAGGCAGCAGAGGAAGCAGCCTTAGCAAGAGAAAGCTTAAGTGATGAAGACAAATCTTAACAAAAACATTTAAAGCAAATCTATCTGTTAAGAAGAATACATCTATGTGCCTCATCATTGTATCTGCTCACCTCAGACACTATTTTACCCCGTACACCTCCTTGCCCAGAAAGGAAGTGCTACTCCTATTTCACAAATGAGATGGGATAAACTAAGAAATAGTCTTGAGGGAACAGAGGAATTTGCTGCCCAATCACGACCTTATTCCTCACTTTTGAGAACTTTGTGACTAATACCCTTCTCAGTTTTGTTTCCTCAGAGGTGATATGGAATATAATGGGAACAATACCCTGTGCTACAAGGTCCACATGCTAACTTTAATGCGCTGAATAAACACCTAAGACTGTTAGGTCATTACTATCCTTTTGTTAGCAGTGAAGTGAGGGAGGCTTCTCTCTTGGAAGCCAGGTGGAGACAAGAGTTCTTGGGCAGCAAATTCCTCTGTTCCCTCAAGACTATTTCTTAGTTTATCCCATCTCATTTGTGAAATAGGAGTAGCACTTCCTTTCTGGGCAAGGAGGTGTACGGGGTAAAATAGTGTCTGAGGTGAGCAGATACAATGATGAGGCACATAGATGTATTCTTCTTAACAGATAGATTTGCTTACGTGCACGAAACCAGAATAGAGTTTCTGGAGTTCTTTCCATTAGAAGTTTTACTTAAACTTCCCCCTCAAGCTGTCAAGCTCCTATTTACTCAGAGCAGGGTATCACTGCATTGTGTCTTGATGAACAGAAATACTGACCTAGCCCCACACCACAATGGGCTCTTCTAATGCACCACATCATGCTGCGGGAAGCCTGCTGTGTATTTCCATTAACAATTAAAGCACTGAGGCTGGAGATACGGTCAAAAAAAGCACTAAACCAACTATCTCAAACTGATTCTTAAAAGCTTATTTCAGGGGTTTGTCCTGAGCGCTAGTCACGCTTCCTGTTGCTTTGACAGCAACTGCACAGATTTATCTGGAAACACTTCAAATAGATCATTTGAGGCGCTGAGGGGTATGGTTTAGTGATTGATAGGAATGGTTGGACTCAATGATCCGGTGGGTCTTTTCCAACCTGGTGATTCTATGATTCTGTGATTATTATTTAGATAACCTTTCTTATTTTAACCTTTTTTTTTTTTCCTGGAATGTAGACAGGCATAACCTTTTGAGCACCCTCAGTCAAGTTTAGTTTTACAGTCTAAATTAATTACAGTGACAATCAAAAACTGAAATAATTCTAAACTTAATCTGCACTTGTAGTAATTAGAACTTGCTATGGGGTTTTTTTGCTATTTTACTGCAGTAATAATCACCAGAAACTTGTGGAACACAGCAGAAGTTGTGACAACACAACACTACAGATTTTCTCTACACCTGATGTAAAAGGGATTATTCAGAAAGTTAAACTGCCCTTGATTTTAGATTTTCTGCCACAGGTGTAAGTTTCTGGTGTCATCTTGAGATGCGTTTACAAACTTGGAAATGAATGTGATAGCAGGAAGTTCTAGGCAGCATTCAGAGATCTTGTGGACTGCATGGAGGATAAAAATCTTGCCTGCACACAGTCGTGTATGAAGTGGTTTTTCTCCCTTTTCTCCTCCCTCCCTCCAACTAAATGACAGGAATGGGGGGGGCCATTAGTTAGCACAGGTTGCAATGGTCAGTACTCACCTGGCATCACAGCTTTCAGCTCTTCTGGAGCACATCATCTCCTCCTACAGCAGAGCAGTTCTAGAGAAACTGCCAAAGGCAGGGTCTAACCTTTTCCCATCTTCAAAAGATTCCAATGGCTACAAGCAAAAGACAGCACAAGTTAATTGCCTAGGAGGTGCTTTTCTGTATTTCGGGTTATGAATCAGTCTGATGCCCCACTTAAAGCTAGGGTGTAATACGTATGTTACTCAAAGCCTGTAGAGGTTTCCCCGTAGATTCATTTAAAAGCAACTGCTATAGAAATTTTTCAGTCATCAATTTACACTTGCTATTTTCACATTACAGAAGAGTGCCAGCAAATAGGTGAACGTCATTACGCACTGCAGGGGAAAACACCGTGACTGACTTAACATCAGTTAATCTCTGACGTGCAGCAGTACTTGCCACCATTCCAGCTCACGTGCCCATGCAGAGAGAGGCCCTGTGGGCTAGGGAATACAATGATGCTTGCCAGAAAGACAGGAGCACAACTAACTCCTCCCTTCTCTTTCAGACGTGCAATCATAGAATCATAGAATCACTAGGTTGGAAAAGACCCACGGCACCATTGAGTCCAACCATTCCCATCAATCACTAAACCACATCCCTCAGCACCTGATCCACCAGTCCCTTAAACACCTCCAAGGAAAGTGACTCAACCACCTCCCTGGGCAGCCTCTGCCAGTGCCCAATGACCCTTTCTGTGAAAAATTTTTTCCTAATGTCCAGCCTGAACCTCCCCTGGTGGAGCTTGAGGCCATTCCCTCTTGTCCTGTCCCCTGTCACTTGGGAGAAGAGGCCAGCTCCCTCCTGTCCACAACCTCCTTTCAGGTAGTTGTAGAGAGCAATGAGGTCACCCCTCAGCCTCCTCCTCTCCAGGCTAAACAACCCCAGCTCTCTCAGCCGTTCCTCATAAGGCCTGTTCTCCAGCCCCTTCACCAGCTTTGTTGCTCTTCTCTGGACTCGCTCCAGAGCCTCAACATCCTTCTTGTGGTGAGGGGCCCAGAACTGAACACAGGATTCGAGGAGCGGTCTCACCAGTGCCGAGTGCAGAGGGAGAATAACCTCCCTGGACCTGCTGGTCACACCGTTTCTGATCCAAGCCAAGATGCCATTGGCCTTCTTGGCCACCTGGGCACACTGCTGGCTCATGTTTAGCTGCTGTCAACAAACACCTCAAGTAGCTTCTATAAATATGTATCTACTACAACACTGGGAAACCCAAAGAATGTATTAAGGATATCAAGATCATAACAGAAGTGAACCTCCCCCATTAAATTCTGTTTAGAGCTCACACAACTGCTAATCCTTCATAACAGCACCTAGTGCTGAGTTAAAGCTTTCTAGTGAAAAAGAACAGACCTGCTCTTTGGGGAGCTTCTGACTTTAAACCTAATTTAAAAATTATCTGAACGTTTTCATGCCAATCTAGTAACTGCAGAAAACAACAGCAAAGAAGATGTTTTGTAGAAGAAAGCATTTCTGCATAACGGTACTGACAGGCAATAGTTGCATAGCCACTTCATCAATTATTGATCATGTACCACAATTTCTTTCACTATTTTGCCCAAAATTCATGACAGGCTAAACAAGCTCACAGTTATCCAAATTGCTTCTAGCAATGCAAGAGCTCGTTTCTGCATCTCTGAAACTTCACTTATATTCTGAGTCACACCACAAACATCTCATCGGCCTTCAGAGAGTCCTCTTGATTTTCTTTGAAATATGTAATTCTGTCAAAGTTTAATTTATTGAACACTATTAACTGCCACTTTGAAATTCTATCTAGATGTTACTGGAAGAGACATTTCCACATCAATGTAAGATAAGACATCAACCAAACCGCCCTTTTCCTAATACCTGGCACCAATATTTATTAATCATGTTTATTCCATATTTCCTCAACATTTTTCCATCCTTACCTTAAACTGGCTCCATTGCTGCTTTGATTAAAGTTTGATTCCAGGACACTGAAAAAAAACTGAATAATTTTTCTTGTATTGTTAGCCCAGATAGCTTTTAAATTCCTTTAACAGTTAGGAAATACAGATATTGATAAGTTTTATTCATGACTATCATTTTCCCTATTTTATTTCATATAACCAGTAAACATTGGCACAAACATATTTTGATTGCTTTTGTGTTTTCTTTCAACTAGGACAAGTTTTGAGGCAGAAAAGCTCTCCTGTAGAACTGCATTTAGTTGTTTTGGTGACCTAATACGGCATTTGTAAGCAACTTCCATTTACCTTTTCCCTTTAATCTTCACAGTTTTCATCTTGCTCAGGAACATGTCAGTGTTGGTTAACGCACAATTCAAAAGACACTGGAGATGACTGAGCATCAGCCAATATGTTCATGTCTCTACCCATTAAAACTACGATCACTGGAAGAAAACAACCGCCTGTTCCAAATTCTCTTAACTGATCACCGGAACACTCAGCCACTCTCCTCACACATGCTGCAGACCCGCAGCGACACCAGCAAGCATGACCCACGTGGTACTTTTGCTTCAAAGATGGACATCACCCAGTAAAGCTTGTTCAAACACCTGCCATAAAGTGCTGGTTCCACTAGGTGCTTTGCAAGAAAATTAACACTTGCTTGGACTGCAAGAGGATCCTTGTGGAACCCCAGCAAGATACCAGCTGCATTTCAAACCATACCTGACACAGGCTCAACGTTTACCAACCTCCCCCACCAGCTTATGGTCTTTTTATCAAATGCCACAGTGTAATGACGTTTCTACAGGAAACCTGAATATTTTAGGAACAACTTAGTTGGAAACAGAATAGAAGGTAAAGCACCATTATGTTGTATGGACTAAGGAGGTCAGTGTGCCACTAGATCTAACCATAAGTCAGTGTCTTCTATGGGGAACACATGAAAAAAGCAAAATTATGATGTAGAGGTTTTCCTTTGTTGGAAAGGGAGGAGGACCAGAGTGGAGCAGGGGGCCACTCACGCGGAATGCCAGGAGGCAACAGAGCAGCTGTACAGCAATATTAGAGTGACAACAGCAGTCCCTGCATTGTGCATCTAATAGAGAAAAGGTGGTCACTTAAGTGTGGTCCTCTCATGCGATGATTTCTTCTGCACCACCTCCTTTGATCAATTCCTCTCCCCATTCATTTTCCCACAGCCAGGCACACCTTATCCTATGCCACCTTATGTAGGATCCCACGCAGCAGTAAAAGGTTTGTGACTGCATCTGCAGCGCTCTGAGAGGAGACAAGGCTAGATGCAGAGCTCTCATGGTTACCCACTCGACGTTTCATGAGAAGAGACAAGAAAAAAATTCTCATACCCTATTCCCCTTCCAGGAGGGGAACAGATTTGTCTGATGTCTGACTAGACAGCCCAGGTTTCATATTTATTTGACAGGAGGCAAGCAGGACAGCCACAGATCTGAAAAGGCAGGACTAGTGCTCCCACAATTTGGGTGTAGATAGACCAAACCACTTCAAGTAGGGACACATACCCACAGAGATGATGCCAGCTTCACTCCCTGCTCTTCTTCCCCTTGGCTCCCAGCACACCTTGTTGTTGTCCCAAGATGAATTTCCACTTACAGTATAATGAAACTGGAGAAAGCATCAATTTTTACAACCGTAGTCTCGAGGCGTATATTTGTGTTGCCGCTTAAGATGAATTCACAACCCAGTAATTCATCTCACATGAACTGGAGAACTCAGACTAGCTCTCTTGCACTGACTCACCCCTCCCACTTTATACATAGGATATGTTTTTCTCCCATTACTTGAGAAAGGCTTACATCCAACGCACCACATATATTATATGCAAGTTTTGATGTTTGCATCTTTACATTGAACCAGCAGTTAAAATTTACATGACAGGAATAGATGGAATGTTCACCAGTCAGCCCAAATTGTACATCAACTTCAGTCAATTCTTCCGATTTTCTTCCTCTTCCCATTTCACTCCTTATCTAGAAGGAAATGAAGTATCCTCACACAACATCCACAAGAGAGGTCACAGTTAGTGACTTTTCTAGTTCTTCAACACTGGTAGGTTCCCAAGGATAAAACACAACCACTTTCTCCTTTTCAGTCATGAGGAAACCATTATCACTAAATCTGCCTTTTACGCTCCCGACATCCAGAGAAACAAAAGGGGCAATTGCAGTGGTCTGAAGAGCAAATATATAAAGGTCATCTTGCCGCGATATAGAGGCCTGGAAGAGAAAAACAAATAACTAAATAAAAATATACATGTTAAATAAGAACCCAGTTACACTCAAACTGGGAAAGACCTGCAAGTCAGTAAAACAGACTGAACAATCACATTTGATCAAAATTACTGTTTCTTCCAGAAATTTCTTCTGGAACAAAAGGTCTAACCACAGGATTCATATCTAAGAATCATGCAAAACCCGCAAGTGTTATTATAGCCTTCCTACAGAATACTACAGATTGCAGAAAATTGCCATGAAGTGTTATCACTCTACCATCTTCTTATGAAAATAACCAAATAAATGGTAATTTGTACCTCCTACTGGTATCCCACACTACTGCAGTGAGAGATTTGTACTTTCACCAACATACTTCCCTCAAACTATAAATTTACAGCTACTAAAGTAGCTCGCCTTTCCAATTACATTCAGTAATAGAAATACATGGAAGCAAAAGACATTAAAAAGAAAATCACAGTAAGAGGTCACCCCATCTTAATGAGACATGACAGTGAAGTCCTTACACTACATTTAGAAGGCAGTTATGTTGTGAAATAATATAAAACGTTATACCTTGTCTTGATAAGTTCTATCAGTAGTTAGTCTCAGAGAGGCTTAAATGCACCACCAGGATGCATTTTCATGCAGCACTCCCCATTCACCATGATGAAATATTCCACACACTTTTCAAATACCAATTAACTATATATAGAAAACAAATTATGTTAAGTGCAGAAAACACATCCCGCTTACAAGACAGACAAAGTTCATTTTTAAGAAAAAGTACACGTCCTTTACATTTTGCGTATTTGGGAGAAACACTAAAGTCTTCATGTTTTTTAAAAGTAACACTAAGAGTAGCACTTGGATCAGAAATGTATTTGAAAGTCTAGTTAGTTTATTAGTAACTATGTATTGATGCACTGGCTTCTCACAAAACAGAATTATTTTTTAAAATCACAGCTGCATACTTTCTTAAAATAACCACTTTGCATTTATCCTTGCTAGCTACCCGCATTAGTTAGCGCTGCGGAGACAATACAGCAATGGGAAAAAGGAATGAAGTTTCCCAATAATGCTCCAGTTACAGAGCTTTTACTATTGATGATGTCATCTAGAAAAGACAACCCAGCATGACTCAGACTCCAGATTGCGCCACCAGCTAAAAAAAAAAAAAAAAAAAAACCAAAAACCAAGAAAAAGCCCCCAAAAGCCCCAACCACAGGCTGATTTCTTTCCTTTGTAAACTCAGGAGGCAGACCATGCTGCCCTGAAAGAGATAAGAAGGGAAAATCTGGCCTATTTTCCTTTTGTAAAGCAATTATGCTGGTCCAGATTCAGAGAGATTAAAGACCTCTATTCCTTCCTTGTTTAGATTAGCATTAAAGAGCAAAGCTGCACTTTGGATGCCAAATGTGAGAACATGCAGGCCCCCATCCTGCCAATCTGCTGATAAAGAATTTTGCGATAAGATTTACATGCTAAAAAGCAAGGCTCAATAAAATGAGCACGCACACACAGAGAACGCCATGCTTGCTCTCTATATATAGAGCACGCCTGCTAGGAGTGGAAGAAATCTAGGGAAAAGCAAATGGAATAAATGACAGTGTTATACAACACTGATGCTTTCTGGGTCTCTTCAGAAGACTGATACATTTGCCAGATATTAAGAAACAGTCACTGATGCAAATCCGAATCCTTAGCTGGAGGGCAGGGATTTGCAGAAGGAGGAAAGGAGCATGCAATATTGCATGTTAGCAACAGCATGCTGATCCGAGAGTCTGAGCACTTCAAGAGGAAATACTGTTGATAATAATGCAGTCCACACTCAACTGAACTAGCATGACCCAATCCTGACACACAGTACTGCCTGCAAGCCAAAACACTTGCCAGGATGCTATTTGCTACCTAGGGTCAAAAAGAATAAAAAGAGCAGTGCTACAGCAGTGAGGTGACAGACAGTAAAAACAATTTAAAGGGAGACTTTGTTATTCAACAAAATCCAAACTTACAAAACAAAACCAAAATAAAGAACAGCAAATGATCAGGTGTTGTTTATATCTAAGTCACAAAGCAAAAGAAACAATTTGACTTTGAACTCAACAGGAAAGCTAGAATTGCAGCAGTTAAGGAGAAAGAATATTCAGTGAAGTCAGACATTGCATTACAGTTAAACAACTCCAAACAGTATGATTAACAAAACCAAATGCAATAATTTAGCATGACTGATGCTTACACTAAGCTGGGTCTTTTCTATTCCTACAGCATCCTTCAGTGACGAAAGGAAGTGATAGTTCATAGGACTCTGGAGCCCAGCTTCTCCCACAAGACAGAAAGTAATCACACAGCTCTTCCTGGTACAATTTCTGCATCTTTCCAGCAAGTCATTTACAGACTCTTTGTAGATGGGGATAGCACTTTGTGCTTTAACGATGACACCTTCTTTGGCAAGGGTGCATACTGGCTCCAAAGAACTCCAGGCGTGCACAACAACCTAGCAAGTATGTCAAGAGAACACAAAGTTTAGAAGAAAAGTTACATCCCTGAAAACAACCCAGCATCCCAGGTTTCAGATTGCTCATTGCAAGAGATGTTCTCCTGATGGTACCAGTTGATTTCCACCTAGAAAGAAACTCCACAAACATTTAAACAACCAATATGATATAATAATAAGATCATTATATAAACCTAACAAGGTATTTGTTTTTAACACTGAATCCATTGCTCTTGAACTACAAGGCTTTGTGATTTCTCCAGGCAATCTGAGAGGAGGGGATTGCCAATTCCTGGAAAGGGAGTCCCAGGAAAAGGAATTAGGAAATTACTAATTTATTGACTCTTTTTCCTCCCATCCCTGATTAAGAAAAGTCAGACAAAAGATTTCCTTGAGACTGCTCAGTGTTATATGATGCAACCCAACTGGGTAATGTTCTGCACCATCTTTAAACTGATTATGGAAGTTATATTAAGACAGTAAAATATAAGTACCCAGAGTTCCTATCTGCACTGTAAATGCACACTTACATAAAAGAAAAAAAACTAAAAAACCCCATAAATACTACCACCCCACCCTCCCCCGCCCAAAAAAACCCCTAAAACATAATTTGGAAGATAGGCATTTAATGAGAATACAGCATCTGATCTCTTCATGTAGGCTGGTTTTGACCAGGGGTCTGCAGTCAGGAAGAGATCTTAACGCCTTTCAGTAGTTTTAAGCATCAAATTTTCTTGAAGTGTGAAATCCAATATATAATCAGAACCACCCTATTGCCAATGCTTCTCTGATGTTATCAGAAAATCTGATTTTAAGCCCATTCACAATAACTCAGATGAGAAACAAATAATTTCATTAACTGCAGTCCCACTCTAAGAACTAACTATGCAGTAATTGCAATGATTTTCTACATCCGCTGCCAAAATTCTCTCTGGAGCAGAAATAAGAGCACATTCTTTAATCAACTACTAACCTTACAAATTTGAAAATTCATTGCAGCCCACCAGAAAGAGCAGTGAGCTAGGAATTGACATAGGCTAACTACTAGTTCCAAAATGACTGAGTAATTTCAGGTCTGCTATTTTTCTATCCTTGCCAGCCTTTTCACATGGGATGGATGCACCTTGCATCAGGACTTGGATCTCACAGTGCAAAACGGCCCCTCACTTTCCTTGGGATCTGGTTGCCACATCATTAACAGCAACAAAACATAATGAATTATAAAGCAAGACTGTGTTCAGCAGAATAACTCAGCAGCCCAAACACTGCACCAGAAATCTTATCAGTTTCTACAGCATTATAAGAAAACAGTTACGGCATTAATTGTAAAATGGTGACATTGCATAGGTGACCTTGCAATTAAAGTACACCTACATATTCTGTTGATGTTTCAGAAAATAATCTAGTTTTTTTTTTTCCCAAAGCAGCGTAGTTTGAGAACTGGCAAGTGCAATCCCTTCCCCCCCCCCCCCCCCACCTTTTAGTTAGTTCTAACACTTTTGTTAGGTAGTAAGGCACAGTTTTCCACACTTTGTTCTATTTAATCATCAGTCTCTCTAAGATTTCAGCAGACTAGTTAACTTCCTGCCTATACCTACAGGCTATAACCAAGGCAATTAATACCTTGTTCTCTGAAGCTGTACGCACTACTTCTTAGTGGCAACATCATCCTTTAATACTAAAGACAGGAATTGTACCTCGTTGTGTTTGAACATAGACCTACTGAAGGTTGTCTATGCAAAGATGTGCTCATTTCAGCCTCTCATATTTTTGTGGGACAGACAAGGGTGGTGAGAGAGCTGTCGCATACCCTCAAAGTCAGCTTGTGGTCCACATGAAGATCTGAAACACCATAGATGTACAACACGCCTTTATCTTCGTAGGCCACAGGCAGCAGTGGTGCAAAGAAATTCTGGGCAAAATAATGGAGCAGTTTCCACTTTCCACCATACTCTGAAAATGGTTAAAAGGAAGAAAGATTCAGATTGAATCCAAGATTGCTTTGGCACATAATCCCTTCCTGTGCTCTCTGATCCTGCTACAGCAATATAATATCCTCCCTCCACCCTCTTCCACCTCTATCAGATGCAGAGAATGACTGAAGTTACTCTTGTATTCTTCCAGCCAAGGCTCTGCTCTAGAAGGGATATGATGCTCTTTCAAGTTTGTTATTGAGCTTCACCAAAAGGTCACATTTTTGAAATACTGGTTCCATCATTGCTACACTGTTATTCGATTTTCAAAAGCCTTAAACACAGGAGACATTAACAAAAGCGACATAGCATGCTACATACTAAGCAAGCAGCTGGAGCATTCACATTATAGAGAACCCACAAAAACATGTGGACATTGGTGGCATTGCCACAAGCTACCACCACTGTAAAGAGGCAACAGAGTATGACTTTTGGTGCTTATACAAAATGCTCTCTTCCCATTTCAGTCCTCCTCTCTCAGTTCTTCCTCAGAAGAACATCAATAACATAGAAGACCAAAAAAAAAAAAAAGCCAACCAAGTTCTCAAATTAAAGACAGCTCTGAGTTTGGCAAAATGAATTTGCCAAGACCTGGAGACAATGCTTACTGTGTTAGACTTCGTAGATACATGATATAGACATAAGCCAAAGAGTTCACTTTGCCTATTTGATGGAAAGCTCTACAACATTACTTTTGATACTCTGATAAGCTGCCGTTAACAGACCATCAAACGCTGTTATCTTCAAAACATGCAGTTTTGCCAGATGCAACACTGCCATATAACCATTTTGAAAAAGGAGCTGTTTCCATTTCTTTCTCTATTAATTTTTCATCTAGCACTGAGTCTCAGCATTTTAACTCTTTACTCAGACATCTAGTCATTGGAACAGTATGAAAAAAAAAAAAAAAGAAGTAGCAAGTCAGCTGCATCATCTCATAAGGAAAGAAAGATTAGATAGCAGTTTCACTCTTGTTTCTGGCTCTTTATTTTATTCAACAGGTTTAAAGTAAGACCAGGGATGTTGAAAAAATACTTTCAGTAATATGTTTTTGTTGTAACTAATTACCTCCCTATGTTTTCGTGTTTGTACAAAACTCATACCACTTTCAAACATTTCATAATTACGGACTTCATTCAGAATGATGTAGTCCTTAAAAAGTGTGTTTGTAGCTTTCATAAGCAGACCTGAACGTGCTCTGCCTGTACTCCTCATAAACATGAATGAACTTCCCAGAGAGCAAAGTTCATTACCTCCAGATTAGCACTTTGTTTTCAGCAAGCTCACAACCAGCTAGATTGAAGAACAGGCAAAAAAAAGCTCCTATCTGCCTGGAAAACCAATAGGAGATTCAGCTGTGCCAAGATCAGACTATTGCCAACAAATTCAAGTTAACAGCACTGAAGCAAACTGAAGAGTTGAAGTCTGAAAGAAAACTTCAGGAGAGGCTGCTGAGTTTCTTCAAAAGAGACTGATAAACTGATGAGCGTGCTCGAATATTGCTGCTGTTCTGTACATAAATTAGCCATGTTCTTGCGTTCCAAGGACAATTCCTGGCAGAAAACATTGCTAGTCTGAAGGGCAGTTTCACCAAAACCAGAGAGTGCTAACAAATTACATTTCAGCACCTTGAAGCTTGAGAAAATGAGAGATTTGGACTGGGGGTGGATTATTCAAAATACAGTAAACTGTGGGGTAGCATCTGATCTCACAAATGAAAGCAATGGGCCTTGTATGAAAAGCAGGCACTGCACCTAGCCTCAGGCTTCGGAAGGACTCTCCGGAGTCCTCAGGACTGCCACAAGACTTGGGAATTTCATTTGTCAAGGCAATAGATGCTGCACACAGCAGGCCACAGACAGAGCTCAGATAACTTACCCAGCATGGGCTGAGCTTTCAGTGCCTGCTGACGCTACTTTTTACCTCAGCTTAATTTACATGATGAAAATCTACACCTCGACTGTCTTAAATTTGAAAGTGAATAACAAAATTGAACTAGAGCAGTTTCTGTTACTTGGTGTACCATAACATGCACATCTACAGGGAAAAATAAACCCTCTATCAACAAGTAAAAAAGTAAACAAACCACACACTTAAAAGTTTGTGCCATTTCAAAATTCATTTTAGGCTTCAACTACTACAGCTATTGTTTTGGGATGTTTGCAAACATCACTAGTCTGTTTACCTCAGGTCAGCTTTTTATTTCCTTTCCCAAAAAGCCTAAAACCATTTTGAAAAACAAAGCTCAACTGCTGGAGCAGTTTCACACAGGAAGGGTCTTCCAAAGGTAACTTTTCCAGCAACAGGATCTTGGTAATAGAACAATCAAAATAACTTCAGACAGCATAGAAAACATAAGTTCATTGATAAAAGAAAGCCACATTCTTCAGTTCACCTGTTGTCTTAATTTCCTTTAAGACCACAGTCACATTTCTTGATTTAAAAATAAGCAACCTGCATAAAAAATACTGCCCTTGCCCCAAAAATGGGTGTAAGAAATAGGGAGATCAGGTAGCTATCACGAGAAATCTCTATGCTTAAACTTTTCTGTTACAGACATCCAAAAGTAACAGTCAAAAGTTATTTAGAACAGCCCTAGAGTGTTTTTCTCTTCCTCCTCCCACATTTAAATGAATTGTTAAAGACATTTTTTTTCTCCTGATAATAACATGGGGTCTGCACTCTCTGTGGTATTAAACTTTAGAACAGGAAGCTAAAATTAGGTTTGTAATGAGATCCCAGTACCCTTTTTTCTGACTGTTCCCTGAAGTCTTCTACACTGATAGCAGGAGCAAGAACAAACAGTTCTCCCTGGAACAGATTTTAAAATTAATCACTTCACACCATTAAACGCAACCTGAGAAAAATGCTCTAGTCCTTTCCTCACCTCAGTCTTATGAATTCAGATCTATTATTCTCCATAATAGCCTGTGGTTTCAGCTCACCAGGGGCTCTAAATATTGAGCCTGTAGTAAAAGCTAGTTATCTGTTCAAGGGAATCTCACGGCAACCAAACTGGATACCTCAAGTTAATACTTGCGTAGGAGTGAGGTAAATTGACATGTGTATCACACCGCTCTTCACAAAAATACGCTGCATAGATGCTAAAGCTTTCAATACGGCACAACCAGCTCCACAGCTAGGTGTTAACAAACAAACTCAGTTACATTAAAAGCTGTTTCGTTCTGAACCGGAGGCATGACAGGAGTGGCATGCTGAGCTTTCATTCAATCAATCTCAAGCAAACATCTTAAAGGTAAGTTAAAAGGAAAAACATTTGCAACCTTGTTCCCTCCCCACTTCATGAGGAAACACTTCCGCTTTGTGCGGGAAATTATGTAAGCCCCTCCACGGCTTTCTGTGAAATAATAGATCTAAATAAGCAGCGCTCATTTGTGATAATGCTGCGCCATCTAACAAGATGCAGAAATGCATTTTTGAAGTGCAAATAAAACTAATTTCTCTCAAGTTTTTGCATAATTTCAGCCATTAGCATTTCAAAAAATCCCTCTACCATGCTGCCTAATTAAATGAATATTAAACCTTTCCTCATTCCACTGAGGGAATAGAAAAAGACAAAGGAACAGCTGCATCTCTGCTGAGCTTCTTTTCTGTAAACTAAATCCAACAACACATGAATAATTCAAGTATTTGATATATTTTCTACAATGACATCAGCTCTGTTCTTAAAAAGACATTTATGGTCTCCACAATCGCTTCACCTATCAATACACCTGCCTTTACAAAGAGACATTTTTCCGAGCATCTTTTTCTCTTGAGGCACATAAAGCCTAAGAGCATCAGCCACAGCTAGAATCATAAAAATGAATATTGGGATATTCCATTTCCTAATAAAAGTCTAGAAAGTCCAGAAAGATAAGCATTACAGTTGGACCGCCGCCTTAATCTTTAAAATAAAATAACCTGTTTCTTATACTGGTTTGCTTTCCTTTGTTGGTTGCAGTTACTTTTCTTAGATGAATAAAGAAAAAAGAATAAAAAGGAAGAGGGATAAGCATCTCTGAGAAAGACAGGGAGAATTGGGCAGGTTAACTTGTTTTGGAGCAAGCCCAAATGACATTTTGTTCTAGGGACAGATTGAGAACTTCAGGCTAACCCTTAGCTTTGTCTCATTCACTTGTTTTTCTTCACACATGAAATTCTTACAGATTTTCAAAAACAGAATATGTGAGCGATAACTAAAATTGAGAGAGATTCTACCCAAGTTCTATACAGCTGTCGTAGAACAGCTTCTCCAGTTCAAAATAACTTCTAGACAAAATGTTCGGAACACGAAACACAGCCACTTCTCTCGTAACACACATTCCTTCCCTTTTTCTTACTGCCTCAGTGCCTTATCTTTATATATATATGATCACTCCTTTTTTGTGTCCTAAAAGGAAAAAAAGAATAATATATAAGGATACATGATGTGCATAAATAGCATATTAGCAGAAGAATTTAATCACAAAGAGATTCACCTCACCTGACACTAAGTCAGACACCAAATCTCAGCTAGTCATCGTGTCCTATAAAGACCTTCTCAGAAACTATGCTTGGTGAGAGCTGTCACACAACAAAGTTCTATGAAAATCAAATTCAGCGTGGAAAAGATAATTCATCCCACTTATTAGACAGCTAAGGACACAATGAATCATACACTGGAGATAATTCTACCCCTAGCGAGTACAGAAGAAGATTTAGATACTTAGCCCTACATATCAGATCCCATCCTGCTCAGAACACAATCACAGTTCTATAGTAGTTTTGTCAATGCACTACAGCCTGCTGGGAGAGGGTTTGATCATTTTACCATGGCAAGCAGAGGGGAGAGGAAAAAAAACCCAAAACCCACCAAGCAAATTTGTTTGGATTATGGAAAGCATGATTATACATGGGTGCTCCTTCTTACCCTTCCTTATCCCACTAATTCCTCCTCTGTCCATTCTCACCTTGGGTGGCTGGGCACATACACACATCAGTACAGCTGAGCCAATAAACATAATCATGGATTTCTAGGACAGGCTCTTTTGGAAATAATTTTATAATTATAAAAGAATTTCTTTTTCTAATTTTAAAAGAATTAATCTTGCATACTTTCTCTGGAAAAACCCAGATGACATCCTACAGCCAGATTCAGCTCTAGATAAGAAAAGTAAGGGTAGCTGAACATTTACCTCACACAACAGTTGTGCCCTCAATCTTAATTATCGTTGCTTCCTAATAGGCAGAGTTATCTGGCTTAAATGATATTAATTCAGTGAGAGAAAAAAAAGAATACTGCTTAAACAAAAAACACAAACGTATTTTTAAGAAATTAGGAGTTACATATGGTTTTGATTTCTCTAAACTAAACTTTGATCAAACAAGAGTAAAAGTTGGTGGCTGCTAAATCTGAACGTAATAAGCAAAATTCCCATAGGAAAAGTATTGATTTTGTTCTTTACCCTCTTCCACAGACTGTTAGGATAATCCTGAAAAACACTTTTCTGGAAAGCATTTCTAAAGGATGGACAGAAACATGTTCAAAGTTTGCAAAGTTGCCCGACAGTAAGCAAAGACATACATATTATTCCAGTACCTCCAGATGAGGAAAACAAGAGTAATTGCTAGTGCTTTTTACCGTATTGCCACAAAACTTACCCAAGGAAGCCCATGAAGGTGCCTGCCAAATGTCATTGAGTTGCCAGTACATAGCTCCCATTGTGTGTCCTTCTCCGTTGATTATTTCACTTTGACTAAAACGATAGAATTCGGTTTCCGTCTTTACACACTGAGCCTGCATTACCTTAGTCAACAAACACATATAAAATATTATTTTTGGTGTGTTGTATTTTGTATTTTACTTTACTTTTCAAAGCATGTGCGTGTTCTTACTTCTTTCCTTCCCCATCTCGTCTTTAAAAAAAAACGACTTTCCAGAGTTTTCCATTAGCCAAGTACTCAGTAGAAGCCAAACAGCCTGTCATGTTTTTCACAAAGTATATTACTAAGCTGTAAAGATATTAAAAGAAACTGAAAACAAGGTAAAAGGTTATTCTTGAGGACAGCTCAAAAGGTAAGGATAATACTTGTAGTTAACCACTAGAGCCAAGTTAACTCTCCTTATAATTTTTGCAACCCTTATTTTGGTATTCTTAAATTGTTTAATCTGTTAACAATGCCCTGACAGACTTAACCCTGCAGAACCTCTCCAAGCTTTTTGAGTCAGGATCTCACTGCAAAAGGTTCTACCCATTTCCAATTTCCAGCATCATCTATCCTTGTTCTCTTGACATGAATGCCCAAAGTTCTCCAGCTGTTTTGTTTTATATAAAGCGTGTTGACAGCAGCTCTTAAACATTAAAAATTTCGTGAATGTCTAATTAAACCCGTCAAGAATTCTTGGAACACAAAAAAGTAACAGCACTTTAAGCCTGCCTAATAACATCAAAAAGTTACTTAATATCATTTGAAAGTCACATAGAAACAATGAAGAAACAAGCATGAGGTAAACTACTACAGATGAAGAACAAAATATAAGATACTGATTTTTTAAAAAACAATAAAAACCAAAAACTAAATAGATTCTCTAAAATACCATTATCCAAGTCCCTAACAAAATAAAAGCTACTAATAACCTCATTCACGGAGAGCTGAATTCTCTAGGAACAACCTCGTTTCAAAAGCTCATGTATTCCTTGTGGCAAAAATCAAAGCAGTAAACCTACAGGGGCCACACGAAGAGCAAAACACATCCACTCTGGAACACGGAGTAACAGCGTAGCACTAGGGCAATCAGGCACCAGGCAAGGTCAGCACATCCCTACATCCCCAGCCAGCTTCATGAGTGAGTCCAGCTGGAGACAGGGATCGAAGTAGCACATGCAGCCAGACTTTCTCTCCCAATTAAGCCAGTTTCTGGGAAAGCCCCAAGAAGTATTCCAGCCCTTACATGACAAAAATTGGAGTCACATTCCAACAAACAAGAGACAAGCTAGTTCCAAGTTAAACTGGGGTCACCAGTGCTTCAATGCATTAACTTTCTGTACAACTGAACATTTCTTAATAGAACTCAATAGGCTCACCTTTAACTGCTGACAGTGCCTAATGGGACAAGCATTGACAGCTACTTATATTGAAGCCATCACCATTACCTGAGTGAGGTAAATCGTATCTTTGAACTTCTTTATGGGATCTGCGCTCTGAGGAAGCCTGAAATGATACCCAATCTGCTGAAGCATCTGCTCATTGCCGTATTCATGGTGTTGTCGATGGAGAGAAAAATTGCTTGTGTAGGACCAGTCCTCAGCAGAGGAAACCTTTTAAAAACCACAGAAGTAAGATCAGAATGAAAAGACAAAATGTGCATTTAATGACTGACAGCATATTCAGGAAACGACATCCATTACAGCCTGCTAACACGATTCAAAACCTTTTAAATTATTAGTATATTTCTATACTGCATGAAGCACTCACGCAAGGATTTTGAATAACTAACGCCCTTTGAATATACTCCTTATACAAATAAATGAAAACAGGCATCGATGTTGAATCCAGAAGAGCAACTTCTGGCTCATTTGGCATTTAACATATTTCTCCTAAGGTTCAGTTTGGTCAAGTGAGCTCAGAAGTTTGTCTGTGTTCATAGTAAGTAAGAAACACCCTAGATCAAAATGAAAGACTGTAATGTGATCAAACATTCAGGCATAAGTTACAGGTAGGACTATAAACTCTAATCATAGAATCACAGAATAGTTTGGGTTGGAAAGGACCTTAAAGATCATCCAGTTCCAAACCCCCTGCAAAGGGCATGGACACCTCCCACCAGACCAGGCTGCCCAAGGCCCCATCCAACTTGGCTTTGAACGCCTCCAGGAATGGGGCAGCCACAGCTTCCCTGGGCAACCTGTGCCACTGCCTCACCACTCTCATCATGAAGAAATTCCTCCTTATGTCTAGTCTAAATCTGTCCCTCTCCAGTGTTTATCCATTCCCCCCTCATCCTATCACTACAAGCCTTTGCAAACAGTCCCTCTCCAGCTTTCCTGTAGCCCCTTCAGGTACTGGAACGTCACCATAATGTCTCCTCAGAGCCTTCTTTTCTCTAAGCTGAACAACCCTAATTCTATATATAATGTGTGTATTTTCAAAGCCTGTCTCCGAAAACAAATCATCATGAAACTTTCCTTTTTTTCCCCAGCTAAGGACAACGATGCAGCATAGCTCATACAGTCATTATTGTCAAGCTTCCATTGTATTCGCAATCTCTATTAAAATTAGTTCCTTTTTAGGCTGGGTTGAATAATTTTCATTGTCATTAATCATAGAATCATAGAATAACCAGGTTGGAAGAGACCCACCGGATCATTGAGTCCAACCATTCCATGGATTAATGTACTGAATGTCTCTGATAATATACTTTGCCCAGAAAATTGAAAAGAACATTCTGAACTTCTTAGTTGTATACATGAGCATCAACATGATATTCACCTCTCTGAACAAATGGACAAACAGCATGATATGTTTCTGCTCCAACTGGATATATCAGATAGAATACACAATATCTAAATTTAACAAGAGACAATTCCAAATCCTCTTACATGCAATACCTAAATAAACAAATTATTTAAGTAAAAACTGGCAAAATATATAAAAATCAAACACATTTTAGAATCAGCATTTGTCATGTTTCTTCTGTTTCTAAATGAACACATGTCCTTAGATATGGCAACAGTAAACTGATGTTAGGCAATCATTGCCAAACTACGTATTACACAGAATTAATATTAAAATTAAGTCTCACAACAGTCTCTCATCTAAACTTGGTTCTTCATGCAACATCAGGATAAATACACTGAATCCTGAGGAGGAAAACTATCCACCCATGCACACACCCCTATTCCACCTGTGCCATACCACACCTAACAATTTATTACCCTAACTACAGTTTGGATGGCTCACTGCCCTCACTAAATGAAAGCAGAGGGGACAATAACATGTGGAAGCCCACCATTACCTTTTTGATTGTACTGAAGGAAGGCCAGGATTGAAATCCATATTCTGAAGCAAAACGAGCTTTAGGATATACTGTCCAGTTCCAGCAGTCACTACTGTAGTCATAAAAGTGAGTATCACCATAATGGGTATCATAAGGATTCTGGGAGAGCCAACCTTCTTTAACTGACTCCAAGCCATTGGTGGGACTGGATGCAATAAAAGGACGACTCTTATCTTCCTGGGATTAAGAAAAAAAGCCACAAAGCAAAACCATAACAACTTTACAATGTGACTGGGCTTTATCATCTGCGCTCATAGACCACATTTTGAAGAGAAGGAGGGGTAGAGAAGACACCTTTTCCAAATTTCTGAGTCACCACCCTAGGAAACACTCCTCTCTGTGACCCAACATTCATCATCTCTACTTGCTAATTAGCTTCTTACTCATGTTCTTGGAGGACAGTGGGCATGATATTGCTTGCTCTGCTGTTCTGAGAGATTCTTTCCGCATATCAAGAGATTTTCTATCTTTAAACACTTCTAAATTCTTAATGCGCTTAATTCTATTTAAAGTGTGCCTCGTGAAAAATAAACTCAAGGAACATTAATATTTGAGTACCAAGACTTCTTTATGGAAAGTCATTACAGTGTTTTTTACAGGGACAATGACATGATTTTCCCATCTTATTAAGCAGTCACCTAAACATAGCCCTAACAAAGCCAAGGTGGTCTGCTACTAACACTTGCTTGGTAGCATTGCAGGATATTGTCATTTTGGCTGGCTCTGCACGTTAAGATAGACGAGATTATAAGAAGGATTGCATTTCAAATTGTTTGGAGCTGCCTTTATTTACAGCCTCGGTAGATTTAGCATACTAAATCTTTTAGCAGTACCCTATAAAGTACTGGAGGAATCCTTTTGCAGGTATAATTGATCTAGCACTGTATCGTAGAGGCAGACACTCAAGTTAGTTACCAGCCACAAGTAACAGCAATTGGCTCCAATACAGCAAAGCACTTAGAAATGTGCTTCATTTTAAGAAAGAGCCCCATGCTCTGCTCTCTCTTTATTTTTTTTAACATAAGCAATAATTAACTCACTGAAACAGTTTACTACAGGATATCCTAAATTCTCTGAAGTCCTTTCATCAAACTTAGAAGTCTTTTTAAACTAGATAGTCCAGTACTGCTAGCAGTTACAGGTTTTCTCAGCTGGCTTACATTACATGACCTGAAATTACTTTGCAAAAAGATTTAAAAAAAAAAAAAAAAAGGAAGAAAGAAATCCGAAGTTGCTCAAATTACAAACACTAAAACTTTTAGCTAAGCCATATACCTCTACACTTTCTTGAGATCACTTACAGTGAGAACTATTTCTTGTATGTTCTTCACGTAAAGCATCACGTAGTCTTTGATATAGATTCCTCTGTCAGCAAGAGGTATGGAGAACCAATTGTTTGCAATTGCTGCTTCATTTTCATTGTTACCACTCCACAGAATAATTGATGGATGGGACTTTAAACGCCTTACCTGAAACACAACTTAGTTCCAGAAGTCAAGCAAATTAAAAAACAATTTCTGTTAAAAAATATTTTTTTTTAAAAATCACTTCATTACTACTTGAATTACAAGTCAACATGCACATAACATAAGCTGAGCCTACAATTTCTGGTTTTACATACACTGTTACCTCAGGTCTCCACCAGGCTCAAACTTTTCTAATTCACAATTGCAGAAGGGTAAACTTTTAATATACTGAATGCTCTTAAAGAAGAGAACATATTGGACATGAGGAAGCCCCGTACCTCTCCTTGACTGACTACTCCTACAAGTGAGTTAGAGAGGATTTAGCAAGGTTACATTTTGTGTCTGTTACATAAAGATATACTAAAAACGCTTCCAAATAAGCATTTCTGAAAAGCTAACTTATACAGTCAGTCAGCCAAACCTAGGTATTGGGAAAAAGCGCTTCAACACACAGACAAAATACCTGATGAGAAACTTCTGCTCTTACGGATTCTAAATAGTTCTTGTCAGTTGGGTATAGCGCACATGCAAACATAAAATCCTGCCAAATCTACAAGGAAAAGGGAAGAAAATACAAAAAGAAATCTGTTAGCAAATAGTTTCATACTTGAAAAATACAAGATTGTTGGGATACACAATCCTTTGTTCAGACAAGCTATCTTAAAAGAAGTAAGCTATAAAGCATTCTATTTGTTGTTCTTGGAATGTACCACTGGAACAATCACATCCTCCATCGAGTTCAGTATGTGCATATTCCACTGCAGTTTTCTTCAATATCAGTTACAAAATATTTACTCCGAAGAATCAGAACCTGATAGCCTTCATTGATCAGTGGAATATTGCTCAGTAGATGGAACTGAACACATTTCAATGAAATAATTAGAACCCCATGCACTGCTCAAATGCAAACACAAGGCAATCTCCAGCTGAACAGAACAGTTTTATATTTACTACTTTGCAGGTGTAACCCCAGATACCCTGTATTTATTAAAAAGAGACAGTAATTCTTTTGAAGTGGTATTGAGCACGCTTAACAGGTGTTCAAGTGTTCTTTGTAACAGAACACTTCCATACTACATGTACAAACTGATCCTAAAAATGAGCAAATCCTACTCAGTAAGAGGGCCAAAAACAAAGAAGATCCTCTAACACCACAGCGATATCACTCTTCAAAGAAAGATCGAGTAGGTACAACTAGAGAACAGCAAGCCTTTCAATTCAACAACGAACTCCATTTGTATCTTCAAGAAAAATAATAAAAACGGGGAAAGGAAGAAGCCCAATGAGATGGACAAGATTTCTAGTTTTACCTGCTCTGTTTCTTAAGTTGTTGTAACTTAAAGAACATTGATAGTCTGTCTCAAATATTAGCAGTAAGATCTCTTGAAGTTGCACATTAACCCAAAGGATTTGGTAGAAGATGACACCATGCTACATAAACAATAGAGAGTGGCAGACCAGCTCCTCATACAATTGCATTTTTCTTGCAGTGAGAACATGCTTTTCCTTGACTCTCTTCAGCATACATTCCCCAAGAAAACTGAAGATAGGGAACAGGACAGTGGAAGCATTGGATCCGGTAATAATTGTTACACTCCTAGCACTGTACAACAAAAGCAAAGTTATTGCTGAAGAATCACTTAGAATCCTTCAATGACTGCATAGAATCAAAACTCCATCGAAAGAAACTTTCTCTCGCTATTTCCCTCAGTGAGCCATCACTGTTTTTCCTTAAGCGCAGTTTGCCTCTAATGTATTTTTAAGCCTTTGCAAGACCGTCAGAAGAAATAAAACCAAAAGCCTCTAGCATCACCCCCTCCAGAATACAGGTCTGATTTTCTGCATCTAGTTGCTATTTTGGCTGCTAAGTAAGGTCTATATCTTGCATTGAGCACTGTACAGGCACAGATCTAAGTGGCCTACTTTGGTGCCTTGTGTCAAAAATGAAAGAACTGTAAGTACTCAGAAGCCCTGAAAATCAGGGCACTCCTTCAGGTGCTAAAATAGATGTAACTTTTTTTTGTTCAAACACATAGAGAGCAGAAGGCAGCAAGGTACCAATTCTGTTTCCACATTTTTTATGCTGTAGAGTAAATCTAAGAATACTTCTTGGGACTTTAATACCAGCTGCAATTTCGCCTTCACTCATCCAGTCACTCTATCATCAAAACTTACTAATATGGGCCGCCAAGCTCATATAATCAAAGGTGCTCATTTCAGATTATCAGTGTTGACAGCAGGTGTTCCCCTTACAGCTACACTTATTCTCAATTATATCTTCTTCAAATTGGCCCTCTGGATAAGGCCTTCCACACTTGGCTTCAGGCCAAGTAAAATATTTTTGTTTAAAAAGTTTGAACCTGAGGAACCCCAAACCTTTTGAGATATTGCTATAACAAAGAAGCAAATACTTTTAAAAGAACAAAAAAAAAAAAAAAAGAAGAATCTATTTCCATACCAGAGAAGAGCGCAACTACCTTCTTCGGTGTTTTGATAACTCAGAGCTGAAAGCACAGACCTCAAACACAGCAGGACTTAAATCCTCATTGAGGTCTTTGCTTTCAATCTGGGGCATATACGTAATCACCCAGATTCTTCAGCAGGGCTATTCCCACATAAGTAAGCCCTAAACACAGCTACAGGTCCCCACAGTCTGTCTGCAACAGAAAAAAATACTATTTGGTCATGCAAATAACCCCCCCTCCCATGCACTAAACGTTTCACAGCTGTATGATTGAGTGTTGCAAGATGCCTACAGTCCACTGAAGTTCTTCTATTGTGCTCATCAGTACAGTATAAACATCATCTTCCGGCATTAAGTGACATCACTACTAACAGTCCCTCAGCTGTTCATGACTTCTCTCATACTTTCCCAAGAGAGTAGGAAATGTAGAACTGGGAGAAAGGGATAACATATAAAGATGAGAGCTCTGTCTGAAAAGAGAGAGAAGACAGGAAGTTAAAGCCACAGTCCTGTTGTTCTGATCTGGGAAAATGTAAGTGAGAGGAAGGGAAAGAGACAGTGGGGACAAAAGAAAGGGAGGATGAAGGAAAGATTCTGGACAGATGAGGGAGGCAAGAATGAGTCAGGAACACAGTTGTAGCCTTAGATACAGGAGAAGATACAACTTGAATTCTAATATAAATTTTCCAAAATATTATTTCCAGTTCCAGACAGCCTCAGTAGTCGAGAACCATTCAACAAAAAGAAGAAAAAAATAATAAAAAACAGGTTGATATGACTTCTCAGGTGGTACTTCACCACGTCCTTTGGAAAGATGGTTAGAACTTATGTATTAATTCTCTTATTTTGTTCATTTAGAGTGGACTTCTATTTACAAGTTCTTCTGAGTTTTTAAATAAGTGTTCTGTGTTTATTGTTTTTACCATTATTCCTAGTTCATCACAAATATCATAAAATTCATCTTGTTCATATATTCCTCCTCCCCAAACTCGAAGTGCATTCATGTTAGCATCTGCTGCAGACTTCAAGAGTAGCCATAACCTGTCAAACACAAAATGAAGATTAATACAAGTTTTTTTAAACCGTATCAAGGCTATACACCACACCACCACCCCAAGAAAAAAAACCCCAAAAGTTCATCATTAGCAGGTGATCTTAGACTTACAATTTTAATAGAAACCAGGCTATTTTGATACCTTCTAACCCTGCATGTCTGGACAGAGCTCTCAAAAAGCTGTTTATTGTACAGAAGAAGTTACTTGGTCCTGTTAACACTCAGGAAATAGTGACACATGCAAATAAGTGCTTTTACAGAAGTATCGGCAGAATCAGATTTAGAAATACTATGCTTTATTAATCACCAGGTTTATTAATACCGGTTTGGAAGGGACAACAAGAATCATCTGGTCCAACTCTTCCTGGCAGAAGCCCAGTCTAGACAAGATGATCCAGCACTCTATCCAGCTAAATCTTAAATTAATCACGCTGGCAGCCTCTAAATTGCATGTGAACACACAGTGCAGCATGCGCTGTTGTCCCAGTTCCTCGACTACCCAAAGCAAAGCATAGTCAAAGTACAGCACAGCCCCCATTCCACCTGCACCTCTGAGGTGCCGTGTCACTGAAACCAAAAAGCCTGGACCAGAGGAGTAAAAAGGGAGAGAGGCTACTATGCATTTATGTCTCCCTGCATGAGACGGGTTAGAACGTGGCTGAAGTGCATCTCCTTCTGAGTACCAATACACGTGTCCCAGACAATAGGATCAGATAACCTGAGGATCATCCCTAAAAATACCTAAAAGGCCAGTAACCTACAGACAGCAAACTACCACCTCTTCCCATCAGGTATTGCACTTACATACCCTGAACATCACTCAAATCTATTAATATTAATTAAGCCTTAATTCCGAGGCCCACAAGCCACAACAATTAGCATCCCATCTTGAAAAGTTCTACCTCCAAATGCCATCCTTTGATAGAGGGTGGGTATAGAATCAGAAGGAAGTATCTAATCCTTTCTCCTTAGAGAACATCAAATGTGGCTTACATGTCATAGGTCACTCTGTCCTGGAAAGAATCTGCTGGAATCCAGTTTGAGCCTTTGATGAAAATGGGTCGGCCATTGATTCTAAAGTAGAAACTCAGACCTGGTGAGCCAGGAATAGGCTCCTGAACAAGTTCTACTGTCCGAAAATAGGCCTGTGAAAACAGAAAACTTAGGTTTAAAGCAGACAACAATTAATTAAAACAAATCAAGGAAACCATTACAAAAGGGATTCAACTGAACGCTAACAGCTTTGAATTTGTCAAGGAGTAAAAAGACACGGTCTCATCTCTAAATTCCTGCTTGATTGAAGTACACTGTACCAGGGCTAAAAGAATCCTTCTGATAAAGAGAAGAAGATTATATGCGTGCAGGCACAAATGCCAGTTTGGAACTGAAAGACCCTGTGGCTATCACAGCTGTGTTTGAATAGCATGATCAACAATAAGGTTTCTGAGAGACCAGGTCAGCTAAATAACCACTAACTCTTTGTAAGTTACTAAAGGTCATTCAAGATCAAAGCACATCGCAAGCAGAAGCCAAATTTTTACAGCTGCTCTTTTAGCCTAATATCTGGTACTGCGTACTGCAGATGCTGGAAAAAAAAAACAAAAGAAAAACATTCCTGCTTTCTGCTGTAGGTGGAAGAAGAGTTAAGAAATCTTTCTAGACATTTTGGCAGACTTCTCAGTCAAAGCAACAAAGTTGCTATGAGAGGTATCCTGATTGTGGTGACATAAATGCAGTCAATTCCACTGTCATGACAGAAGTTAGCTGACTGCAATAATACTTTGCACTGACCCCTTATTTGTAGGGGTGTCTTCCCCACATGCCATGGGGCAGATGTGGAGCAGCTGCCATGTTAGGCTCTTGTGCAGCTGCAACGTGTTACAGAAAACATCTCTTTCAGGGAGGCTTTACACTTCTTTTTCTCCTTCATCCTTGTTTCAGTTCAACTTATCTAGACCAGAAAGAAAACTGTGGCTGACTGTCATAGGTAGATAACCAGGAAATTAAAGTGAAGGAAAGCAAATAGCAAATTTCAGCCAACTCACACCAAGAAACAAGTTTCGGGCAGGAGGGCAGGAAGCTCCTGTTTCTCTAGACTACCCCAAGATAGCAATCACTCCTCCCTCAAATGACTATTTGCTCTACCTTTTCAAAAGGTCAGCTTATAGAGTACAGCTTGTTCTCTCTCTGCCACAAGCAACAGTTGACACAAGTATCTGTCAGTACATCAGGCTAAAATTAACCTAGTGAGGAGCAAGTGGTATACCTGTCTTTAAGATAAAATGCAATTCTTTATTTCAAAGACCAGACAAGGATGAAGTTCAAATGGGAAATGACTAATCCCACTGTGGGACTGTTTTTTAAACTTTCAAGCTTATCAAAAATCATACAGATACACAGAAAATTTATAGTGGTAGAGGAAACAAAGAAAAAGAATCACTGCTCTTTTTGCTTCCTCTTCGGTGCTTCCTAGTCAACTGGACAATTTTTAGACACCTAGACAGAGACAATTCACATGGCAAACTAGATGCGCAAGTGGAGACTACAGATCACTGCCCTCAAACTAAACCCCTCTGCATTACGGCAATGACCAAAACATAGAAACTGAATCAATAAAGAAGTGGCACTTTTCCCAACTCCTGCAGCATTTTACAGTGTTGCCCCAGGGGCAACAGATTAGTTGCAAGTGGGGCTCGCTCAGCATCCATACCACTAAAATTCCTGGCTAGAGAAACTACAAAGGTCAGACCGCTGAAAGGATGTTTCAGACGCCCTGTCTAAAATTTCTGTGCACATACATCTGCTGAGGACAGCGCACTCTGACTTTTTTCTACATGATCCCATTGCTCCCTGGGTCGGTTGAATATAAACTAGCACGACAAACTCCACTTCAGAACAAGTCTTACAGTCATCCCTAGAATTTTGCAGATTTATTTAACATGAGAAATTGAAATAAAGACATAACCAATATTGCATACAGCTTTCACGGTTATCCTAACTACTGAAGGCTACAAAAGAAACACTACTTTTGAGTACCAAAACTACTTTTGAGTACCAAAACTTTTGAGTACCAAAACAATTCTGCCATAATACTAACTACTTGGAGAAAAACTCCTCAGTCTCCAGTGCAGCTCTGTTTTTTCTTCAGCAAAAAAAACCAGAATGGGATTTACAATTGGGGCTCCCAAAGTATTTGGGAGGTCCTCTTGATGGATGGCATCAGACAGGTTAGGACTGTCTCAGAGTGCATTTGTAATGGAGTATTTATATTAGTAACAGAAGTAACGTGATATTACTTTATTCACGCTCAAGTGGAGCTCATGCAACTGGTTCCACTGAAACATCCAGCCAGGACCATGCATACAGCACGAGCGAGAGGAAAAGCTCCTCATCCCCATCTCACATTCCCAGACCTCCAGGTCCAGTGCCTCTGTATTCCCATTCCACTGGTCCCCAGGGGCTCACCTGGTAACACAGCACTTCTTGCTGTTCCTACAGCAGCTTCCTTCTGCCTTGTGGGGTGAAAGAAGGGCAAAGGGAGACAGTTAACATCTGGCATGCTTGGTTATCTGCCTTTTTGGCTACTGAGACCTCAGTCACCTTGAAATCTGTCCGATAGACCTCGCTGCCTGAGGACTGAACCTTTCTCACAGCCTTGGAGTGCGTAGACAAGGCTCCATAGCCACCACAGACTAATCAGCTGGTTCCATGCACAATTAAGAAACCAATACTATCTTTTTGAGCCACACGCAAAGCCTTTGTGCCCAGTTCAATGATCTGTAGATCACATTTGGCATTTCCAGATTTAGCAGTAAGAAAAGTAATTAGGGATGAAGATGCCCAGAGCTGAAATAAGATCACAGAACGCCCCAGCAATCTAACAAATTAGCATGCAGCATAAAAATGATGTGAAAACTACGAACCCAAAAGGAAAGACTTCTGGAAGTCATGCTAAAAGGCCTATGGGGAAAAGAGAGCGTAGAGGGAAGGAGGAAAAGCCAGCTAGAGGTTAAGATCTTCCAAGTACTAAACTTTCCTCATGAAATAAAGAACTCCAATTACAGTGTTGGAAAAATAAGCGTACACGAAGATGGGAAAACAGAACTGAAAAGCAAACATGTCTCATGAGGCAATGAAAGAGGTAATACATTCCTTGAGGTAGGCATGGCAAGAAGAAAAGCAACTTATCAATAGCAAACAGGACTGAACAGACCCTCCCTCATCAAAAAACATTTCACTCTGAGATAATTTCTGGCTATGACTTAATTTCACATTCACCTCAGAAACAAACTCTAAACTAAAGCATTCAAACAGAAAACCAAACCAAAACCAACTCTGTCCTGGATGCTGGCTTTATTTTGTTTTGGGTTTCTTTGCTACTCTCAACAGGAACGAGAAGGTACTTCCCTCAGTCAAAAAGGTTCCCAGCACAGCTGACTAGAGACCTGTAGAGCTCCCACAAATACATACTGGGAGGCTACCCAGAAATTTTACCAAAGGTTTAGTTAATGTTTTGGACACTATTCTGACATATTAGAAACCAGAGAGTAGTTCAGGCTAAGGGTAGCAGAATCTGATGTAAGACCAGGCTGTGTTTTTTCACATATACAGTTCTTCCCCTTTAGTCCCATCCAAACTTATGTAGATCTGCATACAGAGACAAACCACTTGAGAAATGTCTCAATCTTTGTGGCTTTTTCTTTTTCTCTTTAAAAATAAGGGGGCAGGAAACACATTCCACCTGAACACAGTACTAGGAGGACAACAGAACAGCAACTTGTATTAACATTTAACCCTGATAACATCTGAACTACTCCAAGTTTTTATTAAGGCATTTGAACGTTGCTATTCAGTCCTGCTAACATGAGAGCAAATTGTGCGGCCACATGAAAAAAAACTGCACATGGAGCCTTTTTCCACTCATACAACTCAGGGCAGGGGGTAGAGGTTGCCAGTGGGGTGGTGTTAGTGTCAGAAACCAAGACAGCTTCACAGAACACATGAAGAAAAACTAGACTTCATACTATGAATATGTAAAGGCTTCGTATGTTGGTTAATTTATAACGCTATGCAGTACATCCGCTTTCCCTGCCCCCCTACATTTCCTCTTAGGGAGGAAAAAAAGAGGTGGCTTCTAGGTATCTTTTGTTGACCATAAGGTCCCTATGATTCAATCCAACCCCTATGATCCAATCCAACCAGGCTCTAATAAGTATCCTGATACAATTACCCAAGCAGAATCAATTTTTTTTCTGTCATTGTGCAATTTTCACATAGTTTTCCTATAAACATTTTTTTTCCAAATATAACACGGTCCGTTTCTTTGGTGTGGCTTTTTAATTTAAATAATTTAAAAATAAAATCATTAATATTAGCAAAGAATAATTATTATTTTGACTTCATAATCAAACTAAGGACTAGCCCTTAGAATAGGACACTAGAAGCTACTGCTTTTCACAGGATTTTTCACATAAAAAAACGTTACAGCAAATAGCAATTTTAGATACCTGGTGACCAGAGTAATTTTTACTGAAGCAATACACATAAGAACCACTCAATAAATGTCTAAATTGACTTGGTTGTTTCCACATATTGATGGCATAAGGAGCCCAGTCTAATTTACATGTCTGTTTTTTCCATAATCAATTGAAAGTTACCTCTTCTAGACTTTTAAGTGAAAACAAACATAATTATACAGCGTGTTACAGGAACCCTTATGTAGGTATCCCTGGATATTACTTTCATAGTCATATTTAAGATGTTATTTCTTCTTAATCCTGGAGCACATCTATCACATCCTCATAAATAAACGTACATTAGCTTTTCAGGAATGCTTCTACCCCAGAAATTATTTGAAGATTGAATTAACAAGAAAAACGTTAGTAGTAAATCTTCTCACAGCCTATAGAAATCTACAAGGGTTTTTCATCCACAATTTAAAACCATCAGCATGATATATAAAGATTAAAAGTGCTTTCATTAACAAGATAGAACATGTTAAAAGAAATTACCTTTTCCTTTCTGAGGCTTCCAACTAACTATAAGCCATCTCCCAGTCTTAATATAAGTAAGGGTGTCCATACAACCTAAGGCTACCAGAAAACAAGTAAACATATTGGAACATTAAAAAGCCCTCATTTCTCATTAGTATTTTCACACGTATATTACAATCCAGCAAAATATTTAAAAGCTTTAGATACCAAATACGCAAAGCATGTCCTAACAGTAGCAGTACAATATCAGCTGTAATCAAGCTGAAGGGCTCACCTTTGAAAATTTCTTAATCTGGTATCCTGCCTCCATGATGAAAGTTGTTGTCATGTTGTATCCAATTTGCTTTCCATGTCCATTTGGCCACCAAGGCTCTACCGTTGAGCTCTTAAACAAAGAAAAAGAGCAATGTATGCAAAAAGAAGCACAACCTGCACTGAGGGGCTCGAATATCTTTGAGTGAATTACACCAAGTCTAATGAGTTTATGTGCCTCAGCTGAGCCGTGGTAACTCGAATCTCTCCAGCTGCAGCTTTGAGGTGAAAATTACAGAGAGAAGTTTCTTCCACTGAAGCTCTGGCTACCACTTCATCTTGTGTCCACTGCGGGCTGTGAGCACATTCTCATTCTCACATTCACGTACATATACACATACATGTGCTACCTCTCAGCTGAGGTACACTGACAGAATATTCCTCCAAAACTCAAGTATCTGAGTGTCATGAGCAGACATTGTTCACTAGCCTCTGTATTGCACCCCTCCTCTCACTGATCCTTTTACCTATCACATAAAACATTCAATATACAGGGGTGATGCTTTTCAATTGTGACCTTGGTAATATGTGACCATACTGACTGCTTCACTTACATTAAGCTTTTAAGTCAAATTATAAATTTAATTCTCTCTTTTCAGTGTTTTCTGCTTTTTCTCTTCCTGATCACTTCATGAGCACTCCATACTTTTTTACAAACAAAGAACTACCTCTAGGATAACAGAATTATTTCAATTTTTAACTTTTCTAGTCAATGAGTAATATTTACAGCTTCATTCCAGCAGCCTACTTCTGCTCTTCAGTCCTGTTGCCAACGTTTGCCAGTTGAGTGCACAACACAAAAATCATGGAAAGCAAGCGATAACGCATGCAACCAAACAATGGAGGGATCAGCACTGAACAGAGGGTCATGTAAGGAATGCCTCAATCTTTTCAAATAAAATGAGACCGGAGAGCAGCTTAACAATATGTTTTGCTGTAGCCATACTTTGACACAATCATGAATCTATCTACTCAGACTTCAGCTTCTCCGATACAGAATTATCATAACTGTTTGTGCAGGAGTACTATTCTCTGTGTTGCACGGGTACAAATGGAAGCACAGAATCAGCGTGTGCCTCAACAACAAGGGAGTGTTGTTTGCAGCCGCCTGGTGTGGCTGGAGCATTTCATTGGCCACTAGTGATGTCACCTCCACACTCACCACTAGCCGATAAGCAAAATGCTGTCATGTGAGCAACGCAGCACTTTGTGCAGCAGCTGCAGGAAGGCTGCTACACATCTCGGGTGATAGGCACCTCTCAAACACCTACCGACATCACAGCATAATCTGAAATTGGCTCTCAACTACAAAGACGTTTCTGGCGAGGTCTCACTATGTACCACGCACCACGCAAGCCTGTCATACAGAGTAAGGGCTCCGTTAGGTTCATCCTTACATGAGGACACATCGCAGGGCTTCTTGCAAAATCAGCTGATAGGAATTCATGCAGCAAAACCTCTTGTGCACGAAGAATAATAAAACACAGTTGCCTCTGTTTTGAAGGAAGTGCTTCCTCGCAAACTTGCAGTCATACTCCACTAACAGATTTCTTCTCAGGTTGGGGGTGGGGCAATTATTATAAATAAACTAAAATAATTTTTGACATTTCACAGTGCAGTGCCTGCTCAACGTAATCTCTGGAAAGGTTAAGCATAGACTACCAATGGTTTTAAATGAAACTCGGCATTTGTAATTATTCACGCAACTTGCATATCAGATGACATCAGTAGCAAAAATCACATTTGTATGCTTATATGCTTTTGTGTCAAAGTGAAACAAAGCACATAAGTATGCAAGTCAGTGAGTGTGCATACTAGAACATAAATACCATAAATACCCTGCTTGCCTTTAACACATGTTTTTTCTTCACTCAAACAACTGACAAGACAACTGGAGAATACACTCGTGACGCATTCAAGCTGGGCAAACAAATGCAGTTACACAGTAAGTGAAAATCAGTAGAGCCAGTAAAATATATAAAGGTTTGAGGGCAGATCCTCAAACCTTATTAACTGTCAGAATCCCCAAATTCCTGCTCACAGCACATCACTCACTCACAAACCTAACTGTGTCCTGTGGCAGTGAAGCAGACAGCAGTGCAAGTCACACTGTTAGCTCCAGAGGGGGACAGGATCAGCTGTGGCTGCTGCTGCACCTGCCGAGGCTCCCACCCTGCCTGGACCTGCTGTTGTGAGGTTCGCTTCTGCAGTCAGCTCTACCAGGGCTCTGCCCTCTGAGCAAGAAGCCAAGATAAAGTTCATGCTTCTTTTTGCCACACTGGGCTCACTGCCTAATTCAAGACACTTACCTATTTGTCAGCTAAAAGAGACACATAGATTTCCTTCATCTCTCAAATCTATGTATCTCTTCTTAATTACATCTGTGTGATAAAACTCAACAGTTTCTAAAAAAAAAACAACCCACAAACAAAACACATTCTATAGAAGTAAAATAATGTTGGTGAATTAAATCTGCCACTAGACAGTTTCCCAACACCCTTTGAAGGTAAACAGACCAATTATTTCCTCTTTCATCACTGGGGTGTATACCAAATCCATCATTTTTCGATTTAGTTCTGTTTTTATTAGAGCATTCTTTACCTCTTTCAAATTCCTCCTAAGTTTTGCTTATCCAAGGGACTACAAGCCAATGTGAGGAAGTACTATTCCACAAAATTTCCTCCAACTTAACTGCCAGTAGAGTTCTTTATAGGGGCCTTTTGCTATTATTTACCCAAAAGAATATCTGCTGAGAAGTTTGAGGAATGTTTCCTCTCTTTCCTGGGACAGCCACGCATATTGTAGTACACCATAGTAGTTCACTGGTACAGACCAGTGAACAACAGTATCAGAGACAGAGTATCTACAGTCAGGTATGTTTTCTAATCAAGTAGCTCATTTAACAGCGGCAGGTGATGATGTGACCTTTTTGTTTTGCAGTAAAAGAAAGAATTCATCACCTTTTTTGACACTGAGCTACGTAGCCCCACAAACATCAATTTTTAGAGAGGAAAAGAACTGTTCTCATATCGTGTAAGGGGTACAGAACTGTTGTTAAAGTTGGGAAGGAGGATTAAAACTGTCATGGAGTCAGAGAGATGCATTGGAAACCAGGGGAAACACTTTGCAGTTGGCTAGGGTTACACACACCCCTCCTTACCTTGTTGATGTTTACAAGCAGCACAATGCTGCCTTCTCCAGGTTGAAGCTTCACACTGAATGTTTGCTGTGTCTGCAGTTTGGGAATGTCGACAGTCACAAGACCTGCAATTGGCTTGGAGCTGACTACATCAAAAATAGACTCGATTTCAAGACTCCACTGTGAAGCACTCTTTTCTAAGTGAACGGGAAGAAAAAAATGGGAATTTATGAATTGTGTTTATGTACCTATTAGTTGACGTGATCTCTCGTCAAAAAAGCAATTCAAACACCTCAGATTAAATTTAACAATTTTAGGGCTCTGCTTGAACCAGACCTACAAGGTTAACATTCCTGTTTAATGCATTTGATATCTGTGTTTACATTTGCCAATTCAGAAAAGAACAACATTGTATGATTTGTGTTCTATAACTCCTTTCCATTCAAAAGCCATCCAGGGTATTTTCAGAGTTATGTCCAAAAGTCAGAGACCATGACACCAGTCACTTCATTAGGGAGGATTTTTTTTTCCCCACCAACTCCCATAGACATTATATTTGCTTTTAGTCAGCACTCATCTGAACATGGTCCTCTTTGGGAAAGATCGTAATCACAAGGCAGTATAATCACTTTTGTCACTGAAACAAAACCAGTATTAACAGAAAACGAGCTGAATTCATCCCAGAGTCACCAGACAAAACGGATGGAGTTATGCTGACGATGAATTGGGTCCATTGTGTCTAGAATTCATGGGCTCTATCTTCCATGTCCCCTCTGACACCAAAATGTAGTGGAAGAAACAATTTAATGACTTCCCTGAGATCTCTCTATAGCTACCTCAGACGGTTCTCTACAGAACTTACTGAATAAGGCAAGCCAGGGTCAAGAGTTCTCAAGATTAATGTGTAAATTTCCCATTAACTTCAGCAATTAAATCACCTGTCTACAAACATAGCCTGGCTAATCCAATGCTTCAAATATTACCAATGGTCATCTAAGCAAAAGTAAATAAAACAGAAAACAAGGAAAACTAGAACTAAACCACATTTCATCTGCTTAAGTAAGCTACTAATTAGTAAGCTGCTAATCACTTACTTTCTCTTTTCATGTGCATATTTTATCTCTCCTTCTTCCAAGAAACGACTCTCTCCAAAACCAAAGATCTAAATTCAGCCCTGATGTGATTTTCACAGTCTTTTGTAGAATGAAGAGCAAGGAATATGTTCCCAAGATTATATTACACCCAGCATTATGCAGGCAAAACCAATTCAGAAATGTTGAAGGGGTTAAAAAAAACCACCACGTCTGCAAAGGTACAGTCATTACAGTTTGTTTTTCCTCCCCTCCAAGGGCATATGGAAATTCCAACTCACTCTTAACTGCATGAACTGTGGGGTCTAGGCATGGAAATGAACAACAATGAATCTCATACAGACTCAGTGGCCAAAAGGCTACGACACCAAATCTGATCAGCAATATAACTGCATAGGCAGCTTTAATTCAAGTTTTTACTTACTCTTTATTTTTCAATGTTATTATGTTTTAATACGAATAAGCCCTGGTTCCAAACCACTCTCTGCTAAATAAGAGGTTTGTTCCCTCCGCTCATGCAGAGAACAAAACTTTACCTACCAGAAGGTGGAGATGTGGGAATGTGGGAGGGACCAGAAAAGACTTTTGCTGTCACTAAATTTTAGAGAGCACACAGAGTCTGTGCTGGGGCTTTCCATGGAAATTCCAGTCACGTTAATTCTAGCTAAGACCTGCAGCTATTTCAGGAAGCTTTAAAAGCAGCCAGAGAGTGACGTCTTCGTCTTTTATTCATACACAACAAGTCTATTCCCAAGGGCTGAAATTCAACCCAGTGTAGAGGACTCACGTGCTAGCCTTTACTCCACTGAAGACTGGGCTCAACAGGCAGTGAAAGAAAGCATGCGGGTGGTCTGCAATGGGGCATATTACCATTCACAGAAAGTTTCAACTACTTTTGCTCAGCTGCAATCATCTTCGGGACAAAGGAGAGGAAAATCAAAGACCTTGTCAAGGAAGAAACCGGTTAGGTAAGTTAGGTAGCAGGAATGTAGGAGGCTATCCTCTCAAATTGCAAATTATCTTTGCATAGCACAACTGCTACTCTCTCTCAGACTTCATGTTGTGTCCTGAAAACTCAGAGCTCTTGAAGCTCTGCTCACTATGCATTTGTTTTCCCAACACAGAACTAAATTCCCATAGCAGCTTTGCCTTTGTTTTAAATCAAGGTGAGACAAAAGTGAAATGTATTTATTGGGAGCCTTGGTGAAAACACATTCCAATAAAAAAGAAATTGCTCAAAGTAGGAGAAAAGGGGCAAACTTCAGCTACACTCCATATATTTCTGCAGTTATTCAGGGATCTTCAAGTAAAAGAAGATACAGAATTCAAACATTTTTCATTCCTATTTTTTGTATTGAAGTACCGTTTCAAGACCTAGAAGTGTGTGTTGTGGTAAGAACTACACAGAAAGTGATAATATAACACAGAACCTTTCCTAAGCTGATGGTTAATTCAGCTTAACAATAAGATGGCTTATATTCCAAAGGTGGAACAACAATAAAAAGTAGTGACAGGACTTACCAAAAAAAGAAGTTGAAGAAAAGTAAATCAGGTGATAATAGTTGTAGGCCTCAATCCTAACATCTTTCCAGATCCCTTGAGTGGGAAAAGAAGGGCCCCAGTCCCAACTAAATGAACATTGCTTCTGGAATACAGAATAATTTTGTTACAGTTGCCTGTTTTTCAAACAGACATTGATGTTGTGCGAAAAATACAGACTATTCGCTATATATTATAGAAATAAATATTGCCATGCCCTGAAAGAATTTTTCTAATTTCAATAAACCCAGAAGAGCCTGCAGTATTTTTTCTCTTATTTCTTGACCAGAACACTGCTGCTACTACCCATATAATATAAAAAACATTTTCGATGAAAAGCCAATGTATGGCAAAAGTTTATGTCAGTGAGAGAGCAAAACACCACCTAGACCATCCACCACTTTAAAATAAAAACTCATAAAGGTCAAAAAATCCCAGCCAACAGGTTACTCTCAATTCAGCTCTGAACTATCTTAGCTTGTAATGTCAGTATTTAATTGTGTATCTAAAACAGAAAATAAGAAGAAAACTGATGGTTACAAACATTAAAGTATTCTAAAAGAACAATATCCAATTAAGTATCGTGGGTGTATCTGAAATACTTCATCTCTGCGGATTAGTATAAGGAAAGAGATGCGCGTGTCTGGTGCATTTGTGTATTTCAGTCATGTTCACTGTTTCTCCCCTTTTTACAGCTCTGTTATATGAAAACAAAGGGAACAAAAACATGGTTGAGAAATAGCCTAATTCTGGTTCTAACATCAGAATAACTGTCAGAATTATAAAATACTGCTCAGGCAGAGAAGTACCTAGGCAGCTTTTCATTTAGCTGTTTTCAAACCTGGTCAGACCTCCTGATAACAAATCCCTTGAAGACATCTATTCAGCTGCCCTCCAAGCTTCACACAGCCACAGCCCCCAAAGCAAATACAATAGATCTCCTTAAAGTCTTGGACAGTGACCTACAGTTCTAAATTTAGAGACTAATAACTTACAGCCCAGGCATACTAATTTTGGCAAGCCACATTGCACAAGTGTGGCCTATCCCTTGCATGGCTGGAGTTGGCGTGCCTGCCTATCGAGTTGCAAAAGAGCCTTCCAGGAAGCAAGCACTGTACCTACTTCCAGTGTAAAAACAGGGACAACGCATTCTTAGAAAACAAGTCAGATTGAGAGTAATTCTCCCTTTATAAAAAATAAACAAATGAATCACTGACAGATCGTCGGATCTCACTAATAATATCGCAGAGGCTGCTATCAGAAATAGTACATTGTAAGAACAATAGGCTTGTGCTGCTGAAGTACATTACCAGTGAAAGGCTTGTCTTCTGCCACAAAATCCTATTAAGATTTGAATGCATTTACTGCACTTAGTACTGAACCTCAAATGCGTAAACAGCTCTCCATTACTTTACGATGGTGAGCAGCCAGCTTACTTCAGCAATGCCCTAGCATGTGTTTACTTTCAAATGCGACATCGCTGCTGCTGTTGCCATGTATTTGGAATTAAAAGTGTTTCTGGAAATGTCTGGAGCAGCTTCCAAGTACAGTCAAACAAATCCTTTGAGGAAAAGCACTAGGGCACTTGCTTACAAATTCAAAGATATAGCTCAGTAAAACACAATTATTCCTGGTCATTTTTGCTCTATAAGTAAGACTACAGCTTTTAATTGCCTTCTTCCTTCCAAGGTGCTCCCTGCACTGATATTTAAGAAACACAGTGGACTCAGAAGAATTAATCGACTTTCTAAAATATAGTGAAAATAAAAGTAGCAGGAAGTAGTTATAAAGACATCATCTTAATCCTGAAGTATCTTCCCAGTACAACCTGAAGTCCATGTTTCCAAAGGAAATTTTATGCAGGTTTAGATTAACATTATTATTAACAGTATTCTAACAATTTTTGGAGGAGGCTCTAAAAGAACATTATTAAAAATAATTACAAGAAAGGCATTTAGGTGGAGACGAACATGCAAAAACATCCAAAAAGAGAAATTTCAAAATAAGATCACCATTGTCTCCAGCTGCTGCAACGCTATCGGAAATACCTGAGATGCTACTCAAATGAGTAAGTTTTAACAGCAATGAAGCCATGTCTTAAAAGAGAATTTCTGAGCCTCATTTATTGTATATCATGTTGTTGTTTTCCCTGAATATGTACTAATAAGTCACACTTCACAACATAGTAATAAGATGAGAACAGATCCTCTGTTAGATAACACTGCTCGGACATGCTAGAGCTGCCCAATATAAATAGCACAGCACATGAGCAATAGCAAATACTCACAAAGCTGCTTGGCTAAGATTTTTACAGCCTTGGCAATATACACTGCTACTAGCAACAGTGAACTCTATGGGCAGCACACATTGCTAAACCCACCCAGTGGATCAAAATGGAATGATTACACATTTCCCAGTGTTATCCTGCTCTCCTAAGCAGCAAGTCTCCTCGCTTCCTCCTTGATGAAAACAGCCTTTTAAACATTCTTGTCACCTAGATATGAAGCCTGGTCTTCTTACAGCTTTTATGTTACCAACATGCAAGATTACAGGTTTCTACAGGGGATGGGAGAAGGAAACTGCAATGAAAAATATGCCCCTCTTATAAAATTACACTGCAGGTTTCAGAATATATTTGTGAGGACAGTACATTTCCAAGCCTGAAGCCAAAGACAGACAATTCTGCCCTTACCTTTCTGATGAAATTAGCATGGCACTCTCCTTTCTGCACAGGTGGAGGACACGCTGGGGGGATGCTGTATGCTTTGTGACATCTGCTTTGCTCTGCTGCATATGAAACTGCTGATACGAAACGGACTTCAATAAAATTGACCTCCTTGATCACACTGGTAATATCAAAGCTCTAGGTCAAGAAAACAGAACAAAATCATTACAGCGCTGACATTTATTTATGAGATTTACAGTCACTGTTAGATTGGGATTTTAATACCATATGTATATTATTCAAAGGCATTTGAAGTACAGTCTCAACAGGCTCTAGTTTTGAAGGAAAAGGAAAGTTACTTATTAAGCTGAAAAAAAGAAAATACACAGTAACATTCTTGATACAAGGAGATGTTTCTGGACAAACCACCTTCCTCTTACTGAGCCTTCCTTGCAGGCTGCAGCACTCTGTTTGCACACAGAAGGGCTTGAAGGATAAGGAGAGCAAGAGAATATTTACCCTTTTTCCTCATTCAGAACTCATCTGCATCTTTAACAAGACACCTTGTTCCAACTCAGAAAGCTGGCCTATACAGAAATCCTTCCAACTAACACTGTGCTGCCAGCTTATCTCCTGCAAAGCACTGAGCTGCTTTTTGCGTGAATGCTGCAAAGCTGTATTTAATGCCACCTGCACGCTCGTCCCCAAAACGTGCAGATACATATTCTATCCCAGCATCAAATAAAGCACTGAGGGCTTCCTCACTGGGTTACCAAATCCTCTTCAGTGTAGCTGGATAGAAGGATAAATGTGCAGTTTCAAAACTACCCAGTGCTATCAAGATAATGTGGTTCCAAAGGCCGAAATCCACTTCTTCTTCACAGTGTTCATTTGTGACAAGCCAAGTCTTGGTAACTGAATTCCAATTTGTAAGTAGCCCAGCTAGCATCACTTATGTCTTAGCATTCATCAAAAAATTACAAAGCAAAGATCATCCCCCATACATAGCCTTCACGAGTCCTTCCTGCAGACATCGTTGCCACGTGGAACAGGTGAACAAAGCAGAAGTCTGGGTCACAGTAATCCTAGACTCAATTGACACAGTACACTCTGGTTTTACAGTGAAGGCCATTTATGAACTGCTAAAATCTGAGACAGAATGAAGTTGCAGAAATAACGGCAAAATAATATCATTTCCCAGTTCTGCTAAGCCTGCTACTGGCCATCCTTTAGATACTCTTCAAATAGTAATTAATTACAATTTCATAAAAGGTCTATGAAATTTCATATTGCACTGCTGGTAAAACTAAGTCACAGAGAAATAAACTGATTTGTCCCAGGTCACACAGACACAGGCTGCAGAATCTAGCTGTTATGTTTCAGGACAGCACCTTTGCAATAAACCCTTCTAGGGTGGTAAATGGTGACATGAAGATGCCAGATTTCTTTGTAATTCAGTTATTCCACCAACATCCTTAATTTCATTTTTCCTTTCTTGACTCTTTTAAGAGAAAAGCAAGGACTGTCCCTTATGCTAGTACCCAGAATAATTTTATTATTAAAGCTACAAAATCAGTTTGAATGTTTTTGCCACTCTCAAGATGGTTTTATGGTCATTATTGTCATGTAAACATAGGCTAACCTCAAAAATGCCAGACAATGTTATCAAAAGCCCAATATTAAAAATCAAAACCCTATTTAAAAAACAAGCAAACACAGAAACACTTACAAGAAGGCTTTGGTGCATTTTCATTCCAGTATTCACATGTAAACCATTCTAATACCAATTAGTAAGTAGATTTACACCTAATATAACAGATTTAAGGTTACGTTTTCTTGGAGCTGTGACAGATCCCAAGAAGCAAGACATATTATTAGCCGAACTGATCCAGTTGCACGCGTCCACTCATTTAGAACAAAGTGCATTCACCTCTAGATCTGGCTATGTTGCTACTGAAAAAGTAAGTACACTTCTCTTTCTAATAGTTATCTGATTACACATGCAGTCCTTAGGCCAACACTTTCTGCATTCGAGCACCTATTTTTATGTGAACCTGAATATACGCAAAGTGCTCAGCATAAAAGGCCTTTGAAGAAAAGACAGAAGTACCTTCAGAAATAAGCACATTACTTACATATCTGTTGAACATGTTGTCTGTTCTCCCAAGAGTGACATTGTTCATTAGGATCTGTGCAACTGTATCTACTCCCTCAAAAACCAAATTCACTTTCTGCCACTTTCTACAAAAGATAACACGTGCATAAAACACTCTCAGAATACCTAGAGCTAACAACACACAGGAGATAGACAATACAGAAACATGTATCACCATTATCTTTAGCAGCAGTTGGATCAGCTACCTCTAAAACTGTGGCTACATTGTCTAAAAGTAGACAAATTAAGATGAGAGAGGAAGTGGCTCAAGTCTGCAACACAGCATGTTCACATACCCACCAGACATCAGACAGGCTATTTTCAAATTAGCCTAAGTATTCCTCATAAGCAATTTTTAACAATTAAAATAAAAAAACTCTTTGGCAACAGCTTTGCAGCTGCACATTATTGGTTAATTTGTTTTATTAGATACAAAAATATTAAGGAGATTTTGAGTTGATGAATCAACGCACAGCTCTGCATGAAGCATGGCACAGAACTATTTTTGACATATCTTTAATGCATACCTGATGTCAAAAGGAGTTTTGAATGTCCTGCTGTAAGTCCAGTTATCCAATGAGATCCATCTGTACATCACATCATTAAATCTATAGTACGGATCCTAATAACCAACAAAAAAGTATTTATAAGACTTATTAAGCAATACTGTTACTACATTAAATGCATCATAATATACATTACATGAGCACTTCTTATCTCAGACAGTCTGCAAATGCAAAATCCACCTCAGTTAGTTAGTCCTAATATTCCTCTTCACCATTTAAATAATATGTGCAAAGAAAGCTTCAGCAATATTTCACTTTACTTACATAGGTCAAAACCTGTTTGCTATAATCATTCATATTCAAACTATATATATGAATAACGAGCTCTTGGAACAGGCCTAAAGGAGGGCTATAAGGATGATCCGAGGGCTGGAGCACCTCCTATACAAGGACAGGCTGAGAGAGCTGAGGTTGTTCAGCCTCGAGAAGAGAAGGCTCCAAGGAGACCTTATAGCGACCTTCCAGTGCCTGAAAGGGCTACAGGAAAGCTGGAGAGGGACTGTTTACAAAGGCTTGTAGTGACAGGTCTAGGGTCAATGAGTATAAACTGGAGAGGGGCAGATTTAGACTAGATAAAAGGAGGAATTTCTTTATGATGAGAGTGGTGAGGCACTGGAACAGGTTGCCCAGGGAATGTCCCATCCCTGTGGGTGTTAAAGGCCAGGTTGGATGGGGCCTTGGGCAGCCTGATCTAGTGGGAGGTGTCCCTGCCCATGGCAGGGGGGTTGGAACTGGATGATCTTTAAGGTTCTTTCCAACCCAAACTATTCTATGATTCTATAGAGTGCAGGATTTGGGTTTACATAAGAAATGACTGGGCTGAAAATTTAAGAAATATCAAGACAGCTTGTGACTTAATGAGAGGAACAGAAATGTGATCACCCCCATAATGGAGAAAGTTTTAAAAGGCTTTTAAAAGACAAAGAAACAGCATTTTATGCCTCTAGGAGCAACAGTGAACATGTGAACATTTTAAAATAACTGCATATACAGTTGTTTCTTGTCAACCAGTCTTGATGTTGTAAGGCTGAATGAAATTTTTACATTTGGAGGGAGGGAGAAAAAGAAGAAGCCGAAGCAATACAATTTGGTTTGTTGTATAAAATAAAACAGCTACTTTGGGGAATAAAGCTGCATTTACACCGAAAATGTTCTTTTCCCTTTAGTCACACTACCCAGGAAGAATAAAAGGCACAGCTGGTCTCAGCTATGTCCTCGACCTTTTCTTGCCTTCATGCTGTATTTATCACATTACGTTGGGTCACAATGTTCCTCATCTTGGCTGAAGGAGTCAGTTACGTGAACCTGACAACCCACCACCTTGCATCTCTTGCAAAAACAGCAGAAAGGTACAAAGTTAGAGCCCCGTGTCAGACAGTTCAGAGTGCCAGGATCCGGGTCAGTGACTAACGGATCAGTCCAATCCTCTTCAGCAGCTGCGCAGCTGAACTGACTTCCCAAAACAAAGCCCAGGCTTTTCTGGACTACATGACTCAAACCCAGCTAAGAGAAAACATAGCTGTGTTGAGATTCCCTTTGGTGCATGTATTCTATAGGACGAGCATCGCTGACTAGCTGCCCTGAATATCCAGATTCACACTGAAGAAAATCTGCCCAGCTATTTTTTCCCCTTCTGGCTCAGATTTTTCCCCCTTTCAGAAGTTAGTATAGACAGTAATGACACTTCTGCATTTGAAATCTTCTGAAAAACATTGTTTTGTATCTCATATTTGTTTTACAAATAAAAGAATCAGGCACTGTATTGTAAACACAAACTTATTCACAGAGCAGAACAAAATGATAACATCTAAGAGACTGTCCTCTGCAGCATAATACCTTCTGGAGTCCCACAGCAATATAAACATCATTCCTGGAGCCCATACAGAGGGAAAGTTGTTGTCTTGCCTCTACATGCTATGCTCTATCAATCAAATTTCTTACTACAAGGGAATAACAGACAAGGACAAGAGGTTTTGTTCCCTCAGTAAAATTATGACCTCTATATTGGTAATACAGCACATTCTCTAAAGGTTAGGTCATCGTGACCTTACCAGAATAATTATTGAATTTTGAGATACCCATACCATTATCTTCATGTGCAAAATTTTTTGGGAAATATATATCATACTTTTATTAAGATGCAAAATTTAAGGCTAATAAACGCACATTAAAATCCAAAATTTAGGCTCATAAAAGAAACTGTTAAGATGACTGTATTTGAGACAAAACCAGCAAGCATCAAATGTCAGAGACCATGAAAACCCACAATATTTCCCTAAAAAGCATATTTTTAACAACCATCTTGTTTTAACATTATATATTGTTTTATTTTAGGTTATGCTTTATAAAATGTACATGTTTCATTTCAATCATGGCCACTTGTACATATGAAATATTTAAGAAGAGGCAGAAGATGCAAGTTGTAAATACACTATCAACAGCAGACTGTAAAGCCAAAGCTAATGTGGTCAGTGGTCAAACAGCTGATATCAGTGCCTCATCAAAGATCAAGACCCTGCATAAAAGAAACCTATACTGTTTTTCACACAAAAGCACAGATAGAGATGTTAATGAAGGAAGACCTGATGTCTGGAGAATACAAAACTGGTTGTCTAGCAGCAGAGAGAAAAGTAGGAACGTTTCACCAAAGGCAGAAATTACATCCTCAGATGGGCTCTTACAACAGTGTGCATGCAGAGCTGTTAAATGCTAATACTGATTAGTCATTTTAAACATGACAAATGCTGCTTGTTGTAAAATCAGTCCTGTAACGATGCTTTTAAGGCAATTCTCAAGGTTCATGAAAAAATGCATGGCCACAACAAAGCCCTATAAGAAAGGAAAATGACTTCTCCAATACACTGGTGAGAATATTGACTTTGTCATTATTAAATGCAACTGTTTTGTGTGCTGGAAGATGCACCTATAGAAGTCAAATTGTTTGGATTTATCTGAAACAATTTCATCCCGCATTTAACCACATTAAAATTAAATTTTTATTTCAGAAAACTGGATGAAAAAAGAAAAATTTAAAACTCTTAAGGGCAAATTTAAAACTCTGAAGGATGGTAGGAAATAGACTCGATGTATATTCAGTATACTTCACATTCATTCGCTCAACGTGTTCCTGGAAACAAGTTACAGAGGAGTGGAGTCAACTACAGCTATTTTTGGATCCTACCAAACAAGACAGCCTTGCATTTTCCTGCTCCTTGCATTTTGGGGAAAAAATCTGGATCACTCAAGCTCCCTGCCTGTTTATTCTCTGCTCCCAACCGCAATGCTGTAAGCAAGCAGCAAATCACATGCTAAGATGAGGTAGAAAGCCCTGATACAGAGCATCAAAATGAAGCAATTTCCAGTTCGGATAACAGGACAGCAGCAGGACTTCAAAAGCGCTGGCAGCGCTAAACCAAAGGTGCTGCCAAGCAGCTCAATGGAAGCTCCTCCCTGCAATGATTTTCAGGGGATATTGAGAAGCTACAGTCATATTGCCAGGTTGGATGGGGCCTTGGGCAGCCTGATCTAGTGGGATGTCCCTGCCCATGGCAGGGGGGTTGGAACAAGATGATCTTTGAAGTCCCTTCCAACCCTAAATATTCTGTGATTCTATAATTTACGCAAATGCAGAACAAGCTACAAAAAATATACACTACTTTACAGAACTGCAGAAATATCACTTGAGATACATAAGCTTCTGTATCTTCCAATATATTTTAATATCCAAGAATGACCAAGAGCACTGTAACCTCCTGGGTCAAGCACATGCCCTTGTTTCTGCCCACAGGGCAGAAACTGCATTGATATCCAGCTCCCATATCAGCATCACGGTTGCAGGGCCCCAATAACAGAACTTTAGAAATCAAAGTGATAGCTAATAAAACAAAACAGTCTTTCTGTATGAATGCAAACAGCTGGCAGATGAGAAAATCCAGCTACAACAGCCATATTCATCAGAACTGAAATTTTATAGGTCTCCTGGCAGCAGAATCAGCATCATGCAGTACTTGGACAGTACATGCTAGAGGACAACTACTTCTATCACAAAAATTTAATGCAAAAGTTACCTGCTGATACATCTTGCTTATCAGAACTGTGCCTGAAAGAAAATTCTGTGCCGAGAGTAGTTACAACCTAAATATTTAGACAAAATGATTTCTGCAGATCATCTTTTTCTGGAGAAGTAGGGTTAGCAATAGATTTGCCACAAGTTTGTAAAACGCTTGTGTTTATGCTTGAGATCTATTCACTTTATTCAAGTGAATATTACTCTTGCTTATGTGCATTTCTCACATCTTTTTAAATGCTACATGTAAATTGTAGCAAAAGCTACAGTTGTAATGAAATGCTATTAAAACAATGCAGCTGAACACATACTCTGATGCTATCTACTGCCCTCAGTGCTTTTATCATAGTTAGTCCAGCATTTTAACTATTTTAGTTGAATGTGAAAAAAATGATACATTGAATAATACTTCAGCAGGACACTCCAAAGTGTCTTCACCAAGAGTGTTTTCTAAGATACGTGCATTTGGTGCATTCAGAAAGATTTGTTCATCCAATGTATATTTCATAAGCCAAAGAGTAAAGACATCTCTAGAACAGATGCCGCACATTGATAAATAAATTGCTTGCAGCCTAGTATTGCAATCTAAGCCACATTTAGCAGGCCTAATGTTCAGAAGCTTAGTCTTGCTGCTCTCCTTCCCTTCATTTGTGAGATGCCCACTAAGTTACACTGTTGGATTAGGCCCTCCCAAATTTTGTTCTAAATCTGTCTTAGTTGCTAGCTCATGAAAAATTCCCAAGTATACAGAAGCAACAGATGCTGTGCTATTTGCTTTTTGCAAATCACAGAAAAACAGCACATAAATTTCACTAAGTCGTTGAACATATGGGTCTTGCTATCCAGAATAATTCAGTTCCCACCAGATTTGTTCTTCGGTTCCCCAGTACAGCCTTTCAGACCAATTTTTGCTTTTGATGACGAGCAGTAATCTTTGGGATTGCTGACTAGTGACGTTTTCAGTGGGATGAATAAAAATCCTACATTCCACAGCAAAGAGCAAAAGGAGCAAATGGAAAAAATACTCCAGAACAAAGTTTTTGTATTTAGAAAACTATAATAAAACTCCTAATTCTACACTTGACATTACCCCAAAAAATAGGCTGATTTCCAGAGACAATGAGCATCAAAGAAATGGAGCAACCAGTGCTCTATGCCTCTACAATTTAACTGTGTGCATGCTTTTGCATAGACAGGAATACAGGAATATGACTTTAGGCAGCTGCATTTGAAAACATTTGGTCATAAGCATTTTCACCACAATGAAAAGATCTCAGGACAAACAGCTGAGCTACACTTTGCAGCATGAAGCCACGTGTTGCAGTAAAGAATGATGCCACGACTCCCTTCAAAGAACCCAGGCTTGCTTTGCAGAATGTCAGAACTAGAACTATGGTGGCAGGGATTGATTACATTTAACACTGTGATAGATCTGAAATCTGCTAAGGCTGCTCCCGTATTTTGGTATGCTCTCCATTCTCTCTCTTAAACAAAAATGTGATTTTAAAACAACTCAGTTATCCTGGTGCAAATTCTTATGTATTGTTTGCTTCTTTCTGTAAACTGGGCTTTGCTAAACTGAGTAAGAATGGGTTTAAATTTATCTTAAGTTACCTGCACACTGTTACACAGAAACAAGTTTGCTCGTTCTGAGTTTGGAACTAGCCAGACACTAGCTGGGCCTGGTGCAGAGGTCAAGCAACCACACTAATGGAGTATTTTGGTTCACTCAACTTCTCACCGGTGTGTACTATTTCTACCACCACCAACTTAGCAACAGTTTCTAGTCTACACTGGGTTCATTCCCAGCTATATCAGCACGTGTTTGGAGCAAGTTCATGCTTGTATTCACATAAACACGTTCAAAGTGTCCACAACCAACCGTCATCGATTTAATTAGCCAAGCACCCATCTACCTACTAGCAAAACTCATGCTGCTGGCCAGCAGGCTGACTAAGTTTTCGCACTTCTGTGTAGGCTTGGGATTCTGTCCAGGCAAATAGGAGTTCACCTCATTTCCAAACACCATACTGCTGCTTAACATGGCTAAAATTACAAGTCAGTTTACAGCAATGCAGCTAAATTAGCAATTGCATTTTTTCATTTTGTGAGAGTACTTATGTGAGTCTTTCATTACGTCATTGTCTTGTGTGAGTCAGTGCATTGGTCACAGTTTCTCCTGAGTGATTAATCACACTTCTTATAGCAACACTGAACATCTGAGACATTCAGTTTATCTCATGCACTTCTGCATGGAAGAAACTGGCACAGTTCTCTTTACTGATCCTCTGTACATTGTCTACTTGCTCACTGCACTTTTTAAAACTTTAGAAAAGCCATTTTAAAACCTTAACTGCATGTTCAAAATGCCGTGTCTCTTAGTACACAGTTCTTGAAACAACAGACCATCAACTTATATATTCTTATAGTATTTACTTTTCCAATGTTGACTATTTTTTTATCTGGTGATGACACTCTTTGGAATCTATTAGTAATGGGTTTCCCAACCTACGCCAACACAGAATAATGCTAAAATTATCCTGCCTTAAGTGGAGTTACTTTCTCCTTACACTTCTCTAACTTCTGTCAAAGCAGATCAGGAAAATGAAAGGAATAAAAATCAATGTATAGTAAATATAAAATGCAGGCATCCAGAACATCTTTAAATAAATGCTCTACAAGAAATTCAGCATTGGGCCCACAATAAATATGTCTGATATACTCAGACAACGTATGACAGCGCTTCATGTTTTCTAGTACAAAGATGGATTTATCAGTTTTATAGATGATTCTGTTAACTTTACTATGTTCCATTTCTTTTCCTTGTGCCAGGTACATATTTCACTTTACCCATATTTCCTTTCAAAAGGAGTCTTATTTTAACAGTGACCCAGTCAGTGCCATTTTCCTTGTCAGATCTGCGTGAGAAGCAGCTTATGATGGTATCGGGTCAAACTTTGCTACCAATCTACAATAACATTTTGTTGTTCACTTGTGCCAGAAAGTGGTTGCTATGTTTGCATAAATCCAAAAATTAGAGGAGGCAACAGTAAATAGCAGCAGCAAAGCTTCCTGAAAGTTGTAAGGCAGGAACTAGTCTTCTAAAGGTTAACCGTTTCAGTCAGGTTTCAAAATACACTTCCCTCGGGCAGCATGGGAGTACGCAACCTCAACTGTTCCGTGCTCTTGCAAGTGTTAAAAAGGGATTTTTAATGGACTGAAATGCCTGAAATCCCCAGACTTATTTCATCAAAAACTCAAACAAAACAGGTTGAGCTTTTCACTCTTCTGAAGTAATACTGTAGGTAAACATGACTTGCATGCTGTGATACTGCAGATATCTGGTGGCAGCCTCTAGGTTCTGTGCCAAAACCCTGAAGACACTAAAACATGGTTTATTGGCAGGTAGGAATGGTTGGACTCGAAGATCCGAGAGGTCTTTTCCAACCTGGTGATTCTATGATTCTAAAACCTACAGAACCTCAAAAATGCAGAACACAGGCTTACACTGTGTCCCAGGCCTGCGCCAGGACTGCTCTGTTGTGGGCAAACCCACCTGAGATGCCGCAGCCCCCAAACCCTTGGCTGCTGGAGGGGTGAAGGAAACCAAGTCTGGCTGCTACACCAGCGATGCGAGCGAAGCCTGCGGCAGTCAGGGCAGCTCCTGAGGCAGAGAAGTGTTTCAGGGGTGTGGAGGGACCTCTAACTATGCTTCTCACGCCGATACTGAAAATGCTGACAAATAAAACTGTCATTTTGAGTTTTAGAAAGCAAGCATCCTTTATAACGCCTGGACAACACAAGGTAGCGATCTCCATCAATTGTGCGCAGCAAGAAAAGAGCTGGGACAGAATGTACGTCCCGCTTACACACGTGTGGATAAATTTTCCTAGAAACGTTACACATGTTCTACCACTTTCCAAGGACTAATTTTAATGTTGTTATGAACTTCACAACAGTCAGAACCCCTGGTGATTTGGAGCTGGCTCCAGCTCTGCCTGACCTTGCCTTGGAGATGGGGAAAGGCTGCACAGAGGGGATTGCGGGAGAGGAGACACCAGTTCAGCGCAGATCAGACTGGACACAGGATGTTATCATCTCCAAAGAATGAATGGTGTTTGGAAAAACAGTCTGAAAGAAAACCTGCTGTCACAGGGACATTCTCCCCGACTTTCAAAAAACCACAATCGATTAGATGAAAGATATTCCACTTTTTGTAATAGTAACTGCTGCTGGTGTCATCATGAACTTCACAACAGCCAAAACTGTTGCTGATTCGGAGCTGGCTCCAGCTCTGCCTGACCTCGCCTTGGAGCTGGGGAAAGGCGGCACAGAGGGGATTGCGGGAGAGGAGACACCAGTTCAGCGCAGATCAGACTGGACACAGGCCGTTATCATCTCCAAACAACGGACAGTGTCCGGAGAAACGCCGTTTTAAAGCAAACACGCTGTGAGAAGGCCGCCCTGTGCCATTTTCAAAGCGGTTAGGTGTAGCTGAAGCCGCCGCCCCCCACCCCCACCCCCCCCCGCCCGGTGTGGCCGCCCCGGGCCGTACCTGGCCGCGGTCCCGCAGCGCGGAGTGCACGCAGCCCGGCACCGCGCCCCGCGCCCGCACCGACCCGTTCGCGCTGCGCAGCCGCCAGCTCCCCCGCAGGCTCCGCACCGCCGCCTCCGGCACCGCCGGCGGCACCAGCACCGGCACCAGCGCCGCCAGCAGCGCCAGCAGCGCCGCGGCCCGACCCATGGCAGCGCCTCCCCCACCGCTTCCCCCGACAGACGGACAGACAGACGGCTGGGGCGGCGCCTCGGGCTGGGGCGGGGCGGCTGCTGGGGCTGGGGGGTGGTGACGGGGGCTAAAAGGGGAGCAGCTTGGTTTCAGCTAAAGTAAAACTACATCTGAGCAATTGCGTTCTTTGAAAGTTGGGCAGAATGTCCCTCTGACAGCAGGTGTGTTTCTCCCAACACTCTCTGAAACTGTGTTTTCTAGTGTTTCCCCTGACACTGTCCATTCCTTGGAGATGATAACATCCTGTGTCCAGTCTGATCTGCGCTGAACTGGTGTCTCCTCTCCTGCAATCCCCTCTGTGCAGCCTTTCCCCAGCTCCAAAGCAAGGTCAGGCAGAGCTGGAGCCAGCTCTGAATCAGCAACAGTTTTGGCTGTTGTGAAGTTCACGATGACACTAGCAGTAGTTACTATTACAAAAAGTGGAATATCTTTAACTTAAGCTAGAGTTAACTTTCACCTAAGCAATTGTTTTCTTTGAATGTCAGACAGAATGTCCTTCTGACAGCACGTTTGCTTTCAGACAGTGTTTCTCCAAACAGTGTTTCTCCAGACACTGTCCATTCTTTGGAGATGATAACAGCCTGATCTGTGCTGAACTGGTGTCTCCTCTCCTGCAATCCCCTCTGGGCAGCCTTTCCCCATCTCCAATGCAAGGTCAGGCAGAGCTGGAGCCAGCTCCAAATCGGCAACAGTTTTGACTGTCGTGAAGTCCATAATAACACTAAAAATAGCCAATGGAAATCAGTAGAATGTGCATAGGGTTTCTAGGAAAATTTATCCATATGCCTGTAAGTGGGAAATAGGTTCTGTCCCAGCTCTTGTCTCGCTGCACACGACTGATGGAGATCACTCTTCCTGTTGCCCAGTACTGCTAAAGGGCGCTTGCTTTCTAAAACTCCAAGTCTTAGAAAATTTTATTTCCCTGCATTTTTGGTATCAGCAGGGGCATGGAAGGCCTGCCCAGCTCCAGGGAGGATTTCCACGCATCAGGAGAGCAGCTTTCCCATGCCGCTCGGAGCTGATGGCAGCTCAGAATCATAGAATCACCAGGTTGGAAGAGACCCACCGGATCATCGAGTCCAACCATTCCTATCAAACACTAAACCATGCCCCTCAGCGCCTCATCCACCCATCCCTTAAACATCTCCAGGATGTCTCCAAGAGCGAGGGAGGGTCCCAGGGCGGCCTCCCCACTGCTTGCCCAGGCCCTGACCGAGAGGCTCCCCAGGCAGGGCGCACACGACAGCAAAAGGGTGAAAAAAAGGGCAAAAATCATGGAGGAGACACAGTGGCCCACGGTTAATAGGAGCAGCATAGGGTTAGAAATATTTCAGAGGCAGCAAAGTTACTTAGAGCTGTAGAAAACTGCCGTGAAAGGGCAGGAGCGAGGAAGGCCTGTGACAAGGCTGGAAACCTTCAGTACAGGCTCCCTCGAGTCACGAGATTTTATACGGCCTCAGACTTCCACCTCCTTTTCCCCATAAAGTCACAGAAGTGTGTAAAGCTGGAACAAACGTCATGAACGTCTCATAAAATAAAAAAAAAAAAAGATCCTGGTTTCTCGTAAAGCAGTCAGTCCTGTCACTATCGCTGTGGATGTTGTTTATAAAAATTGAGTATGTTAATCTGCAAAGGAGCAGAAGGCTCAGCTCCAAAGAAACAACCTGGAGTGCAGTTTCCAAACCTGACTGCAGCTTTCCTGCCTGCCCTTGCTAGTTTAATCCCTTCACTCACAGGCCGAAACCAGAATTTAAAGCAACAAGTTCTTAAATGGCTCAGTCAAAGCAGCAAAAGGGAATCAAGTGGCCCAAGTAACCCTTTTAGGGCTAGCCAGCCACGCTCCTTTATGCTTTATTTCCACGCAGGGACCTCGATAACCCTCAGCAAAGTTTGCCAGTGACACCAAACTGTGTCGCATGGTTGATACTGGAGGGAGCGACCTTGACAGGCTTGAGAAGTGAGCCTCTGTGATCTTTATGAAGCTCAACAGGGCCAAGTGAAAGGTCCTGCACCTTGGTCAGGGCACTCCCAAGCACAATTACAGGCTGGGTGGAGAATGGATTGAAAGCAGCCCTGAGGAGAAGGAATTGGGGTTGCTCATTGATGAGAAGCTTCACATGAGCTGGCAGTGTGTGCTTGCAACCCAGAAAGCCAACCATACCTTGGGCTGCATCAGAAGAAGTGGAACCAGCAGGTCAAGGGAGGGTTTGCTTTTCTTCAGATACAAATGACTTCATTCCCTCATCCATGTCAGCATGAGATTGAAAATGCTCATTTTGGCAGCCACTCCAAGACCTTAGTTCTTGGTTTGTAGCATTTGGGGGTGGTTGGGGTGGTGTTGGGTTTTTTGTTTATTATTCTTAAAACATGGTCAATAAAATTAATGTTGTATTTGGATTTGCGTAATTTTTACTTCATTTATGAACTGGCTCAGAATCTTGGTCAGGCAGGTAATTTGCAGTCTCAGAACACACTTAAGTGAGAAAGTGGTATATGCTTAAAACCAGAAAATCTTGCATATTCCTTTAAAGATGTAATGCTACCAGTAATGTCACTTATCTTCCTGTTACTATATATTTTTTCTTCTTTTAACAGAAGTCAGGTTACTGTGCACACAAAGAATTCAAACTACTAACTACATGTAGGTGCGTACATGTGATTCTGCACTGAAGTGCAACCAAGCAATAGGATGCAAAGAAACCCCAATTAAGTGCAGAACTTTATTCAGGTTTTTCCATTTCTGTCTTTATGTTTTCTTATTGTCTGTAATTATTGACTGTAAAGTTAGAGGAGGAAAGAATACATAAAGCACCTTGGGATGCAAGAAAGTTAATTACTTTAACAACATTATACAATTCATACACCAAAACACATAAGAATAAAGTGTGACTGACACAAAAACATGCTGCTGCTTCTGGTATGCAGCACAGACTGCAAGAGTGAACTGCAGACAAGAACCGGGATACCAGAATTTTGTTTTATCTCCTGGCTTCCATACACCTCATTGAGCACACCTCAAGGATCCACCCTAGATACGTCTTTAAAACATTACCAAATGTGGTCAATATGCCTTTGTATTTTTGATACAAATCCTTTTGAGCTGACAACCCTTCATTTCAATACAAGTTAAAAATGCCAGTCCTTCCATTCATCTACCACATGAGGTACACGATACAACCACAGGTGTTTTTCTTCCCCTGTGAGAACACAGGGGAAGCACAGTTCTGAGAAATACTGGTTCAAGGAGAGACACAGTAGCTGATCCCCTTTCGTTACTGAAAAAAAAAAACCAAAAAACCAAAACTCTGCTACTAACTTCACAAAGAGATGGCCAGGACCCATAGTGTTTGGCAGCAGAAATCTTGCAGAAATTTAGGTGTTGGAACGGTTAGTCTTAAAAATGCACACAGAGTGAATAATTCACATTCAATACATTGAGTAACTGAAATTCAGGTCCCATTTCAGTTTGACTGCCAACTGTCTTTCAGAGAGATTTTAAAAAAAATGCTCTCATAGTAGAAGGCTGAGTTACCCCAACTGGCTTTACGTTGTGTAGAATTCAGTCAAAATTACTACCTGCTCACCTTTAACAACTAAGACTATAAAATCATTATACATTAATAGCAGAAAGCCTTGTTCTGTTTCTTCCCTCATCTATCAATGAGTAGTGCTCTCAGGACACAGTGCATCTTCCTTAAATTCACTCATTCAACACTAAAAGCACTGTAGTGCTGCTTGTGAGATCCTGCAGGATATTATTTCTGACAAAGCAGATTTAATGCAACCAAAGAACAACTGCAAGCTGGCTATGTTGCTGGTTTTTTTTTTTAATCAAGCTTTTTCAGCAAGTCACGTGGTAGCTTCCCAGTAAGAAGGAAACTGCATTTCAAGATGTTTACTGCACTTCCGTGTTTTCTTTGCCTTTTATTTTTTCTTCTGAAGACCGACTGGAGCAACCACCATACACACACACACAAACCCCAACCTAAAAACAATGCTGTAATTAAGTATTCTGAGAACACACTGTTTCCTTGTTCAAGGCTTGTAATTAAGTCAAACCATGCCTCGTTTTCATGTCTCAGTTTTAGGGTTTGCTTTTTGTTTGTCTGAGGTTATTTTTAAACAGATGACATTTTTACTCTTTCCAGAACTGCAGTCCTAAAGGTTGTGGTCTTATCTTTTAAAATCTTAAGACACAAAGTGAGATCTTTTATATGGCTTTCTTTTACTGTGTACTATATTACACTTCTTTCTGAAATGCCACAAATCTAGGAATTTACTATATTTCTTACTTAACAATACTGCAAGTGGACATCCTTTATCAAGTAAAACAGAAAGCTGAAAGCAAAACCATGTCATTGGCTCTATCAGAATAAATTCAGAGTAGTTCCATTGAAGCTGCCTAAATTCTGCCATGTTAATCCACAAGTCTTTTGTTTCCAATTGCTACGCAATCTCTATCATCGTGACAGGCTGCTGCTATTTTCTCTTTCAAATTCATGTTCAGTGAGTTAATGCAAAGGTTTTAAACAAACAGGTTCTCACAGATTTGGCTGCAGTATTTTAAGATATTACTGCCCCCACCTGTCCACCCTGCACCATTCTTCTGCTGAAGGTTAACACTCCTCTGAAGCAAAACAAAACCTGTGTTACAGGACATATGTTCATACCAGTCCATATCAAGTCTTACTATCTCTTTTTAGCAACCGTACGCTACTGCAGATACCACCACCACCCTGCATCTGTCAAAGATGCAAAACAACTAAAGATTCATCTGCTTGGGGGAGGCTTGCATAGACGCAGCAATATCAATGCAGACATGTTGGATAAATAGTGGTGTAAAACTGGACTGGTGCTTGCATGACTGGAAATACTTTCAGACAGTACAGCACATCTGCATGAAAGCCCTACAGCTCCTAAACATAATGCCTGTCCTCTGTTTCATGACTGCTATGCAAAGACATAGAACAGCTATGCAAACCAGTTAACTCTCTGGGGTGGTGTGAAGGCAACACAGGTGCAGACAGCCCTCCAGCCATGGATTTGTAGAGGACAGTGAGAAAAAATAGGCATTATTCTCTATTTACCTTTAATTCCATCAAAAAAATATGCTAAAAATAAAATGAGGAAATAAATTAACACTGTTTTTAGATGAGGATGCTATTAATACATCACTAAAAGAGAACGTTGCAGTAGGTTATCATAAGCAAAATACAAAGTGACAATCTAAATGGTAGGCTTAAAGTTTCTTCCACCATTATTGTAAAGTCAGTGGGTCATTGCAAGAGGATTTCCTTAGCAAACAAAATTACTCAACACTAACGATCATGAATAATAAAAAGTAAGTATATGAAAAGGAAGTTACTGCTCTGCAGATGCTATATGGAGGGGGAAAAGCAAAAGTTGATAACAGTAATTTTAAAATGGCATAAACAGAAAGGCAGGCAATGCCTTAAGTATACACTTAAACTTCATCAGGTATGCTGGGGCAAAAGCCTGTATTTATACCTGTACATAACATTTTGTTTTGAAATGGGCTTAAACCAGAGGTGTCAGGTCACCTCCTTCCATAGTACAGACAGAAAAAACATAAGGATCTTAAAAGCTAGCATGACTAGATTTCTAGAGAAAAGTTATTTAGAAGGTGGAATTCTCATAGTTTTTATTCTCTTCAATTTAAAAACAATTTTAAACCAATCCTAACCTATTTGTAAGATCACGTAACACTGGCCATTGTCATTTGTCCTTTGACTCATGAGCTGCAAACTCACAGTCTTAAGACTGTGTATGTCCAAGCTCCCAGTGAACTCTCATTAAAACTTATTTAAAACATATCTAGAATAAAAGCTGATTCTCAGGCACTTATGGGATATCAGTAGTAGACATGGGGGAAATGGTTTGCTTAGCCTTCCTTAAAGGTCTAGACAGTCATCTGTGCCCACAAAATAATATAGGGCTCATCCCTAAATGCCCACAATTAAATCCCTCAGAATGTGTGTATTGCAGGCAACAAACTGTTTCTCCCATGACGGAAGTTTGAGAGACTTCACCGAGTCTTACTAATGCTGGGGCATTCTGCCAGCTGAATGCAGGACATACCAAACAGATTACACCAAGTATGAAACCTATCTCCAGCCCTACTGCATTAATGAATGCTTTCTGTGCAGATATTACAAGAATGTCAACAAAAACCTATAGCTGATATATTGGATGGGTAAACTTAAATGCATTTGGGGTTGCCAAAACACCCAGAGCTGCATTTCTTTTTCAGTCACTCCAAACAAACCACTGGGGCAGATTAGGATCTCTGTTTCTCAGACTTTCACTAGGGGTAATGCATCCAGCTTCAGCACTATGACTCTAGAAGGTTACTAAGCACTTACAGGATTTAAGACACAAAAACATTTTGGAAATTTAATCTGTCAGTAAAAGTTCTATTACAGTGCCTCTCTCAATATTTTGAATACAGTTTAATGTCAGTGGTCTTATTGACAAATACAGTTTTAAAGGTCTGGAAGTATAGCCTGAGGAATTTTAATCACACCGAAAAGATACTTCAAACTATTTAAAAATATATCATTTAGGTGAATTGGTCTAATGAAGTAGTTCAATACACCTAGTAAGTTGTCAACAATTTCTCCCCAATGCTCAGTTTGGAGGCCTCCATACCTGGTCACAGCCAGGCAGGTTTCCTTGGAGGACAGAAAGGTGCAACTACACTTCCATCTGCCAGTTCCAAGTCTGACCATTAACAATGGGCAGGTCAGTGGTGACGTGAGAAAGCTGCTTGTGACTGGGAAGAGTCACCCAGCATTTAGTGAAAATCTTGGTGGCAATTTGAACTTGGGAGGTGTTTTCAAAACCTCTTCAGTTTTGTTGTATTCTCTTTAATACCAATGATGCTGATCCACTGTTTATCCTTCCAGCTTCCCAGCAATGAACCGTAATCTTGTAACCACAAGCTATGATTACTGCTACTTCCTCCTAGCACTGCTCTTCTAGAAGAGCTTATCAGTTAGCTACAGTTGGCTCAGAAGGTACAGCTGGCTGCCCTCTGCACTGTCCACACCCTAAATTATTCATAATGTATGTGTCAGCATATGCTAAACAATAACATCTCTTTAAAAATTCAGTGAGACTGACAACATTGAGCTCTTCCCCTTCACTTTGCCCCCACATATACACACTCTAGATTGCTAATTCTAATACATGGCAGTTGTTTCACCTATAGTTATCTAACCTAAAAACTTACAAGTTTCTTAACCTATTTTTTCAGTATTTTTACAAGCTCTCCTCCCAACTAGAAGCACTGCAGCAATTAACAGAGTGAAGAGTCTTTGCTAAGTTACCTTTCCCCCTTTCTTCATGCTTTGCCCCTTAAGAGGCATTACTTACCCTAATAATTGCATAAACTACTGGTTCATAGTCTAGAAGCAGAGTCCCCAGACACTGCCGAGCTAAATTACATGAAAGAGACTCCCCATTGTATCAGGGAAGGCAGCAAAAAGAATCCCTATCTAGTGGGGCAGGTGTACATGCAAGAAAGACAAAAAGAAGTTCAGGTCTCTAAATTGTGGATGACAAACATTACAGGGTGGCTGTGGGAAGGCAAACAAGGTGAAGAGGTCAACTACAACATACTTCTGTATTATGCCTCCTGCCCTGTGAACCAGAGATGTTCTAGCTTCAGTTGAGCAGCAAACAACAACTTCTCTTTTCATCTTCCTCTTTTTTTTCCCCCATAAAGCACAGCACAGTGTACGTATATCGAGTGAGGTGCTACATCAACAACATTAAAAGAAAAGCTGTCATTTTCAAGGCAACAGGCTTTCCATAAGCCCTGCTTTTGTTCTAAGTTGGAATACTTTTTCTGTATTGGTATCTGAAAGACTATCGTGCAAAAATATGCTTTAGGGTTACCAGCATTTTCTTATAGCTCGAGTTTTCTTGTATCATTTATGGTTAATCTAAGCAGGATGATGTTTTTACTACTTTCCCGAAGGCTATGAATATTCACATCCTTTGCACTGAAACAGTAATTCTGAGCATAATACATGTGAATTAGGAGTGGAAAAAAGCCTAGCTAAATTAAGTAATAGCCACCTGCCTACCTCTGCTCTAATTCAATTGCTTAGGATTATGTGATGATACCTTAAAGTGCAGCTTTCAATGAATTTGGAATGGATTCTCAACAAACATAAATCCTTACATTAACAAGATTTGGTGACATCCTCATGAAATACAACTCAAACTGTACAAGCGTTAATATCATTTAGTACAGTCAACAATAGAAATGGAGTCACTACTTATTTACACAAGAAAGTTCTACCTCTTACACTGGTTAGACTTGCCCTCTGCACTTGTCCCATGGCAGCTTGTTATTGAGCTTAGAACTTATTCCTGGGTAAACCATAAACCCCCAAAACACAGGATTTTTATACTACAAAAACTGAAGTCAAAGGAAGCACACACGAGTATACATGGCATGTACTCAAACACACACTTGGGTTTACACATTTCAGTTAACTTCTTTTTTGTAGACAAACCATGAAAAACTTGATCCTGCTTTTTTCAGCACTACTACTTCCCAATGTAAATCTTCCATCTTCTGAGTGTATGAGAAACCCTTCATTATTTATGCATAGCTATTAACCATCTCAACTATAAAGAATCAATTGCATCCCAAAGATTTTAGTGTTCCTACTACATTAAAAAAAAACAAACCACCAAAAACCCACAACCATAATAGTCCATAAAGATAAGCTTGTGTAAAGCCATGTTCATTCTGGTTTGGGGGAGTCGTATTTATTTCTACTACATGTAACAGGAAACTTGCAGAATCACACAGTGGCTTAATACACGCTAACGGCAGGCTACCTTCATAAGCTTACGGGGTAAGACTTTCTACTCTTTATAGCATCACTGAAGCAAGAAAGCCTTCTCCAAATATCATGCATCTCACTTGCACCTATTTTAAATGAACTGGCTAATGTATTTCTATATGGTTTGTGCTCTGGCCTTTCAAAAACCAAAAGACCCAAACCTCTCAGAGGTCAGCACTGTGGGTTCTAATAGAAGTCTCCCGAAAGGATGAAATCCTCACTGGACTTCACAGTAGGGAGGAAAAGAATGATGAAAGGGTGGAGTGGAAGAATACAGGTATACACAAACAAAAATAGCAAAACTTGTACTTCCAAGTTTGTCAAGGCACGCGTATTAGACCAGACAGATATGCTTAAGAGGTGCGAGACTTTAAGGGACTTCTCTCAGACACAGAGACTAAGCAACACTCAGTCCCAAATACTAAATTCCATCCATACATATACAAGAATGTACCAGTGCCATGTTCCAGAAGTTATCTTTTTCTCTGCCAAGTTAATTACCTGAGAAATCCTAGTTGCCAACAGCAGTACTTTCCTCAATGCTTTCCTGAGTAGAGACAAAATCTATTTCCTTATGAAGAGATCAGGACCCCTTAAGTCAATAAAAGCATCCCAAACCTTGCAATAGGGAAAATAATAAAGGAATGGCTATATTGAGTAGATTCTTCAATTTTTAAGATATTAGTGAATTCATTAACTTTTCTGCATTCACAGTCAGAACAAGATTAATACGATGTCAAGGATCTGTAAACTGTGTTTTAGCAAGAGTATCCTTCCCCAGAGAATTAATAGCTTTGTAATGAACAGCACTCTTTGCTATTTACCTTCACCAGATTGTCAGGAGGAAGGGGTTATAGATTTACACCAAGCTCTACACCACGTTGCAAACTGCAGTTCCTTGTTTAGATGCCAAGAGAATCCGAGTTGCATATTGAATAAAAAGTTCTGTTTCAGACAATCCCCTTTGAGGGGAAAAAAAAAAAGAACCAAACAAACAGAATTCATGACTACATGAACATGGTTTCTTTTTAGACTTGGCATCATATGGGGTGAGATAAATGGTGCTGAAGCTTACCTGGCCAGAGAGTAAAAACCAGGCTTGATTTAGAAACAAGCACAGGCTTCTCTTTTCCTTGGCATAGGTCAAACTACCATATTCAGTGTCTAAGATAAGAATATCACAAGTCAGGCAGCTGTTCGAGAGCACAGGAAACAGCTAAATTTGTGCATTCCCACTAACGAATCATGACATCAGATCCAAGAGACTAAACTTGAATCAAGATTCCCATCCTAGGTTAAAGGTTTTCCAGATTCTGTCCCGTAACACTAATATGCCAAAGTAGCTGAAGCAAAACCAGCCACCTAGCTCTCCATTCCTCACATGGGGACAAAATAGTATCACCATCTTCTAAGAAACTGATCACTCTGGACATATTAAGTCTATGATGGGATAACGTACAGTTAATCGGAAGAACAAAGTCAAGGTGAAAGGCGGAATGACATAGATGATTTGCAAAGCCTGGGATTCTAAGTACAGAGCTCAAGTATTTCTGCTCAAAGCTCCTAAGAGAGCCTATCTCAACAGCAGTCATTAAACAGACTACTCGCCTACAGTCAATCAGGTACAACCCCAGAGCAAAGATCAGATAAAGCTGTTAAAAACAACATGTTCTGATCAACACAGTGTGTTCCTCCCCTCACAAACTAAGCACCTTCACTGTTTGAAGATGATACTGAATTCTCACCAGCATTCCAAATGGACAGACAAAAAAAGCTGTTTGGGGCAAGTGGGGATGTTGACCAGACCTCCTTAAAAAAATTCTCAAGCATGACTTTACACAGAGCTGTCCTATCAAATTCAGTTTCATTCCTGGCACCCATCTCTGTAGACTTTGTCAATTCCTCTACCCTGAGACAGATAGCTGCTCTAGAAACAGCTACAGTGGTTACTGCTGCTCACCTGGAAGCTTCTACTCTTCCCCCGCAACTGATTCACGTTAAACAAACCACGTCACCTCACTGCAGTAGAAAAATATCCAAGAACTTTGAACTGCTGCTGCGGAAGAGCGAGTGCTTGTGTCCAAGTGACATAGGAGGCCAAAGTTAGTACAGCACTAAGGAAGACAGTAAACTCACAACACTGACTTACAAACTACTCCATACACACGTGCAAAACTCACCTGTCCACACTCTGAATTGCTCTTCCTAAGGCTACGTCTGAACTGCTACATTTCAACAGGCTAACCTGGACAGTTAAAATTGCAATTTATCAGCTATCTTACTCCACATTATTTTGAAGCCAGCTCGTTTTACACTAGATTGCATGAACTGACGGCAATGCATTTTCACTTCACGGTAATATGGGCAGCCAGTCTCCACCTACCACACTTTCTCCTTACACCATACGTTTATCCAGTTTTGTTTCCTGCGTTACTACGCTTTCTCTGCATCAGTCCTGCACTGTTGCCAATATATGACTTCAGCGTTACACTGAAAACACTTTGGCCGTAATTAATTCCAACTACGTTTAAAACATGCAACAATTGCCTACCGAGATCAGACTCCAACAGTTCTCCAATTTACGCCGTTTACATTCATTTTGAAGGCACTGGGTAAATTAGCATTCAATCAATAACACCAAGAACAGAACAGCATTAAGCAAATTATTCCTACAGGTAGCAGTTTTTTTTCATTTTCAGGTTGGAAGAAACTAGTGTAGTCTGTGTTCTAGTGAAATAACCGTGATGCTTTAAAGATCCTTTACTAATCATGGGTTATTTATCCCATTCCATTGGTCTAGTGCCGATTTCTTTCATTCAGCTCTTTAAACAAGAATGTTATCTTAGGCTAGTTTTCATGTATAAAACTAAAGGCTTACCAGGGAAAGAAACTGAAATTAAGATTTTTTTGGACATCCAGAGAAATCTTCAACTGAATTCTAACTTCTATGCTTTAAGGTCTATTCAGCACTGACAGATTGTAGCAAAGCAATTGGACCTTACTGCTGTGGTCTCCTTAATGCCAGACTTCTCTTTCAGGAAGAGTTAGAATCCATCATCTTTATACATAAAGACTACAAACAGGGCAATTGAATGGAATGCTTTTACACACGTGAAAATGTGTTTACACTAATTTTCTCAACCAATACACAATATGCTGCGTGCACTGGCAGACAAAGAAATTAAGAAAAAATAGCCCAAATCAACGCTACAGATCAAGTCCTTCCTTCATTTTGAAAAGACTCAAAAATGTACTTAGAACCACTGAAAGTTTTTGAAGTGAAATTTGAATAAGCTGACTGGAATTGTGTTGTCAAATTCAAACCCCATTTAAAAAGAGCAGGAAATCTTAAAAAAATCCCAACTGTTCCAGAAACAATACTAAAGCCTAAGTTTCTTTTTTTGTTATATTTGTTAAATCTAAGTACCTTAGTGTGACACTTTTTTCTCTATACATATCCTCTAATAAAAGCCATTTAAAAAAAGAATAAAAAAGGTATTTTGTTCAATCTGAGACTTTCAGCATGGAGTTGGCTCCTGTGTTCTGAAGCCATTACAGTATTTATCATCCCAAAATAACTTTTTTAACACAACTGGACAACTCATTTCAGCGTTTTCCAAAACCTTCCATTTTCGCATGAAGTTAAAATTGAAAGCCTTTTCCACCCTCCATAGGTTTCATGGTAATTGAGCTCTATTATCTACTTTTTAGACTATGGCTTCAGTGTGCAGATTACTCAGAGGTAATTGCTAATCAAGTTTCTTATTTTGGTAAAACTTCTTGAATTCTTTCATCTTCGTATTAACTCACGTGAAGCGGCTCCTCCCCTTGTTCCCTGCTTGAACAGCACATTATTACTTCTGGAAGAAGCCTGCACGAAACGCTACTAAGACTGCTTCAAGGACAAAACACCTGCCCTTCCCCCATTCATAAAGACAAGATTCTAAGTCTCAGCCTGATCTCCAGCATGCATATATAACATCTACAATTCACCTACCATTCTGTCATCAAAATACATACTTCTAATTACAGAAAATTATCACAAAAAAAATTACAGACGTACAAGAGAACTAAGGTGGTCCAAACAAGATTTCCATCTTCCATGCAGTATTTTACCACCTTCTCCTTCCCTAACCCTCTTTCATCCACACCTCTTGAAGTTTCGTGAAGCCTAGTGTCATAGAATCATAGAATCACCACGTTGGAAAAGACCCACTGGATCATCGAGTCCAACCATTCCTATCAAAATACATCATACATCAGGCTTTACAAGACATCTTAGAAGACATCTTTTTAGTTGATCATGTAAGTGACTCCAGTGGCTAAGACTCCAAGACAAAGTGATAAACAACCAATTAACACAATTACAAAAAGATGACAGCGATACATGTTTGCAAGCTTAGAAATGTAAACTTTTACCTCAGTTGCAATGCTACAGGCAGCTGTATTTTAAGTAGATCCAATTTTCCAGCAAAATGGTGTAAGCAAATCCCTTTGGTTAGCAAAGCAGAAATACTGCAGGAACTGCAACTTCATTAACAAATTTCAGAACACCATTTCAATGAGGCGTGCACTTCTAAAGAGAGCCCAGGTTTCTAAATCTGAAGCCAACTAGACTTTAAAATAAGTTCACTTTCATAGTTTAGAATCAGAACAAACCATGTCCAAACTGCATATTCAAATTTTTATAAAAATTAAGGTTTAACATTTATTTTACATCTAGCTTTCCACATCCATGTGGGGACAAGGAATCAGAATGTACATAACTATAAGCAGTGCAAAAGTGGTGCCAGTGCAAAGTCACACAGATGCACAATAAACTGAGGATACATGACTAGAGAAAATGAAGCTATGGATGTTAAGAATGGAGACCAAAAAAACTCAAAACAAGGAAAAATACGACAGAAGAAAGTAGGAAAGAGGAGAGCCGGATGTTTAATAATGCCCTTGTTGCTGCAAAGACAAACTAATGGCACAAGACAATGTTTCTTGTAGAACAAAAATCCAAGAGCAATGCGTCTTTATTCACGTTTAGTCACCTGACATGAGGAAAATGTCTGTTGCATTAAAATAGTCATCAATGTAAATGGCAGCATGGCTGAATAAGTTCTTTTCAATGGTAATGAACATCCCACATAGTAAAGTCACTTCAACACAGCCTCATGACAATTCCCACATCAAAACAGTACTTTATTTTATATTTTTTTTGCCTCATCGTTACTCCCACATTAAGATCTTTCAGCTGTCAAGTGTACACGGTGAAGAAAAAGGTTCTCAGTCAGCAAACACAGGTGCATCAGGAAGCGTCTCCACAATACACCACTTCAGATCTGCTGGGTCCCAAGTCCATCCTTGAACGCTGGGCTCCCAGCACCACGTGTAGCACACTACTAAGGCTACACTACTATGTTAGCTTATTAATTCTGTATACATCAGGCCGAACAATGTGTCAACCTGCAACAGACTGAGCATTATAACTGAAAATGGCAAAAGATTCACTCTATTGAACTTTACATCATTATTTGATGTTAAACAATGAGGCAAATCCCAACAGTATATACAAAAACCAGCTTTGCTTTTACAAAAGATTTTGTTTCCCATATTGATTAATCCAGGCAGCTAACTCATTGGTTTATGCAACTTTATTGAAGAAAATAAATCAATTACTAGTAGAGCTATTAGTTGATCACTCATCCATTGACAACTTGCATCATTTATTCAGTGCTATATTAAACAGTGTTTTGGAAGACAGATTAACTAATAGCTCCAAGCCTCCTAACAAAATTTAAATGAATTACAAAAATGTTCTTAGACCCTATTTTGGAATACAAGGGATGTTTGACTTCCAATTTCCATTCTCTGTAAAACAAGAACTGGTCATTCCTTTATTGACATGCATAAGATACATCACATTTTCTGTTCTGCTGATGCTATAGATTCAGTACCAATTCTCCAGACACACCAGTTATGAGCAAAATTATATAATGTAACCTCAGTTCTCTAACACTGGAAGGTTTGGAACAAGATGGATGTTGCTACAGCAATGTTACTTCTTTGATGGGAGAAAATTGAACATCCATCTCCCCTCCCCCCTTCAGGTGGTATCTTCAGTATCTGTTAGAGCAGTGAGGAAAGTTTTGTTTTTAATCTCATAACCAAGTTAGAATGAAGACATTGGCCACATAATACACATGCTCCATTAAAAAAAAATTCTGAATCTTGGGCAATTGTTCTTGTGTAACTACTTTACAGATTCTAAAAGCAGTTATTGTCCAAAGCTGGAAGAACTAAAGTCTTCTCAGATGAGCATGTGCATGAATGGAAGGAGGTAAACAAAAAAAATAAAAAAGATGAGGTCTGATAGGGGAGCAGCCGGATAAGAAAATCAAAAAAGGAACAGTAATTTAAAGTTTATTCCAGCTATAATGCAGGTTATTCTGACTTTAAGGTAGCATCACATGGCATACTTCTGAGTCCATTCCCGAGATATTCTGTTGTACCTGCAACCAAAACCAGGAATTGAATCAGCACTGGCATGAAAATGACAATTTTCTAAACAGTTAACAATTAAATATCACTTTATCCCCATCTCCCTATTGTCTTCAACGCTACGAGAAGTCTCCCTCTATACTAAGATATGCTTGAACTGAAAAAACCCCAAACAAATCCTGCCCTAGACTAACCAGAATATTCTCTAATTTACATGAAACACTTCAAATTCAAGACAAGCAGATTTGCTTCAAGTCTGTTGTGAAAAGCTACTGAAGGGGAAGGAATAGAGACCACCTGGGGTGGGAGAGGCAAGGGGAGCTTTTGTTTAAATGCTGTCCTTAGGTAAAGATAACAGAGTATCACATGCCATAAGATAACCTGGTTAATAAAACGGTGGGATACAGAATATCAGGTTCTCATTTTAACTTAAAACAACAGTAAGCTTTTCTTCAGACTTAATACTTTCTTTTCACGTGAACATATTTCTCAAACAATTTGTATAAAGGACGTTAAAAGAATATTTAAGTACACTACTTCCACAGGAATTGAGCTGACCATTAGTTTAGACTTAACTCCATGCTTGTCAGTAAGAAGTTAATTTTCACTATACAAGCAGAACATAATCCCCATAATTTTTCCTAGTTTATATGCAGAAGACAGACACTGCTGAATAATGAAGTTGAAATTTGGATTGTCTAAATTCACCCACATCTATGCAGAAGGCCTTGCTGTAAAGCAATCAAATTCTGTCAAAATCTGGGTAAATACTTACCAAAACAATTTGAAAAGCTGGCTCAAAACTCAGTAATTATTTCATACTATCTTTTTTGTTTTTCTTTTCTTTGGCCATGCAAGAGCAGTATCTGTGAGAAATAGTGACTAGCCAATACATTTCACACTAATCAGAGATCAAGCTGTTAAATATCCACGTTCAGTAACTGGTGCATCCATTATCTGTTAGTTAATCCAGTGCCTTAGAGCATGCAGCACCCAAGTGCTGACAAATTTCCATTTAGGTAAATGCACCATCATGTGCAGATATTCTTACCCTACAGCATAGCGTACTTCTCTGTCCATTCTCTTGCTAACCTATTGTACCTAATTGGACAAGTATATTTAGCATTAGTATAGATATGAAACAGTTTACTTCACAGGGTTCTATCTGTGCAAAATGTTAAACACGCACAAGGAAAAAATTTGTTTCAACAGAGATAGGAAAAAAGTTACAAAGATTTTTTTTTTTCAAGGGGAGCACCAAAATTAAAGGTCAAGCTGCTATCAAAAGAAAGCACCAAAAAAACCAAAATTATATTTTCCTCAATATGAACAGCTAACTATATTCTACTTACGCATGGTAAGCAAAATCTGGGCAGTACCTACTTTAAAATACTGCCAAACATGTGAGAAAGACAGTCTTCTTCAAGCACAATTTTAAAGATAGTAAGCCCCTTTGTTTTTATATAAAGCACTAACAAGAATAGATACTACTTTGACACACAAGTTCTCTCCATCCTGGAATTTTATAGAAGGCTCACTCAACACAACTGCTGTCTGACAATGCAGCCTTCACAAAGTTTGTTAAAACATTAGTCTTACGCATCTCTGTACTTACTTGTCTCTGTCTGTTTTATAGATACGTGCAATCTCTGGCACTAGTGGGTCATCTGGATTTGGATCACATAACAGTGAACAAATGGATAAGAGAACTGTAAAAAAACAAGAATTCTCAATAGCAAAACAGGAGCAACCCTCTCCAATAACAGAGCATAGAGCTTTGCTTTAGCACAATGCCATCACAGGAGAGAACTTTTTCCTGATATATGACAAAAACAGATTTGTAACCCACTCTAAATAAAAACCCTTGATAGACTTAAACATTTGTAAGAACTATTTGTTTCCTATTTCCCAATACTTATAGCCATCAGTAAGCGCAGATGAGAACAGCACTGTTGTTCCTTGCACTGTGACGCAACACGGCAGCCAACAAAAGCACACTATTATGTGGTCTGATGACCAGCATATTCCATGGTTTTAATCACTAAAACCAGAACTTTTTTTTAAAAAAAAAATCAGACAGAATTCCTTCTCTGTTGTAAGGTAGCAACACTGTGGGGTCTGCACTGATAAAACTACATATATGTTGTAAAATAAGAGAATAATGCAGCTAGAAGGAGGCAGCTACAAGGATTTCATCCTCTACTCTCACAGCAGTTTTGAAAGAAAAACAATAGCAACGGCATTAAAATGTACGGAATACACATTCAAATCACAACACTTTGATGGATCTTTTGAGGCCACAGTGACCAGTGGCTCTGAGGAAAAACAAAATTTATTCATCGTGAAGATATCTGAGAATTAACTGTTATTTACAATAGTAAAACAAGGAAAGCTACAGAGCTTCTATTGCAGCATAACATCCTGAAGTAGAATCAGTAAATAATATAATACAATACCAGTACACAGTGGCAGGAAACAACATGTGTCAAAGTTCTCTTCTACTCATCTACAACAAAGATATGCCAATATAACTCTGCATGTAATTCTAGACTTGCTCAGCCAAAGACTGTACAGATTTCATTATTAAAAACTGACTTAAAATTAATATGCAAGTGTGTATCTATACACAGCTGCAAACAAGCAGTTTCTCAGCTTTCGCTCAAGCACACCACCGCAAGCCTGTTTCAATCCAAATGCTGGCAGCTTCCTCTGGGACCAAGCTATTAAGCTGTGCTAAGAATACCAAAATAAATAAGTGGCTAGGCAAAGCCTCAAACAGCCATGTAGCAGAAGGTGTTAGAAAACACAGGAGGGATATCATTATCAAACTGGCAAAACACAGGCTAGAATGAGTAAGGGAAAAATCAAGAGATGAGTAAGAACTCAAGACAATCAAAGCTAGAAGGCACAGTATTCAACACAAGATGCAAACTTCTGTCCTTCTCACAAGTTACCTTTAGAAATAGTTAAAGCAGGAGACCACTGTGATCTTAGAATATCAAGACAAATGCTGCCATTACTGTTAATATTTGGATGATAGATTCTTGTTGTAAATGCAACCTGCAATAAAAACAAACAAACAAAAAAAAAAAGATTGTGTTTTGGTCTATATTGACAATGATGCCATCCTTTCTTCTCAGTTAAGCTATTAGTCAACTCAATTTATTTTGAAAGAAAAGGATTAAGCAGTTTAACTGCATCACATTCGTGGAAATGCAACCAAGCCAGTCTCCAATTACGCGGCACTCCATTTCAAGCAGAGAGAGTGTAAATATGAGGTTGTGTTTTAATAACAGGTGCCTCCATCATGACGACGATGCTCAACAGAAGTGCCTGAACCATGGTAGGAGTGCTACTACAGAGCTAAGAATCGTCAAACATTATGGTGACTTCAAGTGTGCACTTTCATATTGACTGAAAATTGGAAGACAACATTAGCGGCTGATAAAGCTACAAAAAAGCACATTTAGCAATATACTGCCAAATTCTAATAGATACTATCTTACTGATTTTAGGCACCTGCCAAGTTAGTCCCTATCCAGTTTCACACTCCTATAGACCAACTCAATGGTAAGACTTCAGTCCCCTCAGCAAAAATTCCATTACAGTAATGCAAATGAGTTCCTGTTTAAGAAAAACAGAAATAAACTGAAGACATTCAGAATTCATAAATACAAACTGGCTCTCGAAACATATGCTAACACACTCATTCTTGTGGTAATCAGAGGGATTTTGCTAACCACAATACTGTAAGAATAGGTAAAACAAGAGAGAACTTGAAAATATTACAACAAGAGATGCTGACAGTTTCTGTACTGTACTTAGTTCCTTAAAGAACACTAATTTCACAAATGAGGACACAATACTTACCTTAGGTGGTTTGAAAGGGTAGTCTGTAGGAAAGTGAATTGTCAAGAAGAATACACCACCCTGATATGGACTGTCATTCTGTCAAAGCAAACAAATAATTCTCCTATTATCATCTTTGGGACTCAATATCACCGAAGATGATGGTTATAACAAATAAAAGGGAGAGGAACTTTAAACAAATGAACTGTTTAATCCACCAGTATGAAAGTGATGCAATTAAAAATTCAATTACTACTTGCTAAGGTAAGTAATGCAGAACAGACACAGGTCACTGTGGATGGACCTCACTGAGCTAACACTTCATCGAAAACAGCTGCTCTGACAATCCACTCAGGACAACTTGGCAAAAGCATCCAAATGCCTCTGAGATAGCTCCAGGAAATATAGTTAACAGAGTAGAGGTACTGTCAGGTTCTGACAACTGAAGTTCTGTGTTTGGAGTTTATTTGTTACAAACACTCGAGCTTACAGCGGCCATGGATGGCTCAAGGGCCTCCCATTCCACTGTAAGTTCTCTCCTTGGCTTAGCTCTTCCTCAGCCCTGCAGAAAACTTACAAATACACAACTAGTTTTTGTTCATTGAAGAAAAAAAATAACCAAAAACCAAATCCCAAAAAACCACAACCAACACAAATGAAAACAAACAAAGCCCTCTCATCCTACCAGCACCAGCAAACAAAAAACCCCTCAACCCTTTCGGTATTAGAAAGTCACTGTAATCTAGTATGAAAGTATTTTACATTTCCCTGCTCCAAACAAACAGCTATTTCAGGCATTAACTATTAGCAGTAAACCAGTATTTCGAAGTACAAAAGTAAGCAGAGAAAAAAATGGACTTACTAAATAGGGATTGCCTAATTTAGTAATTATGAGAAGGAAGATATTAGAATTTTTTACTTGAAACTACAACTAAGTTTCTGAAATAGAGTTAACAATTTCATTGTTTATCCAGAAGATTCAAATGTTTTTAATTGCAGACTAAGGGCAAAGGGAAAATTAATTTTCAGCATATACTTCTGAATTTTTTGTAAATTAAGTTGTATATTAATTGCAAGAACATTTCACCACTGTAAGGAAATAGCTACATCTTACTTAAATACCAGAAAATGAAATTCTGCAACGCAAGACAAGGGACTCAAACCTGAAAACAGATAGGGTAGACCTTGTCCAATCTCTGCTGAAGACCTTGCAGTCAAGATATAACCTCTTACACACTATCCAAGGCCTTGAAAAGCCACAAAGCAGCCCTTCTACTGCACATATTCTGGGTATAAACTTTATCAATTACAGAAACTCCTCTAAGAATGTGTTAAACCAATGCAAGCTCTCCTACATCTAAGAAAATCACAACCTGCATAATATCATATTGCAGAGCTGGAAGGCCAGATGATTACTCCTACGATCCTTGTCTGTTAATTAAAGGCGTTAAGCAACACCACAGGAGCACTAGAACTACTAACATCACACTGCTATCAGGAGACTGCCCCATCTCGAAAATGGAATGCAGACCTTTTGACACCACAAAAACCATATGGGGACAAAAAGGAGCTGTACACTATTAAACCAGAAGGGGAAACTAAAAATCATAAACTAAATTTAAGTTCAAGTGATGTTTAATACCTTATGACCATGCAGGCACCAGCAATGCAAAATCATACTCATTGCAGCACAGAACATTCTGTGCCTTTCAAACATGAATACAGCTATTAAGCAATTTTATCTTTTTGAGGTACCTAGTTACAGTCAATAAGGACCAGGTACTTTGGAATGGAGACTCATTTTTCCAGTCAGGTAAACCTGTAATAAGCATATTTTCCATCGCCATTTCCTAAAACCACACATAGCTATATACAAACCCAGGGCAATTCAGCATCACTGATACTTAATTCCTACTCTGGCAGCCTCACAAAAGCATCATATTGTGGCTGCAGGTCTTCTGGCATCCAGTGTTTGTCTGCAAGTTACCAAAGGTTTTGTTTTCTAAACACAGATAGCCAGCCCTAAACACTCCAGATGTTAAGCGTTTGGAAGTTACACTTTCAGTAATGGCAAACTTCTGCCTTCTTTAACAAGGAAGAAGTTACTATCAGGTTTCAAGATGCTTATCATATACTTAACACACATTTTCCTCCAGTTATAACTGGAACATCACAATTTCAGTAACTTTTCACGTTTTATTCCTGCAAGGATTCAAGATCTCAGTACGTGACACCAGCCCAGTTAAGGTTTCCCTGATGTTTTAAAATCCACACAGAAGCATCACAACTAATTCCTAACTCTGGGACCAGCTCCTATTACAAAGTTCACACTCCATTCAAACTTTAGGAAAAAAGTTAAATGCAAACAAAGTTTCTAGATACTAAGTGATAATGCCTAACACTGCTGTAGAGATAATTTCACCTGAAGTGTATGTCCTCACAAAACACTCCAGCAATTATTTTTTCCCCTCCTTCACTTTCTGTTAGTGTAATGAGTACCTCTAGAACTAGACCTGACAAGGGCAGTTAATAAAAACAAAAAAACCCCACCACTTTCCTCCTGAATAAGAGCTACTAGCTTAATATTACGTCACAAGAATTAAAATACTTACAGGTCCCATAATTGTGGCTTGCCAATGAAACACTACAAAAGAAAAACTCCGCATTATTATCTATGCATGATATGCTTTGAGTTAGCAAAGCAAAACATAAAACTTAAGGGTTACTTACTGTCATCTCCAACAGGACCTGCTGAACACTGTGCTGGAGGATCACGGGCTAAGTCACTAAGTTCCTTTAGGGAAAAAAAGAGCAACAGAAAAAACCCAGTTCAGAGAAGCAATGCTGATGAACTCAGTCATTTTCACTTTATGTCCAGAAAAAAACCTTTAACATGGAAGAATGTAGATCAGTATAAATACATGTCTTTTTAAAGGGATCAACCACCGAAACTGGCTATGAAGGTAAACAGCTATAGCAACTATGTTTTTCCAAGTAAAGATCATTGCTGTAAAGACATCTCTGCTGAAGGGCAACAGAATGGAGAGCAGGATGCAGAGTCTGAACGGGGCAAAGTCTAATCACTTGCTTACCAAGATTTCAATTCTTCAGTCTTAGCTAGAGAAGACTGAAGTGCACGGACAAAAAACTATTGATGAGCATTCATGAAATAGAAAGCACTATGTAACACTTGATATCAAAACTCAGTACAAGAGAAAACACCACAGAAACTCAGTTTAAAAGGCTGGCAAGTGTTGGAATCACGAAAAACATCTGTATTTATGTTAAACTTCACATTTAAGACAATCATGCCTCTAAAATTCTGAATAATTGAGCTGTGGAAACAGCTCCTTCCCTGCCCCATTAAAGAGGCAATGAAAACAGAAGCTCCGGATGGAGGATTCCTTGTGCAACATCAAGATTATTGTGATGAAGCAAAAAGGCTCAGCATTAGTTTGCTTAAACGCTCTACAAGTTATTTGGACAGCATCTTTTAAAATTAAATGTATACTTCCAAGTATGTAACAGATCTCTCCCCTCTTCCCTGCTCGCCTTTGAATCTAAAAACAGCTTCAGGAACTTGTATAAATCTGCACTTGTCAATGCATCTAGAAGCCATGAGAAAAGGGAAAACCTTCAGTCCCTCTCCCATATATTAACAGTTGAATACAAGTTATTTTGCTACAAGTCTATATAAGCCATTAGAACAAGACCTTTCCATTACTTTGTCAGACATACCTATTCTGCTGGAAACACGTGTATTTGAACTAGCTAACTGTTTTGCTTGGAACGGTCCTAAGTTTTGCAAACTCGGCATTTGATAAAAATTTAGTAAGTGTAAGCCAATACAAGATGAGTAAAAAAAAAAAGATGTTCTCTGTAACTTAAACACCTTGTCCTTTGTTAAGATGGTAGCTCCTGCAAACACTGAGAGGATAATACTACTTCAACATGCACAAGTCCAGACATTCCAAAAATGCCCAAACCCACCAAGTAAATTTAGTCCCACATTCCCCTCCCCCCACGCTAATTTTGATTAACTTTCTAATTCACCAGATTTCAGTTTTGCACTGGAATCAGACTTTTGTAAAACAGGATTATATCAGTTTCGTAAGGAATGCCACAATGAAGTTAATATTACGGTTCACCCTGCTGCTGCTGTTAGAGAAGTGCAGACAACAGCTCTTTCCAGATCACCACAGTAAATCCATTTTGAGCACGTTTCTTTACTCTCCCCAGTAATTATTTGGGGTCCTTGTGCTAGGCTTATTTCTGGCATAAAATATCACTTATTAGGTCCATATGTTGTTCAGCACCTTCCAGAAAAAAATCCAAGCCAGATTTCTATTATCCATGGAAAGGCAAACAAGAAATGTAAAAGAAGTTTTACATAGAAAGCTTCTCTAATTTTCAGGGTGGTCCTTTTTTTTTGTTGTTTTTACATTTAACAAACACAGTGGGTTTTCTTAATCAGGCTTATTTCTCATCTAAATTTATCTTCCAGTTCCAAGAATGATCAACTGTTTCCAAAGCCTTGTGAGAAAAAAGTTCCACCTGATCTTTTATCCCTTCAAATAAGTTGTAGCAATAGAATAATTAGAAAGATACAAATGTTACTATTTTAAAATAGTTGTGTAGTTATTACTGGATTATTTTACTTAATCAGGGAAGAAGATCAGATACTACTTTTTTTAACTATCATGGGGACTGAGAAATCTGAAAAGGCTATTTTCATGCAGTTTACGAAATTATAAAAATGAGAAGCATTAAGATGAGGAAGAACAAGGAAAAAAAATCTGCATAAAATGGACTGTCAGAGGTATGTGCATTAGACCAGAGAGCTCTTCAAAAGTTACTATCACATTCAGAGTAAAAAATAAATCAGTACCCAATATAAAAATAGCATATTTTAACACAGCAGGAAAATTAGAGCATATAAAAGAATTCAGCTAGGAAAAGCAAATAAGCAGGATTGCAGATGTTAGCAAACATAAATTTACTAAATTCTGGTGAAAGATCTGTGAAAACAAACCCCTCCACTAATATTAAGAATAATTTATAAGCTGAAACACAAAAGTCGCAATATTCAAGTCTCCAGTGGTTTCAAAATACACGTTCATACAGTTACCCCCTTTTAACCAACTGAACTGTTCTAGAGAATCAACCAGCAGCAATTTCATAAGCTAAAAGACGAAAGTTTTGTCTGATCCTAATCACTTCAGTAAAAAGCCATTGTGCTAAATGAAGAAGTTCAAAATACAGATAAGGTTAGAAGCACAGGCTACACCACTCAGCATTTCAGCCACAGAGCAAGTAATTAACTTAGTACATTCAGAAAGAAAAAAGCTGAGGTGGCACACATTCTTCTGTTTGCTTCTCTTAGGTACTATGGTCAGAAGAGTAAAGTTTGTAGGAAAGCTGTTTGCTTCAGCAGAGCATTAAGTGTTGTGGAAGAACTCAGACAAACATGAAACACACCGGCAAGCTTGGCCCACTCATAGTAACAGCAGGCGCACTTCAACCCCCTGTTAAGTGTGTGACACTTCACATCTACATAAAAGGAGAGAGGCTTGTTGCAACAAGGGATGCTCAGCTCTAAAAACTGCCCCCTCCTGAAAGCTACAACTCCACTGAACCCAACAGGCAAACTGAAATAACTGGAAACTAAAGAAGCAGAGGCACATGGGCTGTGATATCTGAAGTGCTGTTGAAGCGTTTCATTCAAGGAAAGGAAGGAGCTTTTTCAAATTATTTTTTTAAGCTTCCCACTCAACAGCAGGAACACAAACTGAGCAATCCGTCACAACTGTTCTAGGACAGGAAAATATTTAATAGGAAAAGTATCTCTGATATCAAAACTATGCTTCATCATTTCTGTGAGATGATTTAAAAAAAAATTTAAAAATTGGGTTATAATTTTTCCCCTGCTTTCACTCATTTCTCACCAAAGGATAAAGACCACATTAAGCATCATTTTACAAAGCAGAATTCGACTAGCACCTTAGAACTTTAACGTGTTCCCAAGCACTGTTCTGTAAAATTTCTACACATAAGGGCTTTATGTCTTTAATATCCCTACAGCTACACTATTTACTATCTCAAACTTCACTTCTTTTTGTTTCCATTCAGTTTCAGTAGTGCTTTGCTTAGTCAAGCAGTACCAAGGTACATCCCAAACTTCCTTAAAAATCCCTAAAGTAGAACCCACACCTTCCTGGAGTCAGCTGCTAGTTTTTCACTTTACAGGTGGCTTAAGGTAAAAAGAAAAAACAACTCCCAAGAAGCAAATTCCAAAGATTTTTCCATAGAAACAATAAACCAAATTTGGTTCAGTGATGTGTTACAAGCCTATCCAAAAGGATTAGTCTTGAATTACAATCGTGACTAGTCTTCTCTGGCACTGCCAGAGATTTCCGGTACAGCTCCAGCACATCACCATTTCTGTGTCCCAGTTTCCAAATATAAAGTTGTGATAGTTCCTACCTCTCCACAGGAATGCTTAGTCACTCCGCATTTCACAGGTTTAAATGCTGTTTAAGGAGTAAGCACCACGGCTACTGTTAGAGAACAATGGCTATGTAGCATACACAAGAAGCAATACATGTACAATTTTGCAAGAGTTTTGGAAAACTGAGGAATAACCAGAAATAAAGTAACAGTACCCCTCACTGCAGCAGACAGACCTGCTTTGACAAATTCAGCACCCTGGCCTTCTGCTAGTTTCATGTTAAGTCTCTATTCAGATGTATTTTTATTGTTGAAACAGCCACATTCTTTCTTCCTCTTCTTTTTCTCTACAAATTCATCAAAAAGCTTATAAAAACAACACACCAGTATTTTCAAGAAGAAAATGCTTGTAAAATCTAACTATATGCTTGCTCTGCATAAATGTAATTAACAGAAAATATGGTTTATGCTTCAAGTGATGACCCAAAACACCAGCACGTGAATGCAAATGCGCACCCTATTATAAACCATCACAGGGCCTGTTTTCTTTTTAAACAGCATATCTTCCTCAAACAACTCCTCCCTACCAGGTATTTAAAAAAATTACAAAAGTCACTGAAAAGGTGAAGAAAATTTAAAGAATGACAAAAGATACCTCACCAAAATAAGCACGAGTAACACAGGGAAAGAAAATATTTAAGGCAACTAGAAGTTTTCAGATCTCAGCAAATTCAGTAAGAGATGACAGCCTGACGCCTACTAAGCTGCCTTCTTGCAAGGTAGCATGGAGAACAGCATCAGTGTCAGTTCCTTTTCTTCCCGTTTGTCAGAATTCATACTCCCTGTGGCACAACTGCCACATTTTTTTCTAGTTTAAGCTGGAAATAGCCAGGGCTTATTCCTAATGATAGTAACAGCTGACTTAAATACAGAGTGGCAGAAGACCACTCAACTATCCTCATCAGGCATAAACTCACTGTTTAGATTTAATAATGGTTTGTAAAGATTTAATAGTGGTTTGCAACACCAGTACTTGTTAAAATCATATATTGCAGCTTTCTGATTTGTAGTCAAGAAAGCATAATGGGAAAAACTGAGTTAATCTGCTTTATGAGTCCAGACAATAATTTGTTCTACCTTGGAGGGCATGAAAGGTGACGTGCAGATAAATCAGAAGTTTAAATAAAAAAAGAGAAGGAAAAAAGAGAACACTTAAGCCAAACAAACAACCCCCCCCCCACATTTATTAATTTGAGTGCTTGTCTAATGCTGTTTGTGTCAAACAGGATATTTCAAACTTGCATCCAAAAATTCATCACTGTCTTACTCATTAGCTCACAGCTGAAAACAGCTTTAAAAAAGAAGGAAGGATTGTAAGCAGCTATAAAGGGAGGGGAAGAACATTTAAGCCTGTTTTGAAGATTAAGAGGTGTCAACCAGCAAAGAACTACTGCCTCATCCCACACACCTGTATTTGCAACATTTGTTTCAGCATGAAAATTAATTACCCCTGGAAGATGAAAATAACAGTTTGAAAGAACACTGAAAGTGGATTCCTAACGTACATAAGAAAGCAAGGGCACAATACACATCACAAGTATAACCAGGAGAAAATTCCAGCAGAAAATTATCAAACAAGCTAACCTTTTGGCTAACACTTATAAATGGATATAAATGTGTAATGACAGTACATAATACAGAAAGATGTAGGTTCCCACAGTTTAAGAAAAGGCATCAGAGCAATATTTAGAGAAAACACATGAAGAGCAGACGCAGAAAACAGTGTGGGCCAGAGCACAGAACAATTTTTGAGAAACCCAAAACACGACCAGGAATGCAACAGCTACAATTGTCCCCGCCTTGATTATTCTTCTTGTTCTATTGTTAACGTTTCTCCTTTCATAAGCCTTTAGTACTTAAGTTTTACATGCTACACACTACATATTGTTTGTACAAGGTCTACCAACAATATTATAATGATGTATTAAAAGACAAACATAGAAATATTCATGGCTTTAGCCTTACTCAAGGAAGGAAATGCCAGAGCGCTGTGCAACTGTAATTAAGTCACCTTGTGTGCTTGGACTGTGATACAAACTACTCAGATGACTACGTGCTATCTTTCCAAAGGACCTACCTTTCAGTCCACAAGTCCTTTGTGAATGAGACTATTGTCTACAGCTTTTCTAATCTGTTCCAAAATTTGGATGGTGTACAGCTTAAGTAACAGTTTTCCGCAAATTTCAGAGTCACCACAGATAAAATGGCTCTCTATTGTATTCCAGCCTTTTGCAGAGTTCATATCAGTAGCTGGATCAGTCCAGCTATGAGGAGCTCAGTTACCAACTTTGCTTTCCCAGTCACTCACTAAAGGCATTCAGAACAAACTTGGAAAAAAAGGTGCCAACAACACACCTGAAGTTGTGCTTTGAACTCAAAGGCGTAGCTTTTTTCCCTCAAAGTAATCAAAACCCATAGCAGTTGTCTTACTCAAGATGAAGAAAATCTGACTGCTTCAAGCACATCAATTCTGAGATACTATAACCATTACCATGGTCTGAAAATAATAGAGCTATTAGAACACACGCTCAGTGTAGGATGAGCCAACGTGCACACTGACTAAAGCAGGATAAAGATAAAATTGTGAAGTGATGCACTGGTTAACTATCCATTCAATGACAACCAGCTAAGTTAATTCTGGCATTTCCAAGGTTTTGAATATTGGACCCTGAAACTTACCATAGTTTTCACTCCTTCCTGCAAGAACCACACTAATCTTCAGTTCCATAACCCAGGACCACAATACAGCCCTGAGAAAAGGTAACTAGGTGCTAAGGGGCATGGTTTAGTGTTTGATAGGAATGGTTGGACTCGACGATCCGGTGGGTCTCTTCCAACCTGGTTATTCTATGGTCATTGTAGCGTAAATGGGCCACAAGAGAAGCAGCATGATGTACCTAGCTAAATGACACAAAATGACTGGGAAGTTAAGGGACAGATTAATTTCAGTATAGACAACCATGAAGCAATGTACCTCCAAAGATGCTTATACACAAATTAAGGCATTCTGGCCTCATGACTACCACTCAAGAATGAGATTTTGGAATCACAACGGACAATTTCACAGAAATGCTAGTTTAACACTGATTAGATGCTAAGGTTGGCAGCATTAAGCGAGCTGCCCTGCAGCTGGTCAAGGACACAATGTCCAGCAGAACCTCACCACCAGCATTTGACACATCAACCAGAAGCAGCATCTATATGCACACTACCCTGGACTCCACGCAACAGAAGCCTCCTGGAGTTTGCAAAGTCTACACAAACAACAGCTTTGGGGACTGGCAATGTTCAGGAAAAGTTTTTGTAGAAATCACCAGTGGCCTTAACTGGACAATTAACCACAATAAGTCTGCTCTTTATGAATATGTACAAATATTCTCCATGTTCTCAAGGAAATGTATGGAAAATAGGATCAGGTAACAAAATAATGAAATAAATATTCTAACAAATAACACCACATATATAATCACACAGTGTGGTGAAGCCATCATTTAGATGTAGTCTATTATTCTGAAATTTAATTATTCAATCTAATGAACTCTGAAAATCAGCTCTCCTTCTAAAAAAGCTGCCTTGATTTTGACCACTCCTGGTTTTGTGAATCTAAAGACATATGTGAAAGCTATTGTGACATACCATATCAGTATATTCTATGAACAAAACTATGTGGAATAATTACACTAGCTTATCTACAGCTGTTCAACTACCCTATCACAATACCATATTGTGCGTAACTACCCTTCATAATCATTCTGTGTTTTGAACAACTAGTGGAAGAGATGCAAAACTAAGGGCCTGTCCATAGGAGTAGGTACAGTTACACACAAAATCAGCTCACACTGAGCCAACAGTGTTAAAAAAAATACAAAGTTGTTTCTGGAGTGCAGCTGCTCTTACAGTGGAGTTTCACCTCAGCTATCTACTGAGGTCCACACAAGGGTCTTCAAAAAGGGTGAGCGGTGGAAAAAAAAAAAAACGACAATGAAGATTTAAAGTGTATTTATGAACAGACTACAACCTAGAATGGAAGGGGGGCATTGGTTATCTGGCAAACTGTCATTCAGGAGATTCTCCTGTATTACGCAAGGCAAGAAGAAATTAAAAATAAGGCTTAAAAGGGGAAATAAAGTTTGCAGTTTTCTGATTTATAGAATTAGCTGACATTATTACTCAAATAGGCCAGCAAAGGTTGGGAAATACTGCCTTTGAGCAGAACACTCATACTTAAACAAACCTAAAAGAGCTTTTGCAAGCTTGGAAGAGACCACAGAAGAGGTGAGCACCTTGCCAACCTAATTCTAGGTTACAGACAAATCTCACTATAAAATTAACCGAGTTTAACACAATCCTCATGCCCTCCATTAGGAAGGCCAAAAGCACTTTAGCATCTGCACTCAGTTCAGCTTCCAACTCTGGTGTCCAGATGCTTGTGGGAAGGATTGGACATTTGTCTCCCTTTTTCGTGGGCCTAACATTTGCAAAGCAGTCTACAGTCCTCCCATCCTGCTTTCTTAAAACCAGAACAAAGCCCCAGCACAATTACACTGGCAAAAACTGCAGGAGATCTTGAAGATGGTCTAGCGTGTCAGCCATCTCAATGGGATGAGGTTCAGAACAAAGGCTTCCTTTGTACAAAATTTTAGCATTGAAGTTTACAGTCGGTAATAAGGCTGAACAATATTTAAATAAAACTCCCTCTATTAAGTTTTCAGTCCTAAACACTGCAATGCTCAATTCGGCTCATTTTTCAGTATTAAGCCTTGTCTACACTCAAGTGTTTTATGAAGAGTTGCCAAAAGCATAAATGCCAATTCAAACTTGTGAATATAATTTTAACTAATTTTTTTGCAAGGTTTCCCCAACACAGCCTACCACATTTAATGTATCAGACCAGTGCCCCATAAAAAGCTCACTGAACAGAAAGGTGTTAAGAAAGCTCCAGTACTTTCCGTTTACATTTTGAGGTGTAAATTTACATTCAAATCTACAAAACCATCCAGCAAGCCTCTCTTCTCATAAAGCCAACTTGACAAAAGCAACTGTTTATAAAAATGACCTACTGACTGCAATCATATGTACATTCCCACTGCTGCTTTCACGTCTTACCCCAACTTGTTTTTCCTAGCATATTATACCAGCAGGTTACTACATCATACCAGTCACCGGGGGAAACGCATGCCTGCAATTCAGCCTTTTCAATGTAAGCTACCGCATCTTAGTCTAAACTATCAATACAAGTCAGCTTACGCTGATACCAGACCTAGTACTGAAGTGCAGACCGCATGTTCCAAACTGCCAGCTCTGACGCACAGAGGAGGGACCTACACAGGAACACAAGGCAGACAGTTAAAGTGGCAAAACCTTAATATTTGCAACAAAGATTTATCGGAGATGGCATATCAATGCCCTAATCTGAATTACACAAAAGTTCTGCCCTTCTCCACTCCTCCTTACCAGCTGTCACTTGACATCTCAGACAAGGTTTTGAGGCTCTGGAACGAGTCCAGAGAAGAGCAACAAAGCTGGTGAAAGGGCTGGAGAACAGGCCTTATGAGGAGCGGCTGAGAGAGCTGGGGCTGTTTAGCCTGGAGAAGAGGAGGCTGAGGGGAGACCTCATTGCTCTCTACAACTACCTGAAAGGACGTTGTAGAGAGGAGGGTGCTGGCCTCTTCTCCCAAGTGACAGGGGACAGGACAAGAGGAAATGGCCTCAAGCTCTGCCAGGGGAGGTTTAGGCTGGACATTAGGAAAAAATTCTTTACAGAAAGGGTCATTGGGCACTGGAACAGGCTGCCCAGGGAGGTGGTTGAATCACCTTCCCTGGAGGTGTTTAAGGCACGGGTGGATGAGGTGCTGAGGGATATGGTTTAGTGTTTGATAGGAACGGTTGGACTCGATGATCCGGTGGGTCTCTTCCAACCTGGTTATTCTGTGATTCTGTGAAGGTTAAGAACCTCCATCCTCTCTCTCCTTCAAAAGTACAATCTAGTGGACACAAGAGAAAACACACATGGGTAGGGGATGATGTCACGCTAGAGGTGGCCTCCAAAAGGAACAGAGATGCCTCTGCCAAGAGGCAGTTTACTGTTCTGTATTCAACAGCTGCTCCTTACAGCTGTTTACATCCTCCCCCCGCCTTTTCCCATTAATATGTGAGTGTAAAGAAAGGCATTAATGCTTCAGAGCTGGTTACAGACCGGGGAGGTAGCTGAAGGAAGCTCATTTTGCAGAGTTCTACATCAGCTCTTCCGTAGGAGAAACTCACACAGGGAATAATGGCAAAAGCACTGGCTTGCTTTCAAAAATAGATCTTTAAAAGCTGGAATGATCACGAAGAAAATGTTGGCTGGACATTACCCTGTACATTATCCCACCCAAACCCTTAACATACTCAAGAACTAAGTTTTTAAGTTATGCAAGAAGTGCCTATCTAATGAAATATTGATCTCTGAAGTTCTGTAAATTACTTCAGTGAGATTACTATCCCCTTCTCCTCCCATTCCAATGCACACATTTAAAGATCTATGCTGACTGGGAACTTGTTTCACAAGCACGGTGCTCAATTAACATGAGAAATCTTTAAGTTACTGTAGTCCAAACCTTCTAGCAAAGGAAACACCAAATTTCCTTTCTCATAAAAAACGACCAGTTCTTAAAACACATCCAATACCTTAATTGTAAATGCCAGACTTGAACAGAGGTATTAAATCTATCCAATTAAGAAGCATTATTTCAATTTTAGTTATATTCATTTCCTAGTATGTCACTTGTAACTATTCAGACAAGCTAAATCTTGAACAGTATTTAAGTGATGACAGCTTTCATGGGATGCCGAATAATTTTATTCTGACTTTTAAAAACTCCTGAAGTTCCTCAATACTAATGCCTCCCTAATTCCATGACTGAAATCTCATATTTAAACCCAACCACTGTCTTCTGGTTCAACACGACTCTTCCCACCACTGAGTGCCATAGCTGCACACCATTATCTACTTGAGACAGTACTTAAGTCTACCCTCAAATACTCAAAATAGGGTGAATTAGCTAAAGTAAAAAAATGTTATTTGATGCATACAGAGAGCATTCACAAAGGTTTAAAGCATTTTAACTAAGCTTACATCAGCTACATTTAACTAGGTGGTTAATCTCAACTTTCTGAGCCCCTAAACAGACAAATTCAGACTTATTTCTAGACACTCGATCACACACAATAATTCATGTTACTTAACTATTTTGAATAAGCTCAGCAAGCTAAATCCATGACTGCCCGCAGAAATAAAGTATTGTAGATTTCATATAGAGAAGACAACTTAATTCCAAACAACTTATCCTGGTTAAACTAATTTTTTTAAATTTCATACTAAGTTCAAAAGACAGTAACAGTTTAAAACAAAAGTAATAAGCAGGCTTTACAACGCAAACTGAATCACCTCTACAAAAGCTACATCTCTGATTAAACTAATGTAGATTTCCATGCTGTCTTCATTACTGCATATTACATTCAATCTCTGAAAAATATTATCATGCACATCTGGAGGAGTGGGGTTAAAGTTGCCATTAATTCAGGAACAGCAGCGAAGGCTACATCCTGAAAAGAGTCATTTAGTCTCCACTCCACCACTGTCAAGGGAAGCCTCCTATCCGTACTTAAATAGCGATAAATGGGTTTGCCACCTTCCACGTGCTTTTGGCTTCCACTTAAGATTTTCTAAAAAAAATACCCCCCACATAATGATGATGGCATGTGCTATCCTTAACCAAATGGGCATAAAACACAGCAGGCACAAGTTTTCTTAAGGATTTCACAGGCGAGACATTTCATGCATACATCTCCTCTATAAATTCTATTTTTAGCCTGCCAAGATCACCACTTAGGCCTTTCATACTACCTCACTTTAATGGATGCACACAGCAGTGATAAAAATGGACGTATACCAACAATGTAATGTTCCCAAGCTTCCTCAGTTTTACCCATCCTCAATTTCTTACTCCTACATAAACGTTTCCCTATTACTGGATCATCATCATTAGAACCAGAAGTGCCAGCGTGCCACAGCAATTACGGGACATGCCTTGAGCAGGCACAACTCAACACTCCAGACCAAGAACATGTGTCATGAGCACGTAACAATCATTTAATTCAAGCCCATAAATCAACAAGAATTTTCCACTGCCTTTACGGAAAGGAAACAGTCAAAATGAAGCTGTAGGCTCACATTATTCCACAGCCCACCACCCTTGTGCAAAGCGAGCTGTATCAATAAAAGCAGAATTTTGCAAACCGAATGCAGGCTACCCTCAGGGTGAATGGCACAGATGTGATGATGAACTCCAGCATAAGATAACCTTTCTGGGACTGGCTACGTACCTGATAAAGAAAGCTTTGTAAGGGGTGTTCCAGAAGTAGATAACCCAACATAACACATGAATACTCATGTGCTTTCATTCCCACGATGAAAATAGAACTTGCCAGTTACATTTTAAGTAGGGGATGTTGTATTCCAAATGTGTAATATACTTCAGATTAAATTTACACTCTAATCCAGTCTGAAAGTCTGATTTACCCAGTATAATAAAGAATTGTATTTTCCTTGATACATCAAGTCCACAAAGAGGCAGTCAACCAAACAGGCTGAAAATACCTTCACTGGTGCATCTGGCTTGTCATCTGCTGCAAGAGACAATGAATTCTAGCCCTGACAGGTAATACCACAAGTCAGACTAAATCAGCTACGTGAGATTACACTATTTTGAGGTCCTGGTCTCTCTTTACCTTGTTCTAATCTAGTGCCAACAACGTACTACAAGGAAGCAGAGAGTTTCAAGGTCTGATCTGTGACCTTACAACTGGAAGACAGGGAATCCCAGCTAACCGGTGAGAGCGCACCATTCTCTGACTACACCAGTTGGCAATATTAAAATCTAAATTCACTACCACCTCGTTACAAAATTGGCCATGCTATTTTTGGATTTCAGCCTTAACCCCAGTAAACGTTTGTACTGGAAACCACGCTTGGGAAGAAAGCAACTTGCAAGCGATGGTTTCAGTCCAGAAAAACTTCACTTTACAGGCTGACAAACACAAAATGAAAGCTGTAAACCCTACAAAAATTTCAAAGCGTAGCCTGTAGCACAGTGTGATTTAACTGATTAAAATTAGCACCTCAAAAAAAAAATCAAAACGAAAAAAACCCTCCTAACCTCTTCCACCAATCCTAACCTCTAGCAGTGGGTAAAGGAAGAAGGTTGCCACTACACACTACCACAGAGCATAAGGACTAATACAGGACAAGAGACGACACCGATTTGAGAGTCAGGCTGAGTAATTTTAAGGTTCTGACCACCAGATGACCATGTAAGCAGGGGTATGCTTTGGCTTACATTTGACAGTAAATTCTTACCTGCGGCACCTGAATGTGTTTCATAAGCATGAGTTGACGACAAAGCATACAAGGAGTATCCTAGCTGCGTTTCAACCCAAGTGATATCATCCACTAACACAGGGGAACAAGTTCTGATGGCAGATGCAAAAGGAATAATTCTTTTGAAATTCTTGTGAGAGGGTAGCTGTAATTCGAAGGCAATTCATTTAGCTAGCACTAATCCAGAACAGACTTAACATTTTTAGGGTTAACAGAACCGTTCTTTCACTAATAAATTATAAATAACCTCATTTTGACTAAAGTATGTCTACAAGCACCGCAAAGAGATGTGAAAATACAGGAAGGGTACTAGGTGGCAAACTTTATACTCCGTCTATAAAAGGTGTTTTGTGCACGAAGTTTAGGTCGCGATGTCAGGACACATTGACTTTCTGCCATCTTGGCAGGCTACGAGATTACCAAGAAACTCCTCTCAGCTCTTGAAATACGTAAGCGTTCCACGTAGGTCGCGTAGGAGCACAGATCGGCAGCGACTACCCGGTAACGCCACTGCGCTCCCACCGCGTTTGCAATTACATCCCAGCCATTCTCAAACGCGAAGCGCTGCCCACCCGGGCGCAGCCTCACGTCGGGAGCCTTCTTCCCTGGGAGAAGTTTAGAGAAAGAAAAACCAACCGGGAAAAAAAAAAAAGCCAAACCAACCCCCAAAACAACAGCCCCCCCCTCCTTTCATCGCCTCGGCATTTTTTCCGAGTTAGCCGCGAAGTTGCTCCACCCGGCCCCGATTGTGCAAGGGGAGCGCGCCCCGGCCGGCGCGGGGGGCGACCCCGGGGCGCGGGGCCGGGGGAGGAGGGCGCGGTGGGACCGGGTCCGAGCGCGCCGCGGGGCTATCGCGGGAGGCGAGGGATCCCGGAAAGAGCCCGAGCGGGGCGAGCCCGCCGCCATCTTACAATGCGGGAAAGAAGTTGCACGGCGCGGGGGAGGGGGACGCGGCCCGGGCGGCGCTGACAGCCGGGCGGCCGCGATCCTCCGATCCAGGGGAACGGAGGGAGGGGGAGGGAGGGAGGAGGAAAGGAGAGAGGGGGGAGGAAAGGAGGAAAGGAGAGATGGGGGAAGGCAGGGGTAGAGGGGGGGAAGGCAGGAGGAGAGGAGAGAGGGGGAAGGAAGGCAGGAGGACAGAGGGGTAAAGGGGAGAGGGAGAAGGGAGTAAAGGAGGTGAGGGGAGAGGGAGGGAGAGGAGGAAAGGGAGAGGGAGAAGGGGGAAGGAGAGGGGGGAAGAGGAAGGAGAGGGGGAAAGGGGAAGGAGGGGGGGAAGGGGAAGGAGGAGGGGAGAAGGGGGGAGGGGAGAGGGGGGAAGGGGAGAGGGGGAGAAGGGGGAAGAAGGGAGTGGGGGAAGAAGGGAGTGGGGGAAGAAGGGAGTGGGGGAAGAAGGGAGAGGGGGGAAGGGGAGAGGGGGGAAGGGGAGAGGGGGGAAGGGGAGAGGGGGGAAGGGGAGAGGGGGGAAGGGGAGAGGGGGGAAGGGGAGAGGGGGAGAAGGGGGAAGGGGAGAGGGGGGAAGGGGAGAGGGGGAGAAGGGGGAAGGGGAGAGGGGGAGAAGGGGGAAGGGGAGAGGGGGAGAAGGGGGAAGAAGGGAGTGGGGGAAGAAGGGAGAGGGGGGAGAGGGGGGAAGGGGGGAGAGGGGGGAAGGGGGGAGAGGGGGGAAGGGGAGGGGGGGAGAAGGGGAAGGGGAGAGGGGGGAGAAGGGGGAAGGGGAGAGGGGGGAGAAGGGGGAAGGGGAGAGGGGGGAGAAGGGGAAGGGGAGAGGGGGGAGAAGGGGGAAGGGGAGAGGGGGGAGAAGGGGGAAGGGGAGAGGGGGGAGAAGGGGGAAGGGGAGAGGGGGGAGAAGGGGGAAGGGGAGAGGGGGGAGAAGGGAGAGGGGGGAGAAGGGAGAGGGGGGAGAAGGGAGAGGGGGGAGAGGGGGGAAGGGGGGAGAAGGGGGAAGGGGGGAGAAGGGGGAAGGGGGGAGAAGGGGGAAGGGGGGAGAAGGGGGAAGGGGGGAGAAGGGGGAAGGGGGGAGAAGGGGGAAGGGGGGAGAAGGGGGAAGGGGAGGGGGGGAGAAGGGGGAAGGGGAGAGGGGGGAGAAGGGGGAAGGGGAGAGGGGGGAGAAGGGGGAAGGGGAGAGGGGGGAGAAGGGGGAAGGGGAGAGGGGGGAGAAGGGGGAAGGGGAGAGGGGGGGAGAAGGGGGAAGGGGAGAGGGGGGAGAAGGGGGAAGGGGGGAGAAGGGGGAAGGGGAGAGGGGGGAGAAGGGGGAAGGGGAGAGGGGGGAGAAGGGGGAAGGGGAGAGGGGGGAGAAGGGGGAAGGGGAGAGGGGGGAGAAGGGGGAAGGGGAGAGGGGGGAGAAGGGGGAAGGGGAGAGGGGGGAGAAGGGGGAAGGGGAGAGGGGGGAGAAGGGGGAAGGGGAGAGGGGGGAGAAGGGGGAAGGGGAGAGGGGGGAGAAGGGGGAAGGGGAGAGGGGGGAGAAGGGGGAAGGGGAGAGGGGGGAGAAGGGGGAAGGGGAGAGGGGGGAGAAGGGGGAAGGGGAGAGGGGGGAGAAGGGGGAAGGGGAGAGGGGGGAGAAGGGGGAAGGGGAGAGGGGGGAGAAGGGGGAAGGGGAGAGGGGGGAGAAGGGGGAAGGGGAGAGGGGGGAGAAGGGGGAAGGGGAGAGGGGGGAGAAGGGGGAAGGGGAGAGGGGGGAGAAGGGGGAAGGGGAGAGGGGGGAGAAGGGGGAAGGGGAGAGGGGGGAGAAGGGGGAAGGGGAGAGGGGGGAGAAGGGGGAAGGGGAGAGGGGGGAGAAGGGGGAAGGGGAGAGGGGGGAGAAGGGGGAAGGGGAGAGGGGGGGAGAAGGGGGAAGGGGAGAGGGGGGAGAAGGGGGAAGGGGAGAGGGAGGAGAAGGGGGAAGGGGAGAGGGGGGAGAAGGAGAGAAGGGAGGAGGTAGAGAGGGGGGGAAGGTGGGAAAAGGGAGATAGAGAGAGGGGAAAAAAACCCAAACCAAACAAAAAGAAAAATAAAGACCAGGCCCGCGGTGCCGGGGGCGGCGTCGGGGCCCCGGCGGCGCTCACCTTGTTGATGCGTTTCAGCGCCATTGTGTGCGAACGCCGCCGGGCCCGTCTGCGCCGCGGTGACTCCGCGCTCCGCTCGCGCGAGGGGGGGCGGGGGCGGGGCGGGGGGCGGCGAGGGCGCAGCCGCGCGCGCCTCCTTCCCCCGGAAGCGGCCCGCGGCGCGAGGAGAGCGGGGCGGAGGGTGTTGGGGGGGGGGGGGCGGGGGGTGTGCGTGCGTGCGTGCGAGGGGAACCCCGGGGGCACCGCCCGAGAGACACGGAGAGAGGCCGCGAGGGCCCGGACACGGCGGGAGCGCGAGAGGCGGAGCCGCCGTCAGCGCCTCCTCCCCCCGCTCCGGGAGTGAGGGGGAAGGGGCGGGGCTCGCGCGCGCGCGGCGGCCCCACCCCGCCGGCCTCGGCGTAGGGGAGAAGGTCTCGCGAGAGCCGCGCGGGGAAGGGCGGGGCCTCGGCCGCAGCGCAGCCGCCCCGGCTCTGACGCCGCCGCCGCCGCCCCCTTCCTCAGGGCACGCGCGGCCAGCTGATGGCAACCCGCCCCGCCCTCCCACGAAATGGCGGCGGCCGGATCTACATCCGTGCGCTGACGCGGCGGCGTCGGATCCTTCCGCGCGCTACTGGTTATCCGCGCAGACAGAAGCAGGGCTGCCGCGCTGAGTCAGGCGATCGTCCTGCTCTCCTCTGAGCGCTGTTGCGCGGGTTGGGGTGTTGCGATATAGAAATGATAGCGAGATGCTGGAGGGTGCCCAGAGCGGGCCACAAAGTTGGTGACGGGTTGAGAGAGGAAACCGTTCAAGGAGCAGTTGAAGTCACTTGGTCTGTTCAGCCTGGAGGAGATGGAGGGGAGACCTCATCGCAGCTTACAGCTTTCTCACGAGAGGAGGAGGAGGCGCTGATCTCTTCTCTCTGTACCCAAGGGAATGGCAGAAAGATGGGCCAGGGGAGGTTCAGGTTGGATGTTGGGAAAAGGTTCTTCACTCACAGGGTGTTAGAGCACGGGAACAGCTCCCAGGGAAGTGGTCACGGCGCCAAGCCTCACAGTATTGCAAAACCCTGCAGACAATGCACTCGAACACGGTGTGAATGCCGGGGTTGCCCTATGCAGGGGTAGGAGTTGGACTCCATGGTCCTTGGTGGGTCCCTTCCAACTCAAGATATTCTGTGAGGCTCCAGCATTGTTCTGCCTTGAGAAATAACCCCAGTGCTTCCCTGGCCTGGTTGGCCACAGGGCTCGTGGACCAAGGAGGGCGTCTGGGCGGGAGAGTGGAGGCGAAGGGGGCTGCACCCAGCATTGTGGTCCCAGTGACAGAGCTGAAGGTCTCCTCTTGCCCCAGAGAAAAGCTTCAATCAGGAGCCAGGCCTGGGGGTGAGAGCCATGGTGTGGAACTTTGCTGTAGTGGCACATCAAAATGTACAACTAAACCGCATAGAGCGTCCAGTATAGGGGAAAAACAGCACCAAAGGGGAAACGCAGAAACAGACTGTCAGTGCAGGGGACAGCAAATACTGTTTTAACTTGCAGTGATATCTTCTGCAACACTTCCAGCTCCTTGGAGGTTTGTTTTGTGGTTTTTTTTTTTTTTTTTTTGTGTGGCACAGGTCAACAACTTGCTCTCAGCCCAGGCCCACTTTCCTCATAGTAATAAATTGTGTAGATTTACGCATCGTTGTGTATATGAGGAAGGAGTCCTACTCCACATCCCTGAAGTAACGAGCAAAGAAGAACTGCCAGAGTGCCTTTCTGCTGTAATGAGGGGTTATATTGTATTAATAAACACAGCATTTGCCATCCAGGGAGTATGGATGATAATTAGCTAAATCCTTTGCACTGAACCAAGTTTCCATTTGTTTCTGTGCCTTTACTGCACTACTGTTGAGCCTTCTTGCTCTCTAAGATACTAATGATTGCTTGTCTGGAGAAAGCGAGGTATTCTGAAAATGTGATTGTGTAATAGTTTTCAATATGAACCTTGAGAATAGCCAGCAGTGAATTAGGGGAGCAATGCTCTTTTATTTTAGAAACAGTACTGTAGTAGGACTGCCATAATTTTTCAGCATACGCATCTACAGGCTACAGAGAAAACAATGCCTTGTACTAACTTAACTAAACCATTCCTAGCAGCCCTCTTATGTAGTCTCCATTTCCTGCTTATTTCAATTGTACTGAACAGCATATTCCGGAAGTGTAACTCCAAACTATTTCATTAATGTTCTTATCATCTTAATCAAGAATATTGCTGAAGAACACTTTGTTGTTCCTTGCCTGTTCGGGAGTATGGATGCTAATAAACTGCTCCAAATCACCAGTGTCTCCGAGTTCCTGTCATAGGTACCTTCCTCTGCCTTGCAGATTGCTTACAAACTTCCTGAAATTTTACATTAATCTCATGAGATATTGGTACTTACCAGTATTCCAGTTTTACATTTTTAATTACTGTTTGAGATTAATGACCTCTAATATCACTATATTAAGAATTCTGATCTGGCTTGCCATTCACATTTTACTGTATAATGAAAGGAATGTAGAACACCATGAACATACTGCTGACAGTGTGTAAATTTCCCTACTAATTTAAGACAACAGGAACTCTTAATCTGGTAAATCAAGTTTTGTCTGTGTGCCTTTCAACAGTTACCTGTTAAAATCAATATCTCTATTAGCATTTGACCCCCAGTAGAATTTAAAATGTGTTTTATAGCTCTTGTTTATAGCCACTGCTCAGGAACAGGTTTCCATATTTTGTTTATCTGTTTAGACAAACACTTCGTTACACTCACTGGCCTTTTTTTTTTTTTTAAACTAATACAGCAATTTATATACTTAACTTTAGATACTCTAAGGAATAAGAATAAATAATAATTACTTGTGTGGGACTGAAAAACGTGTACTCACAGTTCCATGGCCATTTCTGCAAGTCATGGGGCAGAGTCCTTGGAAAACATTATACTCCTCACCCATGTCTCTTCTTCCTCATACTGTGAAGTAAAAATCACTTATTCTCCCCTCAGTGTTTGGAAGTAAGCTAACTCAAACAGATTCTTTTTATTTCAGTAGGAATACTCAGGCAACTAAGGTCACGTAACCTTAATATATTGATATGCTATGCACAAAGAGTTTCTCACCTTCACGATAAGCAGCAGGTGTACCATAATGCCACTTACGCAGATACCTCACACAGTGACATAAAAAGCTAGAGGCACAAATGAAGGTTACTTACTGAAGATGGCTGTTGCAACTCACTGTGGAACTACCCAGTTTATATGGCTTTGCTTCATTTTAAATTTATTTTTGAACCTAATCCTCAGAAGTGGCTAAAGAGAGCCATTACCATGTCCGATCCTCATATGGTAGTGGAGCAGGGTTAGATTTTCAGACGTTTATTACACAAAATAGCTCAGTAATGTGGCATGGTAATAAAGAGTTTGTGCAAAAATACTAAGAACAGACCAGCTCACTTGAACTCCTATCTTTGAATTTTGATTTTTCAAGTATGACATTCCAGAGCCCTCTGCAGCCTCCTCCAAAAGCTGAATTTCCCAGCCCATTTCAGCTGCTTTGTGATGGTGCAGCAGAGCAAGCATGAATGGATAACGACGTGATATATTGTGATAGCACTTCCCCTCAGCACAGAGAGAACTTGAGGGAAAAGCAGCCCAGTCCTAGTTTAAAGGTTAGTGTAGCTTGCTTGCACATCAGTGTCTGTTTCTCACTTGCACTTGCTTGAGAGCAGCCATTTTCACATTCTGAGCTTGCTGTTCTAACCGTCTCCAAAAAGGGGGGAAACACTGAGCAACCTGGATATCAAGCAGTGTTCTGTAGAGGACCCTTTGTCTATCTGAGAGGAAAGAGGGAAACAAGATACCAAAACTTTCCTAAGAGATCTTCCTTTTGAGGAAAGAAAAAAATTCCTTCAACAAAACCAAGACATTATTCTTCTTAGTCCATCTGGTAGATCATTAATAGTTCCCATTTGGAGAAGACAAAACACAACAGCCTCTGCTGCTGAAAAACAAAGCTCTAAGAAGGTGAACAACAGCTTCTCCCTGTTTGCATGTATTACCAGGCCTCAATTTTCACTTCAGCATCCTGTTCAACTTGTTTTTCCTTTAATTACCATAAATCAAGCTTGCAGTCAAATTCCTCTTTAATCTGACCAAAATTCACCTTATTGGGGACCCTTTTGAGTCAGTGGAGACCACAAAGATCACAGAAGCAAGCTGATAAAATAAAACCGTTCCCTTTTTTTTTAAACTCAAATAAGGCTGAACTTGCCAACCCAAGTGCCATGAAAGAAAAACAGGTTTGGGGATGACATTGGGTTCCTCCTGATCCATGTTTTAAACAGCAAAGACTGTTGGCCCTTCCTGTGTAGATGGGGGTTCTCCCCTTCAATAACGAGGTCAAGGTCACATTACAGCCTTTGTACTGTGCGCTCAATTCCCTAGCTGATACATCTGGGACCATTATGTCTCCTTCTGTTATGGAAAAGGAGGTAGCAAAAACCTTTCACATCTGGAATCCAGCCCAAGCTCAATGTATTAGGCTGCATCTAGCTGTCTAAGGAACATGAGACAAAGGTAAACTATTCCACAAATAATCCAAATTTCCAAGCTATTCCACAAATTTCCTTTGTATAGTAGTGCTTTTTGTCTCACTGCTAGGTCATGAGGTGAAACACCAAGTCTCTGCATTGATGCATTTTAAGTTGTTGCTGCTCTATGTAGGGAGTTGTAAGATCTAACATTTAAGTCCACACGAGTCCCAGTGAAAAGCTTGAGTGCTTTGCTGAATTAATGATGTGCTAAGGTTCCATGGCTTGCACAAGACCAAGTGAGATTCAGAGGAATATAAAATACTTCAGTAACTCACACCATGATCAACAGATCAAAGCTCCCCACAAAATTTTCCTGTCTTCAAGATTTCGATCAGCACTTCACTGGGCAGTGCTTTTTTGTCTCCTGACAACATAGTTTTCTTTCAGTGAAAGATTTTTCACTTCTTTTGAAATCTTTACAGAAAATAAGGGCTATTTTACAAGAAGAAAGTACTGACAACACAAAATTCATTATGTCATTTTCACAGACCTAAACAATGAAATCTCTGAAATTTGCTACAGAATATTTATTAGTATTCATACAGAACATTATTTTTTTCTCCCAGCAAAACTACTATTTGATCTAAATACAAAAGCTATTCCTTTCAAGTCAGTGGCAGTTTGTGTCAACAAGAATATTCGTCTTCTGTGCTGATTCAGCTCTATGGATATTGAAGCATGAAACTCAAATGAGCACACACACGGCATAATTCCGATGCCAGTTTTGGAAAACAAGAAGTTTTGTTGTCATCCAGTTACTAACTAACTTCTGTTTTCCTCTTTCATATGAATTCTTTACATTCCTGAATAAACATAGATCATATGTACGTACATGTCAAAACTGCATCTTAAAATAGGGGGCCAAGGGGCTGAGCAGATACTCATAGTTGCTAATATAAGGTAACACCAGCTGAATTCAGCTCTTTGGAGCAAATCAGAGTTCTAACAATTTCAGTAGGCCAGGGTACATCCGTTGGAGATCTCTTCAAAAAGAAGTTTAATGGTGACCTACTTTACCCCATCCCTTTGGAGGTGGTTGCTATTCCTTGTTCTACCTGTTTTTTGACCCCTCAGGCTGCCTTCAGACTGCACGCTAAGTCTGTAGGAGGTACACTGTTACTGAAAATGACCAACCTCTTACAGCGCTATTCAGCAGTACTTCATTTGGCCTATTGTGTTTACTAAGGGAGACATCAAAGGACTCCGAAGCGCTTTCAAGAAACATCTATTTTTTATTACTTTGACATAATTGATTACTAGTCAGATTTGGACCATCCTAATTCAGTTGCTCCTCCAATGATTGTTCCAGGATGCAAATATACTAAGCAAACCACAACCTTTGATGGAGCTAACGTGTTTCACTGGCTCCCTAGTACAGACAAGGCTGTTCAGACTTCACAACATGCTGTGCTGATCGAAGTGTAGGCTTCCATTCACCTGGCTTGCTATATGCTAAGTACAGTTTTCGTTGTTTGATTAAAGTTACAGGGAATTAGCCTGAGCTAATCAGGACACGAATGGTGTACTTTATATTGAAGTATGAACCGCCTTTTATCTTAGGATAAAAAGGCTGATCTGGAGATCAGCCAGTGTTCCCAGAAGACCTGGGGCATGGATCCTCTCTGAGTTAGGAGCCATAATACCACTGACTTCCCAAGTGGCCCGCAGCAAACTACCTTTCTTGGCCATTCCCCCTCCTTCTGAGGCAGTCCTGCTGGTGAATCATTCACGTATTTGTATCTAAAACAACATTATATCTCAACAGAGGCAGCAGGTGGATTTTGTATCACTCTTCACTTAGAGGCTTTTTTATCCTGTAGGACATTCTCTTTTTCTGCCCCCCCCCCCCGCAGTTCTGTTTTATACAAAATAATAGTATGTTTCCATGGGGAAATTATTACATAGCCTTGTAGAATGCAGTGTTTTACTTGTTTGATGCTGTATTCACTTAATTTAAAATAATGACTTAGGAAAACAAGAAAGGCCACAGAAATGGGATGGTTTTTTTTGTTTTGTCTTTAAACTGACTGGCATGCTGTGCATTTAAGAATGGATTTAACTAGTCAACTATCATGTGTTACTAGGAGTCATTTTTCTTTTCGTCCTTTTGAGCAACCTAATCTTTAAAGTTTTGGCTGATCTGTTCATTTTTTTGCTGTCCCAGTTAACCATAGGATGTCCAAGAGCCTTAGAAGGAAGGAATATTATTCTTGTTTGCTGTCATACTGTAACTCAGGAAATACTGCTGATGACTTTAAATGACTAATATTGCAATTAGCCACTTATTACAGTGCTCATCATTATGGTTAGGGGGATGGATCACGGCAGTATTTCTGAAAGGATGGGTTGTAACACACACGGTAATCATGAAACACAGAATCATCCAACAGTGGTTTAGGTTGGAAGGGACCTTAAAGACCATCCTGTTCCACCACCACTGCCGTGGGCAGGGACACCTACCACCAGACTGGGCTGCCCAAGGCCCCATCCAACCTGGCCTTGAATATTTTCAGGGATGGGATATCCACAGCTTCCCTGGGCAACCTGTGCCAGTGCCTCACCACCCTCGAAGCGAAGAATTTCTTCCTAATGTCTAATCTAAATCTTTCCCTCTTCAATTTAAAGCCATGGTCAGGTGTTGGCAAGTTGCTGAAAATTTTGCAAATTATAAAGCAAAGGCCACCTACCTTCTGCACTGCTGGCAACTTTCATTCTTCAAGGTCAAGCATGCTTTTCAGCCTTTCAAAAACTAGTACATACCTTTGTCACTTTTACAAGCAATAGATGTTAATTCATTTTTATAAAGACAATGAGAGCTGCAATTATTATTTTGCTTTAGATAATGGGACGTCATCTTTAAAAAAAACAACATTGAAAAATACTGACTTAAGGAGCTGGTAGTGTGATTAAAGATAATTATTTTCTCTGTCATAAGTGATTTAAATTCAAGTTAACATGGTAAAAGATAATTTCTTAGTCCTTCCTGACTATTTGGTGGCCTATGTTAAATGATTTTATGGTCTCTGTTTACCTCCCATATCAGAAAAGCAAACACTGCTGTAATTAGGCATGGGGGACTCAGGCACTTGGAGACTAAATGCTACATTTACCCTTACATCATTCAGGTTATTTGACAGTATCAGGTCATGTTGGATAGGCAATATGAAGGACTGTGTGAGGCATCCAATTCTACCGTCCCTGTTTTCTGAATAATTGTAATGTATCTGTCCCTGAAGCTGTCAAAATAACTCACATAAAAGTGTAAAAAAAATTAAAATAATAAAAATAATTTAATTCTCCTTGGGGAAGCAGTTTAAAACATTCTCAGGCATCTTACTAAATTAACTACATGCACCTATGACAAGACCAATTTTCAGTAAGACTGTCTGCTCTAAAAAAAGATGGCACTAGGATCTTTTCTAGTTTCCAAAAGCACTCTCTTAGCATATTGCTCAAGATGAATACCTCTTAATTATCATGTATTTATTTTTCATTTAATGTTTACCCTTTACAGTCATTAGACTTACATCTCCTGTAAAGCAAGTTTTGTAAACTTTGAGGTGATATGTTTATATCTCACTTACTGTGTTGGTTGCTTTCTCTGCCGATTCAAAGGGAAAAAAGAGACTGACTTTTTTAAAAAAAAACGTATTTACAGACCTTACAACTTCCTGATTTGGGATAAAGTACAGAATTTATGTAAAATTCTGCACTATCTTGCAAACTAAGTGAGGAAGTAACTTACAAATCTTCTAGGGAATTGCCAACTACCTACATCTGGAAGTGCACTGTGTTATAGCTGATCTGCAGTCCGGAGGACAGTGAGTGCCTGGAAAAAATAGAAAAGAAAAAGCATTAATAAGATGGGCATAAAAGAGGCTATATTAATCTTATTTACCTGCTGTATTAGTACTCCATGTCCTGGCCTTGGAGTCAAGATAGCTATTTTCCCCCTGCTTTCATCTCCATCTGTTGTACACATATTCGTTGCCTGAAATTGAAGGGGCATGGTGGTTTGCGCTTTGGGTTTTTTTGTTCCTATTTATTCTGAGATGACTGAGAAGGAGTATGTGTTACTGTCAATGCTCCCTTGGAAAAGGGAAGCAGACTTAGAAATCTCCATAGGGCTGTTGCTACACAGCAGCCTGAGAAGGAATGATAAACTGCTGGCTTACTGCAGTGTCAGTGGGCATCATGACACAGGAAGAACTTAGGAGCAGAGTGCCGTCATATTGCAGAGATCATGTCCTCGGCAGGGGAAGCTGGTAGTTTTTCTGTGCTATAATTAGCCACTGCCGACGAATGCACATTGCGTCACAGGAATTACTGCTGTGGCATTATCACCTTTGCCTTCCAAAATGAAGGAAATGTCTTTCGCTGACAGCTGTAATGCCAAAGGAGTGAAGTACTAAGGGAAGAAATATACCCTTAGTTGCCAGGTTGAGGATATACAGTCTTCACTGACAGAAAATATCAATGCAGTTTAAAAGGGAATGTTGAGTGGTCTCTTACTGAGAACATAGACAAATGCATAGCTTCTTTTCCCTAGAGTTCCCATCATCAGAAAACAGCTTCTAGTGTTTTGATAGTGATTTTACTTCTTGTCTGTTCATTTAGCAGTGCGTACTTCCCAGATTATACTGGCTTTGTCCTCTGTAGGTCCTTTACCATAGGAGAGGATGTATCTGTTTTATTTCACTGCAGCTTCCTCCCAGGAGACAATCTGAGGACTTTGCAGCCTGATTTATGGCAACAAACCAAGCAGAACCAGCCACAAATCAGTAACATATCTGGTCTTTTATGAGCATATTAGGGAATCTCAAGGATACTTGCTCTGATTTGAGGAAAACGGTTGTGGATTAGCAACTCCCTAAAAGCTAATCTAGTTCCAAACTTGTGCAAGTCTGTATGCAACCAGCGATTCCATCAGTCTGGATCCTCATGAGCGTGACATTTCAGATCAGCTATCTAATGTAGATGGAAAGATGTAATAGGTCAAAATTTAAAACTCAATTCAATGTTATATTTACTGTGTACACTCTTGTGCATCATTAGTGTTACTTGACTTAGGTTAATTACAATAGTTTCAGGTCACAGAACTTGTTACTTTCTATGCTTTAAATAAAGGCAGTTGAAATCAGCAACTTAGAGTGGATATTCATAGTTTCATCTTGCGCTATTTTTGCAAATGTTATAGTAGCTGTAGAAGCTAGTGCTGTGGATCAGTGCTAATCACTGCATAAAAAGATCATTCCAGCTTGAAAAAAACACACAATGCAAGTAGAAAGTAACTGAACTTCATCTGGGGATATCTTGGAAATTACCACTGAGTACACACCTATTCTTTCTCAGTTGGGGTTTTCCTCAAATTTGTTTCATATACATAATTCATGGGTAGCATTTCCCACTCTCCAGCAGTCTTCCTTCTTCAGAAGAAGAAAATAAATGATAAAACTGTGGCTAAGAAGCTAGAGCATATTTTTTTCTTGACTAAACTAAACCAGTGTCTCCTGCTCTGTTCTCTCAAACACAAGGTTGCTGTTAGAACTTGATTTAATTCTTAGAAATCTTGTTGTTTTTCTTTACGTTCCTGTTTTCATTCCACAAATTAATTTGCTACAATCCGTGACAATAAATAGCATTCTAAACCACAGGGATTTTAAAAATTCAACAATAATACATGCCATTAGTAAGACACTGCAGTCACAGTACTCAGGCAAGTACAACAGCATCTGCTTTCAAAACATAATAGGGACATTGTAAAATTCTTGGACATTAGATTAGAAAGTAAAATCATGCTGATTTAGAAGTAATATTACAATATGACGATTATGCTATTCACAAATTTACCATATTGATTCAATTATAAATGTGGTATTTGCTTAACTTATTTTCTCTCGAACACTTTGCCTACCACAGAATAGTAGATATTTTCAATAAACAACAGCAGAAGCCACTTCAGGTGCCAGTTCTCAGAATCAAGTGAAAGCACGACAATCTCAGCTTTCTTCTCAAGGCAATTAACCTTCTGGGTGTAAGAACAAATGAAAACCTAACCTGCGTGCTGTGCGGCTGCAACTTGCTTGCAATGGTCGTAAGCATAAAATACAGAAAAACTAAGCTTATATATAAGGCCCTACGGCTTGCGTTTTTAAGCCAGACTCCTTATTTTGGGGGATTCAAGTATTTAATAGTTGGGTGTTGACAGTGCTGCTTAACTAATTGATGGAGACATTGCATTAAGTGAATCACAGTTCTTACAGCCCTTCTGGGTGTAATGATTTTGCTTGCTTTTGTGGAAGTGGGAGAGAGAGCCTTGCTACAGCAGGAACAAGAGTTAATCAAGTCCCATTGTGAAATTATTTGCATACAAAGGGAGAGATCTAGCTTCCACCTAGACAGAGGCTTGTGTTTGTTGATCACAGAAAGCTCTTGGGCTTTTAGTTGACAATAGTACTTTTGCCTGCTACAGAGTATTCCAGGCACTCAGTACTGAAAATGACAATGCTAATTCCAAGAAAATGGTTTTAACTAAAGGAGACATCCTATTGATAGAAAAGCTCATTACCATGAAAGAGCACTAAGCAAATGACTGTGGTACTTAGAGATGGCTTAGAGACGAAGGACTGTGTGTTTGCTACCTCAAGGCCTTTCTTTCATCTTTTAGCTTTACTGGCATGTACTTAGTAAAATAAATAAAAATAATTTATAAATGTTCTTTTCCTTTGCAAAGCTTAGTGTTCTAGATACACTGGTAAGTATTATCTCATTTTACAGCTGAATTAAAGGCACGGGGAAATTAAGAAATTTTTGAAGGCTAACAAGAGGAGGAAAGCAACCAGCTTTTCAGCTATGCTCAGTCTGTTGGATCAGGACCAACCAGACTGTGGATGCAGAAGGCAACTCTTATTTCTACTGTGAGCTGGACCAATGCAGCTATGTTATAGTGATATTATGCTTGGCAGAATAAATTCTGCACCACAAACTTTTCTCCCTCTCCCTACTACATATATTTCTACTACATATAGTAGCAATTTAATTAGGCTGGTTCTCTTTTAGGCTATGTTTTGAGAATTCTACTGCCTATGTAGATGTCTTCATGGGGGCTCCATGCTCCATCTGTAATGTTCTTGTTGGAAGAAAAATCCTAGTGATAGAGGATACCTACTGCTGAAAGATTTCAGTATCAGGTTCTATACAAGTATTTATGCTTGGGCTTTTTGTGCTGTTACTTTTATTACAATGACTCCTGTACTTCCTAACCAACACCAGAGTTTCAGTGGCCGAATTCACCATGGAACACGTAAGCAGGGGCAATCTTTACTTTTTAACAGGTCACAAACTGAAGCTAAATATGCAAGAATGAATTTTTGCATATTACTCCCCCCCAAAAAGCTACAAGATTTTCAAGACACCCAAGAGATCTGAGGCAAAGTTGAAAAGGATGTTGATGAAATCCTGAAGCAGCAAGCTGCCAGTGAAATAATAACGTCCACGATTTCACACCTGCTTGGTAAACATCCTGATGTTGACTGACCTTAAATTCTGATGCCGTTATGTGGTCCCTGAAGACAGACTACCACATAACCCCCGTTCTCTTCTGCAGGACTGAGCAAGCCTGCAGCTTACATTTTCCTGTTAAGGCAAACAGGAAGCCTACAGCCAGGCTGGAGAGTGAACATGCATCTCTTTGAGCCCCAAATCAATCTGGATTTCCAAAGCCCATCTTTTGCCTCTCCTTCAGTTAAGAATCTCATTCATTCTTCACTTTCTTTATAGTTTTTTCCATAATCTATGACTTCAGCCTATCATATACCAAAACTATTCACGACTCATGTTAACTGATACCTATCCAGACAGGCAAGGTGCAGCAAGAAGTTTCTCTCTGCAGCACGTGCAGATTGTCCAGCAGTGTGTCAAGCAGAGTGCTGATCAAAGGCAGCACAGCAAGGCTCAGGAACTTCAGTGAAATTTTAGGGGTGCTCCCAGTATCACAGCGAGCATTCAGAGAAGGCTGGAAGAGCAGAGGAAAGGGAGGAGGAGGAGAAGGAAAAAGGCTCTCAATTTCAATGCAAAGCTGTTTGATTCAGAGCTGTAGGACTGACCTTCTATATATTCAGCCTTATATATTCTTCCCTCAGAAAGTTTCACAAACGAAGTTACATCATGACATCTGATTTGTAATCTTTGCAGAATAATCAAGCATTTTGCTCTTTCATTATCTTTTCTTATAGCAGGCATTTACCTACGCAAGAAGGAATCATCTTAGGATGTCAGACATAGTCATTAGAAGCATAAACTTAGGTAAGGCAGGGAACTAAGATACTCTGAGAGCACAGGAATGTTCTCACTAGCTAAAGATGATTCATCAGGAAATGTTAAGGTAGGGTCACAGGCTGAGAAGTCAGATTCAGGCTAGAAGCATAAACAAGCTGGATTTGTTTGTCTAAAATGTACCTTCCAGTATTTGGTTGGGGTTTTTTGCATTAGTTCTTTATGGTGATTTTAACTTACGGTTAAGATTGTTGTGAATCAATCAGTAAAGCAAACTAGTGAAACAGATCTAGCATTGGGTTTGTATATCCTAGTCAACTCAAGGCAAATGCGATTACTGACTGACCAGTGGGTTGCTATGACTCAAGAAATACCTACAATTACTCTTTCATGGCTTTGCTGAACTCAATTAACTTACCAAAAACTTCTTAATTACCAACTCTGGTTTGGCACGAAAAGTGCAGAGTTAATATGGGCAGGTATGGTGTGGTTTTCATACACTGACAAAAGAAAATTATACTGCCATCAGGATCAGGTAAGGAAGAAGATGCATCCTCTAGAAGGACTGCACTGCTTCAGCTTTCCTGCAGACGCTCTGCACTATAGCTATTAACACTTGACGGATTCACTCACATTAGTAAAGCATCTTGAATCAAATGGTGTTAGACTTATAGCCAAAGGACTATTGCGAGAACTTTCAAGTCTAGGTGGAATGTCTAAATCGACCTGGAATGGCTTCCCATTTTACACCTGGCTACACACGGCCAGTTTTCTATGTCAAAATTACCAGTCTCCTTGACATAAAATGAAATACAATAAGTAACATGCTCAGAGATACAGCTTCTTCTGCACAATCTATTGCCAAACATGAGGAGGATGGGCCTCTCCTTGCAGTATTAAATGTCTTCCCACTCATGTTATTCCAGCTCAGATGTTATGAGATCAGATAAAAAACATGTTCATATGAAGAAAAATTTTCAGTCTTTTATGTCAATATTTTTGAGACCATCAACATGAATCATAGAATGGTTTGAGTTGAAAGGGACCTTAAAGCCCATCCAGTTGCAACTCTTTTGCCATGGGCAGGGACCCCTCCCACCAGACCAGGCTGCCTGAGGCCCCATCCAACCTGGCCCTGAACACCTCCAGGGATGGGGCATCCACAGCTTCCCTGGGAAACCTGTGCTGGTGCCTCACCACCCACATGGTAAAGAATTTCTTCCTAATGTCTAGTCTAAATCTTGCCCCTTCCAATTTAAAGCCATTCCCCCTCATCCCGTCACTACAAGCCTTTGTAAACAGTCCCTCCCAAGCCCCATCAGGTATTGGAAAGTCAATCTAAGGACTCCCTGGGGCCTTCTCCAGGCCAACCCCAACCATCTCAGCCTACTCTCACAGCAGGGAGGCTCCAGCCCTCACACCACCTCCACGTAACAGGGTGGCAACAGGCAACACACCCCGTACAAACCAGAGGGCACGCCATAACGCCGCAGTTCCCCACCTCCCTGGCTGTACCTTCGCATCGAGGCCTCCCGCGCCACCACATACCGTCCCTCTCCCTCCCTCCTTCCCTCCCCGCCTCAGGAGAGCACCGCGCTCGGGGGGCCTGGCTGGCTGCCCCAGCCCGGGGCCCAGCTCGCGCCGCCGCTCCCTCCTGGTACCAACGGCCGCCGCCACCCGCGCGCCGCCTAGCCGGCGGGGGGGGGGGGGGGGGGGGGGGGGGGCCGGGGGCCGCACTGCGCACGCGCGGCACCGACCCCACGTAGCTCCGCGCACGCGCGGCACCGCTCGAAGCCCGCCCCTCGCGTCCCCCCTGCGCATGCACAACACCGCCCTCTTCCGGTGGCGCTCCCGCCTTCGCGCATGCGCAGCCCCCCGAAGCCACGCCCCCTCCGTGGCCACGCCCCCGACCCGACGGCCTAACCGCTCACGGCCCCCTTTGCGGCTCCGCGCATGCGCAGCACCACTCCAATACCGGCCCCGTCCTCCGGACTGGCCTCACCAGCGCTCCTCACCCACTTCGCGGCCCCGCTCCCCACGCTCCCACTATCCCGTGGTCCCGCCCCACTCTTAAGCGCATGCGCAGAATCGCCAGAAGCCCCGCCCCGCGCGGTACCGCGCATGCGCAGTCGCACCACCCAGCACCGCTGTCTACTCTGGCCCCGCCCCCGCCCGGCGGCCCCACCGCGCCCCATCCCCGCTCGGCCCAGTCCACGCTGCTCTGCGCATGCGCGGACCCGACACAAATTCCCCATTCCTGGGGCCCCGCCTCCTCCGTGCCTCGCGCACGCGCAGCCCCGCCCCTTTCTGTGGCCCGCGGGCTGGGTTTCCGGTCGCGTCCGCCCCGCCCTGCCCTGCACCTCGGCGCACGCGCGGCCGCGGGGCCCGGCGGGAGCGCGCGCGGCCGCGGCGTTGGGGGCTGCGCGTGCCCGCGGCGCGCTCCCCTCGCTCCCGGCCGCCATGGTGCTGGAGAGCCTGGCTCGCATCGTCAAGGTCCAGCTGCCCGCCTACCTCAAGCGCCTGCCGCTGCCTGAGAGCGTCGGCGGCTTCATCCGCCTCACAGGTACCTGGCGGGCTGAGCGGGCCCGGGTTGCGGGGAGACGACCGGCGACCCTCGCCCCTTCCCACCCGTGGCCTCCTGCATCCCCAGCAACCCAGAACGTGGCCCTCTTTTTTATCCCGTTCCCCAGGCGTATTCTACCTTCTTCCCCCTTCCCATCGGGTGTCTCCCCTCCCTAATACCGAATCCCCGCCCCTCCATCGTATCCCGTGCCTCCCCCCTCCATCGTATCCCGTGCCTCCCCCCTCCATCGTATCCCGTGCCTCCCCCCTCCATCGTATCCCGTGCCTCCCCCCTCCATCGTATCCCGTGACTTCCCCCACTCCAAGGCCCATATCGAGCTGCCGCTTCCCCCCCGTCACCCCCCCCCCCCGTCCCCAGGCACCGCTCCCGGCCGGGCTAGCCAAGGTGTCTGTTCGAGTAGGGGGCACCCCAAAAGTTGCATCACCTGTTTCGGCAGGAAAATTGCCCGACAAGTCGTTTAAGATGCCCTGGGAGGTAAATGATAACAGTCAGAGTAAAATGTGTGGCTCTGCTCGCTGGTGCTGTACTTAGGAGGCTTCTCTATGCAAGTACCAGCAAGTTGGAGGGATTTTAGCTGAAGGCCTAAAACACTGCCTCTTCATTTGCTTAAAAGTTTAAAGAGAGCTTCCGTATTTATTACAAAAAAATACTTGTTTCTGGGAGCCTGCTACATACACAAAGTTGGGGGGGGCTTATTCGTAATTTTTATAACTATTTTCCTGATGAAGGAGTGAAAGTACCTATTCATTAATCTTAGCCCTATCGCAAAGGGTACAAGAAAGCAAGCCAAGTACTAGCAAATTCTTTAGGTATCATGTGTATTTCAGTGCTTTGCAGAGTGGAACCATCTATGCCCACGCTCAGCAGTGATAAAACAGACAGAATCTCAAGTAGTGTCAGATGACATTTACTATCGCTGAACTAATCTAAGAGGAATGCTCTAATGGAAACTCTGGAAACAGGAAAAGTCTCCGAAGTATAGAATTAACCGTATATGTTTATCTTGTAGTGCTAAGGTACACAATGTCAATGATACTTGAAAATGATTTCATTTAGAACAGGCACAATTTATTTAAAACCAGGTTTGAATGCTTTTTTTCCCCAGCATATTTATACTGCTTATAAACTTAAAGCCTCGTTATATTTCTCTGGACAATGAAAACCATTTTAAATGAACCATTCTTTCCCAGTGCCTTCAGCATTTATACAGTTACAGTGCATTCCCAGGTAAATGGAATAAGTTGTTTTCACATCAAAGGCTATAGAAAGCTTAAAACCCATAAAACTGCTCCCACAAAGTATTTTCATTACATATTGTACCTCTAGAAAATTTAAATTCTTAAGAAAAAGCCACCATGTTCTAACTGAACAAGTATCAGCATGAACATGTGCTCTATTATTACAAATAAAGTCAAGCTATACCAAAAATGTAATTTGAGAGCTACAACCTACCTAGCATCCTTAGCCTGCTCTATTGCATTTCCTTTCTTGGGCATCTTAATCTCAGAAAACAAACTGTAGAACAAAATTTCGTTCTATGTACTGACCCTAAATCACTTAAAAGAGGAACTTGATTATAGTATCTTGTCTTACAAAGTGCTTGTGCAGCTCTTTGTGCTCTAGCCCATTACGCTGCTTTGTTTCTCATTTTAAAATATTTTAAAACTGTCTTTCATTTCTTATATGAGTATTTAGATTTACCATATTCTCCAGAAATTTAGAAAAATGCTCTCACCTTTATTCCCCTATGGTACTTAAATTACACGGGAGTATTGTCACAGTGTGTTTTGCTGGAAAAAAACTTCAATACATATGGATCTTATGCCAGGTCCTTATGAATTTCTGAAGTCCAGTAAGTCTTTCTCTCAGCAGGATATTTAGAACATTTATCAAGGCAGGTGGGCCTGCAGAGGATACTTGAATCTCTTCCGTATACTTAAAAGTTTGTTCCTTGGCTTGGTAAAAAGCAATTTTCTGTGGGTTGACTTACCTGATCTCAAGACTCTATTCTTTCTCTTTGTATTCTTTGTGTATTGTAGAAACTGGTTACAGATCCCCAAGCAAACAGAAGTCTGAAAAATAAAAAGAATGAAGGTTTTGCTAGTGCTTATCTAATAATCTGTGTAATTTCTACCAAAAGTTTCTAAAAAAAAACCTTGGAACAAAATCAAATGAGGAAAACTTCAAGAAGCTAAAAATCTGAAATAAGTAGTTAAATTGTTTTTAATGCAATTGTTTATAAAATTATAGAATATGTATAAGATATTATAAACAAAAATTAATTATAAAGGCTACTAAATATTTTTTCTATACAGAATGTTAAGATACCAGCACTGAATATGATCACTGCATGTAATCATACCTGGTTTTCTATTACATAGTGCTGGTTCGCCTTAGAGCTCCTGTAATTTTAGGGTCCCTCATTTCTGTATGTCTGATATTGTTTTGGATTTATTTTCTTCCATCCAATCACCTTCTAGAGCATTAAAATTAAACTTCACATGAAATTCTAGGAGATTTTTACCTTGGCCCCAGTAAAATCCAGGCTTTAATCTGTGTGGTCCATTTTAAGACTAACCCACAGAGTCTTGTTTGCCCTCAGAGCCTTGCTGACTGAGCAACCCCATTCCCTCCCCTAAGCCTAAATCATTTGAGAGTAGCTGATGCTGCACCATACTGCAGTGGTGTCAGGAGCCAATCTAAATTCCACCTGTTTTTAGTTTCAGAATGGCTGCGGTTACTGCCTTTCCTGGGTGTGCTGGCCTTGCTTGGTTACCTTGCTGTTCGTCCGTTCCTCCACAAGAAGAAACAGCAAAAGGACAGCTTGATTAACCTCAAGATCCAGAAGGAAAATCCAAAAGTAGTGAATGAAATAAACATTGAAGATCTGTGCCTCACTAAAGCTTATTGCAGGTGTTGGCGTTCAAAAACGGTAAGACACTTTGTGCCACTGTAGGATTAGTGACTGATACTTGCATATTTTTGTCAGTTCTGCAGCGGTGAATTGCTACATGTTGACCTGTTGATTCTGTTGGGAGGTAGACTGTGTTGTTGGTTTTTGAGAATGGCACAATTCTTATTTTTCTCCACTGTAAACCTATCTATGTGTAGAGAGCAACTATAGAAACATGTAAGAAATGCAGTAGGCTTTTTTCTGCAAACACAGATTGATGATGTGTGAGTATATTAAAACCAAGCAAGCCTTGTTTAACGTTTGGAAATACATTGCAGCTAATTAGAAGATAACTACTCTGTTTTGCAAAAACAATGCTTAGAAAGTTGTTCAAATTAGAATGAAAGTAAGTTTGAACCTGTAGTGGGGAGGGATATCATATCTGCATTTGGTCCAGAGCAGCCAGTAGATGACTGGTTTGGGTAGTCCATATCCCCCAAATCAACTAGATGTACATGAGTCTTTCATCTGCTCTCAGTTTCTTTTGAGTGTCCTGACTGCAGTCTTGTTTTGTCTTCTCTGGGCCAAAGGCTTTCCTGTTTTAACAAAAAAATCTGCTCTGGACCTAAGAAACCTCTTGACTATTTTCCCTTCAGAGGAATTACTTCAGCAAGTTATTTCAGCCTTTCTTGAAACAGTGCTTTCTGGTTGCAAATGATTAAATCTGTTAAGACCACTTCTACTAGTTCCACAATAAACGTTAAACCATTTGTGGCTACGATGGTTGCTTTGCCTGCTGTTCTTCCATGGAAAAGGCTTTGTCCCTAGCTTTGTGTCCAAGAACACCTATTTTAGGACCTCACAAACTTAGTTACCTGTTAGCAGTGTTTTTTTCCTTAGTAATGTGTCTGATGGGAGACAGGGGGTTTGATGTCAGAATGGAATGTAGTAGGAGAAACTAGCAACATTATCAAAGTGTTCTTGGCATAGGAAGTCTAAAAAATCACCATGCAATTGCTGTACAGTTACACTAATTCCTCATATATGCTTTCTTCCAGTTCCCTGTCTGTGATGGCTCCCACAACAAGCACAATGAATTAACAGGAGATAATGTAGGTCCACTAATACTCAAGAAGAAAGAAGTATAGCAGATGCTTAATCCACTAAGTTGTGACTGATAAAAAGTCTTTTTATACCTTTGTAGTTGCAAGGGATGGCATTTTATTATGTGATTGATATGATTTAGTCTTATGATTGCTGTAGATTTCTTTTTGGAATAAACTGCATTTAGACAGTGCTGTATCTGTCACTGTTTTGATACTTTATTCTGAGAAGAATTACATCTACCTTGTAAAACTGTAAAGTAACTATCTTTGTAAATAAGTCGTTTATTTCAACAATAAAATGACTTCTTACAATTAAGCCTTTTTTGTACAAGCATGCAGTTAGGAAACTCTCCTTATTTCCAAATGCACCTTTCTCTTGATTTTGTTTTGCTCAGACTTGTTTGGCTAAGAAGCTATTTTTTATTCTGCTTTTCAGGAACAAATTTAGGCGCACTTCAGTGGAAGAAAAAGTGTACTAAATTCATCCTTTGTGGATATACCTAAATGTACCATTGAGTGCTGGCAGCATAGCGATGTTAATTTACACTAGCAGAAAGTCTGGCTGGTGCGGTGTCTCCCTGGGCAGTCTGTTAGTCTCATGGAAGGCACTCTAGCTCTGACAGACCCCACACAGCTGGAAAGACTCCTACAGCATCCTAGGTGGAGTCTGCAGTTCTAGACTGTATAAACAAAACTACTGAGGAGATCAGCCACTAACATTGTCTGCCTATTTCAGGCCCCTGTGTTGATCATTCCTGAGCTCTTGTAAGGAAACACAAGCTTGCTTCTTGGAAGTTCACTTGCACTGTAAATGCTAGTTTTTGTAGCAGGGACTTTCATGGGAGGAATTGGTTAAAATGACAGACTCAAGAAAGCACAGCTGAGCTGTGTTCTAGGCTTGTTACCTATTCAGAATGATTATTAAGGCATAACTTTGCTGTCAGTATGGCTTAATTTCAGATGCAGGTAAATCATTGTTACTTACCTAGTTGCTAGACTTCTATTTAATTCTTCTGAAGTGTTTTATTCTCCAAGGAAAGACCGTACCCATCAGCTTAAAAGTAAAAATTTGATCCATGCTACAATTTTAGACAGATGTATCAAGGCAGATTTCAACTGTTACTTAACAGCATTTCATGTGACCCAGTGATAGGCAGGCGAGAAGCCCCAGAGCAATCTGCTGTTGCCAAAGCTGATCATCGCAGTGCTGAAACAGAAAGCAAGTCAGAGAGCAGTTCTTGCATAATAGCTGGGGCAGCAGTTGTAGAACCATGGTAGATTGTTCCTTCTGCATTTGTAGCAGTTATACTTCTAGGTACCTAAACCTCTCGCATTCAGGAAAAGATGGTAGACTGGGATGTGATTGCATACTAAATGCCTGCTTTTACTAAGTGTGTAATAGAACCATACAGTGTATAAATGCTTCATGGTAGTCTTACCTGAAGGGATGAGCAAACCATAAACATTATATTAGGACATAACATTTATAGTAGTAACATTATGGATTTTCCTCTCAGTGTTTTAGACTCAGTCTTCACTTAGAGATGTGGTATATTGAATGCCAAGTCCAAGTTCTTGGGTTTGGTGAATAAATTACTATATGAAATGCAAAAGTCTGCCTTTAGATTCTTTTTTTTAGACTTCAAAATCCACAGCCTATTAGAGCAGGCTTTCATTACATACAAGTCCAGCTTTTATCAGGATACTTTCGCATTCAAATAATTTGATTTCCTCTGAACTCCGAGAAGTAAACTACATAGATCAATCCTGTTCTCATTTCCATTGCTTTACTACGACAAACCTTGTTAGAGTAAGCAATACAGCAAAATTGGTTTTGTTTCTCCCACAAAGCTCATCTAGAAGGAAAATAACAGTGTAAGGTCTAACCTCTTGACTCCAACTCTAGTACACCTTGATTATGTAATTACTTTTTTCTTCCTGCTTGCTGTTAGATGAGAGTGCTGCTAAACTACCTAAAAATGCCCCTCACCACAAGAAGGATGTTGAGGCTCTGGAGCGAGTCCAGAGAAGAGCAACAAAGCTGGTGAAGGGGCTGGAGAACAGGCCTTAGGAGGAACGGCTGAGAGAGCTGGGGTTGTTTAGCCTGGAGAAGAGGAGGCTGAGGGGAGACCTCATTGCTCTCTACAACTACCTGAAAGGAGGTTGTAGAGAGGAGGGTGCTGGCCTCTTCTCCCAAGTGACAGGGGACAGGACAAGAGGAAATGGCCTCAAGCTCCGCCAGGGGAGATTTATGCTGGACATTAGGAAATAATTTTTCACAGAAAGGGTCATTGGGCACTGGAACAGGCTGCCCGGGGAGGTGGTTGAGTCACTTTCCCTGGAGGTGTTTAAGGGACTGGTGGACAAGGTGCTAAGGGGTGTGGTTTAGTGTTTGATCCGGTGGGTCTCTTCCATCCTGGTTATTCTATGATTCTATGAAATAAGTGTGGTTTTGTTTGGTTTTGCATGTCTGACAGGGAATGGAACACATTTGTACTATGGGCCTGCAATAGGAACTGCAACTGAGTGCTGCTTTGTAGAAAGGAAATCATTCAAATGTCCACAAAATAATAAAATACAGATCACTGAAATTTTTATAGAAATTCTCAAACAGTTTACTAATCGATTCAGATTATTAGGACTACCTGAAGTCTACAGGGATAGCTAGCCAAGAATGGAAGTGTCTGCAGAGCATTCTATCTCACCAGTGACTGAGAGTTGAACTGATTACCTGCTAGGATCTGCTTGGTCATGTCTTGCCCCTGGATGACTTTAGTAACCTAATTTGGAAGCCCTGCACAAAGGGATAGATTTGCCCCTAATGCTAATGAAGACCTGGACTGAGGCAGTTAACCAAGTCTTCACAGTCTTGATGTAAAATCAGGGGAAGCTAAAGTTGACAGGTCATGACATGCCTTTTTACTCTTATCTGAACAGAACTGTTTACCTTTGACTATGAATTTGACCAACAGATAAACCAGACTACAAATAAACTTGTAAAACATATATTTAGAGAAAGGTGTCCGATTTGTGGCAACTACGAGACAAAGTATATGTACATGAAGTACAGCAGGCACAAAGTTTTATCTTACTTAAAAAGCAAAATGGAAAATCTGTATCAGTCACTCTTATGGCTGTATTACATCATGAATGTTTCACAGTTAATTTTAGACTTCAGTCTGAGTTTACTACTCTGCTCAGCTAGGCTGAAAAAGAGACAGTGTGCAGTGCATATAAATACATAACTGCTGTGTCCCCTGGCCTGTGCAACTCCCTGCTTCCAGATGGCCAATTTCTGTCTTTTCCCTTCCCATATGCTGTCTGCTGCAACTTCCCACTGCTCGCCACCAGGAATGTGCTGTACTATCAGACACTTTTGCTGCAGAGGTTCTGTGAACCTTCTAAAACTGTGCACACATGCTGTGCTCAGTACTCTCCCACATTATGCCTGCAATTATGTCTGCGTGGCAGCGGGAATCCTCTGGCTATAGTTTACTGCACATTCTGCTCTAATTTTCTTTCTTGCAAATAAGAGATTGGTGTGGCATAAAGATTTTATTGGCTTGAATTTATGCGTTATTCATGAATGATTCCATGGCATTTTGTTAAAAGGGAGGTGGTCTTCAATTTCATGACTTCACTTGCACAAACACTGATAAGAAGTTAAATCTTCTCTCTCAAAGTTAACTGCTATTTAAAATCAGTTGAAATTATCACAATACTTTTTTAAAAACCCTCGTCTCATAGGTTCATAGAATCATAGAAAAGTTTGGGTTGGAAGGGACCTTAAAGATCACCCAGTTCCAACCCCCCTGCCTTGGGCAGGGACACCTCCCAGTAGACCAGGCTGCTCAAGGCTCCATCCAACCTGGCCTTGAACACCTCCAGGGATGGGGCAGCCACAGCTTCCCTGAGCAACCCGTGCCAGTGCCTCACCACTCCCATCGTGAAGAATTTTTTCCTTATGTCTAGTCTAAATCTGCCCCTCTCCAGTTTACAGCCATTCCCCCCTCATCCTATCACTACAAGACTTTATAAACAGTCCCTCTCCAGCTTTCTTGTAGCCCCTTCAGATACTGGAGTTCTTCGCCCCCTTTTTTTTTTTTTCATGACAAGATGCAAATGTTTCATTCTTTCTGGAAGGCAAGGAGAGGAACATTATAAAGCATTAATGCTTTTCATTTTAGATCTACAGATCTATGTAGTACCTTCAACCTCATTCTTCTTGAGGATTTAATAAAAGCAGTCTTGTGAGAAACATCTCCATATGGTGGTGAGGAAAAGAAAATAGATTCAATTTCATTTAGATTAGAGAACAAGATGACACTTTTCATCGGTGTTGCTATTCAAGCACTCAGAATAGTGGGAGTGATCTAATGAATAAATTGAGAGTGTGCTGGTTTTAAGGAGACATGATACATCTGATTTATGAGATGCTGTTATGATGGTGAACAGGTATTAGGCTATTGTGAACAAGGGCTGTTTGTCAGAGGTTTGCTTGCATGCTTAAGGTTGTGTTCAAATTTAAAGGGTTATAATCCTTACACATCACACTTCTCATATTGAACAGACTTCAAATTTGGTGTAGCGATCCATCTCTGCAGGAAGTTTCCACTTCTTATGAAAGTTAATGAACAAATGAACTCTATAAAGCTTCTGCTCCTTAAAGCTTTCATAGAATCATAGAATAGTTTGTGTTGGAAGGGACCTTAAAGATCATTCAGTTCCAATGCCCCTGCCATGGACAGGGACATGTCCCACTAGATCAGGCTGCCCAAGGTTCCATCCAACCTGGCCTTGAAGCTTTTACTCAAGTAGAAGTTTTACTCAAGTAGAATTACTTCAGAGGCAGTCACTGATGAACAGACCACCATATTCTCTCATCTTATTAATTAGGTTTACAAACATTGCAATTTCTAAATACTACAGCCTTCTACCAAAACTACCCCCCCTATTTAAGTCACTGAGTGTCTCCGTTGGCCATGCAAAGGAGGCAGAATGGGCAGAGAAGTCAGTAGTTGATATAGTAAACAATAAACACAGCACCCTAACCATTCATCAGTGTGCCATTTGAAAGCATCTTCCTCTCTGCTCAGGGGACAAGCATGAACTGAACTATAGTTTGTATATTCCCCACGGAAGCAGAGAGTGCACTGTAAGAAAAATATCAACGTACTTGACAATAGTTAGGGAAAAACTTACCTGGTATTTTTACTGCTGTGCTGCAATTGCAGGCTCTGAACCTTAAATGTTTCTCAGGAAGCTCTCTTTTTGACTCAGAGAGGAAGGTGTATACAAAGGCACATGTGCTGAGCTGTAATTAATCTATATACAGAGGCATATGCGGACACACTGCCAATAATACAGTTCCAGATAGGTTTCTTTTCAATTATTTTTGTACATTTTTGTGTTGCATACTGAAAATGGAAAAGCTAAAATGGAATTGATTAATTCCTCTTACTAATGCCAAAAATATAGAGACACATCAAATATATTCTACACTGTTTTGTAAAAGGAACAGTAATGTAGAAATCTGCAGGGAGGCATTGCCCACGTCAATTACAGGCACAGTCTAACATCCCTACTGAAAAATAACAAAACTTTCAGTTTCTGAGGGATGCTGCACTGCATTCACGCCTCAGGATGGAGCTGGGAATGACCTATTTGGAGCTAATTACTTATACAAAATGTAGCAGAGCATGAAAGATTTGCTGGTATCTAATAGTAAACCCTAACTGATACCAAAGGCAAAGGCAAGAGCAAGATTTTGATCAACAGAGGAAGCTTACTCCCAGCTTTAGGACAGTCAAGCAGAAGAGAGAGGAAACTCTCCTTGGAACCACAAAATCAAATGTGAACTGTACTGCAACTGACTGTGCAGGAGACATCTATATTAAATAAAATGAAATGAAGAAAACCACATTTGAACTTTTTGCTCCCCCAGTGAAAAGCTTCCGCAAGATATTTGTCACCTTCCCTGGGAGTGTTTAAGGCATGGGTGGATGAGGCGCTGAGGGGCATGGTTTAGTGATTGATAGGAATGGTTGGACTCGATGATCCGGTGGGTCTCTTCCAACCTGGTGATTCTATGACTCGTAGGATCTGTGGGTACATACTGAGGATGCCAGTGCTGTGTCCTGAACGCCGCTTCCTTGTGACACCTGCCTTCACACAGCAGCCTTTCTGAAGATAGCCTCCTTTTGCTTTGTACCATCCCTCTCCGCACGGCATTTTCAAGGCTGTTCGTGTCAAGTTTTCTGCATCAGTCAGAGATAAATAATGTCATGGCAAAGCTGAGAGGCCTCCACTGTGCACACGCAATCGAGCCAGTCACCTCTTGGGAAAAAAAGAGCACTAACTGGCTACATTTTTAGCAAATAACTGTTTTTCTTTGCTGCAGTTATCCAAATGCAAATTTGAAGAGGACTTGATCATGGCATTTTTCAGCCAGATGGGTATTAACTAAGGAGAAAGCAACAGGAGATCCTGGATGACCCATGAATCTTGGTTTGAGAAGAGGTCTGCTATTATTGAGTTCCCTGAAAGGAGCTGATGAAGAAAGGGACAACTCATTGCCACCTTGTCAGTGAACCCCACCTGAGAACAACTCTCTGCCCTGTCCTACACTGGCCAGCACCAGAACGTAGTCGCTCTCAGTGGCCAAACAGATGGATTTTCCCTGCGTTGACATCACGTTGTACAAAGGTTGAAGTATGCAGGTTAAGAAGCAACCATCCAAATCCCATACAACCCTTTCCCAGTCCTTATAGCCACCCTACAGCCCTCATCCCATTTTCAAGTTCAGTCCTTTTTTTCTACCAGCACCAGCAACACCTGTGTTACTAGTGTCTGGGGTGGACCCAACTCTCAATTTTGGCATGTAAGTACCACTTGCTGTTTCTGCCAGCCTAGAGCTGACAGTCCCTTGAAGGCACAAAGGAGTCCATGAGCTGTGAGGAAGAGCAGCAATAGGAAAAGGCAAGTTTGGGAACCTGAATGAGGAAGTCCAACCCGTGGCAGACTCATTCCTGTGTGTCACCAATTTCTCACTCAGACGCTGCATCCTTTGAGTCGTTGAACTTGTTATCTCATGGCCCGATTTCAACCGTCGAGAAGTTATTCACATTAGTCTCCATTTTCTTCTAATCATATTCCACCTCATGACTCCACTCTATGCCCGAACAATTCCGATCCTGCCCCTGGCCTCACACCCACACATTTCAAGTAACTGCTGACTTCTCAGTGACTCGCTGCCTGGCCAGCCTATTCACTATACATTTAGCTGTTTCATCTCTTAACACACCATCAGCACATAAAAATATTTATAAAACTCCAGCAGGGCTACTTTTAAAATAGCAGACATAACTAATACTTGTTTCAGTTTCTTCCAGAGAGATTACAGACTCGCTGTGTTTACTCAACAGAAGCGTAAGTGGCTGAAGGACCGTATTCCTGTAGATGTCCATCTTACGAAGGTTCACAGGCCTCTGCCTCTTCTCCAACCTCAGCACCTTCCTCATCCTCCTTGCTATTTGTCTGAGCCTTCTGCAAAAGTCTGGGCCCTGCCAAGCCAATAACCAAGGCCCCAATTGGAGCGGTGATCAAGATAGCCAAGAAAGCTACTGTCAGTACGTCCATTCCATACTTTTCCAGTTGTTCATCTTGATGACTTCTTGCTGTGTCCAGGGCAAGGGAACCTATTGCAGCCTGTAGGGAAGGAAATATTGCTGAGATGGAACAAGTAACCTTTATCACTGAAAGAGGAAAAGAAGGGACTAATCATCAGTCAACAATTAACATTAAGTTGACATTTTTAATACACTCAACCCATTTGTCTCTAGGCAGTATGCAGTGCTACAAAGTAGGAGAAGTCTGGCTAGAAAGCTGCCTGGAGGAGAAGAACCTGGGGGTGTTGGTTGACAGCAACTGAACATGAGCCAGCAGTGTGCCCAGGTGGCCAAGAAGGCCAATGGCATCTTGGCTTGTATCAGAAACGGCGTGACCAGCAGGTCCAGGGAGGTTATTCTCCCTCTGTACTCGGCACTGGTGAGACCGCTCCTCGAATCCTGTGTTCAGTTCTGAGCCCCTCACCACAAGAAGGATGTTGAGGCTCTGGAGCGAGTCCAGAGAAGAGCAACAAAGCTGGTGAGGGGGCTGGAGAACAGGCCTTATGAGGAACAGCTGAGAAAGCTGGGGTTGTTTAGCCTGGAGAAGAGGAGGCTGAGGGGAGACCTCATTGCTCTCTACAACTACCTGAAAGGAGGTTGTGGAGAGGAGGGTGCTGGGCTCTTCTCCCAAGTGACAGGGGACGGGACAAGAGGGAATGGCCTCAAGCTCCACCAGGGGAGGTTCAGACTTGACATCAGGAAATAATTTTTCACAGAAAGGGTCATTGGGCACTGGAACAGGCTGCCCAGGGAGGTGGTTGAGTCACCTTCCCTGGAGGTGTTTAAAAGATGGGTGGATGAGGTGTTGAGGGGCATGGTTTAGTGTTTGATAGGAATGGTTGATCTTGATCATGGGGGCCTTTCCTAACCTAGTGATTCTGTGATTTTGTGAAATGTTATATTACACCTATAAGAACAATTTTCACTTGGCTACACTTTGAATTTCCTAAGCTAATTAATGTGGGTGGTTCCCTCCTGTGAAGAACATCACTTAGCTGCCATCTTATCCACATTTCTGGAGAATGCGCGAACGTAATGGGACAGTGTGTGTATATAAATATAGATATATATACAGCATCTGTTAAAATGCCACACCTTGAATGTGTCCTGACAGTAGCTTACTAATAGCAGCTTCCAAAAAGTTAGTTCGCAAATCTTGCAATAATACTTGCTTGTTCTGTGTATTAACTTCTGTTTGCAAGTACTCATGTTATTGAGTTGAAGTCCAAGTGACCTAAGGATCACTGAAAACAAGGAGCAGAAATGCAGCCAGGCTGAGGCTTCGCCAGCATTACGGCTGTCAGACTGCCCCTTACCAAAATGACTATGAACTGAAAATCCATTCTGAGCCCCTGGTGTGACTGTTCCTGCAAACACTTCATATGGTATAAGAGGGAAACACTTCTTTTGTTTTGAGAGTTCTTTGAATTTGTGTGCAAAGGCACGATAACCTGCAATAGCTGAGAAATACTTAAACTTCCTATGATGTACGTACAGTTCTCAGTCACTGTTAGGAGTACAACCCAGGATGTAAGCAAAACACCTTCACACAGAAGGCTTTTCACGCACTTTTCAAGCAGACTTAGGGTAGTTTAGAATCTGAAGTGTCCCTATACTACATTCTGCTGTTACTGAGTCTGATCCTCTCCCTGTTTACTGCTGCACTAGTTAGAGAGAATCTGTGCGAAGGACAGTAGATTTAGCCTGGAGTGAAAGTGATGTTGGACTATTTACCTGGACAGTGGCTTTAGGAATCCATGCCAATGAGATAAATACTTTCTCCTTGAAATTAAACCCAGCAAAACACACCATCAGGAACGTTGCTATGATTCGCACAGCTAGGGCAATCCCTAATGTGGCAACACAGAGCCCTGCAACAAAGACAAATACATCTCAGTATGTCTGCGCATAGATACCTGCGGGGAGTAAGCCTCCCAAAACTGTAGCTTTACAGTGGGGTTGGGTTTTGTTTTGGAAATTTTTTGGGGTCAGACATAGTCTGCTTTGCTTTAGATTTCTTTATAGAGATTGGAAGCCAGTAATGAAAGCCAGATAGTCATCTTACCAACAGTTTCAGGCCTAAGAGATGTAACGGATACTTCTGCTCCAATCAAACCAAAAAGAAAAGGTTGAAAGATATCCCATGCAACTGCAATGATTTTTTCTACTTCCTTCTGCAATGAAAACAAAAATAATGAGTAAATTCACAAAAATATGGCCAAGCAGACAAAACATTTAATTAATAAAAGGAAAAAGTAAAAATGTATCAAAGATTGTCCAGAATTGCTCCTCCTTCTTTGAGCTAATACCAAAATGACTCAAAATCAGTTGCATGTCCTTCAAAGGTCAGAGTGTGTCTAGCTTTACTAGTAAATAAATGCTTGCTGTCTCAAGAAGAGAAATAAGTCACTGACATTTGAACAGTACTGGAGCAGTTTGTAGATAAAAGGAGGAAAACAAAGTATAGTCAATTTTCAGTAGCAGGATGTAATTTGAACAGCTTTGCCATGATGTTCCTGAGCCTTTAGGAACTGCATGCTTAAACGTGTTCTCCTATTTGTGTCTGAGCATAGCGAGAGCCTCAAAAGTTTCAGTAATGACCTAACTCCACCTGCACTGCACTTAATCAGAGTCTCCATGTGAGCAAAGTTAGACTGAACAAGTCTGAAATCCCATACTAATAAGAAGTGTTGAACTATCCAGTATGATGTACCATATGAGGGCAAAACCATCTTTTCTTCTTGTGTTTGAACTTTGCACCTATCAATTTGCCTAAAACAACTGCAGCCAGGATGAACAGTTTATGTTCCACTTATGTGAAAAGGTACACGTAGCGTATCTAATAGAATTTCTGCTTTAATTAAGTGGGTTCTTCAATAACAAATGAACCTTCTGACTGGAGCGTGTAGAAAATATAATTATAGTGCTCTGTCACTTAATAATCTACACAGGGCCTAGACACATCCTGTCCTTTGTGTTCTCTCCAGGACTGATCTTGCAACATCTCTTGTTCTTCAGTTAATGGAAGGGGAGATGACTGCAAAGCTTCTGTAACTTTAGAGAGAAGGAGGTGAAAACATACAGACTTCTAAACATTTTTCTCTATTTGCCTCATTTCTCCTAGTTATTTTCCCCCTTTTCTTTCTTTCTTTTTGACAAAATAATAATCCTCTTTACAGATGTGTTATTTCAGTCTGTTTACTGCCCATTTAACTGTCCAAGGAACAGGTACCCATGGACAGTATTTGCAAAGTGACTTCCACCAGGAACAGCACGAGGCAATGGTTTTCAAGAAGGTCTGCAGGAAAACCCTGGTAATATATTAAGTATATAGTATGCTGACATCTTTGACTGTATCTGATAAAGAGCGAAGGCATTTCAAATCAACATCTCTAAGGCGAAGAAGTTTCATTCACTGATCAAAAGAATTTAAACTAAGCATTTATAGACTGCATATACTCTTTCCAGGTCCTTCCTTCTGAAAAGCTTTTCAAATAGACAGCTTTATCAGTTGTAATGCCCTTAAGTATTTGAATTCCAGATGAGTTTTTCTTCTTTTACAATTGGTCAATGTAATACTTTTAAATAGAAACCATGGTTTCTTTTTCATTAACAAATCTTGAAATCTTACTGAAGTCAGGATCTAGATGGGGATTATAATGTGGACTCTGCCATATCTGATCCCCTTTCCTTTATCTTCTTCCCCCATCTCCAACTGCATGTTGCAAGGCTACAGCTGCACAGCGAAAGTTGCCTTCAAAATATTAAGTGGAGATGATATCGAACAAAAAAAAGGCAGTGAGACATACCAAGGCACAGAAATGCAGCAAGGAAGCAATGATAAGAGGGAACAAATTAGTAGCTAAGAAAAAGTGACTGAAAAGTAATCTTTTGTAGGTCTTCCATATAGCTTTATATCACCATTTATTGTGGACATCCTGCTCTCTAATTTATCTGGAATACACTGGCTGGGATTTGGGAAAGTTGAGAGAGGATGTTAATTACTGTTTTCCATTTCACCCCAGAAAAGCAGAGGGAACAAAAGCTTTTTTAGGCCATGCCTAAACTGTGTTTGGACACCTGTTTGTAATTCTTACCATAAAGTGACTGTGTAAGGTTACAAACACTCGCAGAGCTGGGACAGAAAGCTTTGGATTCCTAGTCAAGTGCCTTGAGAACAAAATCTCCTTTACATGGCTTAAAATGTCTTAGAGAGCCTTGCAAGCATTTCTCTCTCAGTATGCTTGGCCCTGTATCAGTATTTATTCACACGCAGAGTAACATTCTGTCATGCTAAATGTTAATGACAACCAAAATAAATGTGGATTTTTTTTTTTAATCTGTATAAACCCTGAAGTTCATGAATGCACCATTACCACTCCTGACAAGCTACCCATTCAAATGAGTTGTGGTATCGTATGCTTCTTATGTAAAAAATCTACCTTTTCATCAGACCATCCCACGCCTGCAACAAAGGCTAAAACTAGTGTGCACAGCCCTCCTGCTCCAGGGAAGCCAAAGTAGATGCTGCCGAACACAGCAAACATAGACAGCCCAAGTAAAAAGTATGACCTCTTCCATGGCAGAGATGCCTGCAGCCAGGAAAAGAGACAAACAAAAAAAAATTCTTTTAGAATTGGGGGAAAAAGGTTATTTGAGTTAATTTTGAAAATAGCAATTTGAAGGTAACAATTATCATTAAACATTGTGAAAGAACCAAAGCTTTCAAGTGAGACTTGAGCTACTCAGTTGAGTTGAGAGCTTTTTTTGGACACTAATCCCTAGGAAATCAGAATTTTGCAAATATAATATTTTCTTTCCTCTGTTCATCAAAAATGTTACCATCAAAAGGCTTTTTGTATGACTAGGAACATGATGTTCTATTCTAACAGCCCTACTTCAACTCTGTGATAACAGGATTTTCTACCTGCAAAGTCAAGTACTGGAACAGTTTATCCAAGGAAAGGTGAAGTCCTTAAAAACATCTATTGGCAAGGATAGTCAAACAAACATTTGACAGTCCCCCCAAACCAGCTTCAGATGAAGCTAAGAAATCAATATAATCCCTTAGCAAAGAATCTCCATTTATAAAAAGATTTTTTTTTTAACTGGGTTTTTACCTGATCATGGCTTGGGAAATATCGAACAAACATTCCCAGAATTCCCCCAGCTGCGATGCCAACAGCAACCTCCAGCACTCCATGGAGCACACTGTATAGAGTAGAACCTATTTCGCAAAAGGAAAACACGTTCAGTAAGCCCAGCCAGACCCTTCACACACAAACCGTACTGTAGAACTATAGGGGTGATGCCAGGACAGTGTCTGCTCTCATTTACTTGGGGTAAAAGGCTTCAGGAGAGAACCTATGACCCTGAAACAACTGCATAGTGCAAGCTCATGCCAATAAAATGTACCAGAGAAGCCAGAAAAAGAGCCACTGCGAGGTCATTGCCAAACCCATGGAAAATTGAAAGCATTAATGTAGGACATGTAGGGACCGGACTTGGCAGCTAAGGGACCAGACAGGGAAAAGTGTTCTCTGAAAGCTGATATGATCCACAACTCAGAGCAGGCAATGTAACACCAAAGCTTTTGATCACGGGTAATTTCCCTCTCAATATTCAAGTTCATACATAAACTTTACAAGGAGGTATAATTAAGTTTCAAACCAATCAGTCATAACAGAGCACAGATTCCTCAAAATATCGCTGTTGGTTCTGGATTTCACCATGTACAGATTAACCAGCATACCGGAAGAGAAAGCCATCCCAAGGCAAGTGTTGAAGCCCGTAATAGCCAGGATGTCATCAATGCTGCCGGCTGCCATTAGCAAAGTTGGGACACCTTTCTCTACCCCATAACCCCCAGCTTGTAAAATCAGCATTGAGGGAACCACCACAGCAGGGGAGACTGCACCTAGAACAAAACTGAAAACACACAGGTTCAGCCTCACTTAAAAAGAAAGCATTGAACTAAAAGATTTCAAAATGTTCTGACTTCATTTTTTTTCAAGTATAAACAAACAGACCTTTAGGACCTTTCCCTGCTCAGTACAAGCAGGGACATTGCTATGTAGATTCGCAATCAGCTTTTACCTCCTGCCCAACCTAACAGTATTAAAAGTAAAGGGCTCCACAAACTAAACTTGAGTCTACACTGCAGGCCAGTTATGCTTCCTGACACATGCCTTGGTTGTCCAGTTTATGAACCTGGTCTAGACACGCTTATGCCTCAGTGGCTCGATTCTTTCTTATAAAGCTCAGTGTGTGGCAGAGGAGGAGGAGTTGGGGCTGGAGAGCAGGTCTTAGGAGGACCGGCTGAGAGAGCTGGGGTTGTTTAGCCTGGAGAAGAGGAGGCTGAGGGGAGACCTCATTGCTCTCTACAACTACCTGAAAGGAGGTTGTAGAGAGGAGGGTGCTGGCCTCTTCTCCCAAGTGACAGGGGACAGGACAAGAGGGAATGGCCTCAAGCTCCACCAGGGGAGGTTTAGGCTGGACATCAGAAAAAAATTTTCACAGAAAGGGTCATTGGGCACTGGAACAGGCTGCCCAGGGAGGTGGTTGAGTCACCTTCCCTGGAGGTGTTTAAGGGACGGGTGGATGAGGCACTTAGGGCCATGGTTTAGTGTTTGATAGGAATGGTTGGACTCTATGATCCAGTGGGTCTCTTCCAACCTGGCGACTCTATGATTCTATAATCTGTCTTGCTCCAGTATATGGGTCTGGATCAAGTCCCCCAGTTTAGAAAGAACTTCATGGTGAAGATTTCCTCTTCAAGGATATTATTGCAGAATACAACGCGCCTTATCCTTCTTCTTAGACTGTCCGACATGCACCTCTCTATGGGGAAATTCTGAATTCCAGCATTAAGATTGTCCTAATTGTGGTATAATTTTCAGCCCCTAAAGGCCCTCTGTGTTGTGATTAAAGACTCAGGGATTGCACCATCCTTCAAGTTCCCAGATCACAAACACAGAAGAGTAATAATGCAAGTAACTCCTCCACAGCCTGAAAACATGACCTTTAAATCAGCCACAGAGTCAGACAGGAATGGCAACCAATCAACCACAGGCGCTCAGCACAGTTTCCTGACTGGCACTGAACTGAGTTCTCTGCTTGGTGCAGAGAACTAATTGCACTCAGATCATTTAGCTGTTGCATGAAAACAGGCACCTTTGTCATACAGGAGGAAAAAAAAAAAAGTACGTTACCCTAATATAAATCCCCATTGCCATGGCAAATGCATGAACAAGTAGGCAAGAACAGCAGCTGTGCATGTTTCTGAGGTGCATGGTCCGAAAGAAAGCCGTAAACAGACTGCTTTGAGTTTCTTAAGAGCCTGTAATATAAAAGCACATCCAGACATCAGTATTAGTACCTTTGACTTTACAGAGAGGAAATACATTTATGATCTGATATGGTTTATTAGAAGAATCCCCTCTGAGCTGCAGTGCAGGTTGACAGCTTTATATGGCTTAAGCCAGAGACAGACTCAAGCACAACTGGATTTGCACATAAAATTCCAAGCGTGGCAGTGAAACTTAATGCATTTAGGTTCCACAAGGTACTTGCATATGACAGGAAGAAGTGGCAGAGAATTCTGTTTGGCTTCTTGTGCAGAGCAAACTAAATGTGAGAAGCTGGGTCCACTGAGATCCATTTGAAAAGGACGCACTCAGCACAGCTGACTTACCCACAGTTACTCAAGTTCATTTGCTCCACCCAAAGATTTTTGCTGTAATCCCACAAATTTCATGATCGTTCCCCCCAAGATCCATGAACAAATCATGCAAGGTAGTGTAGAACTACATAAACTTGCTGCAAGGAGCCAAGTATCTCTTTCAGCTGTCTCTCACTCGATATCCAGAGCAGATTAAGTTCCATTTGGCTCAGCAACTTCTATTGAAAAATTTCTCTAAAACAGAATATTTACTGTTTATTGTAACAGCTGCCTTTAACAGTCACAAACACGACCCTGCTAGGGCATGTCCCTAACTCCGACATTGAAAAAAGATTCAATGAGTTGCACATCTTACTAGCACTGTTTATCCCTGCATAATTAGGGCTAAGAATCACCAGAGCCTTCACAGTTTCAATTATATGAGGAACAACGGTAATTGCATGCAAGCATTGCTACATAAAGAGTCCAAATGACAGTTTTGATTGCCACATGGGAGAAAAGTGAGTAAAAAATGAAGTTCCTTTGGCAAAAACGTTGTCACGGAGTAGAAAGAAAAGCAATCTCACAGAACTGGGCATCCAAATTATGTGTAACGACACATAGTTCATGTTTATACAAGCTTCAATGTCTTGGAAAAATGGATGATAATCATCTAGGAAACCAGGCAACTTTTCAAGAATGACAAAACACTATTTTCCTAAATATCTGAAGCATTGGCAACTCCCTGGTTTCCATCTTAAGACAAATCAGTTTAGTTGTTCTGATCTAGCTATACTCGATCTAACTTTTGTATAAACTTTAAGCAGCCTCTTAAATAGATAGGGGCCAGTATAGTATAGCTTTATTTCAGCCAGCTGATTTTTATCTAGCAAAACCTTGCATGCATTAATTTAAGGAACATCACGTTCCACATTGTGGGGAGGAAGGCTATTTTTTGTTCACAGGAATGTTATGGACTTTACTGTGATGTGAAGAATTGTTTCCAAAGTGTATCAGGACTCATCTTTGCAATGAATATATTTGTATTAAAATGGTAATGATTCAAAAGAAAAAAAAAGAAAAAAGTGAAAAAGACACACACATATCTGGATTTTTTGGGTTGGGCTGGGTTTTTTTTATTGGTGTCAACACAAGGAATGTTCTCTTTCAGGGACTGAGGATCCCTTCTGTCACTTGTTTGTCAATGTCAACTGACAAGGAGTTTGTCAAGGAGCATAAACTCTTCCTGACAGACCATGACGGAACACCTGTCCTCAGGATGTTCTGCTTGCAAAATTCAGGAAATTTCTTTAAGACAAGTGGGAAAATAGGCATGAAATCAGTTTTTTTCAGGTATTTTTTGGATTGCATGCCTAATCTACAATCCACTGTTAATATATGAGTATAGAATAGAAACTATGCTTTCTGATTTGCAGGTCCTCCAAGACCGAACTGTTCAATATTTTTAACAGAAGCAATTAGGTTTGGTTTTTTTTTTAAGGACTGTGAGTATACAAACAAAGTATACAAACCCAGTGGCCGGTGCCATACCTTTGGATCCAAGCCAAGTCCTGCTCGGGTCAAGATAATGGAAAGAGCAATATTCCTCAGTGCTGCAGACCAGCGTAGGTTTATCTGGACGATGTCACTAACAAATGGAGTATTTCGGATTAGGAAACCAGCAAGTAGCATCCCTTAAATGAAAGCAAATAAGCTTCTGTCACATAATTTGCCTGCATAGAATTCTTAAAAATGGACAACATATTTATGGGACATAAAGAAACAATTCACATTCTGAATTATTAGCCATGTTTTAACGATGGGGGCTGAGGCATGGAAAGAAAAAAACATGTTTAAAACAATGAAAGTGACCTAAGAACACATCAGGTTACCAATGAAAAAATATGCAGGATGCTGACACATAACTTTAGCATGTCAACAGAACTCAGCTTTGTTTACCAGGTGCAGGTCACACCAAAACCAAAGACATCTCTGCATTCTTAAAGATATTTTTATTGTTAGCTTACCTTAACGTGAAAAGATTGTCTAGTATCATGTCTTTATCTCAGAAATTGTTAAAATCCCTCAGGTGTAAGAAATGCAGGTATCACAGGAAACATTATGCTGAGTCGATTAGGAAATATGATCTAAACTAGTTAATCATGGACTAATTTAGATATTTAAAATGCTCTGGCAATATTACTTTTATGCAAAGAGGTGAGAAAAAGCAAGGGGAAATCAGGAACTTGCCCTTATCTTACAAATCCAGCCTTTTGCAAATATTAGCAAAACTGACTAATCAGAGGCTTCCTGCAAAGCTGTCAGTACTGTAGTTCTGGAAGGATACAGAAAAGTACAGGGAAGGGTGACTTCAAACATAGATCTGCAGAGATTTATTGTAGGTGCTGATGATTCCAAGATACACTTTTGTGGCATAATTTTATATTAGCCACAGTAAGAAATGGGGCACCAAAGAAGACAAAAAATAAAAAACCACTGTGTTTAGGTTGGTCCTAGCTTAGTGTGAGCTTTGGCTGTGGACTTGATTTGTCCTGGTACACAATAAACTTTTGGTCATTGTGCTTCCCACTCCCTCCCAGAAAAAAAAACAGTGGCATAATTAATCTGCGTACCTTATGACTATTGTATCAGGCTAGGATAATGATTACATGCTCTTTGCAATGTTTACTTGAAGTCCAAGTCATTAGAGCCACTCTGACCTAGATAACTACTTCAAGCAAAATACTTCACCTCAAAGGATATCTTCACTGTTCTGCTCCATGTTGCTTGCTGCAGAAACCTTTCTGCAATGTATACCTAAAATATATGATGTGACTGTTTCAGGTAGCAATTCCACCCCTTTTTTTCTCAGGCAGAGCCTTACCATAAGGTGCATTAAGTGCTCAGTGAGCCCCATTATACTCAACTGCACCTAGCACAAGTGGATTAAAGGCATGTAAGAGTATAAAATTTGTATTCTTAATGTAAAATAAATACTCAAAGACTGTCTCTTCTTCGGACTTATAAATTTTTCCAGTTTTCCTCAAAGACTCTGAACAATGAACTCTGTCCTAAGCAACTCTACAGGCCTGTGCTGTCATGATAAAGTTTCTGTTGTTCAGTATTACCTGTCTGACAAGCATCTTCATGCTCAACTCACAACCTTTATATACAGATGTGTCATGGTTTAATTCAAGTCGGCAACTAATCACCATATAGCTGCTTGCTCACACCCCTCCCCCATGGGATTAGAAAGAAAATCAGAAGGGTAAAACTGAGAAGACTTGAGGGTCACATAAGAGCAGTTTAATGATTGAAATAAAATAAAATAATAGAAACTTTAAGAAATGTAGTGAAAAGGAAAATAATGTGAGAGAGAAATAAAACTCAAGAAAAACAAGTGATGCAAATGAAAAACAACTGCTCACTACCCTTCAAACATTGCCCAGCTTGTCCCCGAGCAGCAATTGCCACCCCCTGGCCAACTCTCCCTATTTTATACATGCTAAGCATGGTGTCATGTGGTATGGAATATCCCTTCGGCTAGTTTGGGTCAACTGTCTTGGCCGTGCCCCCTCCCAGCTTCTTGTGCACTTCAGGCATGAAAAGCCTGAAAGTCCTTGACTTAGTGTAAGCATTAGTTAGCAACAACTGAAACATCAGTATTTTATCAAGGTTACTCTTATACTTGATCTAAAACACACCGCTATACAAGCTACTAAGAATAAATTTAACTCTCTCTCAGCCAAAATAAGGACAACATGTAATTAAGAAAAGCTGAACCCAAGTGGTCAGAAGCTTTTTAAAAGAGGGATGCTTACTTAGGAAGGGCAGAGTTGCTGTGTGTTACATTCTGTGTTCATATTGTTGCAGACACGCATGGTATATGCAGAACTTCCCTCTCTCTCATTTGAGTTTTTTCACGCCCGGTGCAAGAACATGCATGTTGCGTGGGCAGAGCTGTGCACAAGGCTGTCTAGACCAGCTATGCAGGTTACAAAATCGCATCGATGCACTACAGGCAGATACTGGTGCCCACTCTGCCATGAAGTTGTATTGTCTGTCAATGGCTTCAGTCATTTAGACACTAAGCATAGTAAGATGACAGTATACAGCTGGTGAGAACAACTTGCAGCTTCATAGAATCATAGAACCATCAGGTTGGAAAAGACCTCTGAGATCGAATCATAGAACCACCAGGTTGGAAAAGACGCCCCAGGATCATCAAGTCCAATCATTCCTATCTGCCACTAAACCACGTCCCTAAGTACCTTGTCTACCTGTTTTTTAAATACCTCCAGGGATGGTGACTCATCTACCTCCCTGGGCAGCCTCTGCCAGTGCATTTTTCAGCTTCATTGACATTACAATGTTGTACTAATCTAACCACAACCTCCTCTAGGAAAGAAGCCTGAAAAGGTTTAGATCATGCCAAAATTATCATCGGTTTCATCTCCCATTTCAATTCAGCATTTTTACGAAGAAAAAAATAAAAGGTATGATCGATTCAAAAGAACTGTCTTCAAAAGCATTATTCCTTGTGGCGAATTTGTTTTCTCAGGTCTCAGTTATCCTGAGATAAAGGAAGGCGAAGGAATTACCAGTAGCAGGGAATTCCTGTTCCATTTTCTTTAGAAAACATTTTCATTGTGCAAAATACACATGAAACAGCTCAGCAAAAATTTCCTCATGAATTAATTCTTCTAATCACAGAATCACTAGGTTGGAAAAGACCCACAGGATCATCGAGTCCAACCATTCCTATCAATCACTAAACCATGTCCCTCAGCACCTCATCCACCCGTGCCTTAAACACCTCCAGGGAAGGTGACTCAACCACCTCCCTGGGCAGCCTGTTCCAGTGCCCAATGACCCTTTCTGTGAAGCATTTTTTCCTAATGTCCAGCCTGAACCTCTCCTGGTGGAGCTTGAGGCCATTCCCTCTTGTCCTGTCCCCCGTCACTTGGGAGAAGAGGCCAGCACCCTCCTCTCTGCAATGTCCTTTCAGGTAGTTGTAGAGAGCAATGAGGTCTCCCCTCAGCCTCCTCTTCTCCAGGCTAAACAACCCCAGCTCCCTCAGCTGCTCCTTGTAAGACCTCGTAAGTTACTAATGTAATACGCGATCCAGATGAAGACTCGTGTTTGGTGATATTAAATTAAAAATTTTAAGTAAATGTGACAGAGGGGACTGAAAGACACTATCCTTTGAATCTGTAGGTATACAGTTCTCTGGCCTTCAAATAATTCAGAGGAGAGCCTCAGTAACATACAGGCTATTGGGATGAGGAAAAGGCTGAGGTACTCAATGCCTTCTTTGCCTCAGTTTTTAATTGTAAAGAAAGTCGTTCCATCTGTGTACAAACCCAGGAGCTAGAGGAGCAAAATGAGGCTCCCATGATCCAAGAGGAGGTGGTCAGAGCCTTGCTAGCCCGACTAGACACTCACAAGTCTATGGGGCCGGATGGGATTCATCCAAGGGTATTGAAGGAGCTGGCGGATGTGCTGGCCAAACCCCTTTCCATCATCTTCCAAGAGTCCTGGAAGACTGGGGAAGTTCCCCTGGACTGGAGGCTGGCTGATGTTGTGCCCATCTACAAGAAGGGTCGCAGGGAGGACCCAGGAAACTACAGGCCTGTCAGTCTGACCTCAGTGCCAGGGAAAGTCATGGAACAGGTGATCTTGAGTGCTATCATGAAGCACATGCAAGAGAACCGGGTGATCAGGCCCAGTCAACATGGGTTCACGAAAGGCAGGTCTTGCCAGACTAACCTGATCGCCTTCTATGACAAAGTGACTCGGCTGCTGGATGAGGGAAAGGCTGTGGATGTGGTCTTCCTGGACTTCAGCAAAGCCTTTGACACAGTTTCTCACAGCATTCTGCTTGAGAAACTGTCAGCCTCTGGCCTGGACAGGTGCACACTCTCCTGGGTGGAAAACTGGTTGGATGGCCGGGCCCAGAGAGTGGTGGGAAATGGTGTGAAATCCAGCTGGAGGCCAGTGACAAGTGGGGTTCCCCAGGGCTCAGTGCTGGGTCCAGCCCTGTTCAATGTCTTATCAATGACCTGGATGAAGGCATTGAGTGCACCCTTAGCAAGTTTGCGGATGACACTAAGCTGGGTGGAAGTGTGGATCTGCTGGAGGGTTGGGAGGCTCTGCAAAGGGATCTGAACAGGCTGGACCGCTGGGCTGAGTCCAATGGCATGAGGTTTAACAAGGCCAAATGCCGGGTCCTGCACTTGGGGCACAACAACCCTATGCAGAGCTACAGACTAGGAGAAGTCTGTCTAGAAAGCTGCCTGGAGGAGAGGGACCTGGGCGTGTTGGTTGACAGCCGACTGAATATGAACCAGCAGTGTGCCCAGGTGGCCAAGAAGGCCAATGGCATCTTGGCTTGGATCAGAAACGGCGTGACCAGCAGGTCCAGGGAGGTTATCCTCCCTCTGTACTCGGCACTGGTGAGACCGCTCCTCGAATCCTGTGTTCAGTTCTGGGCCCCTCACCACAAGAAGGATGTTGAGGCTCTGGAACGAGTCCAGAGAAGAGCAACAAAGCTGGTGAAGGGGCTGGAGAACAGGTCTTAGGAGGAGCGGCTGAGAGAGCTGGGGTTGTTTAGCCTGGAGGAGGCTGAGGGGAGACCTCGTTGCTCTCTACAACTACCTGAAAGGAGGTTGTAGAGAGGAGGGTGCTGGCCTCTTCTCCCAAGTGACAGGGGACAGGACAAGAGGAAATGGCCTCAAGCTCCGCCAGGGGAGATTTATGCTGGACATTAGGAAATAATTCTTCACAGAAAGGGTCATTGGACACTGGAACAGGCTGCCCAGGGAGGTGGTTGAGTCACCTTCCCTGGAGGTGTTTAAGGCATGGGTGGACGAGGTGCTAAGGGGCATGGTTTAGTGTTTGATAGGAATGGTTGGACTCGATGATCCGGTGGGTCTCTTCCAACCTCATTATTCTATGAGTCTATGGTTCTATTTCGTTTGAGACAGTTTAGGGAATTGTGCACCTTAATCAGAGAGGACGTAATAAAAGTCACTTGGAAAAGCTACTGATTTTGAGCGTGACACACTTTGTTCCTAATCCAAACATATCAAGCATGCAGATATTACTTGAACAACAAATATGCAAGAAGGAAAGAAGGAAGGATATCTTACCCAGAAGAGCAGGAAGAGGGGGTAGTGTTGGTATTCTAATGAATCCAAAAATTTTACCTCCAATAACAGCAAAAAAATAAAGAAAAAGAATTCCAAAAAGGTTTCCACCTGGGAGACACTCATTTCCAGTGATGGACCAAACCACTGCCCAAACCAGGACCACAATTGCAACTGCAACAAAACAAGAAATATTCATAATTAATCACCTCTCGGGGCAATTTTGTTTACTATTAGATCACATTTGATTTACTACTAAGGAAGAAAGAACCATGACTTTCAGAAATACAATAACTTACCTTAAAAATCAGTTTAATCATAGCAATGTTTAGTCTTTGATGCTCCCTAAACTGATGTTCTGATTTTATAAATGCTAAGATACTTTACAAATAGTAACAGGAACATCGTTAGGGACCAAAAAGTACTGAATAAGCTTTGAGACACTGTGGAAAGTACTTAACAGCCCCCAAACTTAAAGCAAAGACTCTCACTACCTTATCTTGCATTTGCTTATCTTCCTTCAGCTACTTCAAAACTGCAATAAGAACCTGCTGCTGTACAGCCAGGCATGTCTATGAGCTAATGACTTCAGCTCCAGTCTAAATTTTTACAAACATTTAAGGATCACTTTTGGCTGGATGCACACCTTGTGCAATACATTGCTTTCCCTGGGAAAAAAAGGTGAAGGTGATCATGTTTCTGGACAGCCTGAACTAGTTCAGATACTTTCCTTGATGCAGCAATCAGAGCATTCATACACATGGAAAAAAAAATCCTGACAAATACTGTGAGAAAATGAAGTGCAAATATTCTAAAACACGTGAAAATATTGCAAGATCTGTGAAAATACTGTGCTGTTTTCAGATTCTCAAATCTGTCCCTGCAGTTATCCTATAACAACAAGCATGCATAGATATAAAAGCAGAAGACAGAAGGAGGGCAAAAATGTGTAGAGTAAATCCCTTTTCTAATCATAAGAAGATATATTGCATTTTCAGATTAGATTTTTCTTAATCATGTTTGATGGTGACAGGTAGCAAAGGGAGCACCAGCAGATTTCCACACAAACACCTAAGAATCCCAAGTGAGAGAGAGGGGCTGTGGAAGCAATCAAATCCACAGAAGTGTCTTATGTTAGGAAAAAAACAAGCATTCTCTTGTGGGAGCCTTCAGTGAAGGACAAATCTTACACAGGATGGGTCAGCTAGCTTTGCAGGTAGGATTCTTGGCTTTGCAAGCCTGGGGTATTAAGAAATCAAAGAAAGTATCACTACAAAGTCTTGTATTTGTTGCCTTAATTCAACAAAAAACCATCCAGTATGCCAAAAAATGCCATTGTGTTTATAATAATCTCAATGCCCTTACACTAAAACAGACTATCAAGACTAGAATTAGGAGGTCTTTCTTCTGATGAAAACAATTTGCAATGCAAAAATATACCTACCATCTTAAACACAAAAGAGAGGATGGAGGAACAAAATCTATACAGTCAATTCAATTGTTTTGTCTCATTTTTTTTCCTTTTTCTGCTAAAACATTGAAACGAAAGTGTGATGTGTAAAACACAGCTGTTTCCCTTCACTATTTTCAAGAATAATGGACAGATATAGTCACATCCAAAGAAGCGAGTACTTCATTTTCCATTAAACTCTACCTTTCTTACATACCATCTGTCACCATTTGGGCCAGTAAACCCTGAGGAGGACAAGTAAATATTTGCCTCCATGTTCTTGAAGGTACAGGAGACTCTGCTGTTGGTTCTGAAGGTTGCTGAGCATAGTGATTCAAGAGAGCCGTTTCTTCTGTTTGTACATTCCCATCGGTACCTTTGGCATCTACTGCTGGTCCCTCCTGAGTGAAAACAATGAGACCTCTCAGAAATAGCACTGTATACATTTGAGGCAGAGAACAAGACCTGAAATCAGTTGTGATGCACTAGAGTCACACTGTCGACAGATAACTATGTTAACTACGCAATTGCTGTAGGAATGGTCCAGCTTTGTAGCATACCTGGGATTTTTGGTTGTGTGTTTGGTTTTGTGTGGCACAGAGAGCTGCAGGATATTTGCCTTTTTATCTGCAGCTGACAGGACTCCTGTCCCAATACAAATAGCAACAATATCAGCATGTTTAATGATGAAACAATATTAACAGGCCAAGTTCATCCTGTTAATCTAAAAAGCTAAGTATTTATCAGTATTTATTCTACAGTCTGACAGGGTTCTGTTTCCAGACTGCATTCCATGATACAATTAGTGATTAGCATCATTCCAGCGAGATGGCATCTTTAATATAACTCCTAAATAACTTCTGTTGCAAAGCCTTAAACAAAAATAATAAACCCTACTTATGATTAGACAAAGATGAAAGAAACAGAAGAGCTGGCTAGCGTGAGCATTACTTACGTGATCCATTGCTGGAAGGCTCAAGCTGGTAAATCAAGGTAGAGATGAAGAAATACTACCCTGGGAGCTATTACTTTGAAGAATGTTTCCTTGAAGCCATTCTCTTATACTGAATAATCTACTTCTCCATATTCATAGCTAAAGCCCTTTTTGACCATTTTTGGATATGTTTCACTTAATTTTAGCGTTCTTATTTTTGACAAGTTAATCATCTACCTTCCCCCATGATTATTCACCTTCATGTCAGCTCATTGTCATAGCATGGACATGGAATTCTTGCCTGTACTGTGGTTTGGCCCTCCTCCAGTAGGAGTTCTATATTTCCCATTATTTTTCTGTCTTGTATCTCTCTCTCTCTCTACATATATATTTATTACTCAGAGTCACAGTTGGAACACAAATCTTGTGAGATTGCGCATGGAGTTACTTGGTTATCTATCTCGTGATTCTGCGATCACCAGCTTCCCATGTGCATAAAGACACACCATATGGTACTTATCTTTACAGTCACTACTCTATGTTTACTCTAATGTGCTTTTTAAAGTAAGAATTTTATTTTTACCTGCACTTACTGCAAGTCCCTTTTAAAGTCATGGAAGTCAACACTAGAAATACACGCAGGGAAGTATAAAATGGTGGCTTTTTAATTTTTGTTAAATAAGAAAAGCAAGAGATGCACAAACAACTTTCAACAAGTGGACAGGCACAATTTGAAAGCAAAGAAGCAATCTTAAGTCCATTTAGTTGTCTTAAAACTTACACTGATGCATTTTCCACTTCAAGCTGAAATTTGAGCCACTGATTTCCACCAATCCAACATACTCACAGACTTCTAAAAACTGAACATTTGTTAATTGTAAGAAATTCCCACTGAGGAGGTTTCTCTTTATACTCCCTTCAGATATAGGGATTTCAACAGATGTAGGGAGAAAAAGGAAAGGAAAAGGAGAGTTCCTCTGACTAAAACTGTATTTTGAGACCCTCATTAATTACCTCACTTCTGTCATGCATGGGAATCATACCATTTCTCTCACATACTGATGGCTCAGAATCTTTATTGTCACTTACAGTATCTTCCTTCACCATTGTTGCAAACCTAAAGAAAGCAATAAAGTTAGAGAGAAGCAAATAATATCATTTTCATAATGCAAGACTTCAGTCATGTTGTTTCCTTCCCCAGAGATCTGCTGAAAAAACTCTCACAGCCCAACTTTGGAAGTAAATGTATTTTGCACGCCTGTGTATGCTGCACAAATGACAGAAACTAACAGAAAAACACTATTAGGCTTACGAAGTCAAGCACTAGAAATAAAACAAAATTTTAAAAAAAAAGTTTTAAATCACAATCTCTGCTAAACTGTTATTTCCTCCTTAAAAGTACAGCTGTGATATATATATATGTATAAATCACATGCACATACCTGAAGACAAGGCTTGCTAGTGCCTTCTCTTACAAACACTGTGGGTGTACATTCTCCACCAACTACATTTTAGTGCTACCAGCTTTTTCTTGAAGTCTTTTACACTGCTCTGGCCATATAAAACAACACTCATGCTAAGCCAGAACTTTTGAGCCAAGAAAACTCCTTCCTTGCTAAGTTGTTGAAAGGAAGTCAAGGAGCTGATTCTCACAATTATTAAGTCATCAGTTTACAATGCTATGTTTGACGTTTGGGAATGATTGATGCTGTGAGTAACAGCAGTGGCTATCAAAATGTTTGGGTGGTTTTGTTTGATCTATTCTGATATGAAACTGGCTTGAGACATGGCCAAGGCACAGAGGAAGAATGCAGAGCCATAGGAGAATGCTTTCAGTGTGTTCAAAGGTAAGAGTTTTGCTTTCTTTTCTTTTTAAATGTAAAGAGTTAAATAATCAAATTCCAGTAATTTTCTGGATTTTCATTTGTGGGACAAAATATTTTTAATGAATTAAGTGACACTTCTGGGGTTTTGGTAGGATTATTCATCCTTTAATTGAGGCTGGGAAACCACAAATGCCAATCTATTTACTGGAATAGAAAGTATTAGCAACGTACCAGTGCCTCCCTTTCCCCTTCACCACCCACTTCCCAGGGTATATGGTACTTAATTTTGTAATTGTGGAAGGGGTGTGTGAGGATAAGGGACAGAAAGATATTGCTCTCCATCCAGGTTTGCATGGGCAACATCCCAGTTCTCGGGGCCATGTGGCTGTTGACACTAAACATGTTAATACTTCTGAGAAACCCAAATGCACCTCAAAACAGCTTCAGCTCCTGAGTTTCATAGTAGTGTACAGAAAAGAAATACTGACTAAGCAAAGGAATTGGATGTTCCCCTTAGCAGGAAAGGTTTCAAGGTGTGAATAAGGAGTGTGATAGTGGACGCGTTATCCTTAGCTGTTTTGTGACAGGTCTTCACCCTGTCACGTTCTTGACACCACTACTTTCAAGCAAAGGTCAATTGGATTAATGAGACCGAAGCAAGCAGTTAGTTTTACTCACACTGGGGTGAGGGGTTTTAGGTTAGATTCATAGAATCATGGTAATTGTTAGTTTTTGTGGGTTTATTTTGCTTCACCCCCTTTACCAACAATTGAGAAATCACAGTGCAGAATTCATAGCACAAATTACAGCACATAGACTTACTTCAGTGCCTCCCTGTAAAAATAATACTTTCCTTATTTTGAAACAAGAAAGGTTTTTATTAGATCCTCTTATTTTACTTGTTCTAGTTGGCAGGGGGGGAGGAAAAGTGAGGGAGAGCTGAGCTGTGGCTGTGACAGACAGGCAGCGTGTGCTGCCTGCGTTATGAGCTCCGTCACTCTGCTGACTATCAGCTTCTGCTTTGCACACGCATAAAGGAATGCAAATAAAAGACCACAGCCATCACCAGAGCAACCAGCATTCAGAGTAAACACATAAAAAGAAGAAGCCAGAACCCAACCCATGCATCGTCATCCACAAAAAGATGTAAGTAAGCCCTGATGCAACCTCCTTCCCCAGCAGCTTCCCCCCTGCAAGCCCCACGTTCCCTTCTTCTGCTGCCCTAGATGCAGGGCAGAGAGGCGCAATGAGGTAGAGGAGCAGAAAACTTACTTACCTGGGGAATGGAAGGGCTCAAAGAGTAGGAATCACTCCCTGCACAGCTTCTCTGGCTCAGCGAGAAGCGGATTCCTGCAAGCAACAGCTCAGTGCCAGCTCTGTCTCCTCCTCCCGGGCCATGGTCCCTCCTCCATAGACACAACGTCACTAGACAGCACCAAAAACCTCAGTTTGGAGCTTGAGAAGACTGAAAAGGCCTTACAGCTGCCTTTCATGTCTCTTGGCACTGCGAACAGGTCACAGGATGAGGGGCTGCAAGTGGGGCTATGGTGCCGTGAGAAAGCCAAACTCAATAATCAATGCAAATTTGATTATTAAGCAGGTATTCCTTTAATAAATGGCACTGGGGTACACATGGGGTAACCTACCTAATGTGTCCAACTACTGAGACTGGTTACATGACTTTTATATTGGTTAAACATACATATTTATGCATATAGATTCCCAGAAACATATTATATGTCCATTTTTTTTCCAGGAACTTACCATAGTTTATCATCTGCTCTTGTATGGACATCACAGTTTCTTTGTGTCTTCAGAAGCCTCTCTCTGATGGTCTTTATCTTATCTCCTTCCTCACCATGTGCTCTTGGTGAGCTCAGGTCTGTTCTTCATTCCTGCTGTGGGACTGTCCTTTCAATACTTGATTTGTTCCCCATTTCAATGAGTAAACAAGCTAAACTCCTGTTACAATCACAGTCTTAACTGCAATCTGACCAAGATTTGATTCTTATTATTGCTTAAGCTAATTCATTCCTTTAACATAATGATTTATTCCTTCCTTCAGCTACAATCTGAGCTGTTAAAGAGGTGTCAGGGTGCTCTGAGCAATGGACCAGACCTAAGCCCGTCGCACCCAGGAGATCTAGAGCTGAGAGGGAAACACAACCGTCTCTATCACGGCCACCACTCCACTTCCCGTGTCATTTCACTGTAACCTGTACCCATTAAAAGGCTCTCTTGCTCTGCTGCCTCTCCCACAACTGTGGGAGAGGATGGAGGAAGCCACGCTCAAACCTCTTAGGCTGTAGCAGGGCAGATGGAGGTTAGGTACTGTAATAAAGGATAAGTATCTCTAGATGATTCCATTCCAGGTGCACGCAAAGCAAATGCATTGGGGCAGGCAGTAGAATTAAAACAAACCAAACAAACAAAACAAAAAATGCATATTTGTGGTGTTCCCATCAAGACATTTCAACTTCTTGAAGAAGAATCATAGAATAGCTTGGCTTGGAAGGGACCTTAAAGAGTTCCAACCCCCCTGTGATGGGCAGAATCAAGTGTGCCCACATCATCTGTAAGTGCACATGAAGGAATGAGACAGACCTTCACTCTCAAACTCATTTTCAAGCTATACTGGGTGCATGTGAAAGCAGATTCAAATGCAACGTTGCTGCTGTGCTCCTAGGAGCCTTACATAGGATTAAGCGGACTAAAAATCTGAGGTTAAAAAGCACTTTGATCAGATTAAATTTTCCAGAAGGACTCTGAATCAGGGAAGTCTCTTTCCCTCTCCCCTCCAAGCAAAAGTTTGACCTAGAATCTGAAGAGTCAAATAATCCTCTTTATGTTATTACTGGAGTGGAAGGAAAAGAAACAGAATTACCCAGTTCCATGAAAACTGACCAGGGAATTAAGAGGTCACAAGAGCATTAAGAAGCATTCTCCTTTAATAATTCCAGCTGGAAAATCTCTAGACATTAGAACACATTTCAGAGTTGTAATTGTTAACACATCCATGAAAGGCACTGCCAATAAGGCAAGAGACAGCAAGCTCCACTATTTTTTATTTTGTTTGGGTTTTTTTGGCCCACCAGCTTCTCACACTACCACTGAAAAAGCCATATCTTTGTGCTTTTAGTGCAATGGAAAAAGCCAACTGCATCCTGTTTTCTTGCAGGAGCGCTTTGACAAAAAAACATTTGAGTAGCATCTATGTATTATAAATACCGACGAGCGTAGAAATGCTAACTAATGAAGTTCAAGATGCAATAAAAAAAATTTTCTCAGACTCTTAATTATACTTTAAGTGCAAGTTTCCAATATTACTGCAGTGGGGAGATTCTCTTTTCAAAGTACTTCTGCATGTACTACTGAAGAAGGACTTTGTCCTTCATATTAAAGTCCGAAAACATAGAAACAGTATTGGTGGAGCAGTTTTGGGTAACTCCAGATTTCTGCCTGAACCTGATCCTGCTTGACTGCCAGTGTCACTTTACTGAAACATTACATTCTCCTTCCCCACCTCTCCCTAAACAAACTACACAAGATCAGAATGCTCCAACCATGATTAAGGGCAAAAATTAAACCTATAGTGAGCCTGAGGAAGCCAAAATCCACAATGCTTTCTCATTTTAAAATTGTAAGTAAATGTAACTTTCACAAATAATAAGCTCAATTTTAACTAGACATTATCTTTGAAATCAAATAATTTATATCAATGTTTCAGTTAATATTAAAAAGCTTAAATCATAATTTAAAAAACACGGCAGCTACTACAGAAACATGCACAAAATATGGTCACTTTCCCCTGTGCTTTCTGATTACTGATCAATTTATACACAGTAGTGTTTATTCTTTAATTCCTCCTCCCATATACACATATTTAAAATATATGAATATATATGAAATTACATACAGCTTCATTCACAAACTAGCTATATGGAGCTGTGTGCAGGCTTTTTTTATGGTAACCATATTTATAGGCAGTCAGGCCATGTCATTCATGTTAATTTTAGCTGTATGTTAGCAAAAAAATAGTTTTGGGATTCAGGTTATTTATTGCCTTATCTGTCTGGGTGAGGATCTATGGTTTTTTCAGAGTACGAGACATTATAACAACAGATTTTTGATTCATAAATCAAAGCTACCATGTGCTATCAGAATAAAAACATCAACACAAACTCTTGTAGAGACAGCCCTTTTCAAAGAAACTTAGCCTTGTGTTTTAGCATGAACTGCATTCATGGTTGAGAATCAAGCCACAGTATACCAAAACCTGGCACCTGGCATACAAATTTGAGAATTTTTGTCCAATATTAGCACATCCTTTTGAGGAGGAATGTATCAGCTCTGTCTACAGTGACAAAATCTGTAGCTCATACACTGACTTTTCACTAGATATGCTGGATGTTTCAGATGCTCATACACTTACACTACCTATCTAGAGCGTGTTTGACTGTTGCACTGACTGCCCCTTTGGGTCTGTAAGTGTTGTCAGGATTGGGACGTATTCTTTTCATTAATTTAGAATGTTTTTCTCCAGATACTACAGTTATAAAACAATTTGCTAGTAACAGTAGAGAACACAAAGTAATTAGTGAAGCAGAATGTGCTTTCAAGTACACTTTACAACTAGTATTTTCCCTAATGTGGAAACATCTATTACCAATAACAAAATTATTCAAAAGTTCAAATCTGCTATTATTTCTCCTTTGTTCCGTTTCAATTGCACTTAGTTCAGGATCTGTTTGTCTGATTTAAAAGTAGTCGCTCAGTTTTCTCTAGATAGTCTGTCAATGCCAGCAGGAAATCCAATTGTGAATATTTAAATTACAAACACTTTGCAGGATGAGAATAAAGGTAGTATTTAAATCCTTTCACTAAGATTTTGTACCTTAAATAATATTCTTTACCCTCTTAAATATTAAATGTTAAATTTTTATTTGTTCATACTTTTGATTTATCACATAATAGAGCCACACGAAGTACGTTTTACTCCAGACTTTCAATGTTTATGAAAAAGTGAATCAGTAAGAACAATCTAGAAAGAGGTAGTATAGCAGTAAAAATGCACCAGAATTGTTTTGAGAGATATCATGTGAGTGATCTAAAGCTCTGCAAGCTATCTTAATCGAGAATCATGATTCTCACTTTTTGCCTTTCATAGCATGAATTTCCATTTGCAGGTAGGGTCAATCACAAGCTCCATCCTCCATCGATGATTAGTTTATTACCAGTCATGTAGGCAGACTGAAAGTAGATCAAAAGAAACAGTAATTAAGTAATTATTCATGGCTAACAAATACAGGGAAACAATTTTTCCAAGTCAAAACACTAGTTATACAAACACTTTTTTTGTTTACAAAAATATCTGAATAAATAGAATATAAAAAAATTAGAAATGAAAGCCTTTCAGCTTACTCAGGGGAGTGCAGCAAAAGTATTATTAGAAGCAGTAAGATGAGAGTGCATTCTAAGTGTATAAATTCACATAAATCACAGGCTTCAGATATCTCACCTACAGGAATAATAACTCGCACTATGATATTATTAGCTCTGTTAGCTGAGCAGAATCTGTTCAGTTATTATAAGAGGCCCCAACTGAAAATTTATATGGGGAGAAAGGTGTAAGCAGCCGAGCTGTTGACACACTCTGTATGCCAGTACTGAAGCATACTGGAATATACTGAAAAACTGGAATTCTATCTACTTATAGTTGAAAACTGTAATAAACAGACTGGAAAAAAATCAGTAGCTTTAGAGAAACACTAAAGCTAAGATGAAAGTGAAATCCAGATTACTGATAGGTAACAACATTTAAGACTGAATTAATTTGATTAAATTATTCTGGTACGCTCAGTGGGACTGCTGGGCAAGTCCAGGAATCCAATTCAATTTTAGATTAATAGTAAGTTTACGACATCTGAAATAACCTTGACGTGTGCTCGTTACTGTTGGTGGTATTTGCAGTGGTCGTAACAGTTTGGTCGGTGTCTCAGTGAGTCTATTGCTTTTCTTAGGCGGAAAGGGTAGATTCACTCTGAACATTAAGCCCTCTGACCTAAAATCTGCAGTAGTTCTACACAAATACTTGCTCGAGTAGCAAAGTAGGTGATGATTCCTAATTCTACCTCCTTAAAACATGACCTAGCCATGATGCAAACTTGGAAAAGCAGACAAGGCCACTTCCCCTGTCATATACGGTGACCTGGGGTCAGTCAGTTTCCTCAGACAGGATGAAACCACCCGGCTACAGCGCCAAATACCTAATGCCTTAACGATCACCATCAATATTGAGTACTTCTATATCACAGATTGAACTCAGTAAAAGATCAGTGTTTCATCTTTGTAATCATCCACCTCAAAGACAATAGAAGTGCTCCTAAAACAAATACTCTCTATTGCGATTCAGCAAAATAACATGCAATTCTGCAACGGGGAATTTAATAATTTCGTACTTACTTCATCAGAGGCCAAGTACACAAAGAGATTGGCCACTTCTTCAGCAGTAGCCATCCTACCAGTCTTCTGTCTAGCTAGAAAGTCTTTCAATGCCTAGATACAGAATAGCATAAGAGCATTTGGTATATTAACATCCCCCCCCCAATTATTTTAATCCAATTAGCCCAACATGTATAAAATAAGACTGGAAACAGGTCCTAAGTGCTAACTTACTTCAGTACACTGGATAAGGAATTAATGCTAGAAAAAAGAATTGGAAGATTAACAGTGGTAAAAACTTCAGGTTGAAAAAATAGGAGGAGACTGGACCTAAATCTCTGGTTGCAGAATAAAGCCAACGTAAGTCCTTCTTCCTTTGGTGACAGATATTCCCAGGCCTTTCAAATGAGGGCTCACAGTTATCTAGTCAGTATGGTTAAGGATCCCAAATAATTTTGCATAGGTCACAATGCCTTCTATCATGGTTTTCCATTAGTTAGTGGCTGCCACATGACAAAGTAGAAAATATCTTTTACTTTTGCACCAGATAGTGTAACCGATGCTTACAAATAGTTCCACAGATAACAAACCCTTTGCATTCACTAAGTAAAGTATCTTTCTGAGGCATTTTTAAGGCTTCTGTCTTGAATACAAACTGACTGAACTATAAGAGGAAACACTATCGTTATGTTATCATTGTTACTCCGAAACAGGGAACATTCTTGAATCTGGGCAGAAATGCTGCTTTGTTTTGATTATGTTTTTAAAAGGGAGTTAAATACATGCACACATGTGATCAAACTAATAAACTACTTTCTCACCTTTTCTGGATTAGGCTGGGCTTGGATTCTTTCCTGTAAAGATGGTGTGTCAACAGTTCCTAAGCAAAATTTTAAATTCAATATTAAAAATCAACTACAACAATCATGACAAAACCAAAATGCAGTTCACTAGTTCTGTTTGCATGTCTTAACATATATGTGTAACTTCATAATATGACTCAAGGAAAAGACTGCAAAAATATAAATTATAGCATAGGACTCTACATTTTGGTAAAAGGCAAGACTTACAAGAATTAGATTCAATACTTTTCAGATAGTCAAACAATGACTAGCCTATTAGCTAGCCCTTGCCTGCTTCTACCCTCCAGACTATGTCCTTGAAAACAAACATAAAAATTCTGTGTAATGCATATATTATGCGTGTATGCTGGGTTAACAGACTGAAAATCCAGCGTTACTATAAAGGTAACAACTTTCCTTTTTTAAATCTCTGAAGCATTCCAAGCGTGTGCTGTTTTTTTCTTTTGATGGCTGGTAACTTTAGTTGCCACTTGCAAATCTGTTCTCTGCTCATAATGTCAAACTAATTCAGACTTTCTAGCACCTGCTCCTAGTTTACAAAATAATGTAAGAACACTTACCAGGACATATGCAGTTGCATCTGATGCCTTGTTCAATGAAATCAGCAGCCACAGACTTTGTTAGACCAATAACTGCTGCCTTTGAAGTACTATAGACACATCTGTTCACAACTCCTAACAGAAGGTCGACGTGAAAGCAGTGTAGAAACATAAAAAAAACCCCAACAAAACAGCCACATTTGTTCAATATGCACTTGCTTCTGGACTCCAGAATTTCCTGCAGCAGTTGCAGTACCTGTGTAAGGATGGGCTAAGTAGAATGCCGACTGTCAGAATTTGACTCAGGCACACACCTGAGTAAAGCACGCAACCTTTCAATAGTATAAATTTGAGAAGTAGTCTAGGAAAGTTAATAAAATCACGATTTAGGAAGAGCAGAGCCCCATCTGTTAGTCATCATCAGGTTTCCTTGGCAAGCGTAGCTACACTGCTTATGCAACTGCCATTTTGTCATTGTTTCTCTGAAGAATGTATGTAACAGTATCACTGCAAGTAATTCCTTTTTAGTTAACACAAACCAGTAAAAAGGATGCTGCAAAATATCCAGGACAGATGCATACACACAAAGGCAAGAAACTTAGTATTTCTGCAATTTTTCACCTGTGTCCTTGCACATATGTATGAGTTTGAGGGGCATGGTTTAGTATTTGATAGGTATGGTTGGACTTGATGATCCGATGGGTCTTTTCCAACCTGGTGATTCTATGATTCGATGATGTATTCATCCTTCCACAGAATTAGCAATATCTTCTAAATTCAAAGTTGTGTAACACTGATTTTTCATTCTCATCATTTTACAGATTTACATAAGGAACTCTCCAGCAAGCTACCAACCTTTAATACTGGATGCCACAGAAGACATGTTTATAATATTTCCAGATTTCTGTTTAAGCATCTGCAAAAGAATACTTGTGTTATTCAAATGCAAACTATTTTGTCATCTGCAGGTCCAGCAGAATAGCCCGTAACAACCTGCAGAACTATCCTGCATGCAACTGACACAGAGGGTAACAAGGTTTATTTGGCATGAATAGGTGCCGATCTCTTTTTGATCTATTGACTCAAGTAGTAAAGCAGAACCTGAAATTCCAATAGGTTCTCTTAGAATCATAAAACTGGAATCCACAACATAAGAAGGAAGTGGAGCTGTTGGAATGGGTCCAGTGGAGGGCTACAAAGATGATCAGAGGGCTGGAGCAACTTCTATATGAGGACAGGCTGAGAGAGTTGGGGTTGTCCAGCCTGTTGAACAGAAGACTCTGAGAGGAGACTTTATAGTGACCTTTCAGTATCTGAAACAGGCTACAAGAAAGCTGGGGAGGGACTGTTCACAAAGGCCTTATGTCTAGTCTAAATCTGCCCCTCTCCATTTTATACCCATTGCCCCTAGTCCTATCACTACAAGCCTTTGTAAACCATCCCTCCCCAGTTTTCTTGTAGCCCCTTCAGGTACTGGAATCTAAGGGCCTCCTCTATACAAAGCAGCATACTTGCCTTTCTGTGTCAAACTTTGTGCTGGCAGTCCAGTGCCAACAACTTAGACCTCTCACACTTTATACACAATGCAGCGGTTACTGAAAATCATGGGCAACAGTTACCTTAGGAAGGAATGTCTTGATCATTAGATACATGCTGCGAACGTTGAGGTTCATAGTGAAGTTCCAGTCTTGCTCTTCACATTCCAGAATGGTTCCATGATGAACAAACCTAGAATAAGTGCACTAAGTGAATTACTGTCTGTGGTTTACATTTCTATGACTTTTTATGCATGTTTTTCCATTGCTATTTCATAATAGCTAAACCGTACAACCCTGAAAAAAGAGGGATAAAAACGCAAGCAACAGCACTTTTCTTCTGATGAGTATCAAGGACAAAACAGAGATGCGATCATGCAGTGAAATATTTGGTAATAGGAAAATGAAAAGTGATAGAGAACTGGAAGGCCCTCAGCTTTGCTCACTGTTGTGCCCGGATTGCCAAAGCCATCGGTATAGGGCACCCACAGGGTCGGGAAAGGATAACAAATTCCAGAGCCATTCTGTCTTGGCCTGGGTAACACAACTATACCCAAACACTTCAGTGTTGATGAAAATATGTGACAATTTATATTAAAGATACAAAATGCATTTAAAAAATAAATAAAATGCATTTAAGTAAAAGAAATTACTTGTGAAGGCTGGGGAAAACTGGAAAAAGGAGAAAGATCAAATAGCAGCTGGTTACCCTGCAATGTTACAGAGAACATCAATCCTTTCAATCTCCTTGGCCAGATTTTCTATCTGCTCCTTTTTGGTGACATCCAGAACCCGTACTCGAATGCCTAGAAAAACATGGCACTCATTTCAGTGTATTTGGCTAAGGATCAGCAGTGTGTTTTTCTGAAGTGCTGAGAACTGCATCTATGATTCAAGTTAGTGGCTTTTCAGAACAGTCCCCTTCTCAGTGGTTCACCACAACATGGAAACTCACTGAGCAAGAGTTCCACTGAAATTCGTGCAACAACTAGTAGGAAAGCAACCTTCAGGCCTGAGCATTTGTACAAACAGGAATACCAAGAGTTGGTGGAATTGGTTTCTGAAGATGTAGTAATTCTACTGTACAGCTATCCTTTTAACACATTCCTCAGCAAGACACTAAAACTACTTTTTGTACAGCTGGATGTTAGTTTTGTGATCACAGAAAAGCATTCCATGCCTTTTAGAGCAATATGTTTGACAACTAACCTAGCGATCTCAAAAGGTAACTGAAAGGTGCCATTCTGGGAAGCAGAAATCAACTGCTTCTGTGACACAAGAAAGTCAAAGTTACTACACATGCCTGGAATAATATTCTGCTTGATATGCTGATGTTGCAGTATTTTACATGCTAAATCTCTGCCATTCCACAAAAAATAAAGCAATGCCAACATTTAAAGAATTAGTCTGGATATTTTCCATTTTTTCCTGGCCTTTTGAAGTTTGCCCTATCCTCAAACTATATTTCAGCCACTCTACAACAAAACTTGCTGTACTGATGCTTCCTGCAGGTTATTTACCTGGGTATTTCTCCAGTTCTTGCAGTTTAGACTCATTGATGTCTGTAGCAATGACTTGGGCTCCTTCTTTAGCAAAAGCCTGAAGAATACAAGTAAGACACGCAGTTTATTTAGACTCTCCAGATCTTACCGGAAATCTGTTTTCTTCTCATTTCCTTTTTGGCTTGAAACAAAAGTTAGCTGAAGGGAGCCGATTTCTTATTTTTTATCCTGGGCATGTCAGGATGTAAAGGACATCATTTACCACATATCCTTGAGATATACATGATGCAAGAAAGATTCAGGATCTGTTCCTTAAAGTAAGAACCCATAAATAAAGTATAAGAACAGTAACCACGCTAAGATGACTGGGATTATTATTTCACTTACTAGTTGCCTGTGCACTAGCAAGCACGTTACAAACATGTGGACCTAGAATTGTCTGTGTTATTGAATCTAAATGAAGTTACGGGATTTGACATGTAAAGGCACAAGTCAGAAAAAAAGGAACAAGAACGTATAAACTTATGAAAATCTTTTGCATCCAAACAATTGGATTAGGGCAATATTAAAAGAAGCATGAGTTTTCTTTGATAATTAAATAGAGCTATCCCTTCATTCTCGATGCTTCTTTCAAAACCTGCTTCCTCTGCATTGTGATAAATGAACAACTATGCTAACAAAGTAACCTCCATGTCAAAAGTATTCTGACATCTCAGACCTAATCTTCAAAATAAGTATCTCAAGTGCAGTTTAAGAGGATAGTGGCATCAAAAATGCCAGCCTTCTGTGGCTTATTGGATATTTACAAAGTTAAATCATCAGGAAAACTAACTACTTATTTAACTGAGTGTTTTAATGTAAGTGCCGTTTTCTGCACTCTTAACTGCATGTACGAGAAACTGCTAATCCGGCAAAAAATCTTACTTACAGGAGTTTTTCCTGGCTTGTTGATTACCTTACGGAGATATGGAGATTATTCTGCTAGTTTCTCTATCTGCTATGGGAGAAGGAAGACAGAAGAAGCAGGATAAAACAAGCAAAAATGAAATAAAGTTAACCAGAAAGTCAATACAGAGGTTGAGTTCTGTTTAACAGTAATTAAATAAAATTTGTAAAGGATTTCTCACAGTTGCTCACTATGAACAATGTTGTAGCTGTGCTGTTAGTGTCACATAGATTTGGTTATGCCAGCTATTAACGGAGATAAAACAAGGCTCTGCTGTAGGGGATCTTTGCAGTATCCAGCCTTATAAGGAGGATAGAGGGAGTATTTCCTTTTATCATCTCCCAGGACAAAGCAGTAGAGATATTGGATTACAGGCACAGACACTACAACCATATATTGTTAGAAAAGCAGTTGAAGCTGTTTTCAGATCTTGCCCTCATCCTTGTCTAACGTCACCCGTCAGAGCTGAAGACTTCCACAAATCCAAATGGAAGAAAGCAGGCACGATACATTAAAGTGACTTTTATTCCCTCAATTTTCCAATGGGTAGTTTTGGCTTCATCTGTGGTTCAGTAATTTGAAAACTTGTTTGCTGCATGTGTCATTCAACAAGCTTAGCTTAGCTACAGGAGAACAAGCACTTTCCTACTCACTATGGCAGCCGCTCGTCCAATCCCCTGTGCTGCTGCAGACAGCAATATGATCTTCCCATCAAGCCGACCCATACTGCTGACCTGTGCAGGCAAAAGACATCACAGAATCTTTAATAGAAAGATGAGCCAACAACACTCCCTGGGAATCAGATGGAAACGTATTTAAAAAACTAGACACGATTCAGAGTATCTCTGCCATCAAGTCATATCACCGATTGTCCTGTTTGGCTGTAGTGTGACTCTCAGCCATCTAGGGTTCTGAGGGGACAAGGGGCTGCCTCAACCATAAGGAAGGACCACAAAAAGATCAATGGAGCTTGAAAGCCAAGCTTTACTATAATAGAAATGGTACTTTATTCTTCATTAAACAGAAAAAGAAAAAAAAAGGTCAAGATGAAACATAATAGAAGTACAATAGTTTGTAATCTAGCATTTCCACCATTGTGTTCTTAGAAAGAAGGTCTGTCTTCTATTCTTATCAAACTATAAACTCATCAACTTCTTAGACTGCAATAAATTCCACACAATAGCCCGGCCTTGCTGTCTGCTCTGAATTTTCGTAGGATACTTCTAGCATAGCAGATTCCCAACTCCAACAAGGTAGGAGTGTGGCAGGGAGTGAAGATCTGCCCTGTCTCTCCCTCTCTCGTGTTGCCTGCTCTCAGGGAACTGCTGAGCTTGGGGCAAGCTGTAGAGAACCTCTAGGAGGTTCCACCTTCCTCCATCTGTAGCAGCCAAAAGGCAAAATAAAGCCATCTTCTGCCCAAGCAGACACTTTACAATGCTGCGTTATGTTTAAAGAAACACAGCATAGAAACTTGCAGGCAAACAAGCAAAAGCAAATGCCACCCTCTCAACGTTATGAATTCAAAAGTAGGATTTTTGGTTATTTAAGGAGTAAATGACTTAATAGCACGGTTTTCCCCCGGGAGGTGGTTGAGTTACCATCCCTGGAGGTATTTAAAAGATAGGTAGAGGAGGTACTCAAGGACATTGTTTAGTGGCACACAGGAATGGTTGGACTCGATGATCTCAGAGGTCTTTTCCAACCTAGAGATTCTATGATTCAAACAACTGCCCAAGAAACGTTCCAGTCAGAGTGCAATATTTAGTGTTTGTTAACTGGGTTCCAAATAAGCAAAATTTTCTGCGCTTTTATAATCAAGACAGCAAAGTTTATGTAGCTACAAGTGTAGGAAGGCATCCCATGAACCTGAAGTCTTTAAATATAAACAAGAATCCAACATACAGAGTACTTCACTGAGAAGATAAAGATACCATAATCTCCCCTACATTAGCAATCAATGCTGTCATCTAGAGATGCTCAAATTGATACTGTGACTTGGATTACTGAGTCAAATTTAGTGAAAAAAACTTAAATCAGTTATTCCTTTCTCTGATTTTGAACAGAAATCCTGTTTTCTCAGCAGCTGTTCCCAAGAAAAATTGGAGCAAAATAAATGTTTTGCTGAAGATTAGAGATTCAACAAATTGGTCTTCTAAAGCAGTCTAACAGAAAAATTCTTTCTGTTCCAATATAAAAAACATTATCGCACTTTATGTAAAGTCAGACTGAGTTATGGACCATGACAGAAGACACCAAAGTGCTTCACTGTAGGCCCCCCTACCCCCAACTCGGACACAGACACAGAGGAAGAAAGAAACAAAGCACAAACCAAAAGAACGGTTTCCTCAGCAAATAGTATGTGAGACTCACCTTCTAATTAGGGGAAAGTACAATACCTTAAAATCACTTTTTGGGTTGGGTAGTAAAAAGGCACCTCTTACGATGCCTCTGAAGGTTGGCTATGAAATATACCAAGCTTTGCAAAATGCAACTCCTTAAACACAGGATTCTGGTAAAAGTTCTACTAATTGCAGCAAGTCCGAAGCATCTAAAAAATGAACTTAAAGTCCTCACTCAAGGCAGAAGCTCCTTCTCGTTTGTTGTCACATACATCACTTCAGTGGGGGAAAAAAAAAAGTCCTGATCAGTCCAAGTACTTCCCCAAATCACCTAACAATCAATTTTTATGAATATTTGCCACACTGATTCTATGAAGCATTTAAAAATAAATATTGTAGTTACCCAACACGAGAGCAGAAGGAGCTTACGTTTACCGACCTTTGTGCAAAAGGAAGTTTAATAATTTTTTTTTTTTGCTGTGCCTATTGGGATTTGTAGTCTAACTGGTAAATTTCTTTATAGAAACGTAATTTCCTGTAGAAAGAATGAGATGCTGCCATCTAGTGAAACTCAGGATTTTAAAAGTGTGATTCCTCCAGCACAGGAAGGGACAAAGAAATCGGCAGGATTCTCGCTAAAAAAAAAAAAAAGGCCACAGGCATGTTTTTCTCCAAGCAGGATCACAGAATGGTCAGGGCTGGAGGGACCTCTAGATATAACCCCCTTGCTAAAGCAGGTTCACCTACAGCAGGTTGCACAGGAACACATCGAGGCAGGTTTTGCACATCTCCAGAGAAAGATTCCATAGCCTTTCTAAGCAGAAAGGAAGTAAAGAAGGCTTCAAGTGCATCAGCCCCTCCTCCCAGTTCTGCTATCAGCAGTGCCTCTTTTGCAATACAAGCTGTCAAATTCCAAACTCGGATAATACTTGCATGATAAATTGTGGTTTTCTCCTCACTCTTTTTTTGTATTGAGTAGTTTAAATTAGACTTAATAATCAGATTGGGAAATTCTATGACAAAGTAATGTAGTTATAAGCTCACACTAGACTTAAAGTTACTCGCAGCACTCAAAGAAATTGAAATCCTGTCTGAACTTCGATTGGGTGCATTTTCTTCAGAAAAGCCAGTTCTGTGGGTAAATTGGGACACATACACAAATCTCAGTAATATTAAAAGATCATCTCAGCTCTCTGCTAAGCTATGATATCTTTTTAAGGCTTTGTAAATCAGCTCCCCAGTAAACAAAATATTTATGAAGCTTTCTAAAAGCATTTATCCTTCTGTCCCTAACACCTTTTGCCTACTGATTTCAGACAGACCTGTTGCAATAGGTTCCCAATTTTCAACTTGATCACCAGGAATCTCCAACTCTAGAAATGTTTCAAGCAAGAAAAATATTAACAAAACCCCCTTAAAATCTTTTATAGAAAAGATATATAGTTTCCCCCCTTCTTGAAGGAAAAAGGCAGCTTAATTCATTTATTAGAACACCAAAATATAAGGACTGAAAAAAAAGCTGCTGGCCAAAGACATAGTAGGAAATTGCAAAAAAACCACCAACACCAAAATAAAAGCCACGTCACACAAATACCAACTCTGCGCTCACCAATGTTCAGAAATAAATTGCTCCTACATACCCATAGCTGTGGTAGGAAAGAAGACGGTGCTGAGCTCAGTATTAGAATTTAAAACCTGTGTGGTTTTGCCTAGCAATATATTTAAAAGCTTCCCAAAATACATTCCAGGTAGGAGATTTAGAGGTACTTGGATTTCCTTAGTAGTTAGAGTAGTTGGTAGTTTACAGCCACTCAGGGCAAATAGATAGTTATTTCTTTATGAAAGATTGCTGAAGTACCTCAGTCAGGTAAGTAATCCTTGCACAAGCCTACCAGTTGCAGTAACTACTGAATGCCCCAGAACATGTTGGTGTAACCATCTCTTTATCAGTCTAGTCTGGGTAGCATCATTAAGTTTTATTCCTATAAAACAAGGATGATGCTTTTGATGCAGGTATTTTTGGGAGGTATGACTTTCTCATCTGATGATGATCATTTAATCCTTAACACAGTTGATCTCAGGTTTTGAGTGCCCAATTCAAGTTGGCAGTGGAGGGTGCAAAGGGAGGAAAGGGAGAAGTATCCAACTTTAAGACTTCAAAACACATCCTGACAGAGAGACTCAGTTAGAAAGAAGAATTAAACCAAAACACCAGCGATTGACTTGTGCAAGAGTAAATTTCTGCTCTTAAGTAATTACTGCAAAAATCTATGGAGGACACACAAAAACATAACGATGACTGAAGTGCTGAGATTACTATAAAATACAGTCTTTACACACTGAATATTGTAATAAACATCCTTGGATGACAGCGCAAGTGAAGTGACCAGCAGAAATATTTTTAAATGCTTAAAGTTTATTGATAAAACACACTGCCTTCTACAAAACATACAAAAAAGTAGATATCACAGTACATATAAAATAGGCTAGTAAAATAGTTCAGCTTGCAGCCTTGATGATCCAGTTTATCTTCCATTTACTAGAGTAGCAGGAAAGCATCATGTCCCTTGCTTATTATTAAATAGAAGTCCAATATCCAGCTTCAAATAAGAACTAGGCATATATTTAAAGGTAATACAAAATAAAATTTACTCTTGGCACCAAAATTGGCTGAGCTGTAGAAACACTGTAAGGGTTTTAATAGGAGCTCTTCATTGTGTGCCCTATAAACATCAAATTAGTTACAATTTGTGGAAGAAGTTGATGGCTTTTGATCTGAAGCAGTTGTCTTTCAAATAGGCAGATTCTGACTGTAGCCACAGCACAGGCAGCTTACAACCGAGCACCTTTACTGGGTGGTGCAATCAAGGGCGTGCTGTTTCTCTGGAGTTCTGAACCAACGCTCAATATGTTCTTCTGAGGGCTCTATTCCTGCAGGTTGCAGACCTATACAGAAGACAAAAACATTAATGTAACACAAACTATGCAGTTAGACAAGCAATAGAAATACAGTAATTTAATCATGATTAGTGTTTTAAATGCCAGCTATCAAAGCTTTCCTCTAGGGAGCTTTGTGTTGTGAGGAAGTCTGCATTATTACTAGAGTTGGCCATCACAAGAAACAGCAAGGAGTCACATTCTTTAAGGAAATCTGACACTGACACCTTAAAAATGTGTTTAGTGTTTGATAGGAATGGTTGGACTCGATGATCCAGTGGGTCTCTTCCAACCTGGTTATTCTATGATTCTATGATTTTCTCCAGGTCTTTAAGGGACAATGCTACTGTGCTACATACCCATCAGTTTACTCAAGCCAGAATTATCAAAGAAATTTGTTGGAAGAGGCAGTGGCAGAGATGTCGTTGTGTCCCGAGTCACAGTTTCCTGAGAAACAGGTTCCTTTGAGGGTGGAGGCATTTGCTCTTTAAGGGAAGAAGACACGGTTGTCTTTGGAGACTTTGGTACTCTCTCTCGAGTGTTTTCACTTAAGGATTTTTCTTTCCATTTTAGGGCTCTTTCTTTCCATTTCCTAAGTTCCTCTTTCAGTTGATGCTCATTACTGAAAGGAGCAAAATAACCCAGCATTCAATTAGGAAAAAAATGAAGCAGTCCCTTTAAATAAGGAAAAATTCCTAACAGACAGTTCCTCTATTTTAGACAGCATGACAGATATGTCAATGCAAGACCATATCTGTGTATCTTGCTTTGCTTTCAAATGCACAATTTTTTTTATTTAAGCTAAAATTTTTTCCAACATACAATTTATCTTCTAGTATTTAAGAAATCCTTATGGAAGAAAGGAATTAAAAGTTCAAAAGTCGTATATATAAAACCAATAAATATAAGCTTTAAACAAAAAGTTTATTATGTGAAAGAATCTAGAAAATCTACCCTACTACTACTAGTCATAATTACTCTCTCCTATAGAGTTCCTAGAAACTCTAATGACATGCATAGGTTAATAGTGACCAATGATTTAACACATTGCTGATCAGCTCCATACTCACCTCAGCAGAAGATCACTTTGTTTCTTCAGGTGCAAGTTCTCTTTCTGAAGCTTAGCTTGTTCAGACTTTAGAACTAGTATTTGCGTGCTCTGGACAATACCACTGCCGCCACCACAAGTAATGGGTGTTTGGGATTGCCAAGGAGCGTCTGTTTCCTGCAGCACTAGAAAAGGTTTATACAGCTGTATGTTATTTGGACAGTGCTTAAAACCAAGTCAATATAATTTTTAGCCTATTCCTTCCTATGGTCTTATATGTAAGACCTCACTAGATTACAACTACAACAGTTACTCTTTTTTTATAGAGAAACACACCTCCCAGTATTCACACTGCCAGGGAGTTATTATGAACCTTAAGAGATTGTTCACTTTAGAGTTAAAGTAGTTACAGTTTCACGTATGCCAGTTATGATTAGAACTAGCTATTCTTATTTGATATCACTTAAGGAAATAACAGCAATGTGAGCTACTACAGCTGCAGCTTATCCCACCACAACATCAAACATGGCTAGATAAAAACCACAGGAACTGCTGATTCTGATGCAGCATATGTGCAGCTAAAAGTTTACTTTCCATCTCATCTTCCAAAGCACTCAATCTTCCTCACACTCTTTCAGGTAAAAGGCCTGCATCTCAATCTGGGCTTCAACCATATAACCTTAAAACTGAATGTTTAGCATGAAAGAATTCCTTATATTTATCTCAAATTTACCAGTAACGTCTTGTTCTTGGTGTACTCTTCTAAGTTCTTCTTTGACGTCTCTTAATTGATGTTCTTTTTGTTCTATACTAGCTTTATAATTAGTAAGTCTATATGAGGCAGGAAGGGAGGAAAAAAAAAAACCTGTCAGTTTAATTATTACAGTTGCAAGACAGCTAGTTTGATTTTCAAAATGAGCTGTTAGACACAAACCATACCCAACTTGTATAGGCAAAACTACATAAACTTGTTATCAGTTAGATTTTAGATAAAGTGTAGAAAACCAGAAGTTGGACTAGAATTATTCTCTATGTATTCCTTCTCTCCATGGACCTAGTAACTTCAGTTACTGCTTTCCCCACACTTTCTTTTGACATTTCTGGCTGAACACGGGTTGAAAAATTTTGGTGAGTGCATAAGGAAAGGCCTTTGTAATCAACCTAAGATGGATATGGTTTTTACTTTGTCTGGAATCTCGCTACAATAGGAACGTAGGACACAAAGCCATATACTCACTTCTTATTCTGTTGAAAAAATTAAACAGAAAAGTAGAAGCTAAAACCCAAGTAGCTGAGAATCATAATGAGGTAAGATATGAACTCACTGAATATCAAAACATTTGGATAGTTTCATTCTTTCCATATCGCATTTTACCAATTCTGTTTTAAGATGATCAATTTCTTCTTTGTACAACACAGCATCTTTGTCTAGTTTTGCCTGAAGATAAAATAAAAGATCTACTATGAAGAAAGGCTTGTTGATTAGCAATTACTTTAACAGTTGCTTACTTTGTATCCTAACTATAATCTGCTAGATTTTGCAGGACAAGACTGGAAACAGAAGTTACTTTGGGGTAAGAATGCCTGCATTACCAACTAGCACTGTAGTATTAGTTGGCATCTTAACACATAATCTTATTTCAGCAAATTTTGCTGACTTCTTTGCAAATATAAGCCTGGGAATTTTGAACTAGTACACAACTATATTATATAGAAAAAACAGCCCATGCTTCAGTTTCAAAACTTGGACTTTTTTTAAGAATGTTTCAGAAACACATCATGTAGAAGTGATACATTTAGCTTCTAACATTATAACAAGGGATTTAAATTCTGTCTCTGAAATCAGCATTAGTAGAATTTTAAACTGCGTATTGAACAGGCGAGTAGAGTTTTACTCTAAGAATGTTACATGAAACAATAAATTGACTTTAGAGTGCTATGTTTAATCTACAGCTGGTCTCAAGCATGCATGCTGTCTCTCTCAGGACAGGAAAGAATGAGAAAAAGTATTTTGCACATACCTGGAGACTCTGAATCTCAGTCAAGGCAGTTTTGAGGCACTTCTCTGTCTCATCTAGTTTAACTTGCAGTTGAGTTTGCTCGCTTGTCACCGATTTTATTCTTGTCTCTGCTTGTAACTTGCTTATTCTGTCATCTTTCTCTTTGACTTCTTTTCCTATTTCATTTATTACATTTTCCAAGTTCTGAATTTTTATTTCCATATCCTATTAGGATACAATCAGTCAGTTATGATTAAAAATCCAACGCTATAGACTTTATGGCAACTCTTGGTGTCTACCTCACTGTTGTGCCACCTTTTTTCTTAGACTCGAGTGTTCCAGAATAAAGTGCTTTGAACAAGTGGAACTGCAACATAAAACTAGGACAGAGAAACGTGTCCTCAGTTCCCAGCATTAGACACAGGATTCTTCTCCAGCTTCCAGTTTGACATAGTGAATACTACATGCTTAAAAAAAGCATCAGGAGCATCACACTATTAATATGGAGACTTCAAAACCAGGTGGGAACATTCTATACAAATTCCTAAGCTGACATCTATTTATGTATAGAAAATAGGTAATTAAAATAATCACATTACAGACAAGAGCTCAAACTTCCACTTTGGGAATAAAAAAAGCTGGAAAAATGAAGTGCACTCTGGGCCAGCATGTTGTATGGTACAGAATTACAGCTGCCATCAATGTTTATTTTCTTTTCAGTTTGAAGTACTCTTACTTAGAATACAAGCATCAAAATTTTCCTTAGAAACAAATACTGGTACCTTTCTATCTTGCTCTGCAGCCTTTAATTTGTTATGAAGCCTGTCATTTTCTTCTAATGTGTGACTGGCAGAAGCACTAGGGGCCAGTTGTTCTTTAAGAGTGTTTAGTTCCTGAAACAACTCTTCACTTTTCTCTTTTCTCTGTTTCAATTCAACATCAGCATTTTTACTGTAACTGGCAGTCCTGGCATCCAGCTCTGAAGAAAGTTCAAGGAGTATCTGAAAATAAGTAGTGTCACACAGATAAGTTAAATAATTCTCAGCTAGAAATAAAGTAAATGAAGACAGTCTCTTGGCCTGTATTCATTGCGTATTATTGTTTCAGTATACCATTTAAAGATGCCTGCTATTGGAAACTGAATCAGTAGCACTCATAAGTCTGGTTTCATTTCTAAAAGAGGCAGGCAGAAAACTGTACAAGAAAAGGACTGTGCGTGGCAATTTTACCAGTATTTCTACATTAACTCAGACAGTAACAAAGGAGGTATTATTGGAAAGACTTCTTGAAGGTCAGTAACAGAAACAAACTACTATTTGCAGAGCTTTTTGCTATAAAGTGTTCACTGAAACCATTTGAAAGAAAACATACACATTGGACTGGTCTAGAAACTCATATGCTTAACATGCCAGATAAGAAAAACTTCAGACTTATCAGGAAATGACAGTTATACTAGATTGTTTGAAAAAAATCTTTGATCTACATAATATGTTTGTCAGGAAATTCTTCCTAAAAGCCTGCCAGCTTTTGGAAATCCTGAAGTCAAGAGTGGTTATTGACTCTAAGGAAGAAAATTGTAAGAACTGGTTAAACTTAACAGGACAGAACTGAATCACACTTGGGAAGAAGGGAGATGAGCTCTTCATACTTTAGATCAATACCTGTAGAAGGAGTAATAGTATGAACGCTCCAGGAACTTTTCCAGGATACACTTGTTAGGAAGACTGTACCTACAACTAATCAGAAGGTAGTAGATTCTCTCCTATAACCTGTTTTTTGAGCAACTTTCAATATATTTAATCAGAGAGATAAGACGTCATGAAACGCTCTTCATAATACACTTAACGCCATAAAACACTTGGTCTTTTCTGTCAAGGGGGCAGAATGCAAGTAGGAAAGAAGAGGAAAAAAAGGCTGAACCATCTCTAGAATAACTTGACTTTCTGGAGTTTGATAATGTATGAGAATATAAGTTACAATTCATTTTTTAAAACTGCTAAAGTAGTTTTGATAAAGTTGGCCTGAAGAGAGCAGACAATCTTGTGGGCATAAAGCCTGGAGAAAGTGATCGCAACAGGATGCCAAGTTCTGCAAGCAAAGCTATATAACAATTTTGAACCTACAGTTTCTAGAATTCAGTCTAAAATGCAAAACCACCCCATCCCCCGTGTCTGTAAAACCTTTTACAACGCAAGTTCCCAAGTTTGAATGAGTGAGGAAAGAGACCACTCCTTGAATCCTGTGTTCAGTTCTGGGCCCCTCACCACAAGAAGGATGTTGAGGCTCTGGAGAGAGTCCAGAGAAGAGCAACAAAGCTGGTGAGGGGGCTGGAGAACAGGCCTTATAAGGAACGGCTGAGAAAGCTGGGGTTGTTTAGCCTGGAGGAGGCTGAGGGGAGACCTCATTGCTCTGTGTAACTACCTAGAAGGAAGTTGTGGAGAGGAGGGAGCTGGCCTCTTCTCCCAAGTGACAGGGGACAGAAGGAGAGGGAATGGCCTCAAACTCCACCAGGGGAGGTTCAGGCTGAACATTAGGAAAAAATTTTTCACAGAAAGGGTCATTGGGCACTGGAACAGGCTGCCCAGGGAGGTATTTGAGTCACCTTCCCTGGAGGTGTTTAAGGGACAGGTGCTGAAGGGCATGGTTTAGTGATTGATAGGAATGGTTGGACTCGATGATCCTGTGGGTCTTTTCCAACCTGGTTATTCTATGATTCTATGAAAGATGTCTTTAAAAATCTGAGCATTCCTACATTTAGATTCAATAAGGCTAAGTGTTGGGTCTTGCACTTGGTCACAACAAATCCATGCAATGCTACAGGCTTGGTAAAGAGTGGCTGGAAAGCTGCCCAGCAGGAAAAGACATGGGGATATTTGTTGACAGCTGGCTGAATACGAGCCAGTGTGCCCAGGTAGCTAAGGAGACCAGTAGCATCCTGGCCTATATCAGAAAGTGTGGCCAACAGGACTTCCCCCTGGACTCAGCACTGCTGAGGCTGCACCACCAATACTGCATTCAGTTTTGGGCCCCTCAGTACAAGGAGGAAATCAAGTTGCTGGAGCGTGTCCAGAGGAGAGTAATGAAGCTGATGAAGGATCTGAACATAAGCCTTACATAGAGTGACTGAGGGAATGGGGGTTGTTTAGCCTAGAGAAAAGGAAGCTGAGGGGAGACCTTATCACTGCCTACGAGTGCCTGAAATGAAGTGATAGGGCAAGAGAATATGTTCTCAACTTGCACCAGGGGAGGTTTAGACTGGATGTTAGGAAAATAGTCTTAACTAAAAGAGTTGTCAAGGATTGGAACAAGATACCCAGGGAAGTGGTTGAGTTACCATCCCTAGAGGTGGTTAAGAGACATATAGATGTGGTGCCTAGAGACATGGTTTAGTGGTTAACTTGGCAGTGTTAGGTTTATGGTCTAGCTCAATGATCTTAAAAGTCTTTTCCAACCCAAATGATTCTGTGATTCTGTCTTACTGTATTCATACTTAACTGCAAGTGTGACAATAATAACCTTTAAATAGCCTTTTTTTTGTTTCATTTTCAGTCAGATTAGAGGCATTTACAGAGTCCTTATGCAAAAACCTTCTGACTGAGGAAGATTTAACTGTACCTTTACTTTAGGGGTCCAGAATCTATGGACTTGCGAAAGCCTTTCATTATCTTTCTTTAACTCTTCTGCAAGTTTATTCAAATCAAAGTGAGTTCCTGAACAACCTTCCCAGAACTGTGTTGTTTCTTTTCTAGCACTCTCTTCCTGTTGTAGCTCTGCCTCTATCCAGAGAAGTTCACTTTCCATTTCTGATACATCTTTGAGAATGCTCTTAAAAGAAAAAAAGAAGGGATTCATGTTTAAATAGACACATAGCTATCAAAGCAGTAAATACACATTTTGGTCTCTTAGCTATCAAGATTTGTAGGAAGTCTGTTTTAGCATCTAATTATCACATTAAAGGAATTTCACTAAACTTAAATTAAACACCACTGGGAAAATAAGAAGACAATCTACATTTCTAGGGCAGGTAGGAAGGGGAAAGGGGGAAAAATATGCATATTAGTACAAATTTTTCCTATTATTTAAAAAGCCATCTTATACCAGGTGGTATGTATTTTACATGGCAAATCAGAAAATAACATTCCCACGGTCTTACAATGCAATATTTCACTTTAAGCCACTGTATAAACCAGAATCTTCATATTATGGAATTACTAGCACAGAAAAATAAGAATTCTACCTCCCTCTTAAGCAAAGTCTTAAGAGGTAAAAGCAACGGCAGTGGATTAGCACCATCCCATTACGCCATACTATGAAATATTCAAGTCTTCCTGTCTGAAAATTGCTTCAAATGCTACCTCTGCATCCAATTGCAAACTCTGCAGCGCTTCACTGATGTTTAATTCTTGAGAAGATGTTTCGTTCTGGTTCAAATAAATCTTCCTGAGACATTGAATCTGAGCTTGTAGCTGATCTTGTTTTCTCTTTTCCTCAAGCAGTTCCATTCCATACTTGTTAACAGTAGTGTAATAGTTACATTTCTTTGAGCAAACACGACTGAACAGAAACTGTTGTAGAAGAACAGGATGTATCAATGAGTATGCTTTAAATTGGTACTCAGCATCCGGGTAAATTTCCGTATTTTATCATGCAATCTATTCACTCTCATAGTCCGTAGACATCCAGGACAACTAAAATATGGCTAAGAAAATTAAGTTCACATGTGCTGTATAGCAATAGTGTGAAAGACTTCCAGCTGGGTCAGCATTTCTAAAGTATGCTAATTTTCTGTAGGGTCTTAAAAAGGGTGAAAAGTCTAAAAAGGTGCTAGATAACTTTCCATGAATCTGGACTTTGAAAAGCCAAGTATTTTTGTTGTGTTTACCTTTTTTTTGTTGTATTTATTTTCTCTTAGAGCTGTGAAAGCTGCAGATAATATACAAAAATAATGCTGATTTAAAGCTTTATTCCAGTCAAGATCACTACTTACGTCTTAAACATCTTTAACTGTATACGTTGAAAGGCATTTACAGGAAAAAAGAAAAAATAAAACCTAAGTGGAGTTATGAATAAAGCTCTTTTGAATACTACTTAAACTTTTTAGCTAATGGATATTTATAGAGATGACTGACTCAAGACCACATCCAGTGTTTTTGTACACCGGACATGAACCTCACCCTCATCCTGCCCAGCCTCCCACCCCATTCCCAACAAAATCACCTTAAGATTTCATGGTAAATAAACAAAAACACTTTATGCAGAAGTACAGTAAACGATATGATAATAGGAGTTCTTTCCCAATTCCTCTTCACTTTTTTCTCGATAATTGGAATCTTTGAACTACAAATTGAGGAAGGTTTGCAAGGCTACAGAAGTTATCAAACTACCTGGATAGTTTTACAGAATAAACTTGAATCTCCAAGGCATCTTGCATGTCTCTACCCCACACTAAGATACTTAGAGGCCCATAATTTGATTTATGGAATACAAAAAGAAAAAGTGTTTTCCCAATTAAAATCAATTATTGTTAATGAAATGCTGTGCAAAGCAGCTGGACCACAGTGAAAAGCTAAGGTTGATTAACTTAACTAAATAGTTCCAGTTTTCCAGGATTGTAAAGCTTTTACTATCAACTTATTTTCCACAAGATATACCTTCACATAAAGCTGAAGTATGCAGAATCCTAGCTCTCTATATTAAGAGCTTATTAAAAAAAACCAAACCAAAGCAATATGAAGCATTTTAAGTTAGTACCTTCAGTTTGTTCAATAAACTCTGGAGAAGACCATTCCATTTCTCATTTTCATACTGAAGTCTTTTGACTTGTTTACTCTCTTCGGATGAAAGCAGCCTCGTTATGTCAGCTACCAGTGCTTTCTGACTATCCAGTTCATTCCTCAGTTTAAGAGACGCTGTAGAGAGACATTCATACCTCTTCCCTATATTTGGTAATTTCTCAAGGAGTTCCTAAAGGCAAGTGAAATAAATTCATTCAGGCACAATAAGGAAAAAAGTGATTAGCTATAAACAGAAGCTTAAAATAAGCCATCGGGCTCTAGGAACAACCTCTACATTATGGACCATGTTTACAACAGAGTTAATAGAAGTAAGTTTTGACTTGCCGTAGGAATATGACAAAAAGCAGAGAATTTTAGTTTTCCAGAAAAATCACATTTCACAAGCTCAAGTTCTTTTTGTGACTGAGATTGCCTAGCCACATCAAGACCTGTAGATCCTGAAATGGAATTGTTGCCTGTTCATAAGTTTGCCAGCTATGCTGACCTCGGGATGATCTCCCTGATTATCCTCTCCCTCACAAGCTGGAGTACTCTTTCCCTTTCTCCTCTCCCTCCCAAGTTGATCTACTTGGTCCTTTGTTGAAAGAAAGGGATCATGAAGTTGTTCCTGGCACTCTGCCATAAAATGGGAGATGAGATTAATGAATGAGGAGGCTGAGAAATGCAATGGGCATCAAGACACTCCCAGCAAACGTCAACTTAAGTATTGCATACTTAGCTAGGTTATATATTTTAAAGCAAGTACAAAACTTCCTAGGCATACTGCCTCCATATTTGGTTCTTAGTTAAAAGAAGCAGGATTCGAGTTTAACATTTTGATCCACAGTAAAAACATCGGAACATACACCATATGTCCAACAGGAACAAGTACAAGATACTTGAGAAAATTGCAAGAGAAACAGAGGCAAACAAGATCCTACCAACAAAAGTTAGAAAGGGAGAATGTCATTAAAAGGAATCAATTGATGTTGTTTACTTCCTTCAGTATTAGCTCCCTACTGCTGATGTAGATAAATAGAAGAAAGCTACAAATAACCAATTCTTGCAATTTGGTCCTTTCCCACTTTTGACATTAACTGAAAAAGCACTCAGGGTTTTTCTAGCACATATAAAAAGATGTCCAAATCTGCTGCACAGATGTAAAAAATGCAGTACAGTGGTACTTTAAGTTCCATACATATTCATAGATCTTGGTTTATTTAGGCTTTCAGTGGGTTAGTAGTACTGCTCATATCTGTGGGAAAGTATACTCAGAATAGTTAATTAATAAAAAAAAAAAAATCTAAGGAATGACAGAAGCTTCCTATTTTCAGGAGAGAAGCTATTTAATGAAACTAATTTACTGGAAACTGATTTATTTTTTGACAGGCATAGTGGAAGGGAGGATTTAGAGGAGGTTGCAAAAACAAAATGGCGAAACACTTCTACATGATTAGTTATTTTCTTTGGGGTGGCTGGACAGCAATGAAATCAAGTGAACTTCTCAGTTGAGACATCTCAATTTAATATTCTTGGAACAGGATGCATGGCCACAGAACAGCAATAAGCCAACTGATCCCATGGTTTGCAGTATCTTGGCAAGATATACAATTAATTTCATTAAATGTACACAGAAGCAAGAATTATGCTCCAGAACAAGACAGTATTAAGGTTTTACATGCATCCTTAAAATAAGCAGAGAGGTAAGCTTACCTTAATTGTTAAGTTTTCCTTCAGGCTGTCATCAAACATCTGCTCTGCATTACCCAGTAAATCCACCTGAATGGACATATCATTCAGACTTCTCTGCTTCAGTTGTTCTAGAGCACTTTCTAGTTTTGCATTCGTTTCAACATACTAGAATAAAAATATAAATCTTTAAGTACCATTTAAGAAGAGACGTGATGAATAACTTAGGTATGCTACCTGCAACACTAACCATCTCAGAATTTTTTTGCAATTCTGTCTTGAGCTGGTCCCGCTCAGATCTGACATCCTGGAGAAGTTTTTGTAGCTCATCCTTTTCTTGATTAATTGATGAGATTTGTTCTTTATGTTGGGAAGAGTGACTAATGCTTTCAGCCAATAACTGGTCTTTTTCACATGATATGATATTTAGCATCTCAGTTAACTGTTGAATCTATAATAAATAGTGGAGAAAAACCAAGTATTAATACTCAAATCAGTTGACAAATACAGAGAACACAATTTACAATAACTCTAAAATCTGTGCTAACAGCAAGAAGTTTAAAAATAATTTCTGTGTTCTAATCACTCAGAAACAGAAATTAAAAGGAAGAGGAATAACATTACATCCAGAGAACTCTACTGTAGTCAACTTTGTTTCCAATTGTTTAATCAAAAAGGCAGTCAACATATGTCCACATCACAAGAAAAAGGAAAGAAATGGAGGACTAGCATAAGAGATGGGCAATGAGTTATCTTTGTATCTGCTCTAATGAATAGAAAAGTATCAGTTGCTGATATGATCCCTAATTGTACTCTTTGATCTACAGGCAAAGGAAGAGTTTTAGAGATGAAAATGAACAACTGAAAACTACAAAAAGACTGAGTTGGCAAGAGCTGTGTGCAAGACTTTCTAAACAACAGTTGTAGTTTGAAAGTGCACAAAGTGTTCCAAACCTGCTTAGGTTCATGCTGTCTATACAGTGGATTTTAAAGCCAGAATAAAGACATGTACAATTATGTCTATCATATTAAGCCTACACATGTTGGATAAATCAGTGCCTGTTCTAATGGAGCAACCAACCCAACTGGTTATGAAGCTGAGACAAGTTCAGGGTGCTACTTCTAAACACCACTAAAGAAATTTGTACAAAATCCTTTGCCCATGTTCATGCTTGGTTAGCACCCATTAAAAGATGTGCTGAGACTTAGAAATTAAATAGGATTTGTTCTGAGCAAAAAAAACTTTAGCACATCAGTGATAGAATATCAGAAGACAGAATTGCCAAATAGCTCCTAAAACCAGAACTCCTCACACCTTGCTTGTTAGGCTGTCCTCCAAAATATCTGACTGCCTCTGAACCTTTAACAAATGTTTTTCTCTTTCTTCAGCTTTGATCTTCTCATTGTTGAGGAGTTCTTGTTGCCACTTCAATTGCTTTTCAGTTTCAAGAATCTGGAGTAAAAATAGAGCAACAAATATAGAGGATAGCACGTGAATCTAACTCTCATACATCAGGCTATTCAATATTTCGTGGAGTCTGAGTACTTAGCACAAAACCCTCTAACGTAGAGTACAAGAAATTTCAAGTTTTATCTTTGAAAGTTTCTACTTTCACTAAGCAAAGCTTGCCAACTAGTACATTAATAAATCCTTAATAATATTTTAAAATTTAAGATAAAGTATATTAACAGCATGTTTGGACGTTTTCTGCAATCCCTGTTTACACAGATGAGTAACAACAGAGATGTAATTTGAGTAGGATTCACATCAAGAACCATCCAAAAATTACTTAACATAATTTTATGACTTGGACTGTTGTTAGAGTGCTGTTATCTTTAGTAATTGATTATAGAACTAGCATTTCTTGCACTAAACTGCTGAACTTCCACTGTACTTAAGTTGCATAGCAAGACAATAGATACTCAAAACCAGGTGAACTAGAAGATATTGGTAGTGAGAGTAAGGCGATTCTCCTCCCACCATAGATTTAAATTAACTACAGATATAGGAAGCAATTGCTCAATATCTAAACAAGGACTGCTGCTCAATGGATACCACTCAATTCACTTGTCTTCACTGTTGTGAAGATACGCTTCATCCACAAGAGAAGTATAAGGGTCAGAATTTGTCAGCTTTACTTTCAAAGCTTTGGGGCTCAATTGCAAAACATACCATTTAATGAAATCCATTTAAAAAGTGCCTGTTAAGTCTTTTGGTAATGAAATTAATATATTTTCTGGTTCTTTATTTATTTCTAAATAAAGCAGCCTCAGGTAACATTTTCAAAAGAATACATACATCTTTACCATTTGACAAGACAGAACTTTGAGCATGCCAATATTTTTCAGTCTGGGTATAACATTAATACTTGTAAAATATTTTTCAAGACAGCTTCAAGAATTAACCATATTCGTCTACCAAGTGTTTATAGTTATTATACTTTAATCAAAGATAAAGCACCTTATCAACACTCTCCTGTAGTTTAATCTCCAGTTTGTTCTTCTCCAACTGAAGACCTTCCAGCATTTCCTGGAGCTGATGTCTCTCCTGGGCTAACAAATCACACTGTTCCTCCAGCTGTTGAAGTTTACTTCTTTCATTCTCAGTCTTTTCTTTCAGTTCTCCTAGCAGCTGGTGCCTTTCCGTAGTTACCAAATTTAAGTCCTCATTCAACTTCACTACCTATTATAAAATATTTTCAAAAATTAAGAAATCAACACGTAAATAATAACAAAAAACTCTTTTGTAGCTAAATTGCATTACTATGATGTCCTCTATTGGACCAAGAAACCAGCACAAGTTATCATTGTTAAATATCTGCTATTATAATAAGTCCTTGAGAGAGCACCCACTAACCTATTTCTAAGCATTTATTACCACTTTTGCCTTTTCTTTCAGTTTATTTCTTCATTTTTTTTTGTCAGTGTTTTGCAATTTCCCTACTCCATTTGTTAGCACATTCTTCTGGATTATCAGCTTGCCCTTTCTGATGATGCTGTAGATTTTCCATTTCTGTCAGAACTTTTAGTGACTGCAGAACAAGGAATTACATTGATGCTTGCTCAATATGACTGAGGTTTGCGTAACAGGAGTTAAGCATTTGAATTTCTAGGACAAAACTATCAAAATAATAAGTGTGTTAACTTTAGACTAAACTCAGTTGTTGTTCCCCCACGCCTACTTTAAGAACTCCAAAGGAAGACAGTTTTTTAGTAGCAAGATGTAAACTATAATAAGATTGGATAATCTTAGTCTGCTTATTTTAGTTTTTAAATTAGTTGATCTATACATACTTGAGATCTGTGATTCTACCAAGGGTTTGCTAGAACCCATGTGAAAGCTTTTACTTTTTAAAGTAATTTGTAGAGCTTCTCTTGGGAAAAGAAATACTTGCCAGACTTTCTTTTAACTTTAGAAATTATCAGCTTGATTTTTGTTAACTACCTATCAGAACACATTTCTCTGAAATAACGTGACAGCATAAGCACACTTTTCATGCAAATACTTAGAATATTGAAATCACTAATGTGCCAGGAAATAAAACATCAGAAAAGAGAAACAGGAGAGTTAAGTAGCACCTTTTATGGATTAAGCTTTCTCTTCATCAATCCAGAATTAGCTGAAGTGGTAGGAGAATTAAGCCCTTAGATATCAGTAAACTTGGATTACCACTACTATTCAGCACTAAATGCAAAGACACTGTAGATTAAAAACATAACAGGAGATTGCAGACTGTTTCTGCAACAAGTGGCACACAACTGTGTCTAAATCCAGAGAAGCACAGTGACCGAAGATCAGAGAGGGGATGCGAGACTAAAAAACCAAAAAGAGATACCAAAATCCAGATTGGATCAGTAAACTAGTGAACTAAGGTTTTAGTTTACCGCTGCTCTGAAGAAGTGAAGGAAGAGGAATAAATACTGGTTAGCAGAAGGCTTCACAACTGAAATAATCCAACCTGCTTTTAGAACAATTACTTCGGAGATTTTATACATACTTTCTCCTTGCTTTCCCGACAGTCAGCCTCTAACTGATCTCTTTCTGCTTTAAAAGCCTCTACCATTTGCTGTAGTTCATCTTTCTCCTGATTAAGTAAAGTGATTTTCTCAAGCTGCTGAGAGACATTCTCATTGATTACTATTTCAATTTGTTCTTTTTCTGCTAGTAGCTTGCTATATTCCGAAGAGATACGACTCAGGTTTTCAGTTGCTTCAGTGAGCTGAAAAAACAAGTAAACAACCAGTATTAACATTTCTAATAATCTCTAGCATGGGCAGAAAGAATTTGACAGTTTGGAAAAAATCCCAGTGACATCCTAATTAATTACATTTTGTTGTCCTGGTAATCAAGTTCTGATTTAAGAGTGTTATTGGATCATATTTCACAAGCACTATCTGTATATGGGTTGTTATATTTGAATTATTTTACAGAAGATGCCTCCATTGGTTTAGTGTTATAAGTAAACAAAGAAAGATGTAACAATTTTGCTTAAAAAAAAAAATAAATCAATCAAATTTCATTGCTTCTGTCTCATTGGTAGACAACAGCAAATGCATAAAAATACTCAGGCCATTATAATTCCATAAAAATTACTCAGTTACTGTACATACAGTACATAAGCTTGAATCTAACAGATACTGATGTCTCCTAAAAGCCACAATAGTTTCAGATATGAAAATCAGTACATAAGAAATTAATAGCGCAGCAACTTAGTGAGCTAAATTGCCTTTTAGTTGCTCAAACATATTCAGTTACATGGGTAAAAGATATTATTAGAATTTAAGGTTTTAAAATTTGGAAAATTGCACTGATGTCAAAGAGCGGTATTGATTCCAAATAATATCCCATTGTTCAGCACTAGGGCAAGTTTAGTTACAGTTCAAGAAAAATTCAGTCTCACATACTACAGATTCTCCCTCCAGAGAAACCACACCACTGAAGTGACTGTCACTTGTTGGACTGTCATCCAACATTCTCAGCACACTTCTTTGGCATTTGTTGAACAAACAGGCACGAAAACCAGTGGATCAGCTTTCTGTTGTATGTTGGGAACTGAACTGCCATTTATAGCAATGCTACACGTTTCATCGGGCCTTTATGTTACAACCCATTAGCCTCATTCCTACCCCTAGGTACCCTTCTTCCATTTGCCACCCCCTTCTTCCATTTGTCACCACTCAAATTGACAACTATGGGGCACACTAGTTAAGAAAAGGTTTATTAGAGCGTACATTACAGCTTGAAGCTCTACAGGAATATATCAGCAACTGGTAAAAACTTTGATCAGGCAGTACTATATTTCTGCCCACTTTCTACCAAAGGTCTGGAATTTTTCTAAGGACAAACAGTCTGTTTATAGTCTAACTAGGCTTGTCTTCAGTGTTGGAAAACACATTAAAAGCGTGTTATGTAATAATTAAGTAAAAATATTACCTGTGTTTCGAGTTCTTTAATGGTTTTCCCCAGTGTCTTTTCAACACTCAGAATCTGAGATTCTTTTTCAGAAATATTTCTTTCCAACTTTTTGACAACGTCCTGGGATTGCTTGAGAGAACTCTGGGTATTTCTCAGTTCTTCATGTGCCAAGATGTTCTAGAGAACAAAAGGAAGAAAATCCAAAGAAAATCTAAGTATTTTGCAACATTAGTAGACACTCCTTGATTAACAAATCATACCCCATGCCAAACTACTCCCCTATATATTTCAATATAGTTTATAAGTATTCTTACACTTTTCCCCGTTAAAAGGTATGGCCCATTTCTATAAAGGCAGAATTCTTACCATTGAAACAGTGTCCTTTATATCCTCTTTGAGTTGGTCTGTCTCAGCTTGGAGAGACTCCTCTTTTTGCTTCAGGTAATCTCTTTCCTGGGTTAGCGTTTTTATTTCTTCCTGACATTCAATAAGCTGCTGAAGAACTGCCTGTATCTCCGAATCCTTGACCTCCATGACCTTGTCTTGCTCTTTTAATTGTTCCATTTCATTTAATTTCTGCTGAGTCTGACTAAAATCTTCTCTTACCTCAAGGAGTTGTTTGTACTCTGCCGTCTTTTCTTCCAGTTCTTTCATTTTGCTAGAAAGCTTTAGTTTGTAAAGGAAAAGGCCAGAAACTTTCATTGTAATGCAAAACTGCATAATGTGTACATGTTCTCACAGATTCTTATATTAGCTTAGAGAGGGTGTGAGCTTTTAACGGGAGAAAAGTAAAATGATGAACTTATGTAAGTCCCTGAATTTATTCTTGCTCACATTAAATAAGCACTTGTTTCTGAAACTTTCCTGTGGTTTCTTCTTCACAGTAAAACTCTTACTAAAACATAACACCACACATTAAACTAGCATTGCTTAGGAATTATCAAATCCATAGTTGGAATATGACAGTCAATGTTGACACCTCATAAAAAATATGCACCTTCAGTTCTTTCCTTAAACATGTTTTCTTCCTTTCTAATTGCCAGTTTATACAGTGATTCTCTTTGGTTTGAAAGACCTTCTGTTCTAAACAAAGAGACTCCAGTTCCCAATGAAGAAACTTTGCATGACTTTAGATAGAGTAAGTCATAGCAGCATATTAAAAAAAAATCTGAATAACAAAGATAAAACTAGGAATGAGAAAAGAATTAAAAGGTCAAGTACATAAGGAACATATAGGCTGGAGCAAGGCATACGTATTTTTGTCTGTGAAGAAAGAGACCGCTGAGCTGCATAGTCCTGTAACTCTGTAGACCTGGCATCAAATAAGTAATAGCACTGAAATTCCTCTTGCGTGAATGGATAATGTTATGAATACCTTTAAGACTACTTCTCTAAAAATAGTAGTGTTAACATACAAAACACAGCACCATGAGTATGGTATCTGTAATAAAGGAGCAAGCTGACACTGACCTCTAATTTCACTTCATTCAAAGCTGTTTCAGACTCTTGTGCTTCTTTAGATAAGATATCTATTTGGAGCTTCATTTGTTCATTGTTTTCCGAAGCAGCTACATATTTTTGCTCTAGTTCTTCATGGAGCTGTTTAAGTGCTACATATTCCTGATCAGATGTTACATATTTAAGTTGAGCATCTGCTAGATCCTCTTGTGATTTTTTAATTTCTTCAGCCATATGTTTAAGCCTAGCTTCATTATCAGCTACTTCAGAAAGCAACTTTTCTCGTTCCGATTTTAATAAGCGCAGCTCCTCACATTTTTCAAGAATCTGCCAAGAGACAAACAATATTAATAGCGTTTTCACAATTGATTTGAAATAGGTGCATAATAAAAACATGCTTATATGCAGATATAGGAAATAAAGTATAGGCAAACAGGGATCACTGTATGTTGGGTTTTGCTGTGTTAGGAAGGAGTAGTCTAGCAAACAGTCCTTCAAAGAGAGGCAAGACAGACAAGCTCCTGCCAAAATCTTGAAGCATCTCCTCTAACTTTTCAGATATTCTTTAAATACTATTTTTCCTATGTTTTGAGCTAAAATTGTAGTGATGCTCATAGCTATAATTAATAAATTGAGTATTTAGGTGTATCAATACTTTCTTCATGATACAGAGCTTATAAAGTTGTTAACATCTAGGTTTTGTTTATTACTGGAAGGATTTAGAAATTTTTGCAAAGCATTCATAAGTCTGAGACTACTTGCACTGGATAATTTTCACTGCATATGCTTAATAGCAGGTATTTAAGGAGAAGGAAATCTAGGAAGTGTTTGCAAACAAACCCTTTGAGACACATTTATAGCTAACAGTCTACCAAGGTCTGACCTGCCAAGAAATTGAAAAGTTTCCTTACAAGTTTTCCAGAATTTGCAAGTGAGTTATCTCGCTTCAAGAAGCATTTCTACTAAGAGGTCTTGAAGTTTTATATATGTCCAATTAGACAAAAATTCAGTTTTAGAACAGTAAAGCAGGATCAAACAAAATTGTACATATGCAACAGTTATCAGCAGGGATCATGGCAAATAGGCAGGCAAATGTTTCACTAGAAATAACTCTGGTCATTTGATTCAAGATAACTTTTGGCTTTAAAACTACAATAGGCCTCCATTAATATGGTACCAGTCAAGTGCAACATAAAACCAAGGGAAAAAGTTACGTTATTTTTGTTTACCTCTTTCTGCTGTATCTCAACAGTATTTGGTAAAGACTGAAATTCTGCTAGCTCATTTACTTGTTTTTGTAGAAGTGCATTCTCTTTCAATGCTTTTTCGAGTTCTCCTTTTAAGTCAGCTGTCTTTTTTTCCACTTCCGCAAAAGAGAGTAGATCTAGACAATTAACAAGTTTACATAAGTAAGTGTGAGAAAAAAGCATGTTTTAAAAATTAAGCAGAAAATTTATAATGCATTCTGCATGACATACTAGTAGAATTATAGACAACTGTGTTTTACAATGGCCAGCAATTAAATGATGAAACTACTCGTCTGAATTCGGTCGTATTTTTGAGTTTGACATCCAGTTTTAGATTCCACCCCTGGCCCTCCCCCCTCCCCAACAGCTTTCGCTCATGACTTTATGCAATACAAAACATTCTGTAAGCTAGAGTTCTCCAAGCAGTACAAGAAAGTGCTAAAGCAGTTACTATGTGCCAGCACTACCAAATATTATAATTTTTTATATTGACAGAAGCTCCAAGTATTTGAGAAAACAAGAACCAAAAAATTTTCCCTACCTCCCCACTATTTCGGGAAAAAGGGGGGAGGGGGAGGTGGAAGAAAACCCTCTACCTGAAACAGTACCTTTTGGAATTTTACCATCCATCATTGAAGTCAGCCTCGCGTTTTCTTGAAATACAGACTGCAACTCTTTCTGCAAGTCAGCTTGCATTTTTTTGTAACTGGCTTTTCCTACTTCTACTTGATTTTTGTAGACTTGAATATCGTTTTGCATTTGCTCATAGTTATTCAGGAGTTCATTCTTGAGGAAAACAAACAAACACGCATTTCACACGAAAGTCTACTTGCTTAACATATTAATAGTGTGTCTATTATTTCCTGTTGTCACTCTGAACAACATTGGCCCTGATAAATACTGCAAAAAAAGCCACAATTTAACAACTGCATTCCTGTCAGTGTCCTATAGCAAACCATACCTTACCTTACAGGTCAGGACTATAACTGCTTATAGTATTTTGTCTTTACTCATTCAAAGCTCAAAGTAAGCTCTATTCCAGTTTTGAGTTCACATCTCATTCTTTTTTGTTCTCTGGTAAAATTAGGTTTGGAGTCTTATGCCCTAGTAACTCCCTAAAAATTGTTCATTGCTGTTTTCTCTCTACTGGTAAACCTAAAACTAGCCCGCCCACACCTGTGGAGGGAGTCTCTATTTTCGTTTTATCTTTCTCCTGAACGCCCATTTTCCATGAATTCCGTAATAAAAACATTACTTGAAGCACAAGTCATTAGCTTTCTCCAAATACTCTACCACATCTTATAGATTGCAGTCTTTGTTAGTCTGGGAACAGACAGTCCCTTAACAGCATTTTGTACAGCTATAAATGCAGTTTAACAAGTACTTACCATCTTCTCTTTCAGCTCCAAGTTTTCAGTTCTGAGAAAAGCAGATTCTCTTTTGGCATCTAAAGCTACGTTTTCACTATCTAAGAGGGATTTATTCAGCTGCTGAATTTCCTTAATTAGTTTATCAGAATCTCCCTGGAAGACAGATAAATACTTTAAGAAATCAAGAAATGCATATTCATAATAAAGCGAATGTGCGTATTGTAATTATAATGTGGTTAAAGTGTAAATATAGGCTCAGAAACCTTGGTTAGTTTAAAGGGAACAGTATCAGGCTCAATTGAAAGAAAGGATAAAAGCCAGCAATTCCCATAGCTTAACTGCAGAGTACTGCTGAGCGATAAAGTAGTAATTAGCATTTTAAGCTTTGTAAAAAAAGTTTTCCTACCAACTACAAGGAGGACTTCAATTATGTAAAGCTTATACCTAAATTTAACTCGCCTCCAACAAAACCAAACCCATCTCTCAACCCATCAGAAAACTCAGATTTACCACCAAAATAGATGTCTCCTTTTTTTCTGCTTCTGCTTTCTGCAATTCTTCCACACGATTCTGTAATACTTTTATTTTGTTCTCTTTCTCTTTCAGCTGCTCCAATTTGGAGTTTATTTCTTCCTAAAAGTTAAAGGAAAAAAAGGGAGAAGAAAGATTTTGGTGCTCAGTTTGGTTTTTCAGGCAAAAATTTAACAGAAACCTGCTTTGTACATAGTAAGCATTCATGGGTTTTAGGCATATCTCTACTTATATCTGGGAAGACTAACCAGAATCCAATGATAGGTGGGTTGTCCTCAGCACATATGCAGTAGTTCAAGATAGATAAAATAAGTACATTTCCTACAAGTTTTATTGCATATAAATTCAGGGACAGACTCACCTCAAGTCCTTCATTGTGCACTTCAGCATTTGAAACTAGATTCTTTAAGTTGGCAATTTCATGCATTAGTTGTATCTGTGGAGCAAATTGAAGCAAAATTGCAGAGGATGTTAGAAGGCACCCACACCAGTAGTTTTAGTTGCCAACAGCATGAAAATAAGCAAGGTCTATCTTGTGATTTCTTTTCTGTTAAGTGGACAAACCATATACACATGCATTTCTACCTACAAAAGCTACAAAGCAAGTTGCTACGCATTCTTTCAAGTGGATAGATAAGATGCAAAGCTCTGGTTTAGCTTCCCAGTAATTAGAAAGTATTCAAGCACAGTTTAATCTGCAATAGCTGAAGAAGCAAGGGCAACTTTATCAAAGCAATTAATGCAAAAGTCTTAAAGATATGACACTTCAAATACTAATCACATTAAGGAGCTTTTAAAATCACAAATATCTGCAGTGCTGTAATCTATTCACTAATAATGAGAAGGTGCTAAAATTCAGAGGCACCTTCTGAAAGGAGGAGCAAGTAGAATATTAGAATTGAAGAATGCTTTCTTTTTGGTCTTTGTTAGAAAACCTTTACAATAAGCACTCATCTACAAGTACTCCTGTACAGTCACAAGCACTCGTAAGGAGAAAATCCAATCTGTAACTTTAAGATCAGTAAAAAGCTTTCAAATGAGCGCTCTCCAGTGAGTATTTATGTGTAGTTAGGAATATAGTGAGAAAAAAAAATGTTAAAATCAGAGCATGATTGTAGAAGATATAGTACAATACTACTGCCAAATCTGTTAGACAGAATAACAACGTTAAATGAGTAAATCATCACAGACATACAAGTAAAGATTGATGGATTTCAACCAAGGTATTTAAATGAAGTTCATGACCTTCCAGTATTGCTGTAATTAATCTGCTACAGGGGTACCAACGAATGCTTACATTTTATGGACTATCTTCAGATACATAACTGAAAATGTGAATTATTCAAAAAGCAATTCTTGTGATAGAAGCTACTTTAGAACACTGCATCTGTTATTAGATACACAAAAGCTTGGCAGGGAAAACTAACTGAGGATTTGTTAAATGCTGACTGATAATGAAGACAGCACAATTAGTCTAGCATAAAAAGGGTCTTCTAAAAAGAACCTTAAATACAAGCTAAATCATAACCTATTATGAATCCATTTTGTTTAAGATCTATAAATCTTTGTAGGGAACAGAATGAAAGTGAGAGGCGAGCTTGTTAAATTGTAATCTGAAACAGCACAAAAGGAGGTAACTTCAGCCTCAACCTTAATTTCCTGGTCAGAGGATGTCAAACAGACTAGTGTGTACAAGAAACCTGCAGAGAAGGTATCATGAAAGAAGTGGAATAGTATGTCCATGTCACAATATCTCAAGTTTGAGTTTTGTTTGGTTGGGTTTTTTTTTGTTTTGCATTGTGATTTACTTTATGACCTAGCCCTTGGACAGCTAGTACCTAATATAAAGTAGTACGTGTTTTAGGGTACAGAACAAGAGCATAAAACATTTGGATAAACAAGGTACATCTCCACTAACAGCACAAGGAGGTGAAGAAAACAAAGTCGGCATTCCCCATATCATAAGTTATTCAGAACGTAGGTTTACCTTTTTGACTTCCTGGCACAAAATACAATGTTTCAAGTTTCCACAGACATGACTATTCACACTATTATTTTCTAATATTTTATTACTAAGTTCAATGGATTACCAAAAGCCAAAGCCATCTTGCATTGTAAAGCAAGATGTTTTACAAAGGAAATGGGAAATATGGTTTAACAACCATACTTAAACTTCAAAACACTTCTAAAATGTATTTATGCCACAAACCAAATGTCTCTTGCAGACATCTGGACTGAAATTCAGATCATGCATATATAAAAATAATATATGGATATACATAGACATACAAATACATTTAACCAGACTTCAGCATGCAACTCTCCAAAATTTTAAAGTCTGAAGTTTACACTTTGAGTAAAACCAGTTTAAATCCTGTGTTCATTCACTTTGTTGCTCAATGTAGCTTACAACACCATCTGTTTGTGAACGAACATCCAAGTAAATGTACACTGAATAAACTCCAGAAAACATTTAGAGAAAGAGAATTCTCATTCCGTATTTATTTTAATGCGCCTTACCTCATGTTCTTTTTGTGTTTGTTTTTCCAGTGCTTCAAATTCATCTGTTTCTATTTTTTCTTTGAGTTTCTCCTTCATTTCATTTATTTCTTGTTTCAACCGCTCGTTTTCCAATAGTAGGTTATCAAAGTTAGTTTGCAGGACGTTGACCTCATTTACAGCAATATCCTGAAGAAGCACAAGAAACTTCAGTAGTTGTTGCTGGAATGTCAGTCTTATTTCTAGACAATACAGAACAGACTTGCCTTTTCTAGTGCTAATGCTTCACAGAGTTGCACAGATTCTTCAAAGTCTCTCTGGGTCTAGAAAAAGAATTATTCACAGTTAGCTGATCTAAAAGTAAGTTTAGTTTTATATTCCTAGTTGCTTGGCTTTCCACAGCTAGTTCTGTTTAAATATTAAGTCTTACTGGATCATTTGCCACAAACCTATAGAATCATAGAATCCCACAACTTCAAGGATGACCAAGAGGTTTGCTTTCTAATTAGTTAAAATAATTATTCAGGCTTATAGAAGAACACCGGTGTTGTACAGAGGAGTAAGGCTGATCTTACTGAGAAGCACGTAACGTGTATGCTCTTTATTAGACAACTGAAATAGATTATGATGTTACCCAATTCATGTTAGGTCCAGCAGTCCACTCTACATCTGACATTTGAATAGGAAACGGATACTGGTTGTCACGTTCAGAATTCTCTAACAAAGCTAAAAACAAAAAAGATGTATTAAGAAATACAGAGCAGTGGGAGACTTTAAACTGGACACAGAATTATTTTCTTAATGAGTTTTATCCCATTGGAAAGAATCATTCAATGGCAAAGACGTAGCACATCAAGTAGAACTTCTGAATCTCATTATTTTCCCTTATCAAAAGGGAACAATACTGACGTCCAGCCTCTACACTTATGTTGACTACCTTATCACAAGTTAATGAATGCTAAACTAAATCCAGACTATATACTTAACCACTTTTACTAGTCTGTAATTGTCAATGAAAGAGCCACTCAACAGTAATCCATGCTATTTAAAGACGAACACCCCTCCCGCCTCCCTAAAAAAAAGCCTCTGACAAGCCACATGCAGACACCTTGACAGGAAGGTAGGTTATAAGACTGTAAGAAGATGTAATCTAGTGACAGTACTGGCCAATTATTCTCTATTCTTCAGTTACTTTGTCCCTCGCTCCTCTAATAAGACCTTGAATTTGTCTAGGTCTCAATATGATGTGAGTAGCGACTTCTCTGTTCTTATTGAGGATTTTGGACTTGCACACATCCACCCTCTCCCTCCTCCTTTTTGGAGGGAATGCTATTTGGATGGACAGTCTGTGTTAAAGAAAAACTTCGGTTGCTTCTGTAAAAAAGTGGAATGTTGAGGTAAGCTGCATGACAGGAGTATTTTTAGACCCCTCACAGCTCTTACTATTGGTTTAAACAAGTTAAATATCCAGGGGAGGATGGGACAACAGGGGAAGTAATTTTCTTTGGAAAGGGACTACACTTGCAAAGTTATCCAACAGGAATTTGCCACACGTTATTTCACCTGGGATAATAAGACTCATGCTCCAACTAAAATCAGTAAAATTAACCTTATTTCCAGCACAAGAACTACCAGTATCATTGTGCTAAAACCACTTCCCTTCCACATAGCATTCTTTGTTGACAGAAATAATTTCCTTATGGGCTACAGGAAACTTTCAAAACAGAGTTCATTGAACATAATTTGAGCAGTAGAGTGCCAGCTAAGTGTAGCTTTTGTACTGTCAGGAAATTAACTTGCTTTTAATTTAGAGTCATTCAAAAGGGATTATTTCTCAATTCAAAGCTGGCTTGCAGAGATTTCTTATTTTTTCTTGAAGATACTTACAATCCTCTGCTTGTGGTAGTGTCAGAGATCTTTTCTTTTTTAATGTTTCAGACAGCCTTGGTTTTTCAAAGTCTTCAAAACAGCTCACATTCGCCTGGCTTATTTTACCGGGAGCCCAAGTAACTCTTCTTCTTATCTTGGCCTTCAAAAAAGTATTTACAGAAAAAGTGCTTAGAATAAGTTCACAAAGCAGGGGGTGGGTGTTGCATTAGGCTAGTTCTATAACAGTATCAGCAGCTTACTAGAAAGCGTTTTGCATTTTCTTCAAAATTAAACTACAGCATAACAGTTTGAAAGCAAAAATCTTTGCAGTTCACTGCAAAGCAACATTGAATTGATACTCACTGAGAAGGTATTTTAAAAGTTACCCCTTTAAAAATAGGTTAAATTGTGTGAAAATTGCTTACCAAACTTATTTTCTTAATTGTAAATGTAAAGCTATTTATTTAATATTGCATTTTGGAAAGTATTTCAGAGTTGACAAATAAGACCTAGAAGAGGTGCTTACTTTAGAATTCTGTTTTGAGGAAAAGGAGGCAGAAGTCACCAGCATCTCAGTTAAATTTCGTATCCTATCTTCTTGTACTTTTTGAAGGGAATTTTTTTCTTCCAACAGCTGGGCCAATTGGTCTTTTTCCATTGCATGAATTTGAGTCTTCGAAGACACCTTCCATAAAAAAAGTCAGTTTGGTTAATATTTTTAAGAGTGTATAAGCTGCTCCTACAGAACACACACAATTACTAATATTTAAAAACAACTACACACATACGTTCTTTAATGTCTGGAAGAGCTGTCTTCAATCGTTAGGAAAACTGACAATTTAGTTTACAATTTACCTGTAAGACTAAGTAGTGAAAGGGGTCAAAAACTCTCAAAACCAACACAGTCTCAGATTTTTCTAGGGACAAAAGAGCATTCTTTCAAGTGTAACAGTTTAAGATGACCTTCCCATGATATCAGAAGCCTGAAGCTCTGAGAACTATGATTCAATTGTCAAATAACAGCAAGCCAGTCTAACGCACGTAGTCTCTTCAAATTTGAAGCACTGAAAATTTATTCTGTTGTAAAGAAACTGCATTACAGTAGCTAGCTTTTTTTAAACAAGTTTATCACAAGCTTACAATAATTTATACTAATTTGAAGTTCACATGGGATTTACCAGCAAACTTTTCTGTACTTAAGTACTTTCCTCACTACCTACTACCTCAAAAGACACACTTGTAGATTAAGTTTATACTGTAAATTACATTCAGAAGGAGAGATTGGTTATTTTTCCCTTAAACTTTTCCTATGACCTTTTTATTTGCAAGAAAAAAAATAATGCATCTTTTGATGATTTAATCCATCAAAGTTGTATGTTCAGAATTGTGATTTTCCTGTGCTTAATCTTTTGTAGCCTATGCTCTAACAAGACTTGCAAGATTGCTCCTCAACTCCATAGAGTTTTGGAGAAAGATAAACTCTTAAGAGAGTATACTGATTGGCGTTCCTTTTTTAAAATGTATCTTCTGCCCATACAGGACATAAGTTTTGACACTCAAATGAAGATAAAACAGTAGCAAGGAGGAAGAAACCCATTAATTAAGATGTAATCTTTAATTGTAAGATAAGAAATTAATGTCAGTTAATTAATACTGCCACAGATCAAAAGGAATAAAGTGCACTATAAGACACACATTTCTATTTCTTAAATATTTTAACAATTTAGCAATTCAGTCAGTTGATCTCATTCAGTGTTAGCTTTCACACAGATATGGTTATCATCACTTTTTCAACTTTTATTCTCTCAGAAGTGAGAGGTATCACTTCAAACAATTTACCTGCCCCTCTAGATTTTTGGTATAAAGGAGAATGATTCCAAATATCTATCAGCAATAAGGACAGATTAATGGTAGTAAGTTGTACATACTTCCTCCAGTTGCTTTTTCAAATCCAGAATTTCTTTGCGATACCTCTTCAGGAGGGCATCATCATCAAGTACTTCGTTGACTTTTGGAGTATTCTTCATTCCTTTGGCTGTATTGGCAAACTGGGAGAATATTCTCTCATGAGCAATACTTAGAGAACAAATGTATCAAAAGACTTTCTCTCTATTTCAGAGTTAAAAGGAAAGTTTTTTAGATAAAGAGCAACTTATAAAGAACACATATTTATTTGCTTACTTTTCACATATTCTAAGCTATGAAAAGCTAGGTTTACTTTGCTTGATATTAATACCTAAAAAGTGAAGCCTAACATTTCAGCCAAAGTATGCCCAGTTATTTTATATTTAACAAAAGGCTCAAGAAACCAACAAGATGAAGACAATCCTAGCTAAAGAATAGGGTTACACTCTTACCTGTAGGGCCTGTCTAACATCTTGTGTTAACAAAGACTTGCAGTTCCAAGTTTAGAAAAGGCAAATGAGAAAACAGGTTTTCCACTGCCCTCAAGGTGAGAGACGGACTTGTGTTCCAACTGCCAGAAAGCTCTAGTTAGACAACCTAGTACTAGATGGAAACATTCTGTGTACAAAAAAAATACTTCAAGTTCCAATTCCTGGGAGGACCTTTAAAAGATTCAAGGGACTACAAATCCCGTTGATCACATTTTTCACCCCTCCAACCTGTCTACAATGCAGCCTTAACTCAGAATAATACTTGAAAGCAGGTGAGAAGTTTTACCTGAAGAGTACCAAGAGTTACATCAAAAGAAACAGGAGTAATTGTACAAATAATAAGCGTCTTGGCATTTCCTCCAAGGGAGTTCTGTAGAATTCGAGTCAGTTTGCTGTCTCTGTAATTTATGAAACTGAAGAAAAAGAAAAAAGATTTCATATTTTTGTGGAGAATAAACCCACAGTAAATATCTTTTCTAGAGGTAACAGGTTATTTGAAATAGTTACTAACACAAGATAGGATTTATATAAAAGATTTAAATTTCTTAGTTTAATTAGCGACTCCTCTTAAAACAAATATAAAAACACAAGTGCTTACCCAGAAGGGTCATCACAAAGCTTTTTGATAACTTGACCCAGAATGAACAAGCTCCGGTTTATATTGCAGCCTTCTTTCAGTCGGACACCTAGGTATCACGCAGTAATAGTTATTTTTTTTTTTAATTTAAAAAATTAAGATACCTTTTCAGCCTGTTAAGCTTGTGCTATTCTCAGAGCCATTAGGCCAAATGCCACAATACACTAGGACACATCATCAGACAGCCAAAATTGTTTATAATAGCTCAAGTGAATCAAAATAAGATAGTAATGTATCACAAACAATCATTAATAATCCTTACATAGTTAGTAGCTGGGGCCATAAGAACTTCAACTTTATTTCCTGTTTAGATTTTCCAGATGTTCATATTTACTTGTATAAGTAGAGCAAATCAGCCTCTCATACAAAGAATAATTCAAAAGTTGTAAGAGACAATATTAACTTATGTACTTCTCACATACTTTTTGATATTTTTTTTAGAAGAAAGGCATCTCTGTGAAGCTTCATGCTGTTACTGCTAATAAACTGCACTTCCACTTAGCTAGACTGAGCCATCTATTCACTCTTCACCTTTACACTCAAGTCATTAGAAGCTTTTAACAATCTTTTTACTACAGGTGAATCTTTACTGATTCATCCCCATTCTATTAGTTCAGTGTGTGATTGTTGTTAGACTTCTAGGAAGTCATAGTAGTACATAATTGTTTGCATTTTACAGCATTCAGTGTTTTCCTGAATAGATCCTGCTCTAGCAAGGGGAAAAGAGATTATTTATAAACAATAAGTAACACAATAATACATAGATAAAGTTATTTTAACAGAGGTGGTCATCCAGAGAGCCTTATTAAACACTCACCTTCAGATCCTGTTTGACTAGCTCTTTCACTGCCTGCCAGATCTACCAAGTTCTGCAAATTCATTAAATATTTCACAGGTTAGTTCTTGGGCACTTTAGTTTTAGCAGAGATTTAGAATTAGGAGAATCTAAGAACTTAGTAAACTAAAGTTACACTTAATACAAAGCAAGAGGTCTTTCATCACTGGAAGTAACCCCTAGCTACTACATGCATACCAACCAATTACTTTCAAGGTACCCAAGTATATTGAGTAAATTTGTATGAACTCAATTAATAGCACCTGAACAGTACTTCAAACTTGCAGCGCAATTCCTCCTGCCCTCCATAACTAAAAGATAAATATGATGTAAACTACAGCTTGAAGCTGTAGGAAACTTCATAGAATCACAGATCATCTGCTACAATCTTTCATGGGAAAGAGAGCCTGAATGAGATTATCTAGTACCCTGCATGTCAGGGGTGATTAGTTGTATGTCTCTCCTTGCCTGGCATTGCATGGATAAGGAAAAGGAAGAAATTAAGTATCAGTGGAGAAGTCTCACTCTGAATCTCGTTCAAAGTCAACTAGAATTTTATAGCACCCCATAATAATTTGCTTGAGCAAGTACGCCTTGCTTTAATTGGTTTCTGTTTCAGAAGGGTAAAATTTTTTACTATCTACACTAAGCAGCAACAAACCAGAAAGACCAAAACCACATCTCCCCCTACTCTTAGTAGAGGTTACTATAAAGTCAGTTGGAATAGAGACACAGAGCAGAGAATGAGGGGTCGTGCAAGAGCAGATCCCATAAGCTATGGTAAGAAAAAATGTGGGCAGTAGTTTGACCAGATACTGCATGAGGAGTATTTACATTTAGATGCTAGAGCTTTTTCACACAAAGCCAGAACAGAAAGCTCTTTCCACAATGCATATGATTGAATTACACCATTCCCAATTCCGAATGAGAGCACTCATGCAAATTTTAGCAAGCTCAAATGCTTTCATGTCAATTTAATTCCTCTGTTCTTTCCTGAGAATGAAGGAAAGGCTGTAGAGAGGAATCTTCAGGAATCGACACACCCCCTCTAGAGATCAGCAGTGTATTTCCCCCAGCTTAGGATATTCCATACACCTACAAGTAATCAAAATAGGTAAGATGGGTTACTTTTGAAAAAATGAATCTTCTGGCCATTACAACTGTAGGCCACATGTGCTCTTAACTAAATTTGAGGATAAGAGAAGCCCTAAGACTACCCACTTTAGAAAGTATTTCATTGGGCTTGTCAATGGTCAGGAACTGTGTGTAGGGGTCAGGAGCTTGTCAGTAGGGTAAGCTGTGTTTAGCAAAATACAAGAGCAGTCTGAAAATATTCCCCTATATTCCTGGGAAGGGCATAAACACTCCCTAGTCCAGCATGAATTGTCTAGGAACTATTCCCACGTCAGAATTCCCCTTGATGGGAAGATATCCTCTAGATAACACCCCAGGAGTCTCCCTCTATACAGAAATATGATTTCTGCTTAAGAGATGTCTGATAGAGGGTAACAGCAAAGCATGCCTGTAACATCATTATAAAGTAACATTCTTCTCCCAAACAATTGGTAACAGCAAGTTATTTACTTAAATGTCTATTCAATAGCTTCTTGCAGTACATCTTACCAAGTGGGACACCATCACTGCTCCATCACAGTTTGCATTTACAGGGTCACTTCGTTCTCTGCTTTCAATGATCTAGAAGAGGGTACAATGTTGTTTTTATCACTTCGAAAATAATAAAACGCCTCCTAATAGGGAAACAGTTTTTACCATTCTGAAGATAGTATGAGAACGGGAACTGTGTTCATTCATTTTTGTTTCTCCATAATGGCGATTTTCTGTCAAAAAGCAATATTAGAATAGTTCAAATAAACTGGAGATAACAGACAAAAAGCATAATTTTAAAGCTATTTGAAAATTGGTGTTTTTCAGATATAACCAGAAAGAGGTATCCCATGATTCTAGACACATCTGATTCATCAATGTTTTTAAGATAACAGCTGACATAGGCTAAACAACTTACTTTCTCCTTTTCTGATCCATTCCATAACTTGTTCTGGGGCAACAACCACCTCTTCAATCAGATCTTCTACATATATATTCCTCTTAAGAACAAAAAATAATAATAAACTTTACTGAACTCTGAAACTCACTTCAATACATTAAGTTAACATACAAGCAATTATGGTATTTATTCCAGTTTACTCCTCCTTAAATACAAAGCAACACTGGTTTGAATTAATTGTCAAAGTTAAATAAAATATACTATTTCTGGAAAACTTAAGGGATTAAGCCTACATTTACAAACATTTATAAATACAAGCCAGCAACAGCAAGCCCAGCTTCACTGTTGTTATTTTACTACATTAAGTGTCCTTCTGCTAATTCTGAAGGTAACAATTACATAATTTGGCACAGAAAGTTTTCATCTAGATGCCTCTGAAGACTGCTTTCTTTAACTACTTCTTTTACTTCAAGCAGATACAATACTTACACTACATAACGTCCACTTACATTAACATCCTCACGAATTGCCAGAGGCTTCTTTTTCCTTGTGTCACAAAGCAAATCTGTAATGGTCTCATTGTAGATTTCCATGTAAGAAACCCTCAGCAAGAATTCTCTATCTGGAATCTAATGGTCAAAGAGGGAAAAAACAACAAAACAAAGAGACTAATCAATGAACATTTTTTAATGCAAGTATTCTGAACTCAAAGGTATGTGCTTGGTTATCATTCTTCAGACTTCTTCCCTCCGCATTCTCTTTGCACATTACTATGTAATCAATACCAAATCATTTTTCTTCTCTCCCAACTGTTTCCACCTGCATTAAAGATACATCACTTTTATATGTTATAAAAGTAACTGCCCTACAGAAGTGACACTGATCATCTCACTTAAACACCCTTTCCATATCTAATTTTCTCCTGCTTAGGCTCTTTCCTCTCTGTGTACCTAGTCTTCTCCACGAGCTTAAATTTACTTGGCTTCTTCCCCTGCCTCCCTGGTAGAGAGTACTGAGATGAAAAAAGGCTGTACAATGGACTCAAGGATTACAGCACCATGGAAAATTTTCTTGGCTTTAGTTACTTTTATAGACCCTCTAGAATACTCTGCATCTCCTCAATGGAGCAGCGACCATTTCATGTCACTGATAACAGTTACCTGAAAACCTTAAGGCCATAGCAAGTGCTCTGCAGAAGATGGTTTTGGAAATCACTGTTTTAACTTGTACTTTCTCCTTACTTCCTACTAGCACTGAGCAATTAGCCTATGATTCCTTTGAAAGCCTGAATAAGTCTAGGGTCATATCCTTCCCCCTAAAATTCTTTAATAATGTGAATTTTTCTTAGATTTAAAATAGCAGAATAAAGAACACAAAGCTTCATACTACCTTAATCTATCACTATCATATTAATAAGTGAGCATATATTTATACAAGGCTTACTATATTTGCAAGTTCAACTCCCCTTACTCTTCTTCTGATTTGATTCCAATAGCGTCCCATTATCTTTTTTTAACCACTCACCTTTATAAGGCTAGCAAAGCAACTGCAACATATAGTCCAATATAAACTCATTGCCCTCATAAGCTCCTTGACACTAAAATTAATTTTTCTGTAACAATCAAATATCACTAGTCCTTTCAGTCATTTTAACAGAATTGCTCACCTCACAAATAATTTTGAAAACATGTTGAACTGCCCTAGGTATAATGCCCACAGAATCTTCACTTCCCATCATGGTGTAGGTCTTCCCTGAAGCAGTCTGTCCATAAGCAAAAATTGTGCCTAGAATGACAGTTAAATCTTATTAATTACTTTTGAAATACATTGCAAACAAGATTTAAACACAGTTTTAAAACTTACCATTATAACCTTGCACAGCTGACTGTATAATTGGAACAGCGACACCTTCATATAACTGCTGAGTGTTGTCACCGGAGTGAAAAACATGATCTTGTAAAAAAAAAAAAAAAGCATGTAAATACATTGTATTACAAGTTGAAAATAAGGTGTCATTTTACTCAGCACTGTTGACTTCAACACATGGGCATCAGATTGTAGGATAATTTAAATATAAAATGCAATTTTGACACTAAGGTAAGATTTCTTTTTTTTTTTTAAATGAAATATTAAATCCAGAACCAAGAAACATACAATGAGCACATAACAAGTAAAAAAAACCCTAAGAATGAGGGACGCAGTTAAATAGTCATGCCAGTTAGTCCTAAAAAACATGGGTGGTTTATCTAGGAGGATCGTAAGCCTGACAAGACAGGCTAGTTGTTAAACTCTTAGCTTGAAGCATGCTTCTATTGAATCTGTAATTTGTGACAAATCTTTCTAGCGGCTACACTCATGTTAACAAGTAGAGCAGATCAGTAGAAATCCACACTTAAGCGCCTGTTAATTTAGGGTTCCCCCACCCTCTTCTGCCTAGACATTCTGGAATAGCCCTAGTCCTGCCTTTTTAGAAGCTGGATTCTTTTCTATGAATTCCAGTCATGTGTTCCAAAACCACTCCACAGCATGAGCCAGGAGAGAACGCAATGTCCATCTGGGAGCTGACTTCAAAACCATACGGCTGTTTGTTCTGGTTTCAGCTAAAACAGAGTTAATTTTTTCCCTGGTAGCTGCCATGTTTTGGCTTTAATAAGAGAATAATATTGATCACACATATACTTTTAGTTGTTGGCATGCAATGTTTATATTTGGCATTAAGTTTCTTCCCAGCAGCTGCTGTTTTTCAGATTTAGTATGAGAAAAGCGTTGATACACTGATGTTTTTGATTACTGCTAAACAAAAAAAAATCAAGGATTTTTCAGTTTCCTGTCTTCTGCAGGTGCAGAGCCTTTGACAACAGTGTTGTGTGGGTAGGCAATCGAGATTTTGCATTTGGGGTTCCACTTTCTGCTGTCTCTGTGCTTGCTGCAATCTCTGCTCAGGACAGGCTAATCATCAGGCAGTGAGCAGTTGTATTTAAATACATTATTTTAAACATATTATTTTTGTTGTTATAATTGCTTTCTCTTATTGTTCTATTAAAACTGTTTTTTTCTCAGCCCACAAGTTTTCCTTTTCTTTTCCTCATTCTCCTCCCCATCCTGCCTCCCCAGAGGACAGAGAAGCTGCATAGTCTAAGCTAGCTAAGAGCTAAACTGCAACACTTGATACTGACTAAACCAAAAATCCTGGGTGCCCCAATGATACTCCTTCAAAATTAGTAGACTGGGAAAATACTTCACAGACACAGTTCAACAGGCTGAGAGAGTTGGGGTTGTTCAGCCTGGAGAAGAGAAAGCTCCGAGGACACCTTATAGCAACCTGCCAGTACCTGAAGGGGGCCTACAAGAAAGCTGGGGAGGGATTGTTTACAAAGTGTTGCAGTGATAAGACTAGGCGGAATGGATATAAACTGGAGGGAGGCAGATCAAGACTAGACATAAGGAGGAATTTCTCCACTATGAGAGTGGCAAGGGACTGGCACAGGTTGCCCAGGGAAGTTGTGGCTGCTCCATCCTTGGAGGTGTTCAAGGACAGGTTAGATGGGGCCTTGGGGAGCCTGATCTAGTGGGAGGTGTCCCTGTCCATGGCAAAGGGTTGGAACTAGATGGGCTTTAAGGTCCCTTCCAACCCAAACTATTCTATGATTCTACAATCTAGTGGGATGTGTCCCTGCCCATGGCAGGGCGGTTTGGAACTGTGTGATCTTTAAGGGCCCTTCCAATGCAAACTATTCTATGATTCTCCGACATTGCAAAAAGCTAATGCCACGGACACTGGCAAGCATTCAAGCAGTTCAGTAGCAAAGGTATTGACATAAGCCTATCAACATAAGTAAGTTTACTGATCTAAAGAAATCACTTCTGTATTCTTACCATAACTGAATACTTTTGTACCGTTGACTTCAGAAATAATATTATCTTCACTTTTCCAGTAGAGGACCTCTTTCTCTTCTGGAGCCTTTTCCCTAAAAGAAGAGACATTCTGTTAAGCTTTATGAGGTTGGGACTTGCTCCTGGGATGCGAATTCCGCCCTTAACGCGAGCTCCGGGCCCCCTCATTCCCCACCCTGCTCAGGCACCGCACTTTCATAGAATCACAGAGTGGTTTGAGTTGGAAGGGGCTTTAAAGATCATCCAGTTCCAACCCCCCTGCCATGGGCAGAGACACCTCCCACCACACCAGGCTGCCCAAGGCCCCATCCAACTTGCCTTGGACACCTCCAGGGATGGGGCAGCCACAGCTTCCCTGGGCAACCTGTGGCAGGGAAGGCCAAGCCTCCCGTGTGCGGTGGAGAAGCCCTGGGACCCCCGGCGCAGGGAGCAGGGGGAGGGTGGAGAAGGAAAGGGCCCTGGGACCCCCGAAGGGTGGGGGGGAGTAAGGGGAGAAGGAGCCCCGGGACCGCCGGTGGAGCCCTGTAGAGGGCCCGTACCTGGCGATCAGCGGCCGCACGCGCACACAGACGGTGACAGCTCCCTCCTCCGCCATCCCCGCGGCCGCCGGCAGGACACGCCGCCGCCTCCTCCCTCCCGACCCGCGGCGAAACCGCCGCCCGCATTCGAACTTGGCCCCAGGCCGCTTCCCATTGGCCCGCGCCAGGGCAGACGCCCCGCCCCACCCTACGCCGCCGCGGCGGAGCGTACCATTCGGCAGCAGTCGGCGGGGGGAGCCGAGGGAGGCGCTGCGAGCGGGTTGGCAGGGGAGCGGCCGCTGTTGGTGCCGGGGCACCCCTCTGCGTATGCAGGGGGCGGCGGTGGTGGGGGTCGGGGCTGCGCGGCGAAGGGGACAGTCGCACACAGACGTGGGGGCGTCGCTGGGGAGGGAGTGGGGTGGTGGCAGGGGAATCATAGAATCATAGAATCATAGAATAACAGAATAACCAGGTTGGAAGAGACCCACCGGATCATTGAGTCCAACCATTTCTGTCAAACACCTTAGCACTTCTTCCACCTGTGCCTTAAACGCCTCCAGGGAAGGTGACTCAAATACCTCCCTGGGCAGCCTGTTCCAGTGACCAATAACCCTTTCTGTGAAAATTTTTTTCCTAATGTCCAGCCTGAACCCCCCCTGGCAGAGCTTGAGGCCATTCCCTCTTGTCCTGTCCCCTGTCACTTGGGAGAAGAGGCCAGCACCCTCCTCTCTACAACCTCCTTTCAGGTAGTTGTAGAGAGCCATGAGGTCTCCCCTCAGCCTCCTCTTCTCCAGGCTAAACAACCCCAGCTCTCTCAGCCGTTCCTCATAAGGCCTGTTCTCCAGCCCCTTCACCAGCTTCATCGCTTTTCTCTGGACTCTCTCCAGAGCTTCAACATCCTTCTTGTGGTGAGGGGCCCAGAACTGAACACAGGATTCAAGGAGCGGTCTCACCAGTGCTGAGTACAAGAGATGGAGAACAAGCCTTAGGCAGACCCGCTGAGGGTCCTGGGGCTGTTCAGCCTGCAGGAAAGGGGGCTGAGGAGAGACCTCAGCACTGTCTACAGCTGCCTGAAAGAAGGCTGTAGCAGGCTGGCCTCCTCTCCCAAGTGACAAGGCGATAGGACGAGAGGGAATGGCCCCAGGCTGCTCCAGGGGAGGTTCAGATTGGACATAAGGAAAAAAATTCTTAACCAAAAGGGTTCTCGGGCACTGGCAGAGGCTGCCCAGGGAGGTGGTGGAGGCCCCATCCCTGGAGGTGGGTAAAAGATGGGTGGATGAGATGCTCAGAGATATCGTACAATTATAGAATTGCTAGGTTTGAAAAGACCTTTGAGATCGAGTCCAACCGTAGTAGTGGACATCAAAAGTCTATGAAACCATATCTCATATGATTTAGTAGTGGACATCTGAAGTCCACTAAACCATAGAATCATAGAATCTTAGAATCAGAGAATGGTTTCGGTTAGAACGGACCTCAAAGATCATCCAGTTCCAACCCCCCTGCCATGGGCAGGGACACCTCCCGCTAGATCAGGCTGCCCAAGGCTCCATCCAACCTGGCCTTGAACACCTCCAGGGATGGTATAGCGACAGCTTCCCTGGGTAACCTGTGCCAGTGCCTCACCACTCCTATAGTGAAGAAATTCTTCCTTATGTCTAGTCTAAATCTGCCCTTCTCCAGTTTATACCCATGGCTCCTCATCCTATCACTGCAACACTTTGTGAACAGTCCCTCTCCAGCTTTCCTGTATGCCCATATCTCATATGATTTAACAGTGGACATGTACGTTTGGACACAGTGATCTCAAAGGTCTTTTCAAACCTAGTCATTCTATAATTCTATGAACTGAGGTTTGTTTTCTCTTTTGATTGAAGTAAAATTTATATAGGTGCTGAAGTGCAGGTAAGAAAAGCAATGTGAAGATTTTGTGGGTGGTAGGTGGTTCCAAGAGGTGTTATTTTAGGGGACAGGAGCAAACTGGGTTTGTCTGCTTTCCCAAAAAAAGATGCTTCACAGTGTTGTCTTCCAGTGAAACCAACGCAGTCTTTGTGCTGGTGTTGCCAGGCTTGGGGGGCTGGGAAGGAGGGGAAGGTAGCTGCAAAGAAGAGCCTACAGCAATCAAACGAAGGGCAAGCTCCAACTGCATTTATTTCAAGCTCAACTAATTAATGACCAATTTCTGAAAACACTATTCCGTGTTTAAACTTTTTCTTAAAAAATGTTTCTCCTCATATTTTAATCATCGTCCTCGTCCTCATCCTCAGCGTCCTCTTCTTCTTCCTCTTCTTCCTCTTCCTCGTCTGCAGCTAAGGCTTCTTCCTGGGCAGCCTTGAAAGCCAGTTCCTCTTCCAGGGTGGGGTCACTTGTCTCAGTGATTTCTGGCCCACTGGGGTATTCAGCTTGTACTGGTGGAGGCAGTTCAGGACTGTGGTTCTCCAGACTGTATTTGTGGCCCCAGCCAAAGTAGATGTTCTCAAATTTCCTGAGAAAGAAAAGTGAAAGATCACACATTCTCCCCACCTCCAATGAAACGTCAGTGGAGATACTGTCAGGCTTCCTTACTCTGCTGTGCAAAAAATCAGCCACTCTGGTGCAGATCTCCTATAACAAGTGTTTAAAAGACCACAAATCTTTTAAAATGCTGTTACTGCTGATTATATAGCTTCCACTTAAAAATCTCCAAATGCTGAAGTGATGCCAGCAGTACTCTCACTGCACCATATTCCAGCGTGACTCCAGCTTCACATTGGTAACACTGTGCTGTTTCAGACACAAAGTCCAGTGCCCACGTAAAAGCAAGTAGAGGTAATGACTGAACCATGCGAAGTGGAAACAAATGCTCTTTAGAACCACAGAATATAGCTATTTTTGTAAAAATTGCCATAGATTCAAGAATATGGGTTTTAAATCAAGGACTCTGTCCAAATTCTAACTATTGCTGTGCATGTTTAAGTGTCTTTGTCCATCAGTCTCCGGAATAGTTAGAATTTGGTCACTAAATTAATAATAAAGCAACTTCTACTTTGGTAGACAGTTATCTCTGGTTAGCGTATGCAGTCTGTGTAGTAATCTTGTCAACTATCTACTCACTTGCCAGATGCAAAGGCATATGCTCCAGGCCATCGGTTCGACTGGAGGATTGCAACAGCATGTTCTGGGATCAGGTCTGTAGAAAGCTGAGCTGTCCAAGCGGGGATGTTTTCAATTTCTGGAGGCAGACAAATACACAGAGTCTATGAATAAATTGACTTATGAGCCTCTACAAAATATTTAAGAATGAGTATTCAAGCAGTGGTTATAATGAGCTCCATGTTATAAGATCCAGAAGTTAAAACCAAAAAATGTAGGCACTGTATTCAAACAGGTGGTTTGGATGTATGGGTAGGTAGCGCAGTAATGCTATAAGAGCCACGTACAGAAAGGTGATGCTTCTGAAATTCAGTAGTACTTACTGCTGTTTCTTTTGTCAAGGACATTCTATTACTTATGGATAAATTATATGATTATATTTCACCTTAATGAAAAGTAGGACAATAATTTACTGTTGATGTAATCTAATATTCACATTTCCATATTCCCATGATTTCTGCAGTAATATGCTACAAGATCTGAATTGTTATTTATATATCTATGTATGTGTGTACATATATATTTATTTATTCGCATGTGCACACGCTTTTTGCATCTAAAAAGATGGTAGAAAAATAGCTGAATGTGTTTAATGTAGTGAGCTGCCTCGAACTTGCAGTAGCCTGACAAGTCTGAGGGATTTTCCCCCCTATTCTCAATGAGATTATTAACTAGTAAATCAAATTATTTCGGTCTTAAAGCCCATACTGTTAATCATTTTGCTTTTGATCAGTTTTGTAAAAGAATAAGCTGTGTTGCTTCATGAAGATTCAGAATCCTATAACATCAAATATTTATTACCCGAATGCTAGCATTCCTAGTGACTCTGTCAAAAATTTTATATTCCATGAAGAATACCTTCATCTTCAGAGAGTGGAGTGAGAAGAGGAGGTCCTACTTCTTGCTGTGGTTCATCTGCTTCCGCTGATTTCTCCTCCTCTTCATCATCTTCTTCTTCTTCCTCCTCTGATTTTTGAGAAGGATTAAACCAAACACAGCGACCCTGTAGTGGATATGGAAAAATAATAAATACATGTAAGAAATGTGAGCCAGTTAAAACAATTGGCTCAAGCACACACACAGAGATAAGGGAGAGCGGGAAGAAAAGAAAAATATATTTTCCGTACTTGGTATATTCTTGGCAGAATATTGTATTTTCTTGGTAGAGTGCACCCTACATCCCTCATTCCTCCCTCATCCCTGCTTACTATTTCAGAATAACCTTATACCACTGCCATTAGCTTTTTGTTATTTTGTAGTCTTCACTTCCTCACCATGTTGGTTTATATCCTTGCTAGATTACCTGTTACTGCAACCGAAGAGGCTTAATTTATGGATCTTGCCCTTCCTTTTAAAGTCTGCCTTATTATTTACTCCGAGGAACGTAACACAATGTTCTTAAGATTGTAAGTTTCTAAAGAGTCTGGATTTTATTTTTACAACTATTGTTTTGCTAGTAATAATTTTAAACCTTATTTCCTACCATTTGCTGTTATTTTACACTGTCATTCTTGAATTGATAGGTTGGCCACCAAGTCATCCAACAAAGATCATCAGATTAGTAATACCTCTTTCCAGCATTAGCCTGGTATCACAAGCTTTTAAGCTTTTTCATTTACATTCTGAAACCCTATGAGTACTACAGTGTGAATGGTATCCAAGATCCATATAAGCTATGCCAGAACGTACCTGTGGTAGAATACTCTGTGCATGGTGTACCCATGTGGAGAGAGAATCCACCATTTCAGCTGCAGAAAGGGGCTGAAAATCAGGATTTTCCTCGTATGTGTCTTTTCCTCCTTCCTCCTCTTCATCTTCTTCCTCTGCAAACTGGTAAAATCCAATGGGAGAGACGTGGGTTCCTGCTGAGATCCGAGCTATCTGTGCACGCAGGTAATTAGCTTCGTTTCCAGGGAAAGGAGGAAAGCTCACAATGGGAGCATCCAGCCTACCAGTGAAGAACTTCTTGATTTTCCTGGCACAGACAATCTGGGCTGGTGTCACTGGAGGCAACTTTACCCACGGTTTGCCTGGCTCATTACAGACAAAGTAGACATATTTATTAGCCCCTGTCCCATTTTCCTCTTTTGGGATGAGAGGTGGCGGCTTGTAGGTGGACTTTGGTGGTTCATCTTTTTCTTTCTCCTCATCTGTGTCTTCAACCTCATTCACCTCTTTCTCTTCTTCCTCAATAACTTCTTCCTCTTCTGTTTCCTCCTCCTCCTCCCCCTCCTGGAACTGTACTTCGGCTATAATATAGTTCATCTCCAGGCCCAAAATTTTGCCCCAGAAGCGACAGGTCTGGATTGGCTGAACGCTAATTAGATTTTTTAGGGCAAGGAATATGAGATAGGATTCATCTTTGCTCAAGCCAATTCCAGCCTGTTCAAAATAAAAGGCTGTTTCCATCACATTATGTAGAGGGGTCTCTCCCTAGGAAAGAAGATCTGGAGTTAGAGTTGAATAACAATACGATTTGAAAAATTAAACATATTATCTACTGAAGGTTACATTTCAGTTCCCTGTAGTTCCATTCATTCTCTCAAAATGCTTTCCAAAAGTTCATTCAGTACATCTTCCATTATCATTTAGAAAAATAAAAGATGTTATTTTATAAGTAAAGAAGAGAACATAGATGAATGGCAGCTTGGATGCAGTAGTCCATGTTGAACTGGCATATAGGGGATCTTGTAAACTTCACTTTCTGTTCATCATCTCTAGAACATCTATGATTTTAAAGGCTCAGGATATTAGACTTACTACAGGAAAAAATCCCAACTAAATAACCAGTTGGGTTTTCTTCTTCAAAACTAGACATGGGATCAATTTAGCTGTGAAAAGTGTACACAATACTGTGCCTGCAATTATTTAGGTGACCATGAGAGGCAATAGTACAAGGGAAATTACAAATTCCTCCCTTCCTTCTTTTCCTTTCCTGCCATACTCCCACCCATTCCCTAGTATATATGATATTTCTTTTTCTCTGATAATAACTCACTATCTCTTCTTCTAGTTCTTCTTCTCCTTCTGCATTTGCCTTGAGGAATAATGCTTTACGCTCTTCTGCAGCTTTAGTTGTTGGAAGAATCTCATGTTCATCTCGAAGAGTGTCCATTTTTTTCTGAAACTGAGCACACTTCACATCCTTGCTGATATTCTCAATTATGTCTACTGCATTTGTGGGCTGTTCATCCAGAATCTTTGTTAGGATATTAGCAAGATGATCATATCTGTCATATAAATGTAAATATTACTTACCTACTATATGAAAGTCTTAATATACTATGGTTTTAATATCAAAATCAGAAGCTGATCACCTGGAGCTTTGGACAAATTGTTGGAATAGTCAGATGAAAGGGTGTCATGGAGCATTATCAGACCTGAAACTAGTCTCATTATAACGTACTTAGGAGTAGTCCCATCTTCCATTTGTAGTATATACTGCACCTGCTTCAAGAGCTGAAGATGAATTTAAACTTGCTTTTAATAAAATCAATTTCCCTTTGAACTCTACAGATTCCCTTACGAATTTTGATTCTGAAAGACATTGGACACACACAAGTATGACATAACAATGAATTATTGCATTTATAACATATTCTCCCATCCTATATATACCTCCTGTTATCACTCCCTTTGCCCTTCTACCAAGGCTACTCTCTCTGCTCATACATCCTACCCTTTCAACTGCGTTCCTTTTTCAGACTTACAAGTTCAGGCCAGATGTTGTGCTGCTTTTCAGTAAATAAGCTTTTGCATTCTGGATTGCCAGCATTCGGGATTCAGGATCTGGTATGTGATCATCGTATGGACTGTATCCTGGCTGATAAAGACCATAACCTGGTTCATGTGGCTGGTAGGGGCCTTGCCCACGTTCATATGCTTGATAGAGGTCTTCTGCTGCATCGATGTGATAGGCACTTTTTGGTTCTTGTGCTTGGTAACGGTCTACTTCTGGTGTGTATGACTGATACATGTTTTGCTTTGACTCCCGTGCTGGATGAGAGTCTTCTTCCAGCCTGTACCTCTGGATGATGTTTACTTCTGGTACCTGTGGCTCATGAGAGGCTTGTTCTGCTTCCTGCAGGTGTTTGGTTGGGGTCTGCGATTGATACGGGGCTCCTTCTGGTGCAGGAGTCTGGCTGACACCTCCTGTTTCATCTTGTGCTTGGTAGGGGTCTCGGTTTAGCTCATCAGACCCTTCTCCTATCCGCTGGTACCCATAGGAAGGCGGTCCCTCTTTTGACTGCTGGGCGTCCTGCTCAGGCGGGGTGGGAGCGTGCTGCTCCTGCCCTTCCCGAGATCCGTGCCGGGCCAGGGGCTCCCCGGGAGGCTCGTCCATGGCTTGGCCAGGAGGATGATGCGGGGTGGGCCGGCTGCGCTCGTCACGCAGCAACCGACGCGGCGGGGCGGGGCGCGCGGGGCAGGCCTGGCCGCCGTTGCTGGGGCGCGGGGGGTAGACCTGGCCGCCGTTGCTAGGGGCGCGCGGGATAGACGGGGCCGCCGTTGCTGCCGTTGCTGGGGCGCGCGGGGTAGACCTGGCCGCCGTTGCTAGGGACGCGCTGCGGTGCTGGGAAACTGTCGCCCGCTTTCTCCCCGCGCTCGGGAAGGGGGCTCGGAGCTTCTCTGGGCTCTGCCCCACGCTGGGGAACAGCAGCTGTCTGGGAGAAACAGGTCTGCTTCTCTGAAGTGGAGACTAGCAGTGAAAACACTGCTTAGAATCCTCTTGTCTTTGTATGCCGGCGAGTAGGTGGAGATTCTCAGACAGAGGTTCTGAAGGGCTTCCCGTCAGCACGGAGGTGTCGGAGGCCAGGCTGGATGAGACGTTGAGCCAGCTGATCCAGTGGGAGGTGCCCCTACCCACGGCAGGGGGATTGGAACGAGATGATCTTTACCCAGGCTCTTCTTCCAGAAGGGTGTTCCTGCCCTTCTCATCTTCTCACATCGTGACCCACAAGCCATGAATCACTGTTAGTGCTCGGGCTTGAATGGTTGTGCTACGAGACTCTTTCGGTTCTCAGCTGAGAGCAGAGGAATAGATCTTCAAAAGCTTAATTTTGATATAATATGAAATAAATTACACTGATTTGCCTTCATTGGTTTGCCTGTGTGCAGTAGAAAATGTAGTTTAATCTTCTGCATTTTAGTGTTGACATACTGTTGCTGTAATGTACAGAGATTTTGTCTTTTAGGGGACAAACATATTGTAAAACCTGATAATTGCTTTCAAAAATTGTGTTCCTGGACCCAAGGAAAACAATGAAATGAACAACTTCTCTGAACAAAGATATTCTGATAGAAAACAGCTTTGTCATGTGCCCAGGGGAAGAGTGGCTAGAAAGCTGCCTGGAGGAGAAGGACCTGGGGGTGTTGGTTGACAGTGACTGAACGTGAGCCAGCAGTGTGCCCAGGTGGCCAAGAAGGCCAATGGCATCTTGGCCTGTATCAGAAACGGCGTGACCAGCAGGTCCAGGGAGGTTATTCTCCCTCTGTACTCGGCACTGGTGAGACCGCTCCTCAAATCCTGTGTTCAGTTCTGGGCCCCTCACCACGAGAAGGATGTTGAGGCTCTGGAGCGAGTCCAGAGAAGAGCAACAAAGCTGGTGAAGGGGCTGGAGAACAAGTCTTATGAGGAGCAGCTGAGAGAGGTGGGGTTGTTTATCCTGGAGAAGAGGAGGCTGAGGGGAGACCTTATTGCTCTCTATAATTACCTGAAAGGAGATTGTAGAGAGGAGAGTGCTGGCCTCTTCTTCCAAGTGACAAGTGATAGGACAAGGGGCAATGGCTTCAAGCTGCATCAAGAGAGGTTCAGATTGGATATCAGGAAAAATATTTTCACAGAGAGGGTCACTGGGCACTGTAACAGGCTGCCCAGGGAGGTGGTTGAGTCACCTTCCCTGGAGATATTTAAAAGACGAGTAGACAAGGTGCTCAGGGACATGGTGTAGTGACAGATAGGAATGCTTGGACTTGATGCCCCAAGAGGTCTTTTCCAACCTGGTGATTCTGTAATTCTGTGTGTTAAGGAAACAGCTGGCCATAATATGGGTGACTTCTGTTTGCAACAGTATTCAAACGCTAAAATGTGAAGGACAGGAACAACCTGCCAATTTCTTTTAATTTAATTAGTCAGGATTTGTTTTACAGAAATATGGTAGCACAGTGCTATATGTTTCTGTAGTCTCATCAGGTATTGTGTGCTACAGTGCTATTTCTTTGAACAGATATTCCAAATTGTGATAATATCCAGAGCCCTCATCATGTGTGTAAAATTGACTCACATGACTCATCTCCGTAATTGCTCATTATTTAGTCAATTAAGAGCTTTTACTGTTTGAGTAAAGTTAAACACGTACCTAGTATTCAAGTAGGTAGTGAAACATATAGGGCAGGTGAGGTTTGGGGCGTGGGGGGAGGTCTTGTAAGGACTTGCATTATAGCAAATATCTACAGTTGGTCCAAGGCTCACTGTGAAGTCGTCTCTAACAATTCAACAAGGAAAATAGTATTGTTTTGGGGTACCCACGTGGAGAAGTTGGTGCTGTACAAATCTCAATAAAATGCCCTATTAAGGTTATAAGTTGTGTTAAATAAAGTAGCACAATACCTGAACTGTAAAATATACTTTTCTGTTACTGATGGATCAGTTAATGCAACTTTCAAAAAATGTTGTTTATTCTGGATATTTATTAGAAGTAACTAGAAAAAAAATCTCAGGTTGGGCATTGTGAATTTCTGCCAAGTTTTAAGAGAGTAAATGAGAGATGTATCACTGAGGAACCTGACCCATTCTGAAACAGCAGCAAAACATACATTTCCACAACCTTTAATAGGCAGAGCTGTATATAAAGAATTAAAAAGTTTCTGTATTGTGTTCCTGTGATTCCAACAAGTAAGAAAATATCATTAAAATGTTACTTCTACTGGGTTTCAAGCTTGTAGAGGTTTTGTCACTGACTTACTGATCTTTTCAAGGAATGTGTACAAGTTCATTTTGCAGATGGATTGCAGAAATTACACACTGACGGCAGAGGGTGGTACAGTACTTGCAAATTGTGAATTCCTTTTTATTTATGTCTATATTTCATATTTGGAGGAAAAGCTTGATTTGTTTAGTAATTCACTTCTATAAAAATTGAATGCAATTGTTATCTTTCTACCTGTGATGTTCTGTGAAGCAGCTGCTCAAGAAAGGGCATCTGCTTTATTTTGTCAATCTTGTTCAGCAAAGAAAGAGAAAACTAGGGGCACTTGCATCTTGTAATAATATTCCTCTCTGCCTTTGCAATTATACGTTAGGACACAAGTAAAATGTACAATGGCTCAGGGCAAAGAGTACCTCAGTGCAGAAGGATGTTTCAACAAGTTGCTGTGATGATCTCCTGTTGATACAGAAAAGTAGGAAATGGGTTTATACAATATTGCTGCAGAACCTTACTCTAACAAACACTGTCAGTAGCATGGGTTAATTAGCTGTAGAGTAAATAAAGTATTAATGTTTTCTCTGTTCAAATGAAATATGTTAGCAGTTTGTATTATCTCAGCTGTGGTAAGGTAGCAACGGGCTTCTGTCCTGTGGATGCCAGTCTGGTGTTCGGTAGCCCTTTAACTTTTTTTAAACTAGACTCTTGCCTGTTGCTGATTTCCAAGTGACGATTCAAAGATTGTGTAAAATGTTGCACATCGAAGTGGACATCTGTTGCATTTCTATACAGTTTCACTGGTGAATTTTGAATATGCTTGCACTGGGAAGGAAATGACAGGCAATCTGAATACAGCTTCCCATTTCAAGAAGTAATCCCTCTGTGCTCTGTTGTTTTCTGTGCAAAAAACTATCAAATTGAGAAGCCCAGATTCAGGTCTCATGTGGTTCTCCCTAGAAGAATGTCTTCATCACCAGACCAAAAGTAGCGCCTGTAACTATTGAGATGAAGCTGCTTTTTACTGTGTAGCAGGCAAGGCAGCTTTAACTGAATTCCAACCCGTACTCTAGGAATTCTGCTATTGCTCTCTGTGCAAAACTTGTTCCTGCAAGTGGCTGCCAGGTGTGCTATTGGCTCACTGAAATGGGAGGCATAATTAATAGATTCTTACTGAATCTAGTATGGCATAGGTTTCAAACTGCATATCGCAGTCAAGAACTAAGTGCCTGAGCAAATGAAGATGATCTTTAGCTTTTCTTTTATACTGCGTTTATACTATACTTATGCTTGCTCTGACTGCTTCTAAATGACAGGAGGAATGTTACTTGAAAAATGCAGATTCTGTGTTATCTTTATTAATTCCCATATAAACCCTGTTATCTACATGTCTGCTTTTTAATCTCTTTTTTTTTCTGTTCAAAAGCCAGTGACATTAATTTCTTCTGCAGTTCAAAAACACCCAAAACAACCACATGCAATTTTTATGCTTAATTAAACATACAGCAACTGTTTGAGTTGTGTAAGAGTTTTCACTTTTACTGTTTTAACCTAGAGGGGATCAAAATGTATTTCTGCATCACTTTCAGAATATAGTTTTCTATTTCATTGAAATTCTTCTTTTCATGTCACTTCTAAAAGAGAATTCCTGCTAAATATCTAAGTAAGTGCTTGTATATATAAAAGAAAATATTGTTCTGTGTATCATAGGTGTTATTTTGCAGGAAGAAATAGATGCTCATGTGAGGTCTCCTTAAAATATGGCAGTGACTTTTTATTTGTTTGTTACAAGGTCATCACTGAGTCAGTGCTGCTGATGTGCTTCTTTCTTCTCTAGGGCTTGATTATTTTCTTCTTTTGGGGTTTCATGCTGAAGTCAAACTGTATTTCTCAGGTGGTCATAGATGTTAGATTAGTGCTGGCAGTTTGAGATGCTTTTCTATGAGGCACTGTTATTGGAGACTGAGAGACTGTCATCCTTCTGCAGGGGGCTGATAGAAATGCATATGGTGCTCTGAAGAGAATAATAATCATTTTTGGAGATATAGTGCTGGCTTCTGCTCTTACTGAAATCAGCAGGAGTTTTGCTACTTACTTCAGTGGAAGCGAGGTTAGGTATTTTGTCATTTCATTACAATTTTTTTGACATAGCTATGTGCTGGGAGGCAAATTGATTTTAGTCCTGACTTGTAGTGCAGAGTTGCTGTGGTTAAGGCTGAGTGTGAGTTTGCATCCTGAGGTGTGAATTCTATATTTTACATCCTCTGAGTTCAGAAGATCGCTGTGAGTTACAGGATAATGCTCACTATAACTATAACTGCACACTGGCAGCAACATCAGTGCGGACCAGCAAAATTTAAGGGTGTAAAAAATTGTATATCACCTGGTAATCTGAGTGCTAAACCTATGTTTCTAACAAAGCTTTTGTTCAAAAATTGTTATTACAGTGATATGGTGTGGATTTTTGTTAGGAGAAGTGTAGGAAATTGAAGCTGATAGTTTTCCAGATTCTAGAATACAGTGGCTTTGTGATTATGATTTCTGTTACTGAAGTTGATGGTATATTTCTCTGGTTTGGGGCACTGTGTGACTGACTAAAAGGTGTAGTGTAGTGGACACCATTATTAGTGCTTTCTGGGTGCGGTGTCTCCAATTTATTTTAATTTTTCTTCATGTTGGTACATCATTTTTTACCTGCCAGTGCCATCAAAGTGTGGTGGGGTTTTGTTGCTGTTTATGAGGAGAAACTTGTTTTCTGGCAGAGAGGGAGTGGCAGTTGTGCATCTTTTCAATATATGCTGAGTTTGGCCAGTGTCAGCCTACTTTTTGTTGGTGCTCAGAACTGTCCTTTTGCTACAAGTCTAACTGTTAGATCACAACTGCAGGACTAACTCACCTGTCTGTGCATTTCTGCACTGTTCTCATCAACTGAACCTGTTTCAGTGATTCCTGCTGACTATACCAAACCTGATGTCCACAGCTCCTGATGAGACTGGTGTTGCAAATTGGGAAAATGGGCTATTGGAGTTCAGGGTCTTTGATTGCTGCAACGTTACCTGGTAGGAGTAGCTGTGGTGGAATGAGCTTCAAGTACCCTCCTCTGTTCTGCCTGTTGCAAGCTTATAACAGCTTCACAGGTTTGTTTCTCCTTGATGTGTGCATAAAGTTCTCTTCTTTTTTCAGGGGAGAGGAGGATGAGAGGAAGAGGTTTATTTCAATGCAGAAATGCTTGGGGAGTTTTGTTTCTGTTAGTATTTGATTAAATAACAGTTAAAATGGAGTAACGATTTAATGCCATTAATAAAATGGAGGTTCACTTTTTACTTTGCAGATCTGTAACCGTTACTGTATTTCTGAGAGTGATAACAAACTTATATTTATTAGATACTGCATTCAATTTAAAACAATTATGTATAATGGTTTATTCTTATGTGAAGCTGAGCAAGTGCAATCACCTTAAGAGGATTATAAATTTCAGTAAATTTCTTCTTTGCTTTTCTCTAGCTGTATGTTTTATAATGCTTCTCATTGTAGAAAGAATGGATTTGATATTTTTCCCCTCTAGTCTGCAACAGCAGTGTAGAACAATATAAAATGATTCAGCAGTATTTTGTAAAACATGAAGAAATGGAGAACCAGTCCTGATATTTTGCCCTTTCAGATGATTAAGAGGACTATCCAAGCGTATTTCTTTCCTATTTATCAATCACTTAGAAAATAAATACTTTAAAATCGAAATCCTTCAGAAATGCAGATAGCATTGTTTTCATTAGGGATGCTGGAAATGTCCAGGAGGTTTTGTGGAACTTGAAGATATACAGGAGAAGTTTCAAGACTTCACTAGGATTAGTCATACATGTAAGTTCACACTAAGTTCTTTACAGGAGGAGGTTTCCATGTTAGACTCAATAAATATGAAATTCTGCTTAAAAATCCATTTTTATATTGTAGTCTGTCAGAAAGTCCACATGACTGAGTATGCCTTTTAAAAAATACATTTATAAAGGCTATGTTTTTTCAACAACGTCCAAACAAGTTGTCTTAAATAATGCCATTTTGACTGTGTGATGTGTAATAATTGACCTTTTTGAGGACAGCAGCATGCTTAGAAACAGTATGTTTGATTTCTATCTACTGAGTTCATAATGCAATTGCATTGTTCATTTAAAATAATACTCAAAGCGTAATGGGGAAGCAAGCCTATGAGGTTTACTTTGTCATGATTTCCAATAAAAAGAAATCCATCTCTAACATTGTTATTTCATGAAATACTCTTAGATCAACCATTTTCTCTGGAAAGAGTTTCTCTAAGTTTAAATATTCTTTCATTGTAAATCGGATGCCTCGGTTCAGTCTCCATTGTTGCAGATACCTTTGTCTCATTTTCTTTTTCCAGAGTTGTAGAACTTCTTGTAAGCATTCTTATAATAGGAACAAACATGTCCACTTGAAAACATTTTTGTATTCTTTTCTGTATTCCTGTTTATTATTTTAAATAGGGTTTCTATTTTCACTTAGCCCCCACATGTTTTTTTCTATCTGTGAAAAGCACGACAAAAACAAAGCAAAAATTTGCATCAGCAATCAAAAGACTGTATTCAGGTTAAGTAAACAGGAGTGCATATGAAGTATCTCTGAGATATGTTTCTGTATTTTATAGAAGTAACAGTGGACCTTCACTAGATTTTTGGTGCATGTTTTCATCCTGTTTTACATATAAATAAGTTTCTCATAGAATATATACTATGAATTTGGATAGCAGAATAGATTCTATTAGCCTGTGTTTTCTTGCAAATTAAATGATCAAAATTAAATGATAAATTTATTTGTATTCCTTTGTCAAAATATGAAAAGAAACATTGTGTCTCTGTAAGAAACCCTAAATGCATCTTAAAAGGTGTCCTTAAGTACGTAAAGTTCAGGGACTATGTAACATTTTACTTTCAGCTGTCTGTAGACTGAGAATTTTTTGATGCTTAGAGTTAATATACTTAGGGTAAGGTATTTGGAAGTTAAGAAGATATGACAATCTATACATTGAGCAAGGATTCCTTAACTGGATGATGTGGAAATTCTATCAGGATATGCTATAAATGATACATCTCTTCAGGCCTTACTCACCCTTCTCAGAACTGAAAGAGATCATAATTATCTATCTATTTCAGACTTCCAGTTTTTAGATCTACTGAAGGACAAAGCAACTTCCCCCCTTTTTCTTCACTGTCTAAAGAAATAAGTAGGACTTGTGGCCTAAAGAACAGCTGCTGGGAGCATACACCCTTTATATAGGCAGAGCATGTTCGGTTTTTTTCAATCTTTTATTAAGCAAAACCATGATCTTGGAGCACAGTTATGAGTGGTTTCTTAAAAGATTTTGATACAGTAAATGAAAAGATGAAATCATTGAGAGCTAATACTGAATAGGCAACAGTAATTTTCCAGGACACTCTAATACAGGTAAGAAGAAAGTATGGGGAGCAAAAAGACAAGGTGTTAAAATAATTCACAGTAGAGCTTGAGACTTCTCTTTGAAGAATCTAGATCCAAACATTGCCTATTGATCAGATCGTGGTTTGTTCCTGAGGTGACAACAATTTTATTCGGAGGGTCAGATTCTGTTGTGGATTTAATAAGTGAAATTCTCTGTCCCTCAGTGAGACAATTATGGCTCAAACTCCTGTTTGTTAGGAGTCTGCATCATGAGTTTTTCATTAATGAAGGTGTGGAATGTCCTTCCAAAGAAGGACATTCTAAGTTTATGCCTTAAAAAAAAAAGTACTTTTTGTGCAGATACAAGTAAGCATGAAGCCATAAGAGAAGTGCTTCATGTTTTAAAGAACAAAAATAAAAAGTACCCAAGCCCCTTATTTACAAGGTTGTATATTTACAGATTGAAAATAAATCATAACAGGAAAAATTTCATCAGGTTTAAATATGCCTATTTGTATTGCATTACTACTCTTCTTGAGAAATTGTGGTAATCGGCATTTTAGGTTGAGTTGTACAGATTACTACTCAGTGTTGTGAGGTACTTTTTTAATTACTGCTTTGAAACAAATATCAAAAACTTGGGTAAATAGATTTAGATAGTTTGTTATTGGTATTAAAAAAAGTCATTGTGGTGGAATTCTGAGCTAACTAACAAGTTTAATTATGTACCACTTGACTTTGGATTTGCTTTCCCTGAGCCTGGAGACACATCTTGTTAACATTCTTCTGTTATGGAGATTAAAATAGCATCCAGTCAATTTCATTATGAGGTCTATGAATGCTCTACCTGTTAGAAAAGATACAGTTTATCACCCTGAGATCTTAAAGCCCCTCTAATTCAAGACTTTTAATACATAAACCAGAGTTTGGACTTCATTTAAATGACATATAGAGCTTGTATTAATCTCAGTATGATGTTTATTTCAATATTTTTTGCCATGTATTCTTAATCAACCTTTCACTCTGCATATTTATTCAATAATTTTGCGATCAGAAAGTTAGCTTTGAATAATTCAAATTGATGCTAAAACTACTGGATTATTGTGAGATTGCACTCAAAATAATCAGGTCCAGTTTTGAACTTTATATTGCCTTTCTTTTAATTTGCTTAACACTAAAGCCCAACAAAAATGAGGGGAACAAGGCTTCTGAACAGAAGTATTAATTTTTTGAGTTTTAAATCTCTTAATATTAAAATTCTTACAGGGTTTCAATCTGCATTATGAAAACACAGAAATCCAAATATAGTAGGAATCAAGACACAGTAACTGTAAAACTTGCCAAGTACCTAAAAATGGAGATATTTGAGTTGCTTTTGGGAAACAGTGTTATTTCTGAAAATCTGGATCTCCTCCAGAAGTTGCATTTCTTCCCTTAGACTTATCTGTTCCTTTTTTCAGTTGTAGTAGGGTTTTTTTGTTTACTGTAGACATAGATGCATCTTATATATGTTCGGTTGCATCAAAAGAAGTGTGGCCAGCAGGTCAAGGGAGGTCATTCTGCCCCTCTGCTCTGCTCTGGTGAGACCACCCCTGCAATTGTAATCATTAGACTATCAGAACAGTTCTATTATAATCCATGAAACTGCATGCTTTTGCTAGCTGAAAATCTCTTTTGTGGTGTCTCTTCCTTGATATTTCATTATGCTATCTTGCTGTCTTCTTACCTTCCAACATCCTCCACCTGTTTTAATTCTAAAGTGAAGGAACAAGAGCTTTTTGAGATGAGCAGATCAGATTGAAGTGTCAAGCTGGTGGACCTTTCACAAACCAGCAAATTGATTAACTCTCAGGAAAGGCAAACAGGTTTGGCTAATAATATGCCAGACAACAGGAAAACACCTTGTCTAAAATTCAACAGTTAAAGGTAAGACTCATTTAACTTGGAGAGGTATCACTCTTGAAGGAAGTTGGTATGGTAATAACAATAGCTGTGTTCCTAAAATGGATTTTCTAAATCATGGCTTTCTGGATGAACAATGATTATAGAATCATAGAATCATAGAATCATAGAATAACCAGGTTGGAAGAGACCCACCGGATCATCGAGTCCAACCATTCCTATCAAACACTAAACCATGCCCCTTAGCACCTCGTCTACCCGTGCCTTAAACACCTCCAGGGAAGGTGAATCAACCACCTCCCTGGGCAGCCTGTTCCAGTGCCCAGTGACCCTCTCTGTGAAGAATTTTTTCCTAATGTCCAGCCTAAACCTCCCCTGGCAGAGCTTGAGGCCATTCCCTCTTGTCCTGTCCCCTGTCACTTGGGAGAAGAGGCCATCACCCTCCTCTCCACAACCTCCTTTCAGGTAGTTATAGAGAGCAATGAGGTCTCCCCTCAGCCTCCTCTTCTCCAGGATAAACAATCCCAGCTCTCTCAGCCGCTCCTCATAAGACCTGTTCTCCAGCCCCCTCACCAGCTTTGTTGCTCTTCTCTGGACTCGCTCCAGAGCCTCAACATCCTTCTTGTGGTGAGGGGCCCAGAAATGAACACAGGATTCGAGGAGCGGTCTCACCAGTGCCGAGTACAGAGGGAGAATAACCTCCCTGGACCTGCTGGTCACGCTGTTTCTGATCCAAGCCAAGATGCCATTGGCCTTCTTGGCCACCTGGGCACACTGCTGGCTCATGTTCAGTCACTGTCAACCAACAACCCCAGGTCCCTCTCCTCCAGGCAGCTTTCTAGACAGACTTCTCCCAGTCTGTAGCACTGCACAGGGTTGTTGTGCCCCAAGTGCAGGACCCGGCATTTGGCCTTGTTAAACCTCATGCCACTGGTCTCAGCCCAGCGGTCCAGCCTGTTCAGATCCCTTTGCAGAGCCTCCTGACCTTCCAGCAGATCGACACTTCCACCCAGCTTAGTGTTGTCCGCAAACTTGCTAAGGGTGCGCTCGATGCCTTCATCCAGGTCATTGATAAAGACATTGAACAGGGCTGGACCCAGCACTGAGCCCTGGGGAACCCCACTTGTCACTGGCCTCCAGCTGGATTTCACACCATTTCCCACCACTCTCTGGGCCCGGCCAGCCAACCAGTTTTCCACCCAGGAGAGTGTGCGCCTGTCCAGCCCAGAGGCTGGACATAAGAGAGGAAGCTGAGATTTTCCAGGTAGGCTTCAGAGGTCTAGCCCAGAAAGGTGTACAGTCGTTTAATAAGCAAAAAACATGGTAAGTTAAAAAAAAAATGAAAGAAAAGGCCTGATCTGTTCTGTAATTTCAGGTTTACACTCTCTCGGTTGGCTAGATTCCTTCTAGCTCTGAAGTTCAAAGGAAGGGCAGTGTATACAGGAGGCAAAATTTGTAGCAATTTCTCTAGTTAGATGCAATATTTACGGGAGTGCAAGTTCCGTCAAGTAATGCATTTGCTTCTGTATACAGGCAGTAAAGTGCAGTAGTAGGATTTAGAAGCAGTCATTGCTCATTGATGGGAAAATATAATTTACCTGTTGTCAGAAATAATAAAGGTCCACTGTGCCTGCTTTATACTATTCAGGCACTGAAATCTGTTAAATTGGTAAGCACACAAGAGTAAAAAATGAAAGGGAAACATTAGTTTTCATATAATTATTTCCTGTATTTCATCTGAAATGCTGTTCAAACAGAACCTCTTTAACTGCTTTTTCTCCATTATTTTATATATCCTGATGTAAACAACAGTTAACAACCTCCCTCCAGCTTCATTTAATTATATTTAACAAGTAATTAATCTGAATTAATAACAGGAGACTTCATGCCTTTCATATATTTTTAACAGTTGTGTTTGTATAATTCTGTGAATAAATATGGCAGTGAAGGGAATCTGCTGTGATTTACTAGATTTCTGGGAGAAGGCTTGGGGCACACATCATTTTAATTAAGGGTTGTTGATTTAGGCTTCTGACACTTACGATGAACTTAGTAGTTTATTAGTTTCTGTTTATCAAATAGTTGTGCTGATGGAGCTTTTTCATTTAATCTATAAGAAGGGGCTTTTACATTCTTTCTTGAAAGATTTTCTGCTAATTCCTTGGGAGGACAGAATGAAAAATACTTTAACAAATGCATGGTGAATAAATCATATCAAATGGAGCGTTCATACCAGCACCCCTATCCCCTCAAACACTGTCTGTCCTCCCACTGCTTGTCATAGGCAAGTCTGATGTTTTCCCCCTCCCGCTTCATATCTAGTTTAAAGCCCTATCTGTAAGCCCTGCAAGCTCCTGGGCAAAGACCCTCCTGCCCCTTTGAGAAAGGTGGCTCTCATCCGATACTTGTAATCCCGGTGTTGTATAGGCCATCCCATTGTCAAAACCCCAAAGTTGTTGCAGTGACACCAGCCACGGACTATGTGTTAATAGCCTGGACCTGTCTGAGCCTTACAATGTCACCACCCGTATCTGGAAGGAGGGAAGAAAAAAATCACTTGGGCCCCAGATGCCCTCAGTAGCTGTCCCAAGGCTCAAAAATCTCTTTTAATCCGCCTTGGGCTTCGTACTGCTGCTTCATCCCCTCCCACATGGAACAGCAGTAACAGGTAGTAGTCTGTAGGTGTCACCAGGTTGGGAACTTTCCTGCTTCAATCAGCCTTCTAGAAAGAGCAGGTAAGATTTCCTCAAATGGCTTGACGGTTATATATTTATGGCATAGGGTCTGTATGCTATCTGATAAGACACAGACAAGAAGCAAAACGAGGAGAGAAAGATCATCTCTCTGTGTGTAATGAAAGAATTCACTATTTCATTATTTTGTTTTCCAACAAGCTGAATTGCAGAAGTTAGTAACGCTTCTTTAAAGAGGTATTGTACTTCTGAACTTTGTATAGAAAGAAGTTAGGAAAACTCTGTAGCCTGGTTTGCTTGTTAGATTTTTCTCCAGTTAGCAGATTTCACTTCCAGAGAAACTGCTTGCTTTCTTAAAAAAAAAAAAAATCAGAAAGATCCAAACAAAACCAAAACCCCCAAACACCCTTGGGTTTTCCTCCTTGAGGAAAAGCAAGGGTTTTTCTTAAAAAAATCCCTTTTTACTGTATGTTTGCCTCAGTATTGGCAAACACATTCTAATCCTTCATATGAGGAAGGATGGTGTTATGCTGTTGAGATGACACTGTGATCTTTCTAAATGGAAAAGTGTAGAAAATTCTGGAATGTGGCTGTACTGGCTCAGTGCATTTCTTTCGTGGTGTCTTGAAAAGGCAGTGCTGTCAGTCAAACCTAATTATGTTACAGAAAACAAATAATCAGACTAATGTAGAACATCAAACAAATAATCAGACTAATGTAGAACTCAAAATTAAGGTGTTTGGTCTGCTGTATAAGTAGAAGTCCTTTACATGCAGTGGTTGTTTTTGAAGTGTTAATTTTGAAGTGTTCACTGATCTCCTTGTGTGGAGAGATGGTTGCTCTTTCTGTTTGTGGAAAAGGTTAGTCCAGTTTGCCAGAAGAAAATTTTCAAATAGATCTCCCAAACAGAGGCAGCCATTTGATATCTTATTGTCAGAAATAAGTAGATGCCTCAAAATCTGAGTCAACTCCAAAGTTCAATGAAACTCAGATTTCAGATTTCATTCCAGTTCTGTTAAAAGGTGCATGTTAACCACAAGATCCAAATCTTAATTTATGTTTCAAACTCTCTCAAAGTTAAGGATTATTTTAATGAAGCTAGAATGGTACTATTAGAATGTTCTTTGGTACTGAAATATACAATTTGATGCGCTTCAGTCCTGGGCATATCGTGTTTTGGTTTTGCTTTTTTAGATAAAGATTAAATTCACATTTCCTTCCTACTTTTTCTTTTTCTACAAGTGTTTTGGTAGCTCTGCTTTTCTTGTGGTACTAATCCTTTCTCATTGACTTGGCAGTCAAGTCTTGCTATGTTCATGACACTGTATTTCTTTTCTCAGCATCAGCTAAATTTAATCACTCCCCTGAGCAGAGCTGGAAATTGAACTTGCCTCCAGCATGCTTCAATTCAGTAAATTCTGATGTGATATAAGCAAGAAAATGAAAAATGCTGCAAAATCCCACTGCACATAATCCCTTAATCCAATATTAAGGATCCTTGGTTTGTCTGTACAAATACTGAATACTGTCTAAGAACATAAAAGAAGCAGTTCGGCATTAAAAGAGATCTGAGCACTGTTCTTTCTGGGGAGAGTATTGGGAAAGATAATATTTTTCTTCCACGAAAAATTAGAGGTGTGAATGGTCAGATGGTATGTATTTATATCATTATGATATGAAAATTTATTTGATTTTTCCATCCCAATCTTCCTTTCTTTGGACTCTGGTTAGATAATATCTGCTTTCCAACATTTACAAATGGCTTGAGTTTTGAGTTTGTACGATCTGATTATTTTCTGTTCTTACCAATGTTGGTATAGTCTCTCAGAATAATTTAGAGCCCTAATTCTACACAGGAGCTGAGGCTGAAAGAAGGAGAGGAATTTTGTTGACATTGAAAATCAGCTTTTAGGCAGATATTTATTATTTTTATCCTGATGCAAACTCAGCTTTTCTGCTCTACTTATATCAGGATAAATGAGAAAACTTTAAGGTTGCTTAGGATACTTAAAACTATTAAATGAGAACATAGCCCCTTAAATGGACTCAGTAAACCAACGAAGTAATTCTGAAATTACTGAGACCTCTGCCTAATGTTATAACTGAATATTCATGTAGCTGAGGATGAGTTGTCATGCATATCACAAACCTAAAATTTTGAAGTCCAATTCCATGCTCATCTGCCCAGTCATTAACCTGGAGTAATTCTGCTGAATAAAGTCTAGTCACTGGAATGGCATGAAAGTGGTGCAAGAAAGAAGAGACCTGGATATATGTTTGAGATCCTACTATCTTTCTTCTTACATCAGTGTATTTATAGAGGAGGGCAGTTCTTTACCCTGAGTGCAAGATGTTTCCAATGCAAGGTAAACCTGTACATATGGCTGGGAATATATTTCATAATTCTTTCCCTGGGGATGTAATCTGTAATTATTTTTCCAGATACTCTGAAGGAGCTTTCCCCCCACCTTCTGCCAATACTGGAGAAGATTTGCCTGTGTTTCTCCACTTTGTTTTCCCATGATGTAGGATTTGAAGTTTGCTTAGGCGTCTCTGAGCAATGGTCTCATTTCTTTCAAGAGTGACGTATCTGGACACACATCAAGTTAATTCATGACTAAGTTAAATCCATATTCTAACCTGCAGGTCACATGAAGTTAGGATTAGAAGTATTTATGCAGGGTTTTACTGTATCTTTTATGTGTATTTAGGGTGTAGTCTGAAGTCTAAGCCTGTCCTGGAGCATTTGTACTTGAAGAGACTCTACATTTTTGTTTTGCTTTTAAAATGTCAGGCTCCATCTGTGCCTATGAATTTCAGCAGTGAGTTTAATATAACTCTATTATAGAAAACCCTGGCATAGCTAAGAACGGATTCCAATTCAAAATTGGTGTAGAATACAAGAACAGTGACAGAAGATCAATATAGAAGAAAACACCCTATTCCTGTAATTAAAAGAACGCAAATATTTTATATATGTTCTTTTTTCTTTCACGCTTTTCCCAGTGGGACTTCATGGAGGGCTTCAGACGAGGGAAAAAATGCAGTTGTTGGTTGGGCTTGGTATAAGGTACATTTCAACTGCTTTTTTAGTTCTCTGCATGTACAGGACAGTAACCTGGAAGTCCCACTAAGAAATGTCACTAGCAGGACTAGGTGTCTGCTGTGATTTTTTTACTCTATAATTTAAGGAATTTTCTTTGCACACTTGAGATCTGAGCCCTTTTTTTAGATTTGTTGTTTTGGTATTATGGATCCTGATGCCCTTCACAAACACAAGAGATTTGTTAGAATGCTGACTGAATGAAACCAATTCTTAAGTTTTTCTGAAATTCACTAATGCAATCTTTCAGGTTCCTAGTTATTTCGATTTTTTTGTTGTATGATTTTAAAGTTTTTGATGATTTAAGCCTCTTGGTTTTTTTAATGCTGAAATCTTACTTTGCATCCATTATGTTGTCACCTTATTTAAGGGAAATTGTTGTAGTAATTTGTTGAGTAACAGCTCAAATTTACCCTAAGCTACACAAGCAGTATTTTAGTGGTCATAGATGATGGTGACTCTTTAGTTGAACAGCTCATAAACTTTTCATCCCTCTGACCGCTTTCCTTGAATATGAGCAATACACTGTTTTAATGCTCCTCACAGGACAGCGTACCATGTAATCTCTAAGAGCACAGAAGAGCACTGAACATTTCTTGATAGGTAGAAATTAAATAAAAAATGTAGTTTGCAGCCAATTGAATGATTACTGATTCCAGAAAGCAAGCTGAGATCATTATGAACTCTGTCTCAGGAATGACAGATAAATAATGCTTCAAGATCAAGACTTCTAAAGAAGGCTTTGCATCTGTAAAGTATAGGTGCTTGTACAGTTTTGGCTGTGGAACAAGATGTACCAGAGTTCCGATCTACGAGATGCTAAATGCTCTGGCCTTGATCTAAAAGAGTACTCTGTCCATGACATCATTTGCTTTGAGATATAATCGCACCCTGCATGTACTTCATGCTCTCCAAAACAATATACTTCAATGAGCATGGCTGTGAGCCTGAGCCAATAACCCTTGTTCAGGAGCATACTGCCTATGTTTAAAAGCTGCTCCCACACAGCTACGTATATTACAACTGGCTGCACGTAATCAGAACTGCCCAAAGAGCAGGTTTTTACCTGCTCAGCCTGTGAAAAATCAGTTAGACACCCTCCCACTCCCATTAATTTAAGTGTAACAGTAATTCCACTGAAGCAGCATACTGCAATATTTGCATAATGTACTACCATGAATACAGGCTTTTGAGTGTTTCACTAGAGTGGTCATAAAGAACACTGGACCCAACAGGGTCATTCTCCAGTGACTACCTCATTTCGTTTGCATGGGTTTCCCTCTCTCCTTCCTTCCTCTTGTAAATAAATCAGTCAGTCTTTTGGCAAAAAGCGGTTATTCACCAAAAGGACTGGCAAGGTAAAAGATTTATCAATACTTGGTTGCCAGTCTACCTATCCAAACAAAGCCCCATATTTCCTATGTTTTCAGGAATCTTTCTCAAATCTTGATCATTGTTTTAGTTATTTCTTATGATGAGATAGAAATGCTGTAGGGAAATCGTACTTGTTATTGTTCTACACCTTACTGCTCTTGAGTTGCATACCATGTGTACGTGCACCTTACTTAGCACAGAATAGCTGTTTAGTTGGAGAGATGGAACCATGAAGGAAATTAGCCACATAGAATCCTGGAGAGGAGAAAAGGATATCCTTGATTTCCCACCTGCTAGCAAATTGTGGTCTGGTTTTGGCAGAGGTGTAAAAAAATTTGATACATAAGGTGCCTGTCATCCAGTTTCTCTCTCTCCCTCTCTCCTCTCCCCCCTCTTAAAAATGCTCTGAAAAGGAATGTTTTGTCTTTCAGTATGAGTTTCCTGAAGGCCTGGTGCGTTTTGGTAGTTTGCAGGCACAGAATAAAATGGGTCGTTACTGAGAAGCAAGGAAGCAAGGAAGATACAAAATGAATTTTCTCAGTAGAGCAGTAAAATGCCAGATAGTGCTAATGTGCTTTTATCTGCTGTCAGCTTTCAGGTCATTTGTACTTGCCAAATCACCTTGTGTAAAGCTGGCAGGATGTTTGATTAAATCTGTGTGTTTAGATATGCAATTTATCAGAAGAGAACATACAAACCCAATATGTCTTTCCTGTCTGTAGACTAGAGTCTTTTGAATCTGTTAGTACTTTATATTACTCCTATTTATATTAATAGGTGAGTTAAAAAACTGTCTTCCATTGCTTGCCACTTTTACACACCTGTGTGATTTTGGACTCAATGCAACATAAAAGGTGTTACTAAATTTTATTAGTAGTGTCGGGACGCCTAGAAACATGATAGTTTTGCAAGATACAGTTAGTGCTAGTGATTACACACTAGCTGCTTTCTCATCCCTCCTATTAATGACTTCATATCTGATGATGGTGTTAAGCATATGGCTCTCAATGTGGGCTTTGAGTGGATCTTGTAGCTATGAGTCTTTAATATAGCAGTAAATAAGCTGGAAAGCATGATATAAAAAAGCCTGTGAGAAAGAGTCTCAAGAACCTTGGGCTAAGTCTGTAAGAAAAAAACTGTGAATACCTCAGGCCAAAATCCGATTTATATGACAGCATTTGACATCATCCCTAGCTCTGGTTCTTAAAAATATTGTTGCACACCACTGAAGGCAAAGAGTAGGGGTTGTCAGTAGCTGTATTAAACTGGCTCAGGTGTTTATCCTTACTGACTGAATCTGATTTACTGCTTTCTCTGTTCCTCCAGCACTGCTGTGCTTGACTCTCAGGAGCTTAGGAAAACTGTTTTGTTGCTGCTTCTTGGCTTTCTAGAGATAGCTCTGTGGAGTCTGGACGAAGGTGTTGTGAAACTTTGTAGGCTTGATGACATATCACACTTTAGTATTAGGATGACTGTTTAATTGCTGTTAACTTACAGGAAAGTAGAGGATTGATCATATTGCAGATTTGCAAAATTCCCAAGTAGTGTTTTATTGTAGCACTCCAGGTGAAACCAAAGGGAATCCCATTTTTTGTTTCCACCTTTCAGAGTGCTGAAGTGTTTAACTGAGAGACACACATACTCCATTGCTCCTGAGAGCTCGTAACAGATGCACAATTGTAAGTAATGCTTAGTTTGTCAGCCCAGGTGTTGAAATCTGGGTTCATCTTCTTTTTATTGAGCCTTGTCTGAAATACTTGTGAAGGAATAGACCTTTTGTTTATTACCTAATCTACAAAGAGCAGGTGCTGGAATGCAAAAGCTGATAATTGCTCCATTGCTCACTGCCCTGTTAGTCAAATCCTTATAAGCCAAGAGGCATGTGATCAGTACTGAAATTTGAATACCTGTTTAAAATAAAGTTTTGTGTCTTAAGGACTACTTATTGGCATATGACAAATCCCACTCCCCAAAATTCACTCTGAGCTATCTTCATCTGGTAAGGACAGATCTTGGGTTAAAGTAAACAACAGTGCCTTAGCTAAGTCCACAGCAGAATCAACTTTTACTTTGCCTATCAGCTTTCCCTACAGAGCTTAATAACTATTAATAAGGTTATTTATTGTTGCTGTCTAACTGTTTAACGGGAGTGTTCTCAGTAGTTTAAGCAGGAATGCTTCCCTTTGACAATAAATCTAATCTGTAAAAACTAATTCATCTAACTGCCTCTGTAAATGCAAGGAAAGATTACCAGATAAACAGTCTAGTTACAGGTTTGAATTAGTGCCTGTGTGTGGATACGAACAGAAGGCATGTTGTCCCATTCTTTTTAAATTAATACAGAACCTGCTCATATCTCAAAGCCATTGAGTAGGATTTTATTCAGAAGTAGTTCAATAGAAAAACTTCTAAATTGAAGTTCACCACTTCAGACAACAGAAAGCCTAAAAGCTCCTGAGAGAGTTCATAATCTAAAAATAAGTCTAAAATTGCTAGATAAAAAAACATATATATATTGGCTTTTCAAAGAGTACTGAAATGACTGATGGAAAATAGTCTTTAAAAAGAGAAAGCAGAGAGGCAGACAGACAAGTTCAAAGTCATTCATCTCAGTTCCTTCCAAATATGACCTTTCAGGCTTAAAACAAATGCATGTTTGATAAATGTCCCCTCCAAATCATTCTTACAATCACCAAAAACTGAATTCTATTAACAAAATTTTCCACACCAAATAGAGCTGCTGCTGAGCTGTTTCTTGCTGGTTTTACAGGGACCCTGGAATTAAGCTCTTTTTCAGGTGTATATTTTGGTAAGAGTATGGGGCTGGAGGAGTGGAACACAAGGTGACTGTTATCCAGTCTTGGATGACCAAGAAGAGAGTGGTTAGATTCCTACCTCTGATTGTAACACTGAATGTAGACTAGTGACTCTGCAATCTCACGTGCGTGGCAAAGAGAGAGAAGGGGGAAATCTGCAGCACTACCGAGTAGTATATTAATCTAATTATGATCCTGTTGCCATTAATAGGATTTTGAATGGAACCTAGAAGACTGTGATTTAGGTAGTTGTATGTCCTTTACTGAGTACTTGCCTGTATTAATTTATTACTTTTTAATCTGTCTGTCTGTCTATCTATCTATCTATCTTGCAGTAGTATATATGTGGTACTAGCTTTAATACTTACATCCCTTTTTAATTTTTGTTTTCAATTTACTTCACTAGCACAGAAGAGGACGTGATTTACCTGTTGAAATACACTCTGATAACTTCTCATGGAAGTCAGCAAGTTCAAATTCTGCATAAGAAAATGTTGTGACTTCACTTTTTATTTTCAGCCTTTTTCCTATTAGTTTTGCATCTGCAAATAGCAATCAGTGAAGGGTCAGAACTAGTCTTGGCTGTACCTTGACAAGTCCTGTTAGAAGAACCTGATTAAAAATTCAACCCAAATATAGTAACTGGCCTTGTGAAATGAGTTAGAAATGATTTCTTCTTTTTTCCCTTTGGATCTGAAAGTAGAACTCAGTTCTGGTTTATATTAATTTGCAAGATTTAGAAGCTTAATCTGTCTTTTAGGATACAAAATTGATCTGGGAATGAAAGAGGATTTATCTTTTCAACTGTATGGTACTTTCTGCCCACTCAAAGTTAAAATATGGTTGAAATAACTTTAGTCAGGCAGTCTGGCTACTCCAGAAGCAAACAGGCATACATACAAAACCATCCAGAAGGTTCAAGCCTTAAAATTAATATGGATAATATATTGACTTGTTAGTGTAAACTTCCTCACTAAACAACATCACTAATGAATTACTGTTGACTTGAAAACTTGAATTTGATTTGCCATTCTCTAGAAACTAATATTTGTGTGATTGCTAGCACTCGTGACAAGGTTTTGTGAATTTGTCGTGAAAAAATGAGTCAACATAGAACATAATGTTGTGCTCATCACTTGATATTCACATGCTGGTCATGCACTGGAAATATTTCTGAGCATGAATATTTGAAACATTCATTGCCAGAGTGATCAGACAGCATCATTAGCGGGTGGAATGAGCTAATTCTATTTGGAGATGGCTCAAGGCATAACAGAAAGAGTACATCTCTAAGACCTTGTCACCTTTTCTATTTCTATACTGCATAAACCTTAAGGTTGGCTGTATAGGATATTGATCATACCAGAAATATGTGTGGTTACATAAACTAATACTGGAATGGTCTCATAGTTACTGAAGAAATTCTTCTGAGAATATATACCAATATATGTCAGTAATAGCTTCAAATCTGTGCATAAGCTAGTAAAAGACAAATATTTTCTTATAATCGATAGCTTAAGTGTCTTCTCTAGTTAGGTCCCTGGTATTGTTTCTGAGAGCCAAATTTACTGAAAACCAACCAATGCTGCACTGGTGATCAGGCCACCTTCTTCAGGTGAGTTCCAGAGATTTCTGCATGTGAGGGTGTTGAAGAGTGCGCTGAAGAGTAAGAAAAGAGGTAATTTGTTTTGTTAACTGAATAAATTCCCTATCTACAATCTGACTTTCAATATGCATAGTTTTTTTAAGACTAAAACCTAATTCTTTGAAATACCACAGAGTATAAATTCAACAGATTGCTTACATTATTGGGAAAGATACTTCACTCACTGCAGGAAATGCCTCATGAAATTCCATGGTGTTTGCTCTTCAATAAACACATTTGGAAAGGTACAGGAGTCCTCTCTTCTTAGAAGTTCTAGAAACAGGCACTGACATGGAATGTGGAATACACAGGTAACAAATATTTCTAGAATCTTGCAAATAGATTAAAACCTTCTCCCAGCAGAGTCCACATCAATACTTTTTCACCCTGTGGCCAGGAGCAGCTCTGCAGAAATTACAACAAGATGATGTAATAAGTGAGAGGCAAAATGAAACTGCTGCTTTCCTTACAGAGTTTCTTCAGGGAGCAAGAGTTGGAGTATCAGGTTGATTTTCCATAATTAAAATATACCTTGCAGAACTATGCCCTTTTATGTGATCTGTTTCATTATATTGTTTTAACCTCTTTTCTGGATATGATTTTATTATACAGCAAATTTTAGTTTTTAAATTAAAGCACCACCAGCAACCTAACATGTCTGCTGCAGATAGAAAAATCACATAATAGAGTCTGTGTTGTTAATTTAAAAATGTGGTAGAAATATTCTATATTCTTGCTTTGAGTGCTGTGTGTGTGGCTTTGTTCTCTTAGCATTTTAGAAAGACCCTGGAAATCAAATGTTATGAGAAAAGCGCTTTGCTTACCAGGTATACATAGAGATTTTTCTTCAGATAAGTCAATTAATCAGTATTTGAATCTCTGCAGAAAGAAAAGTGAAGACCTTTGAAAATATGAACAAAATAAATGTCCAATTCATAGCTGGTCCTTACATTCACATCAGTCATTCTCAGAATACTTTAGAAACTCTAAATTAGAATTTCTCATGTTTTTCTTCAGTGGGAGGATGAAATGTGCTAAGTATTCTGATAGCTATCAAACACGTAGAGTAGCTTGAGTAGAGGGAGTAATGGCTTTAGTGCATAATAGTATGGTGCATTCTCTCCCAGATAACCTCCTGAGTTCTTGCTTTGCTTATGTCCACCTTCCTTCCCTATTGCCAAGGTGGTTTTATTTTGCAGAGTTTAATTCAATGTGAATAGAACTCCCAGTCTGAGAATTTAAGAGGTGTGACTTTTCAAATATGGTGTTTATGAAAATGATTGAGCAAATAAGAAAGTGGGAATATAGAACTGCATAAAGCTAAGAGGTTGGCTTTCACTATTTTGGATAGTGTAGTATCAACAGCTTTATAGTTGTTGGATGATGAACCTTTTCTGAAAAGCCTTTGAACACAGATGTATCAATCTAGCTTTTAGACGCTGATTCATGAAGCTAGAAATCATATTTGTGAATTATAAAACTCAACTTGACAATAGATATTCCTCTCTTGTGAGACCTCCTCCGGAGTACTGTGTCCAGTTCTGGAATCCTCAACATGAGAAGGGTACAGAGCTGTTGGAATGGGTCCGGAGATGGGCTGCAAAGATGATCTAAGGGCTAAAGCACCTCTGCTGTGAGGACAGGCTGTGAGAGGTGGCCTTGTTCAGCCTGGAGAACAGAAGGCTCTGAGGAGATCTTACAGCGACCTTCCAGTACCTGAAAGGGGCCTGCAAGAAAGCTGGAGAGGGACTATTCACAAAGGCTTGTGGTAATAAGACAAGGGGGAATGGGTATAAGCTGGAGAACGGCTGATTTAGACTAGACATTAGGAAGAATTTCTTCACCATGAGAGTGGTGAGACACTGGAACAAGTTGCCCAGGGAAGCTGTGGCTGCCCCATAGATGGAGGTGTTCAAGGCCAGACTGGATGGGACCTTGGGTAACCTGATCTAGTGGGATGTCCCTGCCCATGGCAGGGGAGTTGGAAGTAGATGATCTTTAAGGTCCCTTCCAACCTGAACTGTTCTATGATTCTATGATTCATAAGGATTAAAGCTAAGATTTTTAAATTATGAAATTGAAAGCAATAGACTAGAGTTTACAACTATACTGTTCATACACAACTGTGCTGAATATTTTTCTAAGACAATTTATGCAGGAAAATTTATGAATGTTTAAAAATGTAATTCAAATCATATCAGAATTAATCAGAGAGAATACAGAATGATATTATCTTAATTAAAGTAACTCAGTTACCAACTGATCTAATTTAGTGTGAATCTAAAACACTCTCCTGAGGACAGGAGCTCATATTCTGGAAGACAGAGTATTTTCTGTCTTTATTTAGCAATGACATGTCTAAGTCAGTTTTTCCTTGCTGTTGTTTCATGCTGACATAAAACTGCATCTACTCTTCCAGAAAGAAGAAAGGCAGATGACAGAATCTCTTTTGAAATCATCTATGGATTGTAGATTATATTATATAATTATATAATAATAAAACAAAATCCTTTTCATCTCTTTAATTAGAATCAATAGAATAGAAATAACATTAGTCTGAGTTTAGTTAAATGACTTCATCATCCGAATGATGACTGGTACAAGGACAAGTCCTGTACAATCAGATTGGGATATGCCAGAAAACAAAAGAAGTTAGTCCTTGCATCTTGACTGTAAGGTAATATTAAGACAAGACAGAATTCTCACAGGAGTCCACTGAGTAGATACTGACCAGCAAAAAGCAGCATGTCAGTGTTAGAATCGGTGCCATTTAGAGACTGTCTCAAGCTTTTAATGGTTACAGAAGAGAAACAGATCTACCTTTGAAACCCCAAAACGTTTAGCTATCTACCAGTTAGAGATTGGCACTCCAGGCCTTTTTTTTTTTTTTTTTTTTTTTAAGCTAGGATAGAGCTAATTATCTTCCTGGTAATTTGTATGGTGCTGTGTTTTGGATCTGTGCTGAAAGCAATGTCGATAACACAGGGGTGTTTTAGTTACTGCTGAGCAGTGCACACAAAGAGTCAAGGCTTTTTCTGCTTCTCACACAGCCCTACCAGTGGCTGGGCTGCAGGTACACAAGATGCTGGGAGGGGACTCAGGTGGGACTGTTGGGACCAAAGGGATATTCCATACCATATGACACCATGCTCAGCAATAAAAACTGGTGGAAGAAGGAAAGGAGCAGACATTCATTGCAGGGCGGTTGGAATTAGATGATCTTTTAAGATCCCTTCGAACTCAAACAATTCTATGATTCTGTGGTTCAGAGTTATGGTGTTTGTCTTCTGAACAGTAACTATCACACATGATGGAGGCTTGTTTTTCTGGAAGTGATAAACACTCACTTGTGGATGGGAAGTAGTGAGTGAATTCTTCATGTTGCTTTGCTTGTATATTGCATACGCAGCTTTTTCTTTACCTGCTAATCTGTCTTTGTCTCAGCCCCTTTTTTATGGCACTTTTACCCTTCCAATTCTCTCCTCGGGGAGGGAGCGAGTGGCTGTGCGGTGCTTAGCTGCCTGCCAGGGTAAAACCACAATACTGTCCCAGGATCAAACATCATTCTTGAGGGAAATTGATTTAATTTGAAACAGATACTGCATTTTCAATGACAAGTTGCGGTATCCTGCATAAACCAATAATATGAATGGATGTAAATTGAATGCAAATTATGGGAATAGTATAGTGTGATGTACTAGTACAAGCAAAACAACAAACTCGTATCATCAGAGTCTAACTGACTAGAAAGAGTAGCTTGTTTGGAGCTTTTCCAAGTCCTCTCTGTTTCATTGGTGGTGTATACTGAGATATCAGTAGACTAGATGAATTTACATTCTTCCAGGATTAAATGTTTGGTTAATTCATCAAATTTCATCTTTTTGAAGAATTTTCTTTCTGAACCCAGTATCAGCGTTAAGATGACTTTACCTTTTACGCCTGTATGTACCACTGTCTATTTGAAGATATTTGATCATCCTTTATTCTCAAAGACAGCCCTTGCCACTCTTCTTTAATCCATTTTTATTACATGTGGATTCAGTCTTCCTTTACCTTTGGATGGATAAAACTAAAAGTCACTGAGAGAATTTGTGTAAAGATGCTGATGTGAAACAATGCAAAAGTTATTCTAGCCTGTGCTCCATGAAATCTCAAAACCTAGTACTTCTAAATTTCAAAGAATATATTGTCTTAGGAGATATTTAATGTATAAGCATGTTTACTGAGATTATCAAACATAAGAGAAAAAGAAGACAAAATACTTCACGTACACTTTGGAAAATATTCTAATCTGAAGCTTGTTTGGTTTTGAAACTGTTTTTTTGTGTTTCCAAAAGGCTAAGTTGCATGAAGAGAAAACAATGTAAAGAAATTATTTCCTTGAAGCCAACTATCATATGGTTGTTTGTCAACAGCAGTGGTTTACTGCTGGTAGATAGGGCAACAGAAATGTTCTCACAAATATTCATGAGATGGATGTAGCTAAGGTCAGCCAAAATGTTTGGGATTGCGGGGAACCTGTTGAAGAGATGCAGTCTTAATATGGAGAGAGGCACTTAACAGGACATCTAAGTATTCTTACTTTGTGGCCATCAGATAATTACCGATAATGCAGTATAACAACAAGGCTTTTTGTTTAAAATTGATACTGTTTGTGGAAGATTATTGTTGTGTTGGTTTGGTTATATGAGAATGTAAATTTGCTGAAGATTTAGTACAATACAAACAGAAGGTTGCACTGTGCTTAAACTATTGTACCAGTTATCTTGCAAACTTTAGACAGAGACATTGCACACTTGCAGAATCTTATATAAAGATGTGTCTACAGAGTTGCTTCTTTCTTATTTCTGATGCAATCATGTTTTTAAGGTAACTAGATATGGTTATGTTAATTGAGTATGTTCTCTATTTTAATAAGGTTGAAGTATAGTGTTGTAACAATGGGCACTTGCTTGAAAAGCTTCGGAGACCACCTGGATGTGGAGGAGGATATATTTCCAACTGAACCAAGACAAAGATGAACTTTCTACCGAGGATGGCTTTTGAGAGGTGCAAGTAGTTCTTGCAATAGAGTTTTTTTTGACAGTATGCTGCTTTTCAGGTCTTAGACACTGTTGAATAGGAGTGACATCTCTCAAATATTTTCACAGTTGAGAAGTGTAAATAGAATGAGGACCTAATAGAGATCAGATGTTCACCTTGGCAACTCTGATTTTTCACATAGCTATTATGTCCTGACGGCACAAGAGCAGAAGCTGAATCCCAGTCTCAATAATTCCCTGTAATTTGTTAATACCTGTGTAAGAATACCTTTTTGACGCTATACATTTCTCAGATTAGGATATGTCAATCTTAAACCTTCTTTACTCTATGTTAAATTTGTAATTCTCTTGAACTTCAGTATCCTAAAAGTGCCATGGCAAGTTTGAGATTCGTCTGTCACCAGCTCAGTCTTTCACTGTAGATGATGAACACTGAGACAATCTCAAAGCTCATATGAGTCCATAGCTGTAACAGCTATTAAGTTCTCAATAAACACTTTTATTAATACTTTTGTTCCATCTTCAGTTTCAACTAAAAACAATCAATGTAGAGAATTCTCTGCTCCTTATGGAATTAGTCTGAGAGCAGCAAGCATATTAGCATGAAACTTCCTTCATGGATTTACATGCATGACAAGCTTAATATCTGCTATTTTCAGATAGGCAGAAGCGAATCTGTGACATTCCAAAATTTAGAATGAAGTCCTGAGGTACCAGTTAATTAAAAAAGAATAGGATTGTTGCTCTTATGGTTCTAATTTGAATTTTGTTCTAATAAGTGCTCCCTTGGAGCATGGGAAGCAGAGGAGCTTGCTTCTTTCAGATCTGTTGTACTCTGCAAGGTGATATCTCTGCCCAATTAAAAAAAAAACACAAAGTAAATTAAATGGATATCAAGTTCCATTTTTTGAGAGAAATCAATGCTACAAGACAAACAAAGACAGGAAGAAAAGTAACAGTTGATGTACTATCACACTTTTTTTTTTTTTGAGTCTAGCATTTATGTGTTGTGTGATTTCCTTATGGTTATTAGACTTTTTCTGTGTAGGGCACTATACGTTTCAGAATTTATCCAGCCCTTTAGGAATTAGATCTGTATTGGTTGTTCTTCTGCCTTGCTGTTCATTTTCAAGCTAGCCCTTATCTACATCTCAGTACTGTCAATATTTCAGTGAAATATATTTTTCTGATTTTCAGTCATTGTGTGTGTTTCCTCCCTTCTTCCTCAGCTGCCTCACTAATACAGACATAGGGTTATTCAGCTTTTTCCCAGAAGAGTGTTCTTAGCTGTTCTTTTAAATATGTATCTCAACAATTAAGAGGTGGGACAAAATAGAGTTTGCTGTGTATTTGCATAACAGTTTTGCAGACTATTTTTAATAAAGTTGACTAATACACATTTGCTGGCTACATGATTCCAAACACTTTAAATGTACTGGAAAAATAGAGGTGAAAATAGGAATATTTAAAGCCCCTAGTTGAGCAATAGTATATACGTGTACGTTTAACACCTGGTAACTATGATCTGCTAATATATATCCAAAGATATCTGCTAGCACATACAAAACTGTCATATTTAACCATCTATTTAATTTCTATTTAAACAATTACTGAATATCTGTACTATGGAATTCTGATCCAAACATGATGGAGAAAGCAGGGTCTTGCACTGATGGATGGCATTAGGCAAAGCTCAGAAAAAAAGGCTGTAAGTCAGGAAACAGCTTGTCCTATCACCTGTCACCTGGGAGAAGAGGCCAGAACCCTCCTCTCTACAACCTCCTTTCAGATAGTCGTAGAGAGCAATAAGGTCTCCCCTCAGCCTTCTCTTCTCAAGGCTAAACAACCCCAGCTCCCTCAGTCGTTCCTCGTAAGACTTGTTCTCCAGCCCCCTCACCAGCTTTGTTGCTCTTCTCTGGACTCTCTCCAGTACTGCTGCAGCCACAGAAACAGGACGAGGGAGAATTGACATAGAGAGACTTCCCATAACTTTTTAAGTGTCTCTGTTTCTAGACTTTGAACAGTACTTCAATATCATTCAAAATGAAAAGGCAAAAATCACTCTTAGCAGTATAGCCCTTACAATGTAAGATGATAATTGGACATATACGCCAGAAAAGGCTCTGGCCAAAACAGTCTCTATTCTAAAGTGCTCCTTATATGAATATGGATGTAAGCTGAAGTAGAGTTAGGACTGAAGGGAGTTAATTCATGAAGAGCCCTCACTAGGGAGCTGCTCCATGTACTGGAGTCTTGTTAACAGAGTTCCATCAATTGCCACAGTGGCTCCAGAAGAAAAAGTGCAACATGAAGCTTATTTTCTGTTGTGGCAGTGGTTTGATATTTACCCACCTTGGGTAATGTACAAAGGGATGGAATTACTATTAGGTATGACAGATGTGAAAGTTTCTTCCTGTCACAGTGCCCTGTTTTTATTGTTACTGTTTTTTCATTTATCATCAAAATGACGGGTGTTCTTCCAACGATAACTGATTAAATTGTTAATTATTAGAAGATAATTAACTGGAAGAGTTTTGAGTATATTTTTTTTGCAAGTTTTGATATTCCAGACAGAAAAAAATATGGCTTGAACTAGTAATTTTGTAGTATTAGCTATAAAAGTACATACAGGATTCTATGGATTAAAACATTATATCACAGAATCATAGAATCCACAGGTTGGAAGAGACCCACCAGATCATCGAGTCCAACTATTCCTACGACACAATTGGCACAGAATGCAGAATTAAAGTAAACTAAACTGGGATGTCATTTTAAGTGATACATCTAACTATTCTTTTTGTGTCAGATGACATCTGTATGGTTTTTATTTGAGTCCTACGTTTTGAGTCTTGAACCATGGAGCACCTGTATGTATATCACTATGGGGAAATGGTCAACATTGTGTAAAGTCGCAGACTAATTTAAAGCACTGAGGGACTAAAAAAACCTTCTAAAGCACATGCAACAGCAAGACAAGCTTGTTACATTTCTAGACCAATTATCCAGCTTAAAAGAGTAAGAAAACTGGAAAAAACACATAAAGTATTGAGAAGAGTACTGTTCTTGTACTGCTGCAGATACTGATATTTTGACATACTATGGTCTCCAGCTATCTCAAATTCCAAACAGCATTACAACTGTTCAACAGGTCAATTCCTCACTTCCTCTTAAATGGAGGAAATTAACAGTTTGGACTTAACCTTGATTTAAAAAAATCTGAACATATTTTATTACAGAGGGTATCCAAAGTAATATTTTATTACAAAGGGTGTTTGTTTCTCTAAAATATGTGTTTAATTAATAAATTTGGATCATTTATTTAGTTATTTTATTAATTCTGTATTGTCCTTTCCCAGGACAAGAATAGGCTACACATCAAGATGGCCTTATCTTTTATTGCTATCCTGGAATTGAGCCCATATGTGGCAGTGTCTAGAAAGAATGTCAGAGTTCACTCTGGTTATTTAAGTTGTTTTTCTTTATAAAACTTACTGCAAAAGTTGTCACACTTCCAACTGATGATGAGAGACTGGCAAATATATTGATAATATATGCTAGATTTTTACTGTTGATATCTTTAACCCTTGCTTGTTCTGCTGATGAAAAGAGTGAACAGCATATTAAAAGCATCACACACAGGAGAACTTTTTAATATTGCAGCATTCAGACAGGAGCTAATCTTGCTAATCATATATACTGCAATGGAGAATCTCACTCAAGGAACGTCTTTCTTTTCAATTAATTATTTTTGCTGTATTCAATTTTTCCATGAGAAGTTTTTACACATTCACTGCCAGTAGTTTTCCTGTAGTCCACAGGGAAGATGTTTGTGTGGTTTTTCTTTCCGTAATTACTATTTACCCCCTTGTCTGAAACACTTGACGTAGCAACTGGTGGAAACACAAACTGGTTTTGCTAGTGAAGTTTCTGTATGTACAGATTTTGTGACAGTCGTCTAGCCCTTATTCTGTGTTATGATGAGTCTAAAGGCAGACTTCATTTTTTTTACATCATTTCAACTTAAAATATTTTGAGCTTTACTTCTTTTAACAGCCTGGTTCTGATTTCTTTGTCATTTAAATGATAAAGCATTGCCACTAATTTCTGTGTTATACTGCTATACTTGGAAGACAGTGTATCTTGGAGAAACTTTTGTCAAGTTAATGTATTAGTACCATATATTAGGCTGTTGCTTGTCTGGGAATTCTGCAACAAGACCAAGAGCAAAGTTGCTAGTCTTTTAGAAAATATATTTTCCTTGAAAACTGGCATTAAAGTCATGGAAATAATTTATTCTCATGGAAGTGCATTAGAAGATTTTCTCCTGAGCATTATGCGGGTGACATCTGAAGGAATTCTTTTGCTGTTTTTCTTTCTTAGAATCTTTTTTTTTCCAGGTGAATTACTGAACAGCTGTCTTTGATATATGTACTCATTCAGAATAGCAATATACCAATATCAACTCCTTAAGCATGCAGTAGTCTGCAGTGTAATTACTTCTATCAAGTTATAGACAGTAAAAAAATACTTTGTAGTTCTTTAGGGACTCTAATCCAGAAGGTAAGCTGTGAAGCAGAGAAGAAAAGTGCAGGCAGAACGTGCTGTGACCTGGAACAGGTCAGGTATGGCTATGACTGAAATTTGATGAAGAAGCAAAAACCTAAGACAAGGGCACAGGCCAAATTTAGTGCTCAAATGTATCAAATGTACTTGTCCAAAGGAAGTAAGGAGTGCCACTAGCTTCCAAACGGCTTATTTAACACATTTTTTCACTCTTTTTTCCCCTCAACAGGCATTTTTTTTGTATTGCAGGACAGCAGGTTAAAGTGTCTCCCGGATTAACCATTTCTTTGCTTCTTGTCCTGTGACTACTATTGTTGTGTAAGAGTAAGGGTTTGTCCCATTAGAAGTGATTTCTACTTCACCAATGGTATGGTCTTTTTCTCCACCCTTCTTGGATGCAAATTGTCTGTCATGTCAGATCTTGCACATCTCCTTAAATAAACTCATATGCCAAGATGCTATAAATAGTACAGGGCAGAATGGGTCTCTGAAACAGAACACAGAGGCAGTAAGGGAGTCTGCAAAGTGTGGATTTGTATGTGAGGGGAGTGGACTACAGTAAGGTGATGAGGTGGAAAGGAACTGTTTTTTCTTGTAACTTTTGTCAAGTTCTTTTTTTCAGTAGTAAAACTACATTCTAGAGAAGTTTGTCAAGTGCTTTTGTGGCAGTATTTGCATACTTTTCTTTCCATTTCTTCAGAAAACAAATTATTGAGATCTAGGATACCTTCCACTACCTCCTACTCATTGTGATTGCCTTTAATCAGCATATGAGACTATTTGGTGGTAGAAGTCTGGAAATGGGAACCAGGAATTATTCTTGTGCACTCTGTAAAGATGTGGAAACTTGATTAGTTTAAACTTTTCCATTGTTCACTTTGTTGCAAGTGCTTCTTTACTTTGCGTCCTGATAAGTGATCCAAAATTTGTTTTATTTCTTCCTATGTTATTCTTATCTGTAGTGATTAAGGCACGGACCTTGTCTGTTGAGGAGTTTTTAGATCAAAATGGGCACGGATATTTAGACGTGCACAACCCAGCTTCTGCACCTGAATAAGTTAGCTTTGTAAGAGAATTAGTCACTGTAGAGGACACATTGCCTTTAAGGTTTCTCTCTGTATTATCAGAAAGTTGTTCTGCCTTGTACTTCTCTCACTTCTCACGGGAGGCTTTCCTCAGTAGTCCTTGACTTGTTATTTTCACGAGTAGTCCTTGACTTGTTATTTTGTAGACCATAATCCTCATGTAGCTGTTTCTTATGGGAAAGCATAATACTGTAGGTAAACAATGATTGTTTACTGCTAAAGGAGAACTGACAAATCAGCTGGTAACACCATGGCTCGCCCCTGCTGAAGAGGGGTATAAATGTAATGCAAAATCTCAATAAAACAGCTTCACTTGATCATATTGGTCGTGTGATGTCCCTATCCTCTGCACTTGTCGATGGGGGCGACAATCAAGATCAACTTTATTTAGAGAACGCAAACCTTATATAGTGCCTCTGTATCCAGTAACACCTATTCCAGTGAATTTCCACCTGTGAGAATTCCGCAGTGCAGCGACAGAGTGCAACCCCCCTGTCTTCCGCAGATGTGCCCCTTATCTTCATGTTTTCCGCCTAGTGCATTCCTCTCCTATTAACCCATGGGTCTTAATAAAGATTCCAAGGTCTCAACAAGCTAGCAAGCATGAGAACATCATCTCTTTGCTCCGTGCTTGCTGCTAATATTGCAGGTCTACCAAGGCACCGGCCGTTTGCCCCAGCATACATGCAATATTGGAATCTTTATGCCCACGCTTATCTATTATTTATGTTAATGTTGGTCTTCTTCCAGTTTCTCCCAAGTGGGGCAAGCTTATGTTATAACTACTTCTTTTCCCTTGGAAATTAAATCCTGAATTCATGTGAAATCTTGGCTTCATATTCCAGAAAATGATGTTACTTATATTGTGTTTCACAAAAAAAGAGGCTAGGGTCTCTCTAACGCTTTCAGAGGAGGAGACTTTCAAGTGCTTTATATGATTGTGATCGCAAAGGCTATCCCCTGATGCTTTGTAGGTAACAAGTGGGTCTGCCTCTAGTGTCAAGAGGAAATTAGATGTGTCACCTGGGGGCAGTCACAAAGCCCTGGATGATTATATATTTCCTGAACGCATGAAGGTGAAACACTGACTGAATGGTCATGCTTGTGATTGCTCTTAAAGAGGAAAAAAACAGAAGTTAGTAGCCCATAAGAAGGCAGGGAGCAGCTGAATTATGAAAAGCTACTTTCTTCCAAACTGTTAATTCCTGCACTGTTAAGTTACCAGAATGTCTAGTATAGCAACCATGAATTACAAGTTTATTGCAGAAAATGTGGTATGCTTGCAGACTTCCAGGCTTTTTTTTTTTTTTCTGGCATAGGCATTGTGAAGCTGACCTTTTTATCCTGAGAGAGATTAACAGTGCTCAGAATGTGAGTGGTGTGCTCCCAGACTACTCAAATTTAGGCACCATGTGGTGACTGGCAACTGGTCTAGTTGGTGGTAACAGTGAGCAGTAGGCTGGGAAAAGATATGATAGTCTAAGTTTAGTCAGTTATAATAAATGGAATTAGCCCTGCATTTTCTTGCGAGTTTATTTGCAATACATGACTAGAGCAGAAACAGGTGGTAATGTACATATTATGCAAATGCTAATAGAAATAGTGTCACGATACAGAAAATCTCTTATTTAATGCTGCAGTTTCGTGTGCCTCAGAGGGAAAGTAGAATGTGAATCAAATCTTGTTAAGTGCTTAGTGCAAATAATTTTTTCTAACTAATGAAGGAAGATATAGTATACAGTAATTGTGATCAGGCTAGTCACAGGAGGTGATAGACAGTTATTTTAGGTAGGAGCAGTAGGGAAACATAACTTAATCAAGCTTTACATCTGAGTTTGATTTAGTTTGATTGTATAGAAACAATATTTGACTCTAATGCTGATTATCAACATTAGAACAGACAAATCTAAATTTTTAAAGGATTCTTGCAGAAGAAAATTTAAGTTATGAGGCTACGAGACAGTACATTCCAAATGATGAATGTATATAGAATCATAGGATCATTTAGGTTGGAAAAGACCTTTAAGATCATTGAGTCCAACTCTCAGCCTAGCACTGCCACATCCACTGCCACATGTGTCCCTAAGCACATCTTTTAAACACCTCCAGGGATGGTGACTCCTCTCAGCGTCCTCTCCAGACTGAGAAACTCCAGTCACCTCAGCCCTGCTTCTCACAGGACTTGTTCTATAGACCCTTCACCAGCTTTATTGCCCTTTTCTGGACACGTATCAGCAGCCTAATGTCTTTCCTGTAGTCAGGCCCAAAACTGAATGCTGTATTCAAGGTGTGGCCTCAGCAGTGCGGAGGCACGATAACCTCCCTGGTCCGCTGGCCACTCTATTTCTGACAGAAGCCAGGATGCTCCTGGCCTTCTTGGCTACCTGAGCACACTTGGCTGTTGACCAACACCCCCCACATCCTTTTCTGCCAGGCAGCTTTCCAGACCCTCTTCCCCAAGCCTGTAGGGTTGCGTGGGGCTGTTGTAGCTCAAGTGCAAGACCTGCCACTTGGCTTTGTTGAACCCTATACATACGTGTGTGCATATATAATAAAAACTTTTTAAGAGATACAGCTGCATGAAAGTGTTCACACGAGATAAAATGTACAGTCTCTCTAGTCTCATACTGCTTTTTGGAAGCATGTATGGATGACTAAAAGAAAAATAAGTGTATGTAGTTGTGTGAAAATCAATGTTTTTTTGTCCTGAAGAATAAAGATTTTATTAGGTCAAATGAATACATACCATGCTCTTCTACAAACCATTTCATAACATTCAAATCTTATCTTTTACACGGGTCACAGCTGGTGGCACGGGGCTCTCAGGCTGCTGAAACCCCGCTTTGCTGTGGTGGTGACAGCCACCGGCGTGGCACAACCACCAGCCTGAGCTCCTGTCCCTCAACCAGGCCCCTCGCCCCACGCTAGCCGCTGCCGGGCTGGCCCACGGCTTTTTCGTTTCGCTATTTTTGGGGCCGGCGATGTGGGAAAATTTGAAAGTGATGTGAGTAATCTCGCCTCACCACGGCTCGGCTCCCCGGCTCGGCTGGAAACCACAGCGCTTCCCTGGCTGCCGGCTCGTGTGCCAGGGCACCTCGTACCGCTGCGCTGTGGGGTTGGATCCTGCTCCTCCAGGGGTGCTTCCAGCCTCCCCTTGCCCACAAGGATGCTGCCACAGCACGGCCAGGGGTGGTGGGGCCACCTTGCTCTGAGCAAAGAGATTTGCCAGCCATGGGTATGCTTTTGTTTGATCGTGTCACTACAATTTTGACTTTTGACCTTCTGAGCTACATTTTGCTCAGATTAGCTTTAAACTTGAAAAAAAAATGCTCTTTCAAGCCGGCAAAGTAAAACTGCTCATTTTGAGCATGTCACAACTAAATAGTCGTAAAAAAACATGAGTCAAAATACTCGCTGACATGAGGTGCTTTCCAGATAATGTTTGATTGCAATCTTTCATCATTTCCTAATACAACCCCCACCTTTTATTTAAAACTAAACTCATTTTTAGTTGCGAACAGCCAGCAGACTTGGATAACCCCAGGGAGATGGTTGAGTCACCTGCCCTGGAGGGGCTTAAGGCACGGGTGGACGAGGTGCTAAGGGGCATGGTTTAGTGTTTGATAGGAACAGTTGGACTCAATGATCCGCTGGGTCTCTTCCAACCTGGTTATTCTATGATTCTATGATTCTATGATTCTTTTAATAATCATTGTGGCAAACTCGATGTTGTTGGCTCAGGCTTTACTATTGCCGGTAGCTTTGCCTTACTTGCGGTGTCCGTGTTTGGTCCTTATTAAATGATAAAAATCATCTTGAAATCCAACTTTCAGTTGTAAAATTCACTTAAGCATGAGACCTCAGGCACAGTGCCTCACAGACTTGTGCCTACGTCGCAAAGAATGTAAGAAAAGAGTTATTCTGAAGCCAAAATGAGTGAAGTCAACTCATGAGAACTTTTTCAAACCATAGAAATTTAATATTTGAGGATTTGATTGAATCTTGCCCTCACTCAGCCTTTATATGGTTTTCATCTCTTCCCTGCAAATACAAACATTGGCAAAATGATCCTGACAAACAACTCCACACAGGCACACACATCCTCTGGTGAGATAGGGAAATATTAACTTTTTCACAGAAACACAGTAAATCTTTTGATGAAATTGTCCCTCAAGCTGAGAATTGAATAGGAATCTCTTTGTATGCTCCACAGCCTCCCTTATCCTTAATATTAAGCATTTAGTAAGACTCAGCCTCTCCTTATTTTTCTAAGGCAGGGTATTATCTCCTCCTTCAACACAGTTATAATTTTACTCATGTTCTGCTCTGTTAAGACTGCTGTTGTTATTATCTATTCTGAGTGCTTCTCTGTACAGCTGCTCTACATTCAGAGTCAAAACTGCCAAGATATTGCTCTCATATCAGCCTTACACCTTTTCCTACTGGCACAGACATACTTTGAACTCCTTATTATTTTACTAATCTGTTTACATTTATTATGTCATATTCAAGGCAGCTGATCGGAAAGATTTAAAGATGGTACATGGTGGAAATGACATAGATTTGTCTTAAAGTCCAGGTAAGATTTTTTTTGATGCAAGTCAGCTAGAATCAAGTGAAAAGATGCATGAAGAATAGTTTCGAGAAGGCCTATAAACAAAATGTGATGAGTTGGTATCGAACAGGGATTAATGAGTCCAGATTCCTTGGGAAAGGCTTTCATTGCAGGATAATATAATGTTTTTTTTTTCTGTTCACTTTGGCTTTAGAGATAAATACTTCACTCTCTGAAGTACTGCATAAAATAAAAATGAAGATATGTCAACACAGTGCAATTCACTGCTTTGCAGAGATGTGCTGATTTAGCTGTCAATGTGTTATTGAGCTCCTGGCAGCATTGCAGTTGTGTGTTTTGCTGTTTATAGTAAAGCCCCTGCCTGGTAGCAGAGGTGGAATGTCACTCTGCGGTTATATCAACTAGAGCAAATAAACCCTAGCATGTTCAAGCTGGTTTGGGAGTACTTTCTTGGCACCACAGATTCTACTTGAATGAATTTGTAGAACTTCTGTTTGGAGAAAGCAAAAGAAAAACTGGTGTGGTATAAAGGGAGCACGAAGTTATTTATTGAGCATAAGCAAATGGTCACATATTTAGATTTGAAAGCATTGTGACAGAGTGGAAGTGGAAGGAGATGCTCGAGAAAGATATTAAGACTAGTTTGAGGCAATGTAATGCGTGAGGGAAATATGGAAGGAACCATAGCATACCTCTTCGGGGGAAAAAAAGGGGAAAACATATTCACAGCAAAGATGAGCATTAATTTAATGATTAAAAAAAGTTGACAATGCACTCTGTAAATGTGATAACTAAGGAGAGAAGCCAGTAGGCAAAGATTTGAATCAACAATAAGCTGAAAATGTTAGAAAAATTGGTCTTTGGAACAGTGATATGAAGGAGTCATTGAAATATAGGAAAAAACATGGAGTAAATTTCCGACAATGAGAGATGGTACTTGAAATATGATAGATTTGTTTTATAGAAGAATCATTAATACTGTTGAATATGCCTCATATAAATTATGCTGATTGGCTGCTCTGTTTATTTTTTATTTAAAATAATGCGATATAGGTGTTTTTGATATGATTGGAATAATGAAAGGAACTTTATAAAATTAAACTTCCAAAATATATTTTGTTTGGCTTGTGGCTTTGACAGAAAGTCAGTGGAGTAGGAATCAACTTCATTCTTTCTGGCTCAAGACCCTGTTTACATTTAAGCAGAAAAATTCTTCAGCAAATGTAGGGGAAAAAAAGCCCTCAACAGAAATTAATATTTTGCCTGTATTTAGGAATAAATAGATTCTTGTCAATAACCTGTTTGAAGAAAAAATAATCTCTTTTGCAAACTGGACTTTGTATTCATCCAGGCAAGGAGAAGGCTGAAAAATCTTTAAACATATCTTAAAAAACATCCTGTGAGACATGAACAGATTTTTTTACCTTTTTTTTTTTGTTATAAACAATGAAATTTCTATCACACATGTTGCAAGTGGAAAATAGTGACATTGCATCAAAAATTTTAACTTTTGTCTTTCATTTCTGCTCCAAAACTGCTTCTGATTTTTTCTCAGTATGAGAATGTGGTCTAAGAATCTGCAGGTAGCAGTTTTTTTACCTCTCTATTGATTTTATTTTCATGGATATTTGTGGAGACATTTTACAGAGAAGAAGGCCTATATGCTGTGGGACTGAGTGATACAGAGCAATTCTAACAAGGCCTTGAAACAGAGAACTGAAAGATAAACAAAGGCCAGTTTGGTGAGAAGAAGAGACAGCCTTCTGATAAACAAAGTTCCCACTCGTTCGGTGGGAACGAGTACCAACTGAAAGGAAAACAATGGAAGAGAACTATCAACATAGTTAATTTTAGTGTAACTTGGTTTTTTAGCATGTGCAGTAGTTTAGCCAATAATATGTTAGTAATAGCTTTATGAATTGAAGTCAGTGCGTTTAATCCCCTCAGATATTAGCTTATTTTCTAATGCAGGTGTTCATTCATTTTCATGTGGAAAGAGATCCCAAGCGTATTTATTGCATATATAACTAAGCACAAAGCTGTATATTGGCATGGGAAAGCCTGAGGGCTGGATATATAGTGGACAGTTTCATCCTGTGGCACATAGCACTTTATTTTTAGTGTCCTTATTGAGTATTATTAAGATATGCATTAATACATGACTGTGGAGAAGTGTCTGTGTGTCAGCAGGGTTTCCTAGCTTCACTGCAGGAGCAAATACAGACACATCTTTGTAAGAGTAAGATTCCTTACCTGTACAATTTCTTTCCATTTATTGCATGTCTGACTGAAGCCTTCCTGAAATCCTTATTACCACCTATGAAGTAAGCTTGTTGTTTTGCAAGAGTGAATTGGCTGCATAATTAGATGGTAGTTAGAATTGGCTCCTTTATCTACTGGAGACGTTGCCCGCTGTCATCTTACAGATATATTCATTGTGTTTTTAATTGGTCTTTCTATTCTGACTCAGTTCCTACTCTCCATGTATGTACAGCTTGCATTTGGTTGAAAGGAAGAAATTTCTTGTTACACTTAATCACTTTTCTTGTGTTCTTTAGTTCATATTAAAGAAAGCAGAAGTACATACTGACAAAAATATTAGAAAGACAACACATTACATTAGTTTCATTCTTTGGCAATCCTAGTGTAATTACCAAAACAGGTTGAACCAGGTACAACTTATAACACTAATGGAAAACGCCAGACTGATGGTCCTTCGAAATCTGCCCGAGAAAAACAGTTGCCTTCTGTAGACACCAACCCTTCCTGTCTCCCATAGGTTGTTTGCTTCAGCTAGTACAACTAGTATTCCTTCTCCTGACCATTTTTCCTTCTCATATGTCTAGCTAGGCTTGATAAGTGATATACAAACCGTCTCAAAAAATTGTGCAGCTAAAAAACTTGAAGTGTAAACTATTCTTTCTCTCTTAGGTACGAAACCAGCGAGAGACTTAAACTGTGTTTTCCCCACCTCAAACATTTAAGTTCCCACAGGAAGAAGTGGCATTCTTCTTGATGTCGATTTAATGGAAGTTGCTGGACAGATGCCACTTTGTATTGTAGCTCAGCTTTCTGTCCACGGCTTTTTGTAACACTCGGGTGAGAGTGTGGGATAGTCTTCAGTAATGAAGACAGTGGAAGCTTCTTTAAAGAAGTGAGCAAGTGTTCACCATTGGTGAGAACTAGATGAGATCACTTCTGGGATCTTCTGGGATGGTTTCTGGTATCTTCTGGTGTGTTTGGGCACCAACTAACTTTCTTTTACTACCTAGCTTATAACGAAGGGAAGCTCAGCCCCTTTTTATTTATCAAGTTTCTGGAGAGTCATTCTACTGACTAGATGAAAAGCTGCTAGCAAAAATGTGAGTACATACTAAGCTAGAGTTCTTACTCTGTGCATCTCTAATAGTGTAAAATTGTCTCAAAGGTAGTCAATGATCTTCCATTAAGTAATGCCACATAAAGTAACGAATCTTTTATTAGAACCAAAAAGGAAAAGAAGTAAGGAGATAGAAGCAGTGGCCGAAATAGCACCCTTGATTAAGCCAGTAAAACTGGAAGATTATTTTGGCTTGCTGTTTGCCAAAGACAGATCATAAGGGAAACCCCAGACCAAATGTATCCATACCAAATATCATCCTGAGTATCCCACCAAATTACGTACTACTAGATGGTGTCCTCTGGACAAGGAAAGACTTCTCTTTAATTACAGAATGCAAATTATTTTGTCACAGCCATTTAACCTGAAAGTCAAAATGTTTGTGACATGAGTTCTCCTGTCTGATAGAGTACTGTGTTATCACAGGAGCATCACTATTACATGCACTGGAAATGTCATACGGGCATTGTTTCCTTTTCCTTTAGAATCTTTATGGGTTTACTTCATGCTTTGCCTGATACAGTAGTACCTCTGCATCACTCGGTGTGGTCCAACAGTCGATTTATTTCAAGTTTCTTTGTTACAACAGAATGACAGTCCTGGACATTGATATTTTAGTTACTGCTTTCTATTATAGTGTGGGTTTACTGTAGCCTCTGCCTATGAAGTAATGAGATTAGGAACTCAAGCAAAGCTTTCAGTTGCTGCAAGTTATGTTATACTGATGGTAAATCAAATATCTAAAACCAGAAGTTTTCCAGAGGTGGTAATCACTAAGCAGCAGGATTGACTTTGAAGTTTAATGCCTGATGCTGATTTCTGAATAATATTTTGGTAACTAATGATGACAGCTTGAAACCTATCACATTAACAATTAAAGACATCTCAGTGAGTAAACCAATGTAAAAATAATGTGTGACATGTTTGATTATTAAAAACCACATCACTGTGAACACAGTTTATATCTCAATTTGCAGAAGCATCTTTTTTGACTTTTTAGAAAATAACTAATGACATGGGTATGCATTTTTGTAGTAATTAAAGTGAAAACTAGAGATGTGTTAGAAACAGAAAAAAATAATTGGCATAAGTTTGCAAGGCATCCTGACTTATCTTATATTCCACCAAAGTTCTTAAACATTTAGGGACAACATACGGCTTTGTTTCTCTTAAATGAATCTTTAAAACAACAGCTTTCCCTATCATGAGACTTTACACTGACAACGCTGCAGAACTGAACACACCACAGCTGTGGACACTTAAGGATCAAGAGGGGGTATCAACATTTGCCTCGCTGTCTTAGGAACACTACTTGAAGTTACTGCAATGAGTTTTTTTTGTCACCAATTCCTGTCTGTTTTAGAGACTGTGCTATGACTAGTGCTCTAGAAGGGGGTCAGAAGAAAAGTTATTAGAATTCTTCACGCTCTATTACTCCTTTCCTTTCTTTAACTTGCTAGAGACATGTAGACTTCAACACAGTGATTTATTCTTGGACAAAGAAACTAGAAAGAATAAGGATCTTTACAAATATGTGAGGAGAAAAGTGAAATTAAATGACAAGAAGAAAACTGAAAGTTAGTTTGCATTAATGAAAGAGAATATATCTCATTATTTAAAAGGTGAGTTTCTTTTTTTTAGGCAGACCTATTACTGTAAAACCCTGTGAATGTCTATACAAATATGAGGTGTAATGAGCAACTGCAAAACCCAAGGAAGATCTGACCTTCTCATACACTTTTTTTTTTGAAATAACAGGTTTCCCTACTGTTAAAATTACTGTTTTTCTTAATGGCCCAAAAGTGTTGCTTTGAAAATAATAATCCTGTATTTCAGAAACTCAGCCTTTCCTTCCCAGAAAAGCCAACATCATCAATCCTAATGGATAATCTGAACACTAGGTTTTACTGGGAATTTAATTGTTAAATCAATTTCTTTTGCTGTGTCTAAAAAAATGTGCTGTATATTCATGAGGTGTTGACGGCTATCTGATAAGACAAGCGGAAAAGACTCAAATCCTTCAAAGGAGAACTTTTCCATTTTGTAGCATTATATGAGTTGTTTTTCTTTGTTTCTTACCATGATGCTAGTGGATTTATCACAGGTAGTAGTTTTTTTTCTTCTTTTGAATCTGAATGATCCATTCATATGATGGGCATTCAGGCAAGCCATTGTTTAGGCGTTAATACGTATTTAAAGAAAACCTCTCACTCAGCCCTCTTTATATTTCGATACTTTTGCACAGAAATAGTTGCATGGATGAGAATAAAGAACGAATGTTTCCTTGATTCCTTTTTCTGACACGTGCATCTGAAACCCGTTGCACAGAGGTTAAAACAACTGTATTATGAGTTTCCAGTCTATAGGCAAGTCATTGAGGCAGTAACTTACTTTCTGTGCATTTACTTAATATTTCCATGGGCAAAAAGTAGATTGATCTGAATTGTTTTCATTTTCATATTAATTTCATAATGTCACAACTTGTACCACTTTAAGATCTATGGTGTGCAGTGTTGACCATCTTTGGCAAGATGCTGAACTACTATACAAGCATGTCCCATAAATTTGTTAGGAATCAGAGATTCTCAGCACTTCAGAGAACAAAGCTTTAATGTAGTGTGAAAAGACCTTCCTTGGTGTGAACTAAATGATTCAAATACAGAAGAGAATGTGTGTGATAGTTTAGAACCTTTGTTTCAGCACTTGGTTTCTCAGTTGAGGAGGGGCTAGTGAGTTCCAACTGTAATGGTGAGGATTTCTGTTTAAGTTCAACTGTAGTAAGTCCACATCGTTTAACCCACTAAACTGCCCTCCTATGTCAACTATGGTATCAGGGTTACTTCAAGAAGCTCTGTATCTTCCTAATAGTATCAATGACATCCTAAACTCAAACCACTGTGGACCAATTGCAGAATAATGTTTATTAATAGCTCTTAGAGTACATAGAAAAGCATATCTCTTGCTTGTTAATACATTCAAATTCTTGATTATTTTGTCTGTCTAAGTGATTTTGCTTATTACAAGTTCTTGCTTTTATGCAGCTAGGAAGCAGAGTTTGTGGTTTTGAAGTATTAGGACTATGGCTGTGTTGCCGCACATTCTTTTCCATGCATGATGCTAGCATTAGTATGTACTCAAGTGTAAATATCAGATGTAAACCAAAATTCATTTCTGAAAGATCATAAAATAAGGTAAACAAGTGCATTAAAGACTAACAGTTCCGAGGGACTTTGGCAGGATGAAACAAAACCAAGATTGTTCTAGTAGAAGCCAAAAACTGCTGTGCAAACTGCTGCTTCTGTTGGTTGTGCTCTCTGTCCACAGGTAAGGATTTGATTCTACTCTTGGTGCACATATTCCTTTCAAAATGTCACAAGGTTTTGAAAACAGACCCTGGCTGTTGTTTCCAATAATTCTACAATTTCTTTATAAATACCCACTGTCTCACATCAGGAAAAGCCTTTCCTCTTACATTCAGTAAATTAAATAATTCGAATGGCTTAGCAGAAATACCTAAACTCGCATTAACAACTGTATGCTAGCAGTGATTTCTTCTTTCATCTCATTCAAAAAATCTTGTCATTTATACTTCTATAATTTTAACAATTGCTTGATTTCTATGTCAGTGGATGCCTTAGGAGCAAAATTGAAAAAAATAATGCTTTGTGTTTGTTCTTTCTACCTAAATGAATACAGATGAAACTCTAATGAAAATACTTGAGTGGATTTTACTCAGTTATATCTGACTGAATCCTGCATAATTTAATTAACTTTGTTGCATGCAACTGAAAGGAATATAGTATTTGGTTCCAGGTAATCTCTCACAGATCATCTTATGAATTCAATATTAACCTTGCAAGGGGAAGAGAGGCATTGTACTTCTCCACTCAGAGAAGCAAGACACAATTTGAAGCCCTTTTTCTAGTCAAGTTGACTAGTATTTTTAGCAAATCCATTTTCATCTGCTAGTCATTTCTTGTGTTCTATTTAAATTATAAGCTCATTGAAGTAGCAGGTTTTGTTTTCTGATGTGCGAGTTAGGCAACATAGTGAGTCTTGCTCTGTGGCAAGAACACCAGCAGTATTATGCTACTAACATAAGAGAAAGTAGAATGCTTGTGTATTATGATTACACAATAATAATAATAATTTAATTATGCTACCATCTATAAGGTAAGACACATCAATTCCCTATCACAGTTTTCAGTGTCATATCTACTCAGTGTCTTCTGCAGGTACACAAGTTAGTATGCAAAAAGAAGTATCTCTGTTAAGCATTTCTGGGGTTCCTATTACCTTTCTGTATTGGAAAGATATAGCACTTTGGTAGTATGAGGCCAGAGATGACCTGGAAGCGAGATCTAAGAAAAGAAAGCTTTATTGGCAATTGTGGGAAAGCAAGTTAAAAGAAAACTACCTTTGGTCCTTACACAATTCTATTTTTTTTTCCTTTTTCACTTGTGTATTTCCAGTAAAATCTTTTCTGGTGTATTTTTTGAGGAAAAACCTGAGCTTTAAAAATGTACTTTTAGTGATTTCTATAGCTTAGAGAATGTTTGCTTTCTCTCAGGGTAAGCAAGATACCAATTTTCCCTACCATTTTCCCACTTTTTCTTCCTTTTATTCAAGGTCTTTGAAATAAAATGAATAATCTTAGAGTCTTATTTGAATGCATTTATATTAAGCATTTAATGGCACAATGCACTTTGGGAAAAACATAATAGAGATACATAACTATAATCATCAGTTGCTGTTCGCTGCTTTGAATCTGTGGTACAGAATAATTTTTTCTTCTTGAGCACAAAGCACCTCCTGCAATTCTAGTCTTTAAGATTATGAATAAATGGAGTTACACCCTTTCTACCTACAGAGTCTGAGACAAGCCTTCTCACAGAAGAGGAGGAAGAGCTGTAGGCTACTGTTTGTTTTCAGCTCTAGTGGCCTAACTGTAACACATTCTTCTTAGGAAGGTCACAATAATTCAGTAGGATGACTTTTCAGGCTGCCTTAGAAATACAGTCCACACATATTAGCCAATGAGAGGAGCAAGATAAAGGAAGTGGAATGTACACATGTGGGCAGAAACATGAAACTTGTGACTCTAGCTCTATTTCATCTATTCAAGAGAGACAAGAAACTTCAAATTTTTGCAAGGGATTGAATTTAATCAGGATTTAACACTGCAGCACTATGATTTTTGTGAAGCAGTCAGCCAAGCTGCATGAGAAGAGAGCAAAGTACACTTTTGATTATTTATATCATGGTGAATTCCTACCCTGTGCATCAATAACTTGAGATGACAAGTTAATTACATATGCTAATGTAATTTGTGTGCATGGTCCTGGGTTTTTAAAAGCATACAGCTGATCCTTAGCTGTTACAAGTGTCAGCTGCTCTCAGGATAGTTACGCTGCTTGTTTGGGGATTGGCTGGCTTGTGAGAGCTGATCCCAGCATGGACAACAAAATTCTGTCTCATTAAACATCCCTCATGAAGAGACAGCAGATGAAGTTTGCTGTTAGCATGGGGAGAATCTATATCTCATCAAAAAAAAAAAAAAAACCAAGAGAAAAGTTATTGTACGAAATAGGAGAATGGCTCAACTCTGTGTAGCACAGCTACAGCAGAGAGCACCGGCTAAAGTAGTGTGATTGCTAGGTCTCTGCCACGGAACACGAGTAGTTCCAGCTGAGGTTCAGCTGTAGTGAGAAATCTGGCTCCTTGCCTCATGACATAGCACTCTGCAACATGTCAGTGTGCAGGTTTTTCATTCTATGGCCTGAGTAGTATGTTAGAATTTGGTGTTCCCCAATGCCAGTGTACATCTCTCCAGAGGCAATGCTTTTCAAAATTTCAAATTCACAGCTGGCAGGCAAGAGGTAGGTTCTTACTCCAATTTATTCTCTTCCATTTTTTTTACCTACACCTTCAAGTAGGAGCTGTGGGTCTTGCAGAGTTAACAGCTCTGTTATGCATTCTGCCTCCTCAGCAAATTTATTTTTGCATTTGATCTTAATTCCTAATAGCTCTGGCAGTAATTGGAAAGACAGAAGTAATATTAACAGTAATTTGTCAATTAAAACATCAAGGTCAGTCCTAATATATCCAGAAACGCGTGGTGGCCTGTGAAAAAGGAATTTAATTTTGTTTCTGTTTTCAATTACCCCTAAGCTAAATACTCCTGGGTATTTTGGTGCATGACCATGGAAGCTTCTTTATCACCTCCTCAGAGGCCTCAAAAGAATTAAGACCCTTCTTATTAGTTCCCAAGCCAAAATTATTCCATAGAAAAGGAACATATATTTCAAGGTGAAGATCATATTACATTGATTGGGAAAATGGTGACCTGGATCCCTTCAAAGCTGTACATCCAAATGGTGTGATTAGCACATTTTCCTCTATCATATCAGCCTCTGACACATTCACACAGGTTTCTGTTGAAATACTCATCTGCAAATGGGAAAGAGCAAGGCAGGGAGGGTATTATTAGGATCAAACCATTTGATTATTCCATCCTACCACCATAGAATCACAGAATGTTTTGGGTTGGAAGAGACCTTAAAGATCACCTAGTTTCAACTCCCCTGCCATGGGCAGGGACACTTTCCGCTACATCAGGTTGCTCAAAGCCTCATCCAACCTGGCCTTGAACACCTCCAGGGATGGGTCATCCACGACTTTTCTGGGCAACCTGTACCGGTGCCTCACCAACCTCACAGGAAAAAAATTTCTTCCTAATACCTAATCTGAATCTCCCTTCTTTCAGCTCCAAATCATTATTCCTTGTCCTATCACTACACTCCCTGATAAAAGCCCCTCCCCAGCCTTCCTGTAGGACCCCTTTAATTACTGGAAGGCTGCTGTGAGATCTCCCTAGAGTCTTCTCTAGGCTAAATAAGCCCAATTCAGTCTCTCCTCATATGGAAAGTGTTCCAGCCCTCTGATTGTCTTTGTGGCCTTCTCTGGACTTGCTCAAACAGTTCCATGTCCTTCTTGTGCTGAGGACTCCAGAACTGAATACAGTATTCCAGGTGGGTTCTCATTATAGCAAGCAGAGGAGGAGAAACGCTTGGCAGCATGGCCAAGTTTGTCCATGGTAATTTAGTAGCTTGCTAATTTGAAGGTAAATTTTAGCACTCAGAGAGCTCTATGTTGACGTATCTACACTGTTTTTTCTCACCCAAGCTCCTCTGCTAACTCCAAAGTGTCTTTCCATCCTATTAGTTTTAGCAGGATCCAAACAAGCTATGAAAAGCAATTTTGGACCTAGGGACAGACTTTCTGGCTTGCTATCTCTTTCCTCTGCCTGCACTGGTCCTGCTGCCCCATATGTACTATCTGGTTAGGTGGCAGCACTGGCATTGGTTAGCAGCCCTAAGGGCTATGGGGTGCAGGACATAGGAAGAGAAGTGAAGATCACTTCTTTTCTGCCTTGTTGAGAACTGCTTCAGGTGGGTAGCTTCACATAGCCCAGCCTTTCTTGGTGATATCCTTGCCCAAATGTTTTTGAAGTTTCAGATGTGAACAAAACAAATGAACACTGTGGATATATTAAAACACGTTTCTGAATACAAAACTTCCTTTCTTTAGTGTAAGGCCCTTTTGAGTAGAGTGTTTAGGTGAAGGAAAAGCAGTACCTTTGATATTTAAGGTGTTACTGGCTGCCTTGTGTTTTTCAGTTAACATCCAAGAGGTAGATTTCAGTATTGCAGACAGGACAAAGCTGTTGACTGGGCTGGTCTGTGAAGTCCTTTAAAGCTGGAACCTTTCCCTGCTCTTGGCTGATCAGACCTCATCTGGCAGAACCTCTGCAGGAAGCTTTCCCTTCTTTTCCTAAAGGGTTGGTGTGTTTAGTTTCTACAGATTTGATCTGTTGTTATTTCCATTTGCAGATAATTGTATTTCAAGTGTTAACAGATTTGTAGTGCTCAGTTGGTGAACAACTATTGATTAAATGATTAGTTTTTTTTAATAATCTGAGGCATGTAAATCTAAGTAGTTTGGGTAATGAGGATATCCAAAGTGAGCATGCTTTGGAAATACAGTTGGTATGACTGATGCTGGTGTCTCTTTTTGTTTGCGTCACAAATGTTGCAGTGAAAAACTTACCGCTGGGAAACTTGGAAATAGTAATTCCAAAGGCTAAGTTTCAGAGCACTCATAACAGGCAAGTTTGGTGTTTGTTAAATACAGTGATTTGCTTTGGGAAATCTGATTCCAGTTTTAATCCAATGTGTGTGTTGCAGTATTATAGATAGGAAAGAGGCAATCCAAACAGCCAATAAGATTATACCATGTGATATATGAACCCATCTGAAACAATTAGAATTTAAATACCCACAGCAACTGCTCATGTACTGCTAAAGAATTATCTGTGACTGCATTCGATAAATAATTCTGAATTATGAATGTAGAACCACTTGAAACGTGCTCATGAACAGGAAGACTTGCATTATTTAATACAAGAAACTTGCACATTTGTAAACAGTGGTGTATCCTAAGCAATATCTCCTGTGTGTTTTATAGCAATATGTGGAGGTATCCATTAACAAACAGCACACAATAATCAGGACTCTAAAACCCCTCTTGAACTACAGGAAGTAGGAAAAAGTGTTTCTATAAACTCTGTAGTTCCTGGAGAAAACAATCTGAAAGGTTTTGTAATTTGTATTGGTGACATAAGAGGTTCTTGTTTACTGCTGTGATGGAAATTTGCCAGTATTAAGGGAGACACATCCACATCCAAAACATGCATGAATATTTTTATCTAGATAAAAAGGGGGCAAATTCTAAAAGCTGTGGTTTGTTCTCCTTTTCTATACCAGTTTCATTTTATATGTTACTGTTGAAAATGTGTATTAGTATTAGTCAATGACCTTTCTCAATAGATGCATTTAGATACCAGATGTAAACATGCTACAAATAACTGGAGCAATACAGTTCTGCCAATGCCTCCTAACCTTGACAAAACGACTTCTTTCCTCTCAACATCATGCTTTTATATGGAAGACTTGAGGAAAAGGGATTATAAATATCTGTTCATTATATAAGTTTTGTGAATCTGTGTTTAAGTGTAGTTATGGCTGGTTGTCAGTCTGGCTTTTTAAAAAATAATATTTTTTTATCTGTTTAGCTGATGTCAAGGGAACAGAGAAAACTGACACTGAACATACTGTCTCCAGAGATGTGAAAGCTGAACCTGTCCTACACTAAGGGAACCTCACTGCAAAACTGCAATTTAGGAAGCAATGAAATCTTTTCTTCAGACAAATATTTTACAGGCAGGCTCCAGTAGGTACCTGGGCTGAAGTAGTACGTGAGGAGGACTTGTGTTACAGAAGATCTTCAAGATCAGACAATCTTTCCTGATGCTGTTGAATTGTAACTGTTTTAGAGTAGTTTTATGTTTCTCTTAGTAGGAAGCTGGCTCTATAACTGCCCATTTTCCTCAACTCTTCTCTCAGCTCAAAGTAAAGAATGTGGCTTGACGGTTGCAGTGCAGAGATGAGACTGTTACAGTGCTACACCAGCAATGACACAAAAGCATGTGCACTGCATGCAAGCTACTACTTTGAGCAACCTTACTAGCAACACACTGAGGATGTCCTGACTTCCACTACCTTTGGTGAGAAGCGTCAGGATACCTATAATGAATTTTATAGTGACCAGGACAATTACTGAAAATATTTGTCACAGCTTTTTCTGTGCTACTGATTTAACTGTGTACCCCTTAATGGTTTTTTTGATGCTGTGAAAGAGAAAGGGATTTACACCATGCATCATTCTAATGTTTTGCTAGAGCTGTGATTAAGAGCACAGATTTCATAGAATCATAGAATAGTTTGGGTTGGAAGGGAGCTTAAAGATCATTTAGTTCCAAAACCCCTGCCCCTCCCACTAGATCAGGGTGCCCAAGGCCCCATCCAACATGGCCTTGAACACCTCCAGAGGTGGCAATTTTCCCAGGCAACCTGTTCCGGTGCCTCACTACTCTCATGGTGAAGAAATTCTTCCTTATGTCAAGCCTAAATCTGCCCTTCTCCGGTTTATACGCATTGTTCCTTGTCCTATCACTACAAGCCTTTGTGAACAGTCCCTCTCCAGCTTTCTTGTAGGTCCCTTAAAGGTATTGGAAGGTCACTATAAGATTTTTCTCAGAGCCTTGTGTTCTCCAGGCTGAAAAACCCCAACTCTTTCAGCCTCTCCTTAGAGCAGAGGTGCTCCAGCCCTCTGATCATCTTTGTAGCCCTCCACTGGACCTGTTCCAACAGTTCCATATCCTTCTTAGGTTGAGGATTCCAGAACTGGACACCATACTCCAGATGAGGTCTTGCAAGAGAGGAATAGAGGGGCAGAATCACATCCCTTGACCCGCTGGCCATGCTTCTTTTGATGCAGCCCAGGGTATAGTTGGCCTTCTGGGCTGTGAGTGCATGTTGCCGGCTCATGTCAAGCTTCTCATCAACCAGCATCCCAACTCTTTCTCTGCAGGGCATCTCTCAATTACATCACCCCTCATTCTGTATTGAAATCAGGGATTGCCCTGACCCAGATGTAGGACCTTGCACTTGACCCTGTTGAACCTCATGAGGTTCTCACAGGCCCACTTCTCTAGCCTGTCCAGGTCCCTCTGGGTGACATCCCATCCTTCCAGTGTGGCAAGTGCACCACTCACCTTGGCGTCATCTGCAAACTTGCTGAGGGTGCACTCAATCTTGCTGTTAATATCATTGATGAAGATACTAAACAGCACCTGTTCCAGTAAGGACCTCTGAGGGACACCACTAGTCATGAATCCCCATCCAAACTTTGAGCCATTGACCACTACTCTTTGAATATGACCGTCCAACTAGTTTCTTATCCATATCTCTCCTCTACTGTGGAAGGGGGTTTACCCTCCTGGACACCATCTTGCTGTTCCATGACCCAGGAGGGGTGAGGACAGTGGTTATCAGTGAAGACTGAGGCAAAAATGTTGTTAAGTACCTCAGCCTTCTCGTCTGTTGATACAAGGTCACCATTCCCAACCATCAGTGGAGGCACCTTCTCTTTAAACTTCCTTTTCTGGTTGACATACCTGTAGAAGCCCTTCTTGTTGGTCTTCACTTCCATTGCCAAGTTCAGCTCCAGCTGCACCTTGGCCTTCATTACCTCATCCCTGCACAACTGGGCAGTGTCCCCATACACTTCCCAGGTTCCCTGTCCCTGCTTGCACTGCCTGTGCAGTTTCTTCTTCTTTGGTTTAACCAGTAGGTCTCGACTCAGCCATGCTGGTCTCTTCCCTTTCCAGCCTGATTTTCTTCATTTCTTGTACAGGAATATCCTGTAACTTCAGAGGAGAACTACAGGAATGTGAGGGTGTTTTTGACACCCCCCTCAGATTACTTGTCTAGGAAGTCATATTCTAAAACTCTTAAAGTGAGAGTGATTCACTAATTAAAGACACAAGTGTAAGGAAGCCACCATTGCTTCCTCAATATTTGTCCACAAGGGATCATAAAAGTTATACAAGGATGATGTTTTATGCATCTGTGACGCTGTATTCTTATGTACAGCTTTTTAAGATTTATATTCTCCATTTAAAGAACAGTAAATTAATCTCACTACAACCATACTGTTCAAACTTACATTTGTGTAATGCTGATTTTGTAATAGCCATAGCTAGAAATGACTGTTTACTTAACAATTATCCATGTTCTGTATGCATGTTCCTCAAAAGTTGTACATGAGCAGAGGACTTTACAGCATGTATTTGGAAGACATCACCATGTGCTTATGTTAATTTCTTTTGTGTGTGGCTCTCCTCAATCTTCTCAGCAGTTGCTAAACACATTGGGAAGATCTTAAATTCTTAAAAGAATATTTCAGGGGGAAAAGAATTGAAATATTTTTACAGGCATTGCATGACGCTTGCTGGCATTTAAAAGGAAAGATGTTAGTGAACAGAGATCTTTGCTTTAGGCCTTGAATAGGGGAAGTGTGAGTCTGGAATTGTGATACGTTTTTATCAGAATACAATACTCTATTACCAGGCTATTCAGTTATTCCACATATTTATGGTTTAGGGTTAAATTCCAAATTTACTTATTTGAGCGTATTTCACTTACACAGGATTTTGGTTTAGCAGAGTGATACAGCAATGCACTGAAATCACAATACAGATACAAATTGCACTAAGTGGAATATAACAATTGACTATACAGATGTATCACAATACAAAAATGATTCTCATGACCTCTTTTGTGATATGCTGACAGGTAAAATGCTGAGCATCCCCAGTTGCTGGGAAGAAATGTAGACGAAAGCCAGCTCAAGCCTTTCTCTTTTCAAATTACTCTTTGTTAGTGTTGATTTGAGCCACTATATGCTCCTCTGTGCTTGTCTGGCTAAATGAGCAAGACATTCGCACTCTTTTCCTTAAGTTTGGATTAACTATTTGAGAACAAATATTCACATAACCAGTTAATCCACACAACTGATATGAATGTTTATCTAAAACAAAGTCTACCCTCTGGTCCCTTTTGTATTAAGCTCAGCTTTCTTTGCAACAATGATGGTCAGTGGATTTTGAATGAATTGGGTGGGAAAGGTCCTGTAATAATGCCTAATCTGTTTTCAGATGCAGATGTAGGACATACCTAGACATATCTAGCTATAGAAACTTGAGAGAACAGCCAAAATACTTGTTTTGCTGGTGAAGGTGTGTATCATAGAGAAACATGTTACTGAATGTTCTGCAGAGAAGGGTTCATTGCCACAGTGGTGTTTTTCTTCTATGCGAATCTCCAGTTTAAAATCATTTGACTTTTCTAAAGTCAATCACAAAGATGCCGTTAGGGCCAGTTGAGGAAGATCCTACACTTAACATTAAGATGCAAAGCTATAGGACACTCAGGTACTTTCTCCTGGAAGCATGCATTCCATTGGAGCTTGATGTTCACCAACACAGAAACCATGGTAGATTTTAATTTAGTCTGCTAGAGATTTTCTCCTTTGAAAAAAAACAACCCCAAAACCATATAAATTTGAAAAACTATTGTTGCAAACAGAGCTGAACTCCATGCATGTGAATATCGTTTTGTTTGTTTGCCTGGGACCAGGTCTAAATTCTAAACCAATCGACTAGACTTGTGGATCATTAGGTCTCTGTAAAGAAACTTAGTCTCAGATCTTATGGAATTTTGTTATTGTAGAATCAATACTCTCATAATAGGAAACATCATGCATTTTGGCTTCAATAAGTAGAGGGACCTGTTACATTCCAGTTATGTCACAGGTCAGATACAACCAAAACGATGTTTTTTATGCTGTTGGCTTATTTTAGATAATCCCTACAAATTTTGCTCTCTGTAAGGTGTGAGTGTGCTTTCAGACTGATGCATACTTATGTCTTAAAGTTCTTCTTTCTCTCCAAAGCAGAAAAGTAAGAGATACCCCAAAGGCTCATGATATTTGTAGCTCGGGTTCACCAGTGGAATTATGTATGCTTTCTGGTGATATGGATGTCTAGTCCCAGAGTAGGAGATCATTGTCCAGTGATGCCCTTCTAGTAACTGTCACCATGAAATGCTTAGGAATAATCATTTGATGGGGTGTGCGGTGAAGTGATGAGACTTGAGGCTGTTGAGACAATCTTGGAATTCCTCTGTGAACAGCCATTGAAACTCGTGTCCCTTGGAGCTGCCCTTTTCTTACGGCTGGCATGAGTGTTGTCTCCATCATTAGTTTCAAACACAACTGTCATGCTGGAATCCATTCTGGACACAGTGTACAGGCTACTTTGCCGGGTGGGGTGAAACCTGGCTGCCTTGAGCTCTAGCTCATCATAGCTGGACACCTCAATGAAGGGACACCAGCGGAAAGCTCGTTTGAAGCCAGCTCGGAACCTAGGAGGAAAGATGCTTGGTGAAAGTTTGAGAGACAACCACAGGCCTTCATCTGAAAACATATACCATATTGACAGGACATGGACTTGGCTAACTGTTGACTACTGTTTGTAGTGAAGTCAATGGGAGTTTGCTTGGCTGAAGTCTGAATAGGGTAAAAAAGATAGTAGTAACAGCTCTTTCTCTTTCTGATTTTTTTTTGTATACTTTCCCTGCATTTTAATGTTGAGATGTTCCTAATGGTCCATTTCCCTTCCTTTGCCTGTGCCTAAATAAAAAAAACCCCAAATGCCAGCTTTCATAGTACTGTCATCACAGAAATGTTTTGATTTGACCCATGATGGAATCTGCATGTATATTTTCATCTTCTTTCAGGAAGAAACTTTGTAGCGTTCTTTTCTCTAAAATATCATCCCAGCTTCCAGATTCCAATATCCCTTCTGTGTTTCCCTCCCTAACAGAGATGCTTAAGTGGGAATGATGTCATGATTGACAATTGTTCATTTAAAATATTTATAAAATAATTTCTAATAATAAAGGAGATCATGGAAAGTTGTGAATGTAAACAATGTACAAATGTGAATTTTGAAGCTTTAGCACATTAGTGCTTGCAATATTCACACAGTGCTATTTTATTTCAATTCAGAGGCAGAGATTTTCTATAAAGTTTCTTCTTAGTTTTTGTAAATGCACTTCCAGAATAGAAGTTACATAAGAGAAAAACAGTTTGCTGCATGTTTGTATAACCTGAAAAGGAATACCTTTTCAACAAGTCCTAAAACTTTTCAGACTTTCTCACTTGTCTTGCTTCTTTTGTTTTGTATCAACAGTCAGCTGTGTTGCTTATTGTGTTTGTAAGCTTTTTGGAGCAATGGTTCAGCTACTACAGTGATGGCTACAGGTAAAAATTTGGTTAAATTTTCAGTGAGTTGACTATTCTTACAGAAATAACTTTTTGTTCCTCAAGTTTTTTTGTGATACAGAGCTGTCACATGATGACAAATGAGCAGATAGCTTGCTATTCAGCATCCTGCTGTTTAGATACAGTCCACATTATGAAAAAGTATTGAAAGAACCTCTGATGGAAATGGATTTAGTGAAGGAAGCTGTAAAACCTTAACATCTTCAGGCTATATTATTTTTCATCTCACCTTTTATCCTCTTTCCCATTCAGTGCATGGTTTTTCTTCATCTTGTAATAATGCTCTTTATCCAAATACGTAAGTAATATCTTAATTAGCCTGGAAGATGAGACTGGAGATAGGTTTTATAACTGTCTGATACTAGATCCTGCAGAGTTAACAATACCGCCTCCCAGCAACAGGCTGCATTTTCTTACTGCATGAAAAGGAAGCAGATATTCCGGCTTCTTGATTTCAATATGGAATTTAATTATTAGAAAACTTTCACCAGTATTTCATTCTTGCATTAAAATCTGAACAAGATGACCTTAGCATGTCTTAAAATTATGATTTTTTAATTGATTCTTATTCTTTAATCCAGACATTTGATTTTGCAGTGTTCAAGTGTCCACACAAGTCACATCAATGATATTAATTTTTTCATGAGTCATGTCTTTTATAACTCTGCTATACAAAGTTTTTAAATAAAAGCCAATGCTTTAGAGGTTTTATGGTAGTAATTGGGAAAATATGAGGCCTAGTTCTTCCTTGCCTTTGATTCTGCAGATGCTGGACACCCAGTGAAATCTAGTTTCTGTTGAAATTAGCAGGATATTCAACATTTGAGTTAGGATTTCCTTCTGGCATACTAAAACTTTACCTCTTCTTTAAACCATTGTAGATGATCGAAAGGGGCAGAAGACTGTAGGAAATCAGACGTTACCTTGACATTTTAAAGACTATGAATGTTAAACTTCACAAGCTATTCTCATCAAAGAGGAAGGACCCAGTGTTTTCACAACATTATAAACTCATCAGGATTTGGTCCCTTCATTTTTGATTAGAGTCGTTTTGACAGGTGTTGCATCATATTTAGTGAGGTTTTACAAATATTTAACAACATTGGCATAAAGCTTGTCATCAATTAAAATTTGACACTGGCTGCTCGTTCAAAAGAGATTTCAAATAATATTTAAGATCACTTGTTCAATATTGATTCATGCTGACTGATTTTGTGAACTACTTCTTTGTTTTTAGTGTTTTTTATCCAGTAATACTAGAAGAAATACCAAAAAACAGGATGGCCAGGGTGATGTTTGTTTAGATGCTGATCCTGTAAGCTGAAATGAAAAACGGGAGTTTATTCTGCAATCCAGTAGTGTCAAACTGCCAAATATCTGTAAAATCTCCCCAAACTCAACAAATGAACTACCTTTGAAATTCAAAACATAATGTGTTGCTATCAGACAATACTGTGAATTAGTATCCAGTAATGAGAATATAAATACTTGTTTTATCAGCCTGTTGCAGATCTTAGGCTCAGTTGAAATTTAATGATGATGTATAAAATACACAGTAAATCGCATCTTATATACATATCCTTCCAGCACTGCAAAACAAATTTGTAGCTAGAGTTAGTTAGTGAACATACAGATTACACTCTGCATCACTAATGACTATCTTTACTTCTTTATTTTAATGTTTTGAGAGCCAAAAATGTTAACCTGCTACAGATTTTAAATTTTGCATACAGAAACAGGAAGAGTTGGTTTCTGAATACTGAATTTTACTCTGAAGTTTTAAGTAGACTGAAGTATTTACTGGAAGTGTGCATTTGGTTTTTGGGATTCATTTCAAGTACAAAACTAAAGGAAGGTCTTTTGTTTTCTTTCCCACTGACTGAAAACTATTCAAGTGAAAATTCTTTGCCCTTTATCCCATTTAAGCCATTTATATTCTCATTGAAGTTATGCATACCAACTGTTTCATAACCAGCTCTTACCTCTTATTAAGACAGCAGTAGATAATAGGATTGTACATTGTAGAGCTCATGGCAAGCCAAAAACTGGCCAAATAGATTTGCTGAATGTATTTCCACCGATTTAATTGTTGATAGATCCCAGTAACTATGAAGTAAATGTGGTAGGGCAGCCAGCAGATGGCAAATGTCAGCACAACCACAATCATCATTTTTACCACCTGAAAGAAGGAAGTAATGACACCATTTAATAATATACATTAGCCTTTTTTATTTGGACTAGCATTTCAATATCCACTAATGATTTTCCTGCATTTGACTAGTGAAGTTAGTCAAAGCAAAGATGAATATGCTTTTATATAATTTTCCTTTTAATCTGACTTTTTTTTTTCCTTCCCCCCCCCCCCCTTGGCTTGAGATCCTCTTTTTCTTAAGAAAAATAACATGACAGTCTTTAACTTTTTGTTTTGATTCTTCCAAGTAATATATTTTCTTACTTATATTTGTCTATCTAAAATATTACTTTTTTTTTCTGTAAATCTAACCATGCAATAAGGCTACAGGTTGTTTTATTTGGACACCTAATTTTGGACTTAATTTGGACACCTAATTTTGGACTTAATTGACCCTAGTGAGTTTTTCTTTTGTGTTCTGCAAGTCTATTCCTTGTCCCCATTTATTAGCTGTGACTTGAGTAAACACCAGGTTGTAGGAAATGAGCAACTGCAGTATCCTCTTCAGTTTCAGAGGCTAACAATTTCCTTGGCTGGTGATCATTATTTGTTGTTTTCTGCAGGCACTGTAGCATCTGTTACCTACTGTAGTTTCCATTAAGCACAAATGAAGAGCTTTGTTTTGTGCTTGAAGCACAAGAAGGAAAGTGGAGAGTCACGTGAAATTTTTGCTCCTTTCTATCCCTCTTCAGCTATGCAAAATATTAGCCCAGCTTCCATTTTCACACATTTACACAACAGATTTTGATTTTGTAGGTAAAATGAAACCAGACAAAATAGATCTGTGTTGGGAGGTCTCTTGCTCATTTATACTGTGAATACTGAGGTACAGTAAGGATTGCTATCGACGGTTCCTTTCATTTCTCTGCTCAAAGTGCCATTTCCTACTGTTTATAGTTCTGCTGGGGGGGGTAACAAACACAAAAAAAGAGCTGAAATTTCTCATACCTACATGTCTTAGGTTGATATTTTTATAAAAGTTCTGCTAATGTAATTAAATAATTTTATGTATTATTATTATTCTTATGGTGCAACCCTTAAGTCATATTACGTCTTCCTATGGGGAACAAAGCAATTTTTCATTTAATATCTGGCAGCAGTTTACAAGCTTTCCTGCTGGCTGGTACTGTACTGTACAAGAGTTTGCTTATGAGATTTCTTATTAGTCCTGTTACATATACTGTTCATCACTTAGAGATACAAAAGGGGCAGCTGCCCCCACATAAAACAACATTATTAACAATTGATTCATCTAAAGCACTTTTCATCAGTTAACTGTAAATCACTGGAGAAGGAAGATCAGTATTGTTGAAGGGAAGGCAACATACTAAAACTTAGTATCGCTTTCACCTTTGGTGAGTGTACATCTGTATGCTGAATTTAGGCATGTGTAGATGTATATGGGGCTGTATTTGAGATGTTTTTAGAGAGAGTGACCAGGTTTTGACTGTTGTGAATAGGTGCTTCTGGACTAACTTATGTATCTGAAATGATGCCATGAAAATATGTTTTCAATTCAGAGTCTTGCATTACATAGGATGCCTTTTCTACTCCTTTTTACTTAACTTCCACTATTCCTCTGCTGGGTTTTTACACCTGTGCCTTGCATACATTATATAGGTAGAAGACTAAACTCCACTGTTTCACAACAATACTCAACCTCTCTGTCCATGGATTTACAGGTGCACTTTGCTTGTTGCTGAACTTTTATACCTGTTAGGGATGATGAGTATTACTTCAACACTGTTCAGGATTTGTGTAATTTCAGAATGCTTGAGAGTCTAATTACTTGCCTTGATATTTAATTAGCATTTCTTGCAGCACCAGCTGTGCATACGAAATTATTCCTAGAGTTATTTATCGTTGGAATATCATAGGTTCTAAATGGAAGGATTTTTTGTCTCCAAGTTTTCACAGTGTAATCAGGCAAATCCATACTTACACTGAACATTTCATCTGTGCAGTGCTTGAACTGAAACGGTGGAGCTTTCCTAATCTACTTGAACACTGTCACTCATGCCCCAGAGCTGCTAGAAATCACTGTAAGAGTGCTGGTTGCCAGCCTGGCATACTAAATTGTGTTAACAACATTTTCAAAACAAAGTTGTTTGTCTTTTTTTGCTAGCATCCAAATTCTTATTGTCTAGTTTTCTGTGTTAGGGTAAGGGAAGCAAAGCTTTGATAGTTTGCTAAAGGTCTTCTAAAGCTAATAAACCTTCATAGGCTGTACAAATAATAGCTTTTTTTTTTTAACTGCTGCACCCCAAAATTAACACAAAATTAATTAAGCTTTGTATATATTTATTGTCTATATTTATAAATATAGTATTTCATGTTTTCTTCACGGTAACAGAAATTCCCAAATAACTGTTTATGACACAAAGAAAACCCTCAACTAAAATTTGTTTTTTTTCAAATTCAAGCAAATTTAACTTTGTTTTTTGTTGGTGTGTTGTTTTTGTGTTTTGTTGGTTTTTTTCAGTTTTGAAATGAGAAATGGCATTTTACTCCCAGAAAACTACATCTTTGCCTGCAAGGTTACTCTTTTGTCTAAAATGAAATTCTCCTCTCTAAGAGAGTTAAATCAACACAAAGTATTCTTGTTTCTGTTTCTGTCTGGAAATTCATAATTGAATATTAAGTTGTCATCATCCTGAAATCAGAAATTTCTGAAGCAAATAGTTAAACTAGGCAACAACCAAAAGATGACTTTTAGATGGCCATTAATGTTTAATTTAATTTGAGAAGTAACAAGTCACTGGAATGATAGACAGTGAAGTACGTTACATTCTTAATCATTCAGGTTTGCAGCGGTTTTCAACAAATAACCAAAATTACCTACATTTAAAGTGTATTTTTTCTCTCAGATGAGGTTGTCTCAATCTGAGTTTCACTGAAGTGAATGGCAATAATACTGGTATGTGTATGTTTAGGGGAAGGCATGAAATGGGGTTTCCTTATTAATGTGTAAAGTGTTTTTTTGGTTTTTTTGTTTTTCTTTTTTTCTTTCTTCTAGAACAAGAGAGTGCTAATTTTTGTAGCAAAAAGCAGTATTTAAGAAAAATCAAGTTTAAGTTGTCATTCACTTGAGTCTTTATGCAGTACAATGCACTCACTGACATATTACCTAAAGAGAAGATAAGCAAGATATTGCAAGTCTGTGTGGCTTAATATTGTTTGAAACACAGGGCAGTTACAGTTGAATTTGAAGTCGATGACAGAAGTTATGAGAGGAATCAAAAAGCACTAGTCTGTGCTCCTTTCATCAGCCAAGAATGAGAATGTGTTGGCAGAAATGGAGGAAAGGAAGAATAAGAGGAATCTGAAAAAAAGGGAGATTATTCCCAATTTCTTTCGTCTTTCAGAGACAGGCACATGCGTTGTGCAAGGCCATATCTTACAGTTTAGTGCTGTGGTTCTTGTCTCTACCTTTGGTCTTTTGAGTGATAAGTTTCATTTCTCGATGATATCAACTAAAGGCACCTTGATTTTACTTTATATAAATTTTGATGAATGGGTGCCAGTAAACTGTTAAGCTCAATAAAGGGCACAGGAAGCATAAGTGAAACAGGCCAAGTATGAATTTGATACAAAAGCTTGATTGCCTTTTCCCAGCACACCATGATGCTTCACTACAAAATCTCCAATGACGCTTTGCAGGTTCTACTGCAGAGTATAAAAGAGCCTCAATGTTTTGGGGATTTGAGTACTTAGATGTGTGGCTCTGACAATACAGGCTTCCTCTATATTGTTTCTTTTTAATATGCCTATTCTGCTTTGGATTTTGCTTTTTAGACATTAATATTTCCTTTCTGCTCTGTTGGGTTGCATAGAATTCATTAATAAGGGTTTCCTCCTGTGCATTAGGAAACATTTCTGAAGCAAATAAACTGGAAAAAATACTGAATTCAGTTGTGCTTAATGTCTAGCTCTATTCCTGGTAACACAGAACTTTCCAAAATGTGTGGTTGCAGTAAACATCACCAATTTGTGTCCCAGTGGCACTGTTTTCCCCTGGCATTCTGCTCAATTTCCATTTGTGTATTGTGGGCAGCATGGCAGGAAAAGGCACGTACTTCTGTTCCAGGACTTCTGTTAGAGTGCATTGTTCTGAGTGTCTCAGGTGTGCAACTTTTGTGCAGGTCTAGATTAGCAGTATGATGGAAACTCAAATTTTTCTTGTTGTTTCTTGTTAGCAAAACTACTTAGATTCTAATGGTTCTTGGTTTGATTAATAGAATTCATTCTGAGATGAGATATACTGCTTTGAAGTTGATAGTTAAAACCAGCAGTTATTTTTGCCACAGCCTAATACTTCTGCCTATGGTTAAGAAAAACTATGTCTATAAAAATGTTAATTTATGCACTTGGTAGTCTTCCTTTAAATTCTTCCTCTCTGAGTAAGAAACATGCTTTCATTAATGAATAATGTATTTAATAGGAAAAAATGTATTTAAAAGAATGAAACGATTATAAGTTCATTGGGATTGGAGTACGCAGATTTGCCTCTGTTGTGAAACATTTGAAGCAGTAAAAACAAAAAGGAGCTAAGATACTGCTACACTCAGAAAGAGCAGCAAACATGGTTTTGTCCCTCCTGTTTTATTTTGCATGGAAAATAGCTAGAAAAATTAGTAGTATTGAGAACAGTGTAGTAGTATAGTGAGTATAGTAGTATTGAGAACAGACAGCCCTTGGAAGATTAGGAGTAAAATATACTTTTCTGAGAGATTAAGTTGCTGCTAGAGGGTTGTAGCAATTTGCATCGCAAGGCATTGATTTGCCATCAATACCTAAGATTTAGGCCACGTATCTTTGATATCGCTGCTTCCACAAGGTCAGGAATTTGGCTTCTGATTTCATTTGCACCAGTATCACGCACTGCATTAGTCTCAGAACTTTTACTCCTAGGTTTTATGCAGATGAGAAGCATAGAAAATACTTCAGGAACTTATACAGTGTAAGAATGTCTTTGTTTACCCACTCATGGATAATTTGATCAAGAATACAACTTAAACGCAGCTCACAGATAGTTGGGAGTCATAACGTGTTTATCTTTCTGCTCTGTTTTCTTTTTTAATAAGTTAAATACTGAACCAGTATTGCACAAAAGATTTCTCCCAACACGTCAGGATGCAATCAGAAAATCCACTTCCTCATCCTGAGGACGTACATGGCCCTTGTTCACTAAGCATTAGAGAGGGGGGAGCACCATTATGCCTTTTGCTTCTCCATAGTGCTTTAATTGGAGTAAACTATCTCCTTTTGTCAGAAAATTAGGAACAAAGTTAGGATCTGCTGGTATTAATACAGAGATAGGACTGATTTCCGAGATACCAGTTGCTGTGGCTTTTTTCGTGTAATTTTGAAAAGCTCAGGGGTTTTCTGTGCTCTATTAGCCAATAGAAAGGATAGATTCTTAATAGCTGAAGGAGATGCGCATTTAGAAGGAGAAAGAGTTGGAAAGCTTGGAAGTCTTTCAGGCAGGAGCTTGTCAATTCCAGTGCCTGACAAATCATTTGGTTCTTCTGACTTAACTATCTATCCATTTCTTCTCAGTTGCTTGAAATAAAGAAACAGCTTTTCATTTCATTTTGCATAATCCCTTGCTGCAGGCAGAATTCACAGTCACTTTGTTACTTAAGCTGTAGAGTTGAAAAAGATACTCTGTTCTAGTAATAAGCAGAGTTGAATGAGATTGCTGTCTTAAAAATGGTAAAATGTGGGTTCCCCCCAATATGTCAAAGCAATTCTGACATTTTTAATGAATGGTCTCGGCTACTGCCATTTTTAAATGATGCTATTTCTAATATTGCACGGAACACAGCTTTGACGGTGACCAAGTTTCTTTCAATGTGCCAAGAAGTATCTGTTTCATTGAAGAAAAGGGGTAAATCCCTTGCTCAGGCTTTTTTTGAAGAAAAGACATGATTTTACAAGCATCTGATTGGGGGGTGGGAAAGAAAAGATGCCACAAGTAACTATGTTACTTTCTCTAAAAGAGATATCTCAACTTCTTGGGACTGATTTAGATACTAGACAATGTGCTATTATCTGCTGCTCAACTAAGTTTTTTTCCTGTCATCTAGATGACAAGTAAAGGTAAGTAGCCTTGTATCATTGCCTTAGTCTTCAGCATGGAGTGGCATCAGAAGTTCATGTTCTTTAGAAAATGACTCTGAGTGGCTGTTGTGGGATTGATGTTACTGGGTATGGTTATCCAATGGAGATAAAGTTCAGGAAAAAAAGTGAAAAAGCTGATCTAATGCTTTTGTACTTAAAATTCACAGTATCACTTATTTTACGACAGTTTCCTTCCTGACCAGGAAAGAGTAATGGTGTACACTTCACTTCCGTGCTTCCAGTCAGAGATGAGATTTGGTGTGGGAGAAACAAAATAATCATATCTTCTTTTGTTTTCCCAGTAAGAACAGTAGGTTCATAAGACTACTTTCTGCCATAATTCTGAAAATATTCTGGACCTTTAATCCCTGTTGGAGGTTCTCCTAGAACCTTGCCAATGTTTTAAGACTTATTTGCATTTTCCATATAAGACTTCAGAGGGATCAGCATGTGTGAATTTTCTCTCTTGGAAACTAGACCTTATACTGAGCAGTTCAATAAACAAATAAGACTATCCTGGGTTATGCTGATGAATTATGCAAAAGTATCCCTAACACATGGTTTACTTTACATGGGCTCCTATTAATGGAAACTGCCCTTTAGATCCTAAAACAAGATGGGTATCTTCAAAATAGGAGCACAGGCTCCTGTTTCATATGGAAAGCCTCCAGTCTTTTGGATTGTTATATTTTCATCTTAATCACTTAGGGGTATTAAATAAGTGATATAAATAATTAGAAACATTTTAATTTTTACCATATTTCTCTCTAATTTTGGCACCAGAATGCCATGGGAGAGCATGCAGATTATTTAATACATAGTTTAAAAAAACTCTTTTCTGTTCATAGGAATAAGATCTTGTTGCCTGAAGATGAACTGAATTATTCCTGGATTGTACCTATTTAAAATGTATTGCCAAATCCTGTTCAGAAAACCCCTCTACAAACAGAGCTATTCTCTTATTGCCATCATAATTTTGCATTTGCAATGGTAGTAACGTCTTCTCCCGCAAAGGCTGAAGCAAAAGTGTTTATTGCCACCTAAGAAGACAAGATTAATAATATCCCCCAGTTTATTTTAATTTAAATTGAGTTGGAAGGAAAATGTTCATGTCAGTGGTGCTTGAGGTTTGTTTTGCATTTGATGCCCTTAGTTTATTTTTTTTCTTCCACAAATGACCGTATAAGGTTATCAACTTATTTAGAGAAGTAGGCTTGTAACTCACACATGGAACATTTTGGTAATATTTGGTCAGCAATGAGGTGGTACCTGCTCTGGTCAATTATTCTTGCTAAAAACTATTATGAGTGTCACTGTCCTGATAGCTTCTGCTATTTCTGATTTCATACAGACATTTTGGCATTACTTCAAGTGTTAAAGTATCCACAGTACTTGGCCATAAGGGTCAAGGCAACAACCATTACTGCACACTCATTTGACACTCCTGATCCATGACAGGGTGGCTGAAACTGTTTCCTAGGAAACCTGATCCAAAGCCTGTAGAAATGAAAGAAGTTCTTTCTATCTACCACAGAAAATGAGTAATGGCATAAAGGTGCTTCGAATAGCTGGTTTACAATGTTGCAGTACAGAAACTTCTAAAGCATCAAGTACTTGAGTTAAAGGATTAAATTTGTTAGGTGGATATATCAATAGACGTAGCACAGGCCCACTTCCATGTGTAGGTGATAATTTTCACCAGTTTCTAAAAAGTACATTTAGAATATTGTAGGATCTCTGCAATTCAGCTCCTGTCACCATTTGTGATGTCTCTGGGCTGTTTCATCTGGTTTTCACTTCATAAGTTTATATTATAGCAGGTGTCTAGTAAGGTCTTGCACATCGAGTCCTAAGGAAGTAGTCACATAGTCTTCTGCTTTAACTGGGAAAAGATGTGCTGAAATTATGTTTTGGTTTTATATGAACATAAACAAGTAATGAATGTAAAAGTGTAAGTGCAATACTGGAACTGCAGTTCTGCTCTGCTGGATATACAGCTCGTGGCACCGTAGTAATTCAGAAGTACTGACCTTGGACTTTTCATACACAAGTGCTGGGCACTATTCCAGAAAGCTTTACAGACTCAAAAGTCATGTTAAAATTAATTTGTTCCTGACTTTTCTACAAGAAGTCAATGCGGAAAAAGTTTCCTATGAGCTCTGTCTTATCCGTATACATTTATGCAAAGCTAGACACATCGTGGTTTAGTATATTTAATAAGTTAACTTTGACTGCAGAATAGATGTGATGTATTCAGAGACAATAAAAGACCGTTTGAGGTTTTTCAAGGTTGTCTGTATGCTGGTCAAAGAATTTCCTTAGAACATAAAGAACAGACTGTGTCCCGAAGGTGGGATATTAAGGTTATCCCTTTGGAGGGTCAGATCCCAAATGTGAAACTGTGGGGGGCTAGAGAGAGGAAAGGAGGGCTGTCTTAAAAATAAAACAACCAATCAACCAACCAACCAAAAAACCTCCATGGGGATCATCACTTCCATGCTTAAAATTTAAACTACAAAAGAGGATCTGATTTGATTTTATTTTGTCTTTCCTGTAGCTGTCTTGATTTTATTATTAAGGAATGTGTATATTTCAATTCAGCAACGCATTTGAAAGCACACTGAGTTCACTAACATTGAAGTGGTTTGTTGAATTTTTTGGGCTGTTTAATTTAACATACTTTCATTCTTGAGATTGTGAGGCACTACTAAGAAATGTTTGCCCTCGTACTCTGACTAGGTCTGATGTTTCAAGTAAATTTTCTGCTGTAAGTTTGATGTATAGAAATATAGAAGAGATATGTCACAGAAATTCTGCATGCACAGTCCTGAGCCTACGTGCTGACCATGCAGTCTGCTAACTCAGCTTCTGTCCCAGAGTTGTTGCCTGCTGTTGTATAAGAAAGTTTTAACCTGAAAACTTGCATCAGTCTATCAGTAAATACTTGCACTGTGCAAGGCTTATGCACAGCATAAAGGCATTTTTAGTTTACTGTTCTTTTACTCTGCCTTGGTTGCTGCTTCAGGAATGGAGGGATGAGTATGGAGTGATGCCTTCACAGCTAATAGATGAGTTTTAGGAAATCCTGAGACAAAGAGCAGAAGCTAGTACTGCTGCTGAGTGTGTTGTAGCTATTTGGTAGATTGGCAGCAGCTTCCAGAAACACCAATCAATAATTTCATTATATTTTGCTGTTTTAATGGTATTCAGAAAATGATCAGGAGGACTATTTTTACTACAACAGGAAAACTTTTTTGTAATACAGGCAAATTATTAAAAGAAGAAAAAATTCCTAGAAAGAAATTCCTGAAACAGAGAAAGGATGAGTTCTGTTTTCCCAAAGTTCTAAGTGCATAAAACAGCTCTGTAAAAAATATTTTGGTTATACATAGTTTATTTTAATCTTTTATAACACAGAATGAAAATAATTCCACAGTATCTCGTGTCTCAGTGTTTCCATAGGCAGTGGTTAAGCATGTGAAGAGTGAGACTATAAAACAAAAATTCTGGTACCCAGTGCTAAGAATTCCTTTGCTAATTTCCTACATTTCCAGTAGATATTTAGTCAATACACTCAGTAATGGAAACGATTTAACAGCATTTTTTAAATCGTAAAAGAAAAAAAAAGTTTTCTCACAATATTTGCCATGCTGCCTAGTACTGCTGGAAAAGTCTTTCTGTGTGTATGTGTTTAGGTAGAGGGGCATATATTGTCATTATACATGTTGATTGTGCAAGAATTTAAGAACTTAATGGTGAATGAAAATGCCCAAATCAAATTTTTCTGCCAATATTCTGCTTAGATTCTTTTTGAGATTCTTTATAGCTATGGAGTTGTATTACTGATCAAAATAGTAAAAGATATCTTCTTTTAGTATTTTTGCCAGACAGATATCCAGATGATATTCTAGCCCTAATTACTCTTTAGAAGCTTCTGTAAAGCACTTGAGAAATTAAAGTAAAAAAAAACCCACCCTCTTCTGCAAGCTTTTATTTGTAATAGCAATTACTTGCAAATAGTGACTATTACTATTGTGTTAATAGCAACCCACTGAGCCTAACAGACTATTGGTCTCTATGGGTATGTGACAATTATTTTCCAACCTTTAAGAAGTTTGAACAAATTTCTAGGATAAAAGTGGTGTTTCAAGAAGGTATTGACTGAAAACAGGAAGGCGCATGCAAGACAAATCCTTGGACACAGTGTGTCAAAACATTTTGTTTCTTATAGCTGAATGCAAACTTTCACATGAGGTTTTATGATTGGGGCGGTATCTAACTAATCTGTCTGTTCAGACTTGGTGGTTCCTTGTTAGCAACAAGGATGTTTAATTTCAGAATGACTTGCTATTTGACGTTTGAGTTCATTGTGTGCTATTCCCATTGCCTGCTTCTGATTATAAAGGTTTATATTATGAGTATGGTCTTGGGTTTCCAAATCTGTGTCAGCCTTTGTGGGTGCTCATAATTAATTCACTGTTCTATGAATTTTGATGCTATGCTGTAATATCTTTGACTTGCTTGTGATTTTTTTTTTAAATTTAATTTAACAAATTTTACCCCTTAATAAGCTACTCTGTAGTGAAACAATTCAGCTTCTTTCTTTCATCCTGACCTGATGATCCTGACCATTTAATACCAGCAAAAGCATAATTATTTCTAACTAGTGCTTTTCTTATTTTGTGCAATGTAGTATAAAATGTATATTAACAGGAATTCATTTCATTTATTTATATTTGCTTAAAAACATGTAAAAAGGAAAATCTGCTTCTTTGTTTGCACTGAAAGCCTGTGAGTAGTCATGAACAGTGTGCTGAACTATATTTTTGTAGCTGTACTTCTATGTAAAAAAAGAATATAAAGTCATGAGACAAGTCCTGCTTGATCAGTTATCTATCTAGCCTACTAGTCTGCCTCTGGCAGGAGCAGTAGGGGTTGCTATTTAGGGACATTCCATGAGCTTGGCCATTTTCCATATTTTATTTTCTTAATACTTCCCCAGCATCCAGAATTATATTAGAGAAGGTTACATTGCTCCTTCATCTTTTCAGTATTTATTTATGAATTTATCGCTTGTTAATTTACCTAATACCTTTCTGAACCTTCTGAGATCATAGCACCTGGCGTGAGAGAGTCTCAGAATGTCTTTACCAAATTTTTAATTTCCCCTTTCTTGAAGTACTCTCTTTTCTACCTGCTTTAAACTGTTCTCCTATTAGTTCTTGTATTTCGAGATTTGGGGACCAAGAGTTCTTTAGTCACTTTATCTGCCACCTTTGTGATTCTGTAAACCGTGATCATCTCGTTCCTTGGACTCCTTCTGTCCAAAACGAGAAGTACAGGACACTTCTGACTCTTTTTTTTTTTGATCATTTTAGTTGCTCCTCTTTGGACTTCCTCTAAATCCATGAAAGAAAAAAAAACAACAAACCAAACAACAAAACAATCAGAGAGAACAAGCCAGAGAAATGTTTGAATGGCTACGTGTGAAGTGTTCTTGCAGCAGTCCTTATAGAGAACATTTGCTTAGATTCTGTCCTATTGTTTACTTTTGTCATTTCTGAAAGCAGGGAAATAATTCATGTAAGTATTCTAGAAAATTATTCAAAATTTTGGGGATGTTTTATTTCAATATTTACTTGTAGTACTTGAAGACTTCACCTGGGTATTTTTATTTATCTGGCAAAAACTTTCCAGGCACTAATTTTGAGTGATTTCTTGAATTTAAATATAACCATTCTGACCCTAATCTGGAAAAGTATGTCCTTCTGTTTTACTTAATTAGGCTTCTCACACTATGTAATATTTCAAATTTATATTAAAAAGTTGTTCTTGTGACATCATTATTCTTCCACTTTCACAACATCTTGAATATTATTTTCTTTTCAGATGGAAGTCTTAACTTTTCTGCTTTTGCATTTTCTCCTCCACTGTGTTGTGTGTACTATATCAACTTATTAAATAAATGCATTTGGTTGTGAATGGATGTGAGATGTCTACTTTTCCTGTCAAAATATATAAAGAAAACTTTGAAAATCATCTCTCCAGCACTTCCTCTAACACTGTGAATAATGAGTAAACAGTTTTTTTTCTGTTTTTACATGCAAACTTGCAAAACAATTTTTATATTGGCTTTTAATCAGTCTTCGTTGCAATTGAGATGATACCTCAAGCTGTGTTAGGAGAAGCAAAGAATACAGGTAGAGACATAAAAATGGAGGAATCATGAAAATTGCTGAAGAAGATGCACAGTGACATGTTATCATGAAGTTAATAGAGGTAAGGGGAATTGTAAAAATAAGATACAAAAGTTAGGGGGAGTATTTCCTGTTTTCTATGTTCTGCCTGTCGGGACAAGGCAATGGCATCAGCTGTTGAGAGAAACACTATTTTTTCAGAGGAAAATTGCATCAGAACTGCATCTTTTGAGAAAGACAACAGTAACTGATCTACAGTACATGATTATCCCCTCTTACAGGTTAAGTAAAGTCGTAAGAGGATATGCAACAGAAGGTTAGTTAGGGGAAAAAAACGTGTGGAGGCAACATCTGAGAGTAAGTCTCTAATTATCTGAAATTGAGTATAAAGATAATTTTGGTGTAATAAAACTGATAGCAACATTATGAGCTACCTATATAAACTTCAGTTATGAATGGCAGCACTGAAACTATAATTCCATCTTGTGAAAATGGGAATTGTAGGAGAATAAATTATGTTCAAATGAACATCAATCAGTTTCATGACAGCAACTTTAAGAAGGGGTAATGGCTGCAAATTTCCCATGTGTAGTGGATGTTTAGAAGTTCAAAAGACTGATATCAGGCAAATTTAAATGATTCAAGCCCCAAGACATTTGATCTGTCAAGGAAATTAGAAAAAGTAGTAGTATTCAGGACTGCATGAGGCTACTTTCTAAATATTTCAAGTCTTTGGCCATTAAAGATATTAAGTATGACTTTATGTTGCCCAGCCTGTAGTGCAAACTATTAAATTCTGCAAATTCTTTATTCTTTGATGTTGCTTTCAGAAGGATTTAGGATGCATTGCACATTCACACATATGAAGTGATGAGAGTATCTATCAAACAAATTTCTTAAGCTTCAAGTCTTTTCTTAGCAAACATTTTTTCTTTAAAAGGTTTTACATGAAGTGTTCACTACCTTCTAAACAATGAATAGCATTTCAAACAATCCTAAACAAACATCCTTTGCACTGTATCATTGCATAAAATGAAATGTGCAGCCAGCTATTTTGTATTTCTCCTTCATTATAAATGCAGCCATTTCAGACTTCCCATATGTCTAGATAGCTGCATGCTAAATAGTAAGAAAATCAGATGATTTCTTTGTCTGAATGAAAGAAAAGCCATAGCTCTGTTGTCAGAGATACACTGAATGATAGCTTTATTTGGATTCTAGTCTATTTGTTCTTCTGCACGAATGACCAATTATGATTCATCTTTCCAAATACCAGTTATTTCATAAATCTTGCTGGAAAACACAGCAGGGGAACTGAAGACCTGTCATGGAGCTCTGCAGATAAAGTCAGTGATGCAGTTACAATATATTTGCCCGTAATTTGATCCCCTTGTTTCATGTGCTGAAAGATTCTGTTCCAGTACCCTTGCATATAAAATTGTTTAATTAAGGATGCTATTCCTTGTCTGTTTCATATAGAGTTCAAAAGAGCTGCTATTTTAAAAGCGTTTGAGGGATTTAATTGAACCCTTCATAGCATATAGTTAAGAGGTAGCTTTTTTTTTTCTTTTGAGACCTTTAGTTTTTAATGACAGATGTTTATTTTACTTGGTTGTTAAGATAAATTTGCTCAAGTTCTGTAGTCTCTGGGTTCTCCAAGTTAGCTTTCATTAATTTTCTTTCCACATTTGTGTTTGCAAACTGTCTGTTACAGATGTTGATTCCTTAGGTTTTTTTTTACAGTCAGACCCTGTGCACCCTCCACTGAGTATTTGCTTCCTTTTTTTTAACTTTCTGAATGGGCAGTATCAGTAATAGCACAGTTAATTGATCAGTGAAATCTTTTTTCTGCTTATGATCTGTAGGAAAGGTAGTTTTGTAACTTTGAAAATACACTTTTGGGTAAGTGACAACTTACATGACAAAGACTGCAATGGTAATATTGGACATCTATAGATAATGTTAATAAGTAAAATGTTTTCAGTATTTCTGGAAAATAGTCCAATAATTTCACCTTGGAGAAAATATGCAAAGAATACTGGTTAGTTTTCCATAGGGATTTTTCACCACTTTCTCTACTTTCACATTCCAAATTATCTATGAACTGTTATAAGGTAATGGTAGTGATAATACTAGTCAATCTATATATTGCTTATTTAAGAGAGGCTAGCATTTTGCCCCTTAAAAATACTATGTGAAGGTGAGAATAAATTACACCTTCAGCTTCATGTGAGTCACATCATACAGTAAAGCTGTCTAGGCACGACTGAAACTCGCCATAGAAAGTTTTGCACTTGTCTCTTATGAGTCTGGGGATGTATGAATGAGAAAATGATCCTAATCTTTCCACTTGTATATCCTCTGCCACAACAACTACTTCTGTGTAGTATATGTGGAAAATCCATTTTCAAATTCCTGGTGGTGTCCTGAAAGAAATGAAAACATCAGTGTCCTCCAATATTTGCAGATCTTCTGTTGTTTTGGGACCCAATATGCTGCACTCTGCTATTGCTACAGAATGGTAACACATACCACTGTTCAAATAAATGAACAGTACAAGAAGCAAACCGAGCAATTGAAAATATACTCCTCATCGTAAATTACATCTCCAAGTTTGTGTGCTATTTTTACAAATCTGAAAGGTTAAATGCATTTTAAAATGGAAAAATTGTCAGAAATAAAAAGCAGATGGGCTGTATTATCAAAGAGGAAAAATTATATTAAGAAAAAGAATTTATGTGAAAGAAGCCTTCGTAGCACTGCAATGCCATGAAAACTGAACTGGAAACAGCCGAATAATCTGTTCATAAGCAATTCATAATCTAGTTATATTAGGCAATATTTACAGTGAAAAATATTGGAAAAAAGAAAACTAGAAAAAAATTAGTTTGTATTTCTCTCCAAAAGTAATTGATTTAAAATATAAACTTTTCAACATGAACAGGCTGATCAGCACTTATCTTAAAGCTGCATGGAAATTAATCTATTGAAAACTGCAGCAGGATTCACTTTTCTTTCAGTAGGATGAAAGTCTGGTCTAAGAGGAGCTAGCGGTGTGTTAGGCCTTTGTTCAGACTCAGTATTTTAGCTCTGTAAAGGACAAATGTTTTGTTTTAGTTTCTACATGTAAGATACACTATATGCTGCTATATCTAGAATAAGAATTTAAACTCCAAATGTTATTTTTATTTAATAATAAACAGTAAAATTAGAAAAAGAACAGCCAGGGAATCTAGAAGACAGGTCTCAAACTTATCAAATCTTTATTGAAGTAGATATCTCATTACTGTTATTTCAAGTGACTTGGGGTTTCTGAAAGAATATACCGTGATACTTCGCAACACAATTGCAGATGATGTTTTGAGGATTTACTTAGTGAGGTTTGATGGAACAGTACCTTTCTCTTAGCTTTGAGCTGCTCATGATATTTGTTGGATGTGTCGCCTGGTATTTCTCCTCCCCAGAGGGTAATTCCCACTATGGAATAAGTGATGCCCATGACAAGCAGTGGAAAGCAGTAGACCAGCACAATCACAATGACATGATACCTGCAATGAAAAAGCGTTAAGCTGGTAAGTGCTTTTGAGAGGAGTTGTACCAATGAAATGAGCTGCTAGAAGTCAAGAGCGCTACTGTAGCACAAAGCGTGTTTTAGGTTGACTGGCTAGTCCTTGGTGTTTTCACTGTCTTTTCCAAAGTCTTTCATTGCATTGCAAATTCATTTATGTTTTAATGCAAGTGTTTTCTTGCGTTTCTAGTTCTGATTCTGAACTTGCACTAGCACGAATTAAGAATTACTCTAGTTATCATAATTAATGGGTGCAGAATAAGGTGTGTTTGTCCATAACTAGTTGAATTGATTTAATTATTACTCAGCCATGTATCTTAAAGGCAAGCTAGGTATTTTGAACTCTAGTCTGGACCATAAATGAAATAGGAAAATAAGTATTTAAATGGTATATTCATAAAAAGGCCCTCATAAGTGTCCTGTGTTACACAATGTACTTCATGTGGCAGATCTGTTGCACGCTGGCAACACGGTTCTATTGCCCATGTGCAACATAGTCATCACTGCACTGGGAAAAAAGAAAAGACAAGATCTCTAGCTTCCTATTAGTTCCTGGTTAAACCATCTTCAGATAAAATCCCTATGAACAATCAATGAAGAATTCCCAGCCAACACCGAGAGTGACCTTACTGCCCTAGAAAGAAACAACTGTGCATGACTCCTAAAAAAAAAATTAAAAATTATATATGACTAGGGCCTCTTTGACTTGCCTGAAAGAGAGCAAATGGTCAAATTTGATGCTGAATGGTTACACAGGCTTTCAGCCTTGAACACAGAGTTCATCTTAAATGCCAATGAAGACATGAAAGGAAAGTTAAACATATATTCCTAATTCTTCCAGAGGGCCAAATATTTGATTTAACTGACACTTTCAGAAACTGGAATCAGGTATAGGTTTTACAGTTTTCTTCTTTGGACTGATATCTGAGATAATAATTGTGGTCATGTAACAGAATGAAGTAGGATAATCCAATCCTCTCTTTAAGAGATTTAGAGAAAAAAGATCTTATTATGACGAGAGGCTGGAAATACTTGTTTTCCTGCTTAGGATGAAAAGGAAGCTTTCTTTGAATTTCATGTTCTGTTCCCATCTTTGCCGGTATAGAAGCAGTAGCCATCTTAAGTGAAGCAATGATGATAAACATGCAATATGGGATGGAGAACACTCATAGAAGTGGGAGAGAATAAATTAGCGCCATTTATCATTTATAATGCTCTGTCTTCTTAGCTTAGAAAACTTCCTTTAAGTTTCTCAGTGATCAATGCCATTAGTTATTCTGCATGTAGAGTGTCTGCATGACACTCGACAGCTTTTGTCAAGTCCATTTGAAGTGTAGACAATACCTTGCACAACTATAAAAAAAAAACAACTTACGTAAAATGCTGTTTTGGACCACCTGGCCATGCTACATAGCAAAGAGTTCTCCCAGGCGTCACCTTGGTTATGGAGTATAGGCACTGGGGAAAGGCCAAAAGGAAAGCCAATATCCATATGCTCCCAATGACCACCTTGGTAGCAGTCGCAGAGAGTCTCGGTTTCAAAGGATCAATAATGGCCATATACCTGGGAAAAAAAGCAAAAAACTGTCCTTTAGAAACCTTCAGAGATCAGGATATGCCTAAAATCAACCAAAGCTTAGGGTCTGGGGAAGAACAGAAGCAGAGATATTTGTCTTCCTGCAGTTCTGATGGCATTGTTGTCTTTGGGTGGTTCAACCCCAAAGAACCCCCCCTTCTTTTGCTGGAAGAAAACCAGGGTTCATTGGATATTATTTTAAAGCTGTGGGACACGTGGTTAACCGTATGTGTACCAGCAGAACAACTATTTCTCAAAGAGTTGATTTAATCCTGTTATTGCACACCCGGACTGAAAAGCAACAACACAGCTGGATCCTCAATACAGGATTTATCTTTAATTAAAAAATGAACAGCCAAGCTGTCCAGATTATCAGTCGTCTGTCCAAAAGCTACAGGAACCTGATAAGTCTGCATGCTTTTATGTCAGTAAACATAGTCTGACTTCAGATCATCTGTCAAAGAGCCCCAGACTGCAACTGATTGGTATAGAAGCTGAGAGAGGAACCATGTGACCTTTCCCTTTGGCAATGCAGGAATGATAAAAGCACCAAGAGACATATATGAATACGGCACAAAACCACCTCATTTGCCTTCTCAGTTCCTGTGCTCTCAGGTAGGTTAACAGTCTTTTTGCTGCCCTGTAATTGCATTGGCAATCCATGTACACTGATAACTTTAGAAGGACATGAAAAAAAATTATTAAAAAGTTTACTCTAATTACAATTTAAAAGCCTAAGAAAAAAGAGAAACAGAAAGGCATCAAGAAAGACAGTAAAAGAAAAAACAAGTCTTGTTTTCTGTCTTTTGATCTGTTATAGATGCAAAGAACAAGGGAGATAGAAATTTTGCATTTTATATACATCATATCTCATACCTCATGATTTTCACATTTTTCGAAGCATAACTACTGCTTTGATCTCTGGGCTAAACCCTGAATTAACTTATTTTCCACCAACTACCCTAATAGATATATTTTGTTTCATGTAACAATGATCAAATAATGACTTGCAAAATCATTAATAATATTAATTAAAAAAGAGCACTATTGAAAATTTATTCCACTATTAGGAGGGAATGCAGACAACTATCAGCCAGAATCACATCGAAAGACATTTTTGTACTTCTGTAAAACCAGGGACATGCTGGCTATATTTATGTCCACATTATGTTACTGGTATAACATACTGGATAACTAACTACAGGTTCTTTAATCTGACATCTTAATGTTTTCCAAAATAATAAAAAGAAATGTTTTTTTACATTAATATTTTGCTTCAGATCCAGATGGTTCCCAAAGCAAAAAATCCTTTTATTCATTGTTAAACACAATGTTGTTTGTGAATTAATGTAGAAGTTAATGAATCAACAATTTAAATCAAGAAATTTCCTTGGAAGTATTCAAGGTATCAGTGCTGATTCAGAAAACCAAAGATCTGCCCTTTTGCTGTTGCAGAAGAGCATGCACTGTTCTGAACATCTCGATAACGATCAGTAAAGGACTAACGTTTGTTTTTATTCAGTAGAATAGTAGGACTTGTACTGATTAAAAGATTAAAAGACTCAAAATCTAATGTAGGGAACATCCAGTCCTTAGACAAACTACCTTGTTATACACTCAAATACCTACAAAACCACAGCACCAATTAAAAGGTTACCCACCTCCAGAAGCAGAACCCTACTCCCTGAACATGTGCAGTAGAAAACTTGTATGATGCAACCACACACGATGTTTATTACAATGACATATAAATCACCAACCAGTTATTTATAGAGGGAAGTACTTAGCATATATTCACTTTGCAACTTTTGTAATAAGTTGGGTGCAGGGGCTCCAGCTGGGTGTGCTTGATTTGTGGAAAGCCACTGGGCACCCAGTCTGGTGCAACACTGAAATAAAATCAGTTTCTTGACTTGGAGTGCGAGATTGGCTATTTGCATGCTGGGTGACAAATACGACTTTTTGGGCAACAATGCCTTTGTGCAGGAAGGACTTAACTGCCAAGAGAGTATTGACAGCTCTCTACTACTGAGTCTTTGATAACAAATCTAATGTATTCTAATTAGCCAGTACACTAACAATTAAAATGAAGTATCTAACTTGTTCCTTAGTGGCTTAGAACTAAAATTGCTTAATTAACATAGTAAGATATTGTTTTACAGCCACAATTCTTACTCTCACTCAAATTTGTTACTTGTGGTTGGTAGCATTTTCCCAGAGAACCAATCATTGCCATAATTAAGGATAGTGGAAAATGTGGGATGATTCTCCGCTGCAGGTTAGGAAAGACCTCGGTAGCTGAGCTGTAGCTCGTAAGAATCCTAGAAGAGAATTAAGTCCTTCCTTAAAGGGTCATTGGGCACTGGAACAGGTTGCCCAGGGAGGTAGTTGAGTCACCTTCCCTGGAGGTGTTTAAGGCACGGGTGGACGAGGTGCTAAGGGGCATGGTTTAGTGTTTGATAGGAATGGTTGGACTCGATGAGCCGGTGGGTCTCTTCCAACCTGGTTATTCTATGATTCCTGCACTGTTAGCTGTCCTTTACAAAGGAGGCTTAGCTAATCCTGCCTGTAGTTATGTTTGCTGCGAGTATCTTGACATCATGGGTACTTAACACGGGTTAGCTGTTTGCCTCTTTAGCCTCAACCTGAAGGAGCAGTAGCTAGTGTTTCAGTTGGCCCTTGCCTTTGATCTCTGTCCATTTTGGCCAGGTCTTTCCATCACGGATGAAAGCCCCTGCTTGTGCAGGCTAGAATTTACATGCTTATGTGTTGCTCAGAAAATTAGTGAGGTGAAGAGGCCAGGTGTGGGATAACATGTATGTATACTGAAGGATATTGTCCCTGTATATTCCAGGTTTCTCTGTCATTAGGGCTCATTTCCTTACTGTGTTTGATATCCTTACATATATTTTGTATGGCAATGTGCCAGTCACAAGGGGGAGCAGCAGGCAGCTGTCTGAATTGTGCACGGGATGGTGCTGAACACGGTGTAGAAAAGTTCAGTAGCAGGCCAGGAATGAAAGGGAGAATGATGAGGTACAGGATCTGGTGAAAAAAGCAGAAGAATTGAGACTCGGAGACAGTTTGCTGAATGCAAAAACAGGAATAGAAGTGAAACAAGAATAATGGAAAACTAATAGGAGGAGAAGCAAAGAAAGGAGAAATGTAGAATAATAGATAGGAATTGGATTGAGAAAGCGGACAGTAAGAAAGGAAACTGGAGTGATGTAAAGGCAAAAGACATGGAAAAAATCAGCCCTAGTGGACCAGAGACTCCAAGTTAAGCAGAACTGGTAGAAAAGCACGATGTTTTGACAGCAGGGCTCTGTGAATTTTGCCTCTGCAGGTGTACAGGAGAGAACTCCCAAAGAGTTGTTCTCTCTGTGATCAGCCAACCATAAACTGTGTGCAAGAGGAACAGATGGACTTCTCTGATGCTCCAATGCCATCTATCTTAACGAGTGTTCTGGTTCTCCAGTGGGAGAATTTATTCAGTCCTTCTGAAGTCAGTGAGTGCTGAGGCTCTTGTGCTGTCACCGTCTTCTGTGACATTTATACACAGACCTTGGACCCCCCCACCTTTGTCACTAAAGATACTAAAAAATGGTAGCCATTTGAGCTGAAGCAGTATTTATAATGTCTATAAGCAACTGAAGACTTGTTACATCACTGGAAAGCATTCTGTAGCCACACAAGCATTATTCAGTGGGGCGCTGTGCCAATTTGCGCCAATTTGCTTTGCGGTCTTTGGGCATTTGCTGTTCAGTCAGTCACCAGGCTGGAGCAATGGGACCCCCCTGCCAAATAAAGGGCTCTGAACTGTCACAAAGTTTGATTTCAGGATTGGACTTAATGCTTTCTCACTCCAGTGGGAGCTGCTGCTGATGGTACAGATAGCTTTTTCCACACAATAAAGCAACGATGCAGAATCTAAAATACATTATCAGAAACTTATTAACTCATTATGCTCACATATCACAACAAGCAGAAACCATTATTACCCCATCTTACATAGACGTTAACACTCGGAAGATAATTATAGGATTGAATATGCCCATTTAGAAATTTAGAGGTGTAAATATATGTGGGTAGACACTCAAGCCAACACTTGCAAGAATGTGGATTACTCAACGTTTGCATCATGCTCTATGTATTACTCTAATGCATTTTTAGGCAGCACTTTAGTTTCATCACTGTAATGACTGGCATATGATTCTGTCTGCTGTGATCATGCTATATTCTACTGTCATCGCTTTTCTTCCAGCTTTGGCTTGTGTTAGTCTTTATCCCTCAGTAATTTCTACTGAGGTCAACCAGACTCTTTCCATCAAACTTAATGAGAAATCAACCAGTCTGCAAGACATAATGGCTGGTGCATCATGGTGCGCTTGCTGCAGCACTCTTTTCCTTCAAGACTGTTTTCTTACTTGTTTCTTGGATTCATTAAATCAAAAAATCTGTTTTCTCTGAAATTATAATAGTAACAGTCCTCATTTGAGTAACTTCAACAAGCTCTTTAAGCCAGTGTTCATAATGACAGTATAATCATGTAGCTCTGTTTGTTACAGTTTGCAAATAGCATAACAGACAAACAGCTGGTAAGTACTACAAAAGCTTCTGAATTTTATGTATTGTGGTCCTGACAGTAGGAAAGATTAAAAAAGCAATCCTAACTTACCTTCTTTGTGAAACAGCCTACACTGACTAATGTAGGCAGGAAATCGTCCCTCTTTAACACATTACTTAGAAAATTGTAGCAAAAATATGTAAGGTATTTTTAAAACAAAATGTTGTTCAAAATTGGATCCTACAGATGCCCATCTGGAGACACAGTTGGAACGCTTTAATCATCCTAAGTTATTTGTTTCACCTGTTAACAGTGTGTTTCTAAACTCAAATGGGGAAAAAAGTTATCAGCCCAAGATTGTGACAGGCAATTGGGACTTGGCAAAGGAAGAGACTGAGAGAAAATCACAATGCTTGCATATAAGTGCCTTGTCAATAGCCAACAACAGAGAGCACTTTCTTCAAAAATGCACAGATGCTGTTATTCCATCAAAACAGAAGCTGATTTTGAAACTTGGGCTCCAACCGTTGTATTTGGAATAAACTGGTAATTAAGAAACTTAGGTGGGGAAATTGCTATGATTCCCTATTCTTATTTGAAGGATTTTCTACAAGGTTTTAAAGGATCTCTGTAAAGTAGATACAGTAGACTGAAGGAAGATGGAGTGAACTGTGACATTTTAGAGGCATTTTTTTTGTATGATGAAAACCAAATCTTTAACTTTTGCATTCTTTAATCTTTATCTTCTACCTACTAGTGCAGGACTCCGTCTTTTCTTGTGAGATTGGTCTGTATTCATTCATTCAGACTGACTTTCTCTGCAGGAGGACTGTTTCTGATTGTTGAATAAGACTGGTTTTCGTATCCAGAAGGATCTGCAGTGAACGTTACTGTTACACATTGACCACATTAAGGCTTATAGCATAACGAAAGAGTATATGACAACATGATAAAAAACCACATTGTATATCTGAAAGAACAGTGGGCTGTATCCCAGAGGGACAACTTGGCCTTTATTTACCCAGAGGCACATGTGCTGCTCTTGGTGAATGGCTGTCATGCTTGGAGCAGGGAGTAATGCTGTTTTTCTGAAATCAGGGCTAATGTCCAACGGCTTGCTTTTGGATACCTCTTATCAGAAACCTGAAAACAGCAATACTGAAATTCTTCAGAATAGCTGAGTTTTCACAAACAGTGTAATGCTTTCTACTTGAAAATTTTGGTAACTGGCAATGGATTAGTATTTTATAAGTATGTAATTGATTTCACACAATGTATGCTATAACTACATATACTGATAGAAAAGTGGTGGACTAATTGACTTGGCCTTACAGAAAAGCTTCTGTTTCTCTTATTCTTTAAACATAATTTGCTTGGGCTATTAGGGACCAATATTAATACAAAATCTGTAAAAATATCTCCATCTGCACAGACTACAACCCACTGTGTTGTTGCTGACGTTTCTGACACTGTCATGTGAATGGCTTCCTTCTTGTTTGTGCAGTTATTTTGAAACAATTTTATTTTAGGTAAAAACAAATACATGAATGGTAGTTTTCTCTCCTAGTTTGTAAATGTCAGAAATGCATACATGCAGACAATAATATTCAAGGAAAAAAACCCAAATCCCAGACCAACCCTTGACTTTGAAAAAGTACCGCAGGTTACATTACATAGTAAACCACAGATACATCTTTTAATAGTTTTTATTAAGCCATAAATAAGGGCACTGAGAAAATATATTTAAGGCTCAGATTCTGTCTAAAATGAACTTCTCATTTAAACACGTGCTTTTGAAGTTGTCAGCTGTTGCTTCCTGACTGGAGCAAGAAGACTTGGGGCTAGTCACTGTTTTAAATGCTGCTTATGCTATTTGAGATATCGGCTTATCAACCTCATTTTTTCACTGCATCTTTTGAAAGCAGCTTCTTAAATAGAATGTTTACTCAATACAAAATAGAGAGGAAAAGGCAGTTGTGACACCTGTATTTATTCCCAAACTGCCTCAGTGTGTTATCAATAGCATAGCTCTGACTTGAATTTTGACCAAACCCTAAAAAGATTCTGCCTTTTTGCCTGATCATGATGAGTTTGGACCACAGCAAGAAATGGATTACTTTCACTATGTCTCTGACAGTCTGAATCTTGCAGCCATTGCATTAGGATGTTCTGCAGAAACAACATCTCTTTTCTCAGATAGAAAGAGAGAATTGTCAGACCTTAAAAATAATTTTAGGCCCTCAAGTCGTAGTGTCTTTTGTGTTTCACCTCTTGAGTTCTGAATCTTTAACGCTCTCCTCTTCACTTTTTTCTCTCTGGTTTTGACCACTGGTATTTTTCAGAGGGCAGCCTAGAGACTGGAATCCAGAAATATGATGTACTGCATCTTAAATACAAGTTTGGGAAACACTGAGAAATGGGGAAGGGATTTCCTATTTGAATCCTATAGTTTGATTGGGAAAGTAATAATAATAACAGTGATCATTTTAAGAGCATGTCTTTGTATTTTTCTGTTCGTGATATGCAGTGACTAAGATTGATTCATGAAGTCATAATTACTTTGTAAGAACAGCTGAATTGAACTTTGGTTTGGGGGTAGAGCAGGTAGAGTTTTGTGTAGTTATGTGACATCAGGGGCAGGTAAAGCTAACAATAAAATGTCATCTCATGGAAAAAAACAGCATAGTGAGTTTACAGAAACACCCTTCTTCCATTTCTTTGGATGATAATATCCTCAGATATGAGTTGGGGAGGAGGGAGCTGAATCTCTCTGGGGAAAATAGCCTGTAAAGCACAAGAAACAAGAAAAGTAACCCATCTAGCTTTTGGTTTTTTTATTGTTCTTTTGTACTTCTTGCTCTCCCTTGTCTTCAGTGCAAGTTCTTTCTTTTACATGGAAACCATTTACATTAAGACAACCGCTTAAGGGAAGGGGAGTGAGACAGGGGCCAAAGGTTGCAGTTCTTTTTGGGCTGAGCTCTGTGCAGAGGACAGTAGCTGGCTGGGAGATGCAGGTTCCCTGCCTGCCATTGCTTCAACCTCCTCTATTCACTGGTGAGTCAAGCACAAACCACTTGGTACCGAGCATATGTACAAGAACACAGCTACCAGTGTATCATCTTCTTGGTATGCAGCTTTTGCACACGACTATGATACAGGGTCATGCCCTCTGCATTCCATGCCCTAACCTATTAGACATATTTGAGATCATTTTCTCACATACACATTACCCTATACTTCAGTGTTTCTGAGTACACAGGACAGGTAACAGGCACTTAACTTCCAATTCAGTTAATGTTATTCATATCAAAGATGGTCACATGTAGTTTGGCAGGCGTATCAGTTTAAAATGTTTAAGACATATGAAAGCCTTGAGCAATTTCTCCTAGGAAGAGGAATTCATGAAAAGATAGATACAAAATGAATTGTACTGGAAAGATAATACATTTTTCAGTGTGCTGACTGCCTACTTCAGAATTTTAGTAGCAGATTAGTTTATAGGCTTGTGGTACTACTTTGTGAAAATAATTAAATAATAACTGCTCTTACAGCATACACTTGAAGAGAATGAAGAGCCTAAGTGATACTTTGAGGACCTGAGTGTGTGTGCATGAATTTAGTTTCCATTGTATAAATTGAATCATGTTTTATGCCTCATAACTGTCTTCTATTACAAGCTGGTATCATATTACGTATGCTGGAGTCTAGTGACTATAAAAAGGGATTATCAACAGCCCTCAGTAACTGAACAGTATCACAGAAAAACAGAAATTTGATCCAATATATGTGTGTTTCTAAAGATATATTGGAAGTCTGAGAAATGAGGTGGGAAACTAGAATGACAAATTTTGAATAAGGATGTTGGTGTAATAGGCATACTAGAAACTAGGTAGGAGGAATGTAATGCTGTAATACTAAGATTCATAAAAAGAGAGGAGATTGTGTAAGAGGAAGAATAAAACTCAATGTTAAGTATAGCTCAAAATCAAGTCAGGTGAAACAAATATATTCATGAATAATGTAGAATTTTATGGTTTGAAACTCCAAGCCTATCTTTGAGAAAATAAACTTTAGGATTATACACTCAGCTGATTCACAGTAGTAATGGTGATATACCAAATGAAATTAGAAAGGCTGTGATAGCAGGTAATGCAATTATAATGATAATAAAAAAAAGGTATCGGTGACTTCCGTGCAGACATAAAATATATTCTTGGTCAGCATTAATAACTGCTCTATGGAGCTTCTACAGGGGAGAAACCTGAAGGAAACAAGATGCTCTTGAGCTGGTCCTGAACAGTTTGTATGGATAGGCTTAAATATTATTTTTTTGAATAGTGTAGAAAGTATTGTTGTTTTTGACATTTCCACAGAAACAACAGAAGCCGTCCCCAGAGGCTGCTATGGTAGTGTTTCTTTTAAAAAGAGGGAACTAAAAAAAACTTTAAAAAGCTTGTCAAAAAGAAGTGAGAAGAGCAACCAAGAAAAAATAGAGACTATGAATAACAAGAATCAGTCATATTCTGAAACATGGAGAGTCTCTATCTATCTACTATTTTATTAGAGAAGATTATGTTGATTTTGAAGCTGGTGTTCAGCCAAGTGAGTGTAGGGGTTTTGAAAAGAGAAAGCCAGACCCACGGCTCTTCGATTCTGATTCTTATTCTGCTGCAAATTGTTTGATTGTTTGATTTTTCAATCAAATTTTTATAAAAATCTATCTTGATGTAAACGTTATCCATGTCAACAATATGATGCTGTGTGGTTATACATAAATAAGCTGTCGGGGCTACCAGAAGTAGTAGTGCTACTATATCTGTCTTTTAGCTCTGATTGTGATAGCCTTATTTCTTCTAAAAACAGAGTAGCAGATACAGTTCTGTGGAATAAATACAAATAGGAAGTCTCGGTTGAACTACACAAATATAGAATAAATTTCTGCAGCTGACTGTAGGTAAAAAAAAAGAGCATTTTATTCTTTCAGAAGTACCAAAAAAGATGGAGTCATTATTGAAATTGTAATGAGACTTTGAGACATGATTAAGTTTTAAGTTTTTTAAATGGTGATTTACTTTGATAATCTCCTGATTTGCAGTTAATTATTGGACTTTAATTATTAATGGCTCACTGAGATAGCACATTATAAAATTCCAGAGTTTATACCAACACACCATGTAAGGGAAGTTTGTGATTAAAAAAGTGCATGAAAGTGGGATTCTCTTTAACATTGACCTTTATTTTGTCATTCTTCTTTGCAATACATTTGACTCTGCAAGCAGATGAACTGGAAAACAGTAATCTTCATTACATTTGTATGAAGTATGAATGTTAGTCAATTACTTTTGCATATAAAGAAATCTAATATATGTTATGTATATTTGTAGTATATATATTACATATATATTATATATATATAATATATGTAATAGCTCTTCAAAGAAGAAGTTTGCTTGCATACTAGGGAGAAAATAAATGGTAAGGTGTAAAATAGGATCAACAACTACTGACCATTACTGTTAGAATACCTTGTTTAATTCCAGAGCAGTTGCTTTTACAAAGAGTTAAACTTGTTGAAATAAGCAAATCTTTTTGGAGTTGCTGAGAGAACAATTACTGAGAATGTCATACTGTAGATGTGCGAAGAACAGGAAAGAATACATAAAAATAAGCTAAGAAATGCTCTACTGAAGGTACGTTGTTTTATGCTATATTTGCACATCTCCAGTCTTTCACTTAACCATCAGATATCTGCAGGTAATTTCTGGCCCTAAACACACAACTGGTTGTACAATGAGGCAATCTTGGGATTGCAAGTTAATTTCCAGTGTAAATGAACCACCTCTTTTGCATGCTAAGAACTACTAGCAAGAGACAATGGGTCTTCAATGGCCAGGGCTAGATGGCTTAAGTTTCCATCTTTAAGCTGTCTGAGAACTGTATCACAGCCAGTAGTCACAGATGGACTTACGATACATGAACCTATAGGGTAATGCAGTGGTCAATGGCAAGGGCATATCGGCTCCAGGACTAACCCCTGTTCAGTTTGTCTTAGGGTGTTATAGAAGTTTAGCCCCATAAGGTAGCTAAAGAAACTATTGCACTGGAAGCAATGAGGTGCTGTGCAGCATAAGCTACAGAAGAACTGCCTGTGAAGCAGTACAGAGTGAAATCTGTGCTGCATTCGATAATTGAGCTGATTTGGTTAAAGGTACCTGTGGCATCTGCAGTAGACTGCAAACAGCCTATTGGAGAAGAAGTAGAAGGCAGGGGAAAAAGACTATGAGGAAGGGATGGTCAGAAGTGTGAATAAACCCACAGAAATTTAAGTCTGTGTTCAATGACCAGGTGTCATATGGCAGTCTTGGATACTTTCATCCTCAGCTCCAGACACTGCAATAGAGGAACTGCCTACTCTACAGAAGTTTGTGTCAGTCCAGTAATTTCACAGTGCCCACAGCCTCGACAGCATGGCCTGCAGAATCAGATGTGAAAAGAAACATGTACTGTCCCTGACTCCAGCTCAGTGATGACTAGAATCACAGTGACTCATTCATACTCTATGAACGTCTGGGTATTTTAAAACAATCAGTGGAGGACACAATGACATCCCTTTTAGTGAACTGCAACCCATGACCCTTCAGCATTTTGGGATGCTATCAATTTCTATTGCAAAATCATCTAGTGTCAGTTCCCTCAGTAGCTTTATCTGAATTTGGCAGTTTTTAATTTTTATTTTTTAAAATTTGTTAAGGAGCATGAATATGCAAGTATGAGTTTACTGGATCCAATTTAAAGCAGCACTGGCTGAATTTTTACAGAAGGTAAACCAAAGTTTTAAAAAATGTCCACGTGGCAGATCTGTGTCCTGGAATGTACATCCAGGGATATTCCTTGGGATTAATTTTGACCCTCAGTTTCCCTGTTGCCTCTGCAAAAGCAGCCAGGAAATGGTTAAAGATACTGAACACATCAGGTGTGATTTGGCATAAAAGGAATAGCAGTATGAATAAGGGAGGATGGATAGACTGCTCTTCTCTTTGTTTTACACAATACCCCTTGATATTACAGAGAACTCACATAAATGCACTTCACAGTGCTCTTAAGGGAAGATTTTGGTTTGTCTTTGGGTGGCAGGTGAGCTTGGAAGATGTATTGGGTGCTTTCTTCAGACAAAAAAGAGATCAGAGTGAATAAAAGTAGTAATTGACTCACTTCTGAGAACCAGTGTCTCAAATAGCTAAACCAAGGAAAACGTTTCCAATATATTTGTATATGACCATTGCACTCCAGTCAGCGTGGAGCAGAGCTATTCTTTACTCATTCTGAAAATGCAACATTTGGGTTCCCAAGGAATTCTATTCATCTTCATTTCCTGTTTCCTAGCATGAATTTATGAACTTTCAATGTCGTTAGTAGTACACCTCTGTGGACGTTTATGTTAGAACAATGAAAAAACCTTGCTCAGATCATGCTAGTAACTGCTGGGCTAATGGCATGGGCAGCTGAACAACAGTTAAATCCTCAGCATCAATCAAAACTCTCTTATCCTTCTGAAAACCTCAAGCTAGGAGAGGCTGTTAAGCTAAACCCAGATTGGCAACAGAACAAATCTTTGCCTAGTTAAAGATAGTATCACTGGCTTTATGCTACCTCCTCCATTATTAATGGGAAGAAGCATTTGGGAACAAGATACACCACTGGCAGGAGGAAAGTGTACTGATTTCTTACTCTCTTCACTCATCCCTGGAGTAGAGAGGTAGAAGAGTTGTTAAGAATCTACTTTCTCCTTCATTTTTTATATTTATGGAACAGAAATGCACCTGGCTGAGAATACCACCTAAAACGTGCAATTATTATGAACTTGCCCATAGTGCAGACAAAAGGTAAAACAACATGCTTCCCAATATTTACACCTGGAAACAAGAGATAATGTTTCCGAAGGTGTACTATACCTTACAAAATCTTAACTACTATCACCGGGAAATATTGCACTTCTGCTAAGTCAATTCAGGCAAGATGCATAATGTGATTTTAAATACACTGGAAGTTTTGTAAGTAATTTCAGTGCACTACTAAAAAGAATAAAAGATCTGAAGTACAAAGCAGTCTTTTTTTCTGGATGAAAATTCAGGAATGTATTTGATTCCTAAAGCACATGGTAAGTTATCTCTCCAGTACAAGAAATATGAAAATGATCATAAAGAAAGGAACATTTCCTAAAGGAGAGTAGCAGCACCTTCTGTGATAGATAGTCCATCAAAGCATCTCTGCTGGAAATCTGACAACTACATCTTCCCTTTTCTCAGTGGAGACTACAGCTGTCCTATCATTAATATCAAAAACTCAAAGGTAAAGTTTTCCTTGTCCTATTTTCTTTCACAGTCAGAAAGGTTTGCTCTGCTGCAAGTAATCAGAAAAAAAATCAAGCACTTTGAAACCATGTTCTTCTCAGACCCCTGGGTATGCATAGATGGCAGTGTAAGTAGCATCATTAGTTGAAATCAGGAGGAACTGAGCAGCTCAGAGCTGTCTGTTAGAAGAGTTATTAAAAAAATGTCTAAAGTGATTTTTAAGGAGGAGAAAAACGTCTCCATCAGCTGCAGAAATGCAAAGAGGAGGGAAATTTGAAATTCTCTCCCTTCACACACAATCTCTACCACTCCTGATGAGTATGAATTAGATGACATTGACTGAGAGACAGATATGGTTTTCACAGGTGGAGAAGCAAAACTCTGAGTAATGGCTGTTATTGCAGCATTAGTATTAAAAGATGAAGCACAGAGAACAGCAGAATTCAAACAGAGAGAGGAAGTTTTTCATAGAATCATAGAATCACCAGGTTGGAAAAGACCCACTGGATCATTGAGTCCAACCATTCCTATCAATCACTAAGCCATGCCCCTCAGCACCTCGTCCACCCGTGCCTTAAACACCTCCAGGGAAGGTGACTCAACCACCTCCCTGGGCAGCCTGTTCCAGTGCCCAAGTGTAAAAGAAAACAAGAGAGTAAAACCAGTGAAAGGTTGAAGGAGAAAAACCAAAGACAGGCAGAAAACCAGCATGTTAGGGAGAGATCTTAATGTTCAGAGGAGCACAACTGATGAACTGTTAAAGGCTCTGCCCCTCATCACTTAATGATGGTTATCTCTGTATTTTCATTTTAGTAGAGAATCTGATTTCAGTCTCTCACCACTAAACTTTTCTTGTCTTTCCTCACCTGTCCACAGCTATTGCTGTCATGGAGTAGATGCTGGCGAAAACAGCTGTGATTGGGAAGAAGTTGTGGAAGCGGCAGTAAGCCTCTCCAAAGTACCACTCACTGTGCAGTGCATAGATGAAGTTGATGAGGGCATTGAAAGCAGCCATGGAGGCATCAGAGAAGGCCAGGTTCACCAGGAAGTAATTGGTCACTGTCCTCATGCGCTTGTGAGCCAGGATAATCCAGATGACAACGAGATTTCCAAAAACAGCCACTGTCACCACACCACCATAAGCCAGAGACCAGAGGGCAATGCGCCAAGAGGGTTGCACAAACTGATTGGAGAAGTTGGCTGCTGAGGATGCTACAGGGGCAGAAGCATTTCCAGCTGGTACTCCTAGCACCTGTCCCCAGGGATCGCCTGCTGGAGCAAGGCTTACATTCCACCTGCTGCTCCTGCTCACGTTCCAGTTGTCTGTGAAGACAGAAGTCATCTTGGATATTCCTCTCCTCTCTTCCAGGAATGATGTGCCACTCCCACCCCCCTCTCGCAATCCTCCAAAATCCCCACCAAAAGATAAGAGGAAAGAAAGAAAAAAGGAAGTAAGGCAGCACAGCAGGTACTGGGAAGGAGAGATCTGCCAGGAAAACCTTTGGCAACGCTGTTCAAACTGTTAGAAATGCTGTATCAGCTGAAGCAGGAGAGCTGCCTCTGGGTAGAACAGCATCCCATTCCTCCTGTGTACAGCAGCCTCTTGCTTTTGGTTTTGCTGAAGGAGAAGGGGATCGAGAGCCAAGACACATTTTATAGGCTTGTGAATTCCTGGCGTCATGAAGGGCTGGTAAGATAACACCTCTTTCCCTCTCTTCTCCCTCCTCCCCTTTTATTTCATTCATTACTAGCAGCAGGCACTTTCAGGAGCTGTAGAGAGTGCCACGGGGAAAATGAATTCTCACCTCATTTTCGTTGAGAGATTTGTTTTATATTGCCTTTCTTTAAGTTTCATCATTGTGCTTCCTTTTTAAATAGTCTTTTTGTCCTGTCTTTGCAGAGCTAATTAAGCTGGCTTACTTGAACATCCTGGTGACTGATACTGCTTTTCACTAAAGCTATTTCAAGATGAATTTATAAATTTATTCCAGATTAATTCAGATCTGCCTTTTTGCTGCTATCTTTCCATTTAGTACATGCTTTCCTTTTAACCATTCAGTTACCTACAGATTTGGAATAGTGACCTCCTTCAGATAAAGAAATACATTCTGCTACTCCCTAATTTCACTTTTTGATCTGTAATATGGAATTGACATCAAGAAATATTTATAACATTAAAATGTGGCTATCTTTTTCTTACAGCACTAACTTTGGTGCCTGTAAAGCCAGTTGCATGTTCGGCAGATGCTGATTTTTGTTGAAACACTAAACATAGATGTTGTGAAACATGGGTAAAACAGTAGGGAATTGTTTTCTTTGTATCTTTGGAAAAAAATTTTTTGGGGGTTCTTTTTACTAATTTGAATTTATTCTACACTTAGTACTATTATTATTTTGAGCACAAAATATTATATATGCAGTGATTTCAGAACTGGTAGAAAAGGGTAAATGAGAAAATGTAACACCTGATGTTTTCACATACAAAAAATCAGTTTTCTTGTTAATATATGAACAACAGCTGGCATTGGGGATGCATGTGTTTTGCGAGGATTGATTGCAAGGGACTTCAGCCAGCAAATCTTTGTTATTCAATAATCTGCAGTCTTTAGGGAGGAAATGTGTTTTGGCACTGATCTGCTCCATGCTTCAACAATTTAGAGCTACTACTTGTCATCAGTAGAGATGTCAACAGTGTCACAGCAGTAGGAGGAATTCAATACCCCTATCTGCAATGACAGTATTTACATTTGTTTGAACAAAAGCTTCATAAAAAAAAAAATCACATATGTCTGTATATCACTCCTCCCTGCTGTATTTACCCAGTGGAAGTAGTATCTGCACTTTAATTGTCAGGTCTTCGCTGCAGTTTTAGTTTGAATAACTGCAATTGTGGCCATTTCTATATGCTTCTCAGGTCTTACCAGCTGACACGATCCCAAGCAGCAGGCACCCCAGGCTTAGAAGCTCTGCTGAAAACGACCCTTTGCTACAGCACATCTAGAACCTATCCATACATTGCAGGTCCTCTTCACAAGAAAACCACCAGAGTTAATCTCACAGTTCCATTTTGAGTCCTGCAGTTTCCATCCACATTGTCTTTTATCCTCTCCCTGGAGGTGAATCTGAAGAAAGGAATAGTGCTTCACATGCTGTTTCCCCAAGAGGCTTTGTGTTGTGTTCTCAAGAGATCCCATAGTAAGAAGCACCGACTGACTCAGCAGAGACTGTAGCAGTGATAAGCGGGTTGGGCCGCTCTTTAAGTCCACTTAAACCACAGCGAAATGTAGGATATATTTCTCTGCCTTTTGGGCATCTATGAAGGGGACTTTGGGAAGCCAGTGAAGAATAAGCAGTTGAGTAATTCAAGGGCCTTCTTCTGGGAAAATCAGTGGGGTGCTGGCCAGAGGGTTAGTGGCTAGGGATTCTTGTTGTACCGTATCATCTGAAATAGGCCAATGGGATAGACTGAATGACATTCTGGTCTTGTGTGCAAATCTGTTTCAGTGGTGAACTCCCCTAGAAATATGCAATATGCAGTAGTTCTGCACCAATGCTGTAAACTAGGGGATACATTTTGACTTTGAGAGCAGGACTCTAATTTCCTGTTCCTCTTTTCTCACAGGAATGAAGCTTGTTCTAGCCCTCTGTCTTGGAAAAATGCTTGTAATTGCAGCGTGTTCTGGCGAGACATTCCCATATGTATTTCCCTAATATTCTACAGTGCTCCCAAGGGAAATTGTCCTTCTCAATACATTCCTAGTCACAGTGTGAGAAGTCAGTACAAGTCAACACTTCATTATGCAGGCAAAGCTATCAGTAAATTCAGTCCTTGAGATCTACTTTAAACCGAAAAACAACCAGGAAGCTTTTTGTATTCTGTGTTTGTAAAATGTCAGTCAGACCACCAAGAATCTATGTGAACAAAAGCGTCACCTTTACAGTGTAGAAATGAAACTATCATTGATTACTGTCTTCCTCTTCAGGAGTACCCTGTGGAAACACACCACTCCTGTAGGGAACGCTTTTGTGGACGAGGTGCTGAGGGACATGGTTTAGTATTTGATAGGAATGGTTGGACTCGATGATCCAATGGGTCTTTTCCAACCTGGTGATTCTATGATTCCTGATTGCCTCTTCTCCATGCATGAGGAGAAGAGAAACTGTGGGGTACCACTAGCATAGTTTCATAATAGGCATCCTAAATTTATTATTAATCACTTGCTCAGTAACCTGGATGCTATCTGTTGTATTGCAGCAGGTATCCAAATCTGGCAGGAGAAATGCTTGAATATATGGAGCTGGTTTGTTTTCTAAAAATGAACACTAAACAGCACAGGAAAAATGCCGAGCAACAGAATGAGACTCCTATGGGGAACATTTATGATTCCATTTGGAGATGACTGTAAAAATTTGCTAGAATAAATGCCTCTGTGTTCTAGCTTTTGTTCTTATTGAAACCTTAGAGGAGCAGTCTGGTACAAACAATTGGAGTAAGCCCAGTCCTACATCCAAAAGACTACAACAAAGAAATAGGTTCACCTGCCCTTTACCACCTGTCTCACTAGCATTTTATTCAGCTAATTAAGGAAAGACGTTAAGTGGCCAGTAATTGGCTTTTGCCTAGAGAGGAAATTCACTTGAACAGTTAAGTCAACAGTGCTTCTTCGTCAAAATTTGTGTTGATTATATATGTACTGATTTAAGTTTGATCAGCTGCAGGTCATCAACATCCAGTTTCTCAAATAAGTTTCACAGAAACTTTGGAGAAAACTTTTGTATTAATAACTTCTGTGTAGCAAAACCTGCTTGACTGTACTGAAAATTATACAAAGGAGTAGTAAGAAGGGCAAAGATCTGAGTTTTTTTTCAGTCTCTTGTAGAAAAACAAGGTAGTTGTAGAGCATAACCATTCTCCCTTTTTCTTCTACAACTGTTAAAAGTACATGATTTCTTATGTTATATTTTGTCCAACTTATGCATATTCACAGTGGCAATACTACATTTTCCTCTAGGTAAAATTGTATTCAATTTTAGAGTGACTGCTTTCTGGTCATCTGCTATTTGTTGTTCTCTTTTGTCCTTCCACTGTTGTGCTTGTACAGTCAGATGTGGTTAAACCTGTGGCTATTAGCAGTTCCCAATTCCTAACTTTGCAGAAATACTTAGAAATGTGAAAGAAATATCCAAAGTGTGATCAGGAAAGTAGCTATGATTATCTGTAGTTCTTTCTTTGCGTTATATAGCTTGAAGCTTTTTTTCACAGTTCCAGCAAAATCTTTCCTACTGAGCCCAGAGTAGAAGATAAGATTTTGACTACAAGATAGATCTAGCTGTTAATTTATTGTTTGTTATTTATGTGACTATGTTTTAGTTTTCTACCGGTCTTCTGATGTACTTGAAGTTTTCACTTAAAGTCACTCTTTGACTGCATTCATCTGTGCACTGCAGCAGTGCACAAGTAGCGTAGTGTAGCAAAATAGCAGACTGTAGAGCATTTCTATTTGGCATAAGTCCTAGCTGAATTGTTTTTAATTACGCTAGTTCTGTTTCATAAGACCTGTCCTCTGTTGTTCCTTTCTTTTGTATAAAGCACTGAGGGCATTGCTAAGTTTCCTTTTGTTTTTGGATTTGCTTCCTTGATTAGCTGTAGCCTAATGATCTCATTCACTGCCTCCTTCCTCCAGGTCCAAGCTGAGAGAGATCATCCTTCAGCAGCAGCTTTGGTGGTCCACCTTTTTCTTCAGCTTTTATATCTCTTGTTCATTAGTCATGCAAAGTTTTAGATATGGCAGGAGAGTTTTGGCAATTTAAGGATGCTCAATGTTGTATTCATTATTGTGGCTGCCTGTTAGCATTGTGCTGCTGTCATGACAATGTCAACCGACCTGGATTTTGAATAGTTTGCTTTTATTTGTGTACCTTAAAACACAGCTGGAAAACTCAATTCAAACTTGGCTTCTGGTTAGTGTTTATGAATGCAAAAGTCTTCCTGGCACCGACTGAAAACTACTCAGTAGGATGTCAGGTGACTTCACAAATGTGTGAGTAAGGATGTTGCAGTAAAGGAAAAGGTCAAAGCCAGAAGAAGTGTATGTGGCTCTTTATAGCTAGAGGGGCCAGAAAGATAGGAACAGTTAGAACCAAAGAATTCATTGGAGACAAGTTTTCTTCTGGGATATGATGTAGAGGTACAACTTTACTGAAACGACTTTTAGAATAAAGCAAGTATAGGAATATGTTATGGGAAATTAGCTAACATTAAATAGAAATGAAGATTATCCTGAATTATAGATAATATTCGCAAATTATTTCAGCTTAGAAAGCTTTTCTTCTTCTTTGATGAAGGAAGAACCAGCAGGGGTTCTACAGCCATTGAAAGTTTGATCTTCTGATCCTCCTGAAGGGCTGAATGCACTTGTTTTCCATTGTCACTGGCATAACTTATCCCTCTGGTTTTTAGCTGCTGCCCACAAAATGTGACTGAAGGGGCTGAACAGTCGGTGCAGCGAGGCGTCTGTGTCAAAATATAATTTGTAGGGCACAGTTCTGTGAAAAATAATTCTTATTCATTTGCTTTCCTGGGCAGCTAGGGCTTTTTGAGGGAAAAACATTCTGCAAAGTGAGATACTAGCAATTTTTTTGAAAAAATTAAGTGGATTCATTCAAGTGGTTCTTCTACCTGACAGCAATATATCTGGAGAGGAGGGAAAGGCAGAGTGGAATGGGACGTGATATAATAAACATTTTCTTGGGCTGTTGTGATTAGTCTTCTTTCCTGCTGTTCTCTTCCTCTTTACATTTTTGTTGCAGTCCCTGGCACAAATTAGTGTGAAATCGTCACTGAATTAAAATGTATTTCTTCTAACCACTGTACATTCTTTATTTTTTCCAGTGCAAGATAAATTTTTTGCAATTATAATTCCGGGCACCTCTGCCTTTTCATCTTTCTGCAGCTGCTCCAGTGCCTGTCTAATGTCATAAGTGAGATGAACTGACAACTTCTGTACGTGTATGCACTTGTACATTTCCCCATATTCTTCTTTTCTTTTAAATTGCTGTAATATTTTTTGTGAGTTACATTTAACAACAGAATTATAAGGTCACACAAATCAGAGATTAAAAGAATGTGTTGTATTAGATCTTGCAGATTTTGAACCTACAGTCTTGAAACAAATGGGTAGCTGCTGCTGCCACCTGAAATTCCTGCTGGCCTGTTTGTAAGCCCACTAAAATCAATAGAAAAGACACCTACTGGCAACACAATTTCCTCTGTCTCCTACAGGGAGATAGTGATTTGTTTCCTTCTAAACATCCAAATTAAAGAGGATTTTATTGTTGACTTTTCTATCTCCTGGAGTTACTGAATATGTTACATATAATAAAGTGTACAATCATATTAATACATAATGAGATGCATGTTTTAAGGTCTTTAGCAAGATGAGGAGGTGTAAACGGAATCATAGTAACTCAGTGGTGAGTGAAATCAGGAAGTAAGATTTTCAGGTAGCTTTATCCATGTTATTCGTAAAGTATTGATAACTCATTTGTGTTTCACTGTTAATTAAAAAGTAAAACAAGGAGTTTTCTTGACTTTGCTTTTTAATAACAAGAGATGCTTCTGAGATATTATCACAAGGTCCATAGAGGTATTCACACCAAGAGGAAAAAAAATCTAGAAATTCACTACGGCATCAGAAAGAGTGCGGATCATTTCTATATGTAAAGCATGAAATCACATGAACCTGCTATGTTATAGAGCGTTTGGCATCAAGTGTTATTTTAATTTCAGCTCTCTTGAGTACACTTGTAACAGGGATGTATGTATATAGATGTCTCTAAAGGTACCTTTTCGTTCTTGAATTGTGGTAAAGCATAAATCAATTACAACATAAAACAATATTTTGGAAAAAAAAAGCCCAATGGATAAATAGAAATTTCACAATACTTAGATACAGCTACTTAGTTATATAATGCCAATGTTAAAGAGTCCTCTGACTGAATCAGTTTGCCTTAAACAGGTATTACTGGTGTTAGTTTTAAAGAATGGCTGAAAATTTCAGACTTGATCTAACTAGTGGTTTCCTTTTCTTACCATCACTGTCATACCAAGACAGTATTCAATGTTACTTGCTTCCTTCATTAAAAAAGAGTATTTATGGATTGTTCTTCATAAAGCATTGCAGGCAATTCACATATTTAGAATACTATGTACAGAGTATTTCTTAAAAAAGCCCAGTATAATCTCCTGCAGTTTAAAAGACTTTGCAATTGAAATGCTTACATGAGACCATATTCTGGCAGCATAGAAATAGAAGATAAAAAGCTATAAATTTACACATGATCTTACTACATTCCTATGACTTTGCCCCCAAAATAGTTTAAATTCTATGTGCCAGAGCAGGATTGTAGTCAAGTGAATTTCGTAATTGGTTATGTGGTAAGCATAGAATAGCTTAAAAGAAAAGCTGTACCTGAAAATTGTTTAGCCTTTTGGCAACACAGGAAATTTTGTGTATTGAAATGCATCTTTTTGCCTTGGAAGTAAAGGATGAAAAGAAATATTGTCAGCTCCTCTTTCAAATGTAAGAAAGCACTTGCTTTCTCCTGTTCTGTGAATTTTGGCCCTGCCAAAATTAACTTGTGCCCTGCCTGCTTCTGAATCCAGTTTTTCATCTGAGATGCTGTAGATGCAGATGAGGAGGGGATCTGAACTTGATTTTTATGCATCCTAAACCACTGTTGTGGCCTATATGCTGACAATGTCTCATCATGTTTTGTGCATTTGCCTATGCGACTGGCAGTGGAAGAGAAGCAAATGTCAAAACTAAAGCATAAGGTTCATGGTATTCTTATGACATTTTATCACAAACATTCTACCTCTAAACTCTAGAATTTCTTAAACCAAAAGGTCTGATAGTTAGTTGATTTTCAGCAGAAATAGTAATTTAATTTATTTTCCCAAAATGCAATATTATCTGCCTCAGTAGAGTTTTGTGGAAGCCATTACTGAAGTAATAAGAACTATAATTTTTCAATGAAAGTTAATCACTATTGCCAAATGTAACTTTTTTCTTTTCCTGTCTCTTACTCCTAATGCTCAGCTTTTGTTTCTCTATTGTGTGAACTTTCTCCATCTTTTGGAACTGGAATGAAAAGGAAAAAAACTATGACCATATCAGTAAAATTCAATTTGTAGTTTCAAGAAATCAGTCAGTCTCTTGCACCAATTCTGCAAACCACTGGACCACCTTATTTCTGCTATGATATATATTTATAAGATAGTTCTTCTTAATTTGATTTCTTGTTTTCTTGTCCAAAGAAGATTTATTTTTTATGTAAGAACAAGAATACTTGCCAGTTGCTATTCATCATTCAGAATTAGAATTTCTCAGCATGAGAGGACAGTTCCTGCAGCCAGCCCAAAGAAGGACAATCTAAAGTTGATGGGTCAATTGTTTATTTGCTGCTGAATATCCCATGCTTGGATGATGTACAGCAAGTTGCATTGCAGTACAAAAAAATTAGAGGAATTGTGACAGATGACAAATTGACTTGAAGGGCTTTGCGTCATTATGACCCCTAAAAAGCTGTGATAGTAAAAACAAAAATAAAAGAGGATGAGTGATGAAGAGGGGAATATTGTTAGTTTTTCTAATGGAAGTTTTTCTATAAATAGGCTAAGTACAATTTCCCTCCTCCAAGCCTTCCAGAAGCAAATATATTTTCCCCACTTTTGCTGTAAATGGTTCTGTAAATTGCTACTGTTTCCTCCTGCTCAGTGAAGTGTTATTTTAAAACATTCTAGCTTTATTGACAAGACCAAATAAACTTTTCTGCTACACTCTTGTTTTCTCTATTGCTTAGAGTTTGAGGAAAACCAGAATAACTGTTATTTTGAAGCTTTTAGAAAAAGTATATCATCATATTAAATATCCATAATGTCTATGAAACAAACAGATTAACCAGAGCAGATTAAGGAATCAGGAAGAATTGAACACTGCAAGTCATAGTAATAATAAAACTAAAATGTACTAAAGCACAGCAGAGTATTACAAAAAATATACTTACTTTAAAAGGGGTTACAGTCTAAACTCTTCACAGAAACTGGTGTAAGAAAGAATAAAAGGACATGTTGTTGCTATGTTAGATATTCATAACAGTTTCTGATCTCATTTACACTGAAGTTGATCCAGAATTACTCTGATTTCTGGGGAATTGCTCTAAATTACTGCCTTTCTAACTAAAGAGTAAAGTTAGCCTTTAGCTATTCATCCAAAAGCAAGGTTTCAGTTTGTCTCTTTATCTTATCCATCATTTAAAATACTTAAAAGTTCCCCACCAAAAACCAGTTATAGCAGTGTAGTGGTTTAACCCCAGTCTGCAACCAAGAACCACACAGCTGTTTGTTCACCTGCAGGAATGGGGGAAAAATAATTGGAAGGGTAAAAATGTGAAAACTCATCGGTAGAGATAATAACAGATAAATAATTGAAATGGAACAAAATAAATTCATAACAATAAAAATTATAATGGAAAGGAAAGTAACAGAGAGAAATGAAACTCAAGAAAGACGTGTGGTGCAAATGAAATCAATTGCTCACCACTAACCCACTGATGCCTGACCAGCCCCTGAGTGGCAGCCCTCTGGTCAACCTTCCCCCTAGTATCTCTGCTGAATATGGTGTCACTTGGTTTAGAATATCTCTTGGATCAGCTGCAGCTGTCTGTCTTGACTGCGTCTGCTTCCATATTTTTGTGTACCCCCAGCCCTACTCACTGGTGGAAGGGTGTAAGGAGCAGGAAAGACCTTGTCTCTGTGTAAGTTTGCAGTAAGTAAAACATCACTGTTTTATCAAAGCTGTTTCCTGCACAAATCCACAACATAGCCCCATGCTAGCTACTGTGAAGAAACTTAGTTCTACCCCAGCCAAAACCAGTACAAGTGGAGATAACCCAGGAAGAGCCAATGTAGTTTAGATGTGAATCAATCCGTGATTTTTGTGTTCATCATAATTTGAGGAATAATTTGTGGCAATGAATATGTTTTCCTTGCTTTGATCAACTTATGTAAAATGATGTGCTTACTCCCTTACAGGATCTAATCCATCAAACACTTATTCTTAGTGATTTTTCTTCCTATACGGTAGAGAAAAGTCTTCTCTGGGCTTTTACTAAGTATTGTTAGAGAATAAGCAGAGTTCAAGCAAGCATTTTCTTACTAGCTTGTGTTTTACTAACATATCAGCTAATGAGGAAAAGATTGACTAAAATTTACTTCTAATTAGATATTATTTTCAAAACTCTTACCTGAGTATTTTTGGTTCAGGCTTTTGGTACAAATATAAAATTTTTCAGCTCCATATAAGTCCTGAGTGTGCTGTGGAGGGGAGAAGGGTAAAAGTAAGTGAGGTATTTTTCACTTTTTGCTTCTTTTAGCACACCTTATTTCAAGCATGCGGGTAGTGCTTATTCTGTGGCTAATCTGCAGTGCCAAAGATTCATCATGTGGCATATTCTATAAATTATAGAAAAGTTGTATTAGTTGTACAGGTTTTATCTTAGCATGAGATAGTGCTCCTATTGCCTCTTCCCTCAACTGAACTGCTCTATTAAACCACTTGGCTGTTACACAATTTTGTGCTACATCAACCCTGTTCAGTATGCTTGACCCATCAGTTTTTGGTATTGAACATGTGGAATGTGCTATGTTTACTTGAAAAAATAATCAAGGAAAAGAATATTCTTAGTTAATTTTATGCTTGTTCCTAGAGTAGTGACAGGCAAAAGAGGATCAGTTGCTGAAGGTTAAGAGCATTGAAATGGGTTTGTCAAGACCTGCATTCTAGTTTGCCTGTAGCACAACCCATCTTGGAGAAATCAATTCTTCTCTTGACTTCGGAATTCCTGTCATCCTAATTTCCTTGTAAAGTGTTCTGACATTACCAGTTAAATTGACACTGCATTGCTGTTTAAGTTGGAAACCAAGTGTCTGTAGTTGTGTCCCCAGCTTTTCTGTGTCCCTCACTGCTTGCAAAAAATGTATTCAAACTATAAAACCTTTCTCCTATTGCTAGTGTCAGACAAGCTCATTTAGCATAAAAAGAATCTTGTTGCAAATGAGCTGACCTTTCTTAATAATTCAACATTTTCCAGGGGCATTATGAAGACAACAGAGAGGAAGGCTATTAATTTTCTGAGGTGAAATGATTTAGACTGGTTTATTTTTTGTGGATAAAACATATATTACCAGATGAGTTGTGAACAAGCAGTAGCACAGAGGGATTAAGAGGCGCAAAAGCAAAAGGTAGTAACTAAATATAATTTATAAAAAATGCATCTTATTTATTTAGACAAGCTCCAAGCAGTAGCATTCACATTTGGTAACTAATTATTTTGAAACTTTGTGCAAGGTACTCAGATTTTTATCATCATATTGCTTTTTTTCCCCATTAATTTCTAAGTAATAAGATGGCATATATATTTTTTTCAGATTATTGATGAACATGACATCATATGGTATGAAATATCATTTTGGGTTATTGGGGTGGGGTTAGCTGTACCAGCTGTGTCCCATCCCAACTTCTTGTATATCCTTTTACCTCAGTCACAGATGAGCAATTTTTACTTTGAGATGTTCCTTCTCCATGACCTCAGATGAAGAAAGGACACACAGATTTGCAAGAGATAAACAAGAGTTTCAAAATAATGACCATGGGAGTCAGACAATCAAAACCACTTTGGACTAATTATCTTGGGTAGTTTTGGAAATATCTCCTTTACATCTTCTGTTTTTCAAGATGAAAATAGGATTTTAGAGATCATAGCATCCATGATATAAAGGTGCAAGATTCTCTAAAGTGTTTCCTTTTTTATCTTATTTCTTTTCCAGATGGCTTAGAAAAAGCTGATTAGCAAGCAATCAGGGCAACTGGGTAGAATCTAAATATCAAGATAGATGGTCAAGACCATAAAAATATTCATTGTTGCATTTCTATGTGTTCACAAAATGTTTTCTGAAAAAGTAATTCAATTATTGACAGTTGATTCTTTAAATTAAGCAAGCAGGAGAACAGGCAAGCTCTAGACAGACAATGAAGTGGGAGACCCACACTTGAAGAATTTCCTTGTTACACTTTATGATATGAAGGCTGGACATTAGGAAAAAATTCTTCACAGAAAGGGTCATTGGGCACTGGCACAGGCTGCCCAGGGAGGTAGTTGAGTCACCTTCCCTGGAGGTGTTTAAGACACAGGTGGACAAGGTGCTAAGGGGCATGGTTTAGTGATTGATAGGAATGGTTGGACTCGATGATCCGGTGGGTCTCTTCCAGCCTGGTTATTCTATGATTCTATGAAGTTTTTGTTTCTTGCTGCTGTGGCAAACCTCTCATTCCTGCTTAGCAGGAAAACATTACAAATAATTCAGCAGAGATCTAAGGTTTATACACTTTGAATGCATGCAGAGAAATTTAATTTTTAATGAAGAGATACCGTTTTTAGTAACGGCATTCTGGTTTCAGTAAAAGCATCTTGGGACATGCAATGATGTTACTTTTACTGTTTCTGTGAACTGTTCACTTTAAGGTCTAGTATTGTAGCATGAGTAGTATGCCTCCTTGGTAGCTACATCAAGAAGATGTTCTAACCTCTGGCAATAGCTGTCTGTGTTAAAAAGACTAGAAAAGTAGATGATAACGTTTTAAGAAAGATGGAGAGGGGATTGCCTTTCTTTTAAAATAAAACGCATGAGGATAAAATTACATGTCCTTTCATTCTCTGATGACAATGAGGGTATTGATTGTAAAAACCTTGTTCTTGGAAAGCAAAGAAGCCTGCTTCTACTTTCTTGACCACAAGGAATTGTGAGTTGCAAAAAAGTAGAGTAACTGTCAATCTCTCCCTTCCAACACATATCTGTGTATATACCTGGATTTTTGTGTAATGCCACTCCCTAAGAGAACAGGTTGTCAAAAGTAATGTCACTGCTTGTTTTTAAATGTTTCAAGTATTGCTATGAAAATGTTTTTTTTGGCCTTATGATGAAAAAGTACATGTAATCTGTTTTCTGAAAAGAAACTCTTATCCACTAAGCAGATCTTCAAGTAAATGGTTAGAGTATTCCGATTTTGTACAGTACAAATAAGTCATAAAGAAAGGCTCTATTTTTTGAAAACAAAAACCCCACAAAAATCGTATTTTAATATGGCCTAATATTCTCTTGCCAAGGAAAAGAGATTTCAGGGAAGAGATTTTTTCATACGAGGGCTATTTTGCTCTGAGACTGATGTTGAGAACAGAAATCTGTCCTGAAAACCCAGTCATTTTAAGGAATTTAGGGTTAATTGGGAGTTAACAGGTTTAGTAATCAAGAAATTGATGTAAGATAATTTTTTTTTCCCTGTCACAGGCATAGTGATGTTTTCACTCAATTGTAGATTGCAATAATTTAAGTTCACTTAACGAGCTGACTTACACATTTGTAGTCCTAAATTGGCTTTATGATCAATCTATTTGTCAGATAGGTCCTACAGGACAGAGGGTAGTCAGAAGAAAAACTGAAGCACTCTTTCAAGTTTATTGATGAAGGGTCTATGGCAGCTCTGTAATTTGCCACTAATAAACCACTTCTGATCCTTTTTGCAGTTTTTTGGAACAAGAAAACAACTTTTCTGTGGAAATTATGAAGAAGAAAGCACTGCTACTACTTTCCTGATGACATATTCAAGGCAGGTGGATGGACATTGTAATGTACTATTGCATCCGCAATGATGATAGTTCATCATCTGGCTATTTCTCTAACCGTATTAATCTGTCAAAAACATTGTTGTTTTTAAAGACTGATGTAGGACTGGCACCAGGCAGTGATCTCATGCTAAAACTGTCTTCTAGTTTTACTGAATATTTTTAAAATAAAGGTGAAAACTCTTTCCTGCCTATGTAAACAAGAAAGTAAATGGCTCACAGACTCGTTTTTTCCACACGCTTACACACGTGAATTCAAAGACATAAACAGGTACCGACATGGATGTCCTAACGTCAGTTTTTGTGCCTTGTAGGTGCTCCAACAAGTGACAAATGAATATGAGTTCTATGATATTATGAACTTATAAACTAAGCCTTACTATAAAAAAAACCACAGAGGCAACTACCCTTCCTCAATACAATAGCTTTTATAAGAGAGTAACTACAAAAAGGACTATAAAAAGAGTTGAAAGATCTGGGATTTTTAAAATTAAGGTGTGACTCTTCCTTAGCTTTCCTGAGGCAGGCAGGAATAAAAAAATCTTTTGATTAAATTTCCCATATACCCTTTGGGCCATTGTCTGAAAATAATTTGTTCTTATACACGTAGCAGGCACTTGAGATTGAAGCTGTTGAGAAATCTTTTGCTCTTTTAAAAACAATACAGATGGTGAGTGTTGATAAAATGTTTGCTGTCTCACTAAATTGTTCACATAACTTAATTTTGTCAAGTAGGATTTGTAGTAGTAGTAATGTGTTACAGGTAGCATTTGGGGGCTGAAGAAACTAATTTCTTGTGCCTGACTTCATGTGTTCAGAGTGTTACATAATGGATTTGTTTCCAGATTAGTCGGACAGAGAAAGGGCCCTTCAGCACATGTAAGTAAATGGATGATACTGTCCTGTCTCTATCAGGGAAATCCTGGACTGGCTTTTGTACTTTAAGTGGATTCTAGCATTGCCCTAATGAAGCATCATTCAATCCCAGAAAGATAAACTAGTGTTTCTTGCTTACTGAAGTAGAATGTTGGAAGCCCCGTGAGGCAAAGCAAAGGGTAATTGGAGTCTGTAGCTGTGGCAGTGGACAACAACAACCTCTAAACCCAGCTTCCATTCAGAATGAAAACCAGAAAACTGAAGAGAAGAAACCAAATGAAAGGACAAAAGCAAAAAAGGCAAAACAATAAGTACAGAAAGAAGAGATTGGAAAGAGAGAACTTAAGATATTTGAAGTTGAACCAAGTTGTTTGGTGGGTAGGAAGGAGAAAGGGCTGAAAAACACAGTGTTTGTGTCTACAGTCATATTAATGCTTGTATAATGATACATTTTGTCAGGTGGCCATTTTGAGACCTATAATATTTCAATTTTATCTGTCAATACACAGCAGCTTTGTTTACAGCCCTGTCTTTCTTTGTCAGGACTTCATCCAGTCTCCATTGCCACAAAGCCTAAATGCTACTCATGTCTCCAAATCTTAAATGAAAGTATTTGGCTTGTGGACTGTTGAAACAATTCTTTTGTGAAATACAGTATTTTGTTGGGTGTTTTGTTTTTTTTAAAATCTAAATTTTTGAGAATTTTCACTTGGAAAAAATTGATTTCAGCTCTATGTTGATTTTTTTGTCTTGATTCAGGATCAATAGATGTATGGAATTTTCATGTGGCTGTATGCTGGAGGCTGTCTTTCTTGCACGCTATCCAGCTTCTGTCATTTCTTTATAGGTAGTCCAAAGTCTTAAAGTCAGAAAGTCGTGATTTGATACTGTGGACAAAAAACAGTATGTGTCACTTAAAGATATCCAGTTGCATCTCCCTTACCCCAACTGACACCAATCTGCTGCAATCAATCAATTATGTTTTTCACAGCTGTCATTTCTTATTTGGGAAGAGCAAACTGTTCTTTTTTAAAGTGAAGAGCAGCCTGGCATTCCAGGTTTACTTGACTGACAATTTCATATTGATATGCTAATCGATGCATGTTGTCACCTTTGTGCTGAGCTCTTTCATTCCTCTCAGAACGTTCTGCATCCCACAGTTTTGTTTTGTAAGACTCTCTGCTAATGCAATTAATCATCTAACTCAGGAATCGTGTCCCATCATGGAAAACTGAAATAATCTCTTCTGCTGTATGTACTCTGTATCTCTTTTCTGTAGTGGAATCACATACTCTTAGGTAGATCTAGAATGTATTTCATCATTATAAATCATTGCCAGCACTAGCTCCAAATCCCATGGAAAGGTACCACCATATACAAACATTTTTTATTGCTTATCTATCTTTACAATTAACTTTAGTTAGCAATCAGTCCAGTAGAAATCCCTCCTTTAGTCCTATGATGTTAACTCTTGAAAAGCACACAGATCCAAAAGTTTTAGCTCTAAGGTCTATATAGCATATTTCCTGGTTAGCATAGAATCTGTGAAACTAGATTTAGAGATAAATATCTTAAGCTTTTAAGAGAAAGGAATATCAGTGATGTAAATTACTCTCCTGAATTCCTGCTGCAATGAAAATCTTTTCCAACAGCCAGAGAGTTTCACATAAAGAGTGATGCCTTTGCTATTTTTTTATCTAATAAAAGAGGCCCCAGTAGTTCCAGCTAAGTATGGGATGACTCTATGATGACTCTGAAAAGAGGAACTTCTGGGTGAAGCCCTGGGTACCAGGTCTTGTCCAGTACAAAGGTGGATAGAGACAAACCCTCCACACGTCTATTATCAGCTACAGCTTTCTATGACAGAAACATAAAGAAATGGAGAAGAAGAATATCATCTTTCCCCTGGTGTACTATCCAACTTTTTTCTATGTGGAGTCCTGGAAACTTGCTAAGGAGATCAGATTTAGGGCACCACGTTTAGCAGCCAGCTGCGAACTAGCAAAAGCACTTCATTTATATTTTTGCTATATACATCATCTGGTTGTGAGAACTGCAAATAAGTAATATCCCATGTCAAAAAGTATTTTGTCTTGTCTCTTGAATTTGTAGCCCGATAATTTCTTTGGATTTTGTTTGATATTTTTTTTTTCTTCCAAAACTCAGGAAATAACTCTTCACTATTCATTTTCGCTGAATCAGATATGATTTATTAGATGTGTTTCTTTTGCAAGCAGAGGATTTTTAAACCCTCTCATGTGTAAACCACACCATATCTCTCATTTCTTTTAAATATTGTTGACTTTCTCCGCAAATCATCTAGTTTCTTGTATCTGTATGTGAATGGTTAGCAGTTGCATTATAGATTCATACTGTGGTAAAATTGTGTTTTTTCTTTATACCCTTTCTAACACTTCATAACATCTGAGCCAATGCTTTCCAAGAATATATACATCTACTCTGCCACCTTTTCTCTGAGTGAAGACAGCCAGCCGAAGTCTAACATGGTGGACCCATAGCCACAGGGGTATACAGTGAAAGCTATTTATTCCATGAGAGTCAATACTGACTCATTTCATTTTAAAAGATCTCTATATTCATGCAGTGTTGTTATTACAGGATTTTAAATTTGTTTTTTTAGTTTAAAAAAATCTATTACCCTTGGCTGCGGATGTGAATTTGAAAAATTACATACCCTGAGAAACTGGAAGGCAAATGAGGAGGCTCTAAAGATTCTTAACCTTCCTCTCCCAAGCTGAGGAAGAGTGGCTGATGTGAGCCCTTTGTCAGCCCAGCTAGTCCAGTGAAAGCTAATAAAACTCTGTAGGGAACTGTGCAGCAGCCAGTGTTCGTATCTGAGCCTGGAGAAAAGAAAAATTATTAACAGTTACTTGAAAGCAATCATTCAGATAATCTCAAATACATCTAAATCAAGGTGCAGAACTGCTGTATTTTTGATAATTAAATGTTTTGGTTTTGTTAGTCTGCTTTTATGCCTTGGGTAAATGCACCCCAGTCCTTCCTTTCAGTGCTGTTGGATTCCCTCTGATATCAAAATCCATGAATAAATTGTTCAGCCTGAGAGCATTCATCATTGCTCTTATAATGACTTGCGTGCAGTGCTGAGGGAGGCATCTTCAACTTCTTGCAGCAACCTGAACGACTGATGAGTCAGAGGAGAGCTGGGAATACGTAAGGGCACTTGGCTTAAGGAAGAAGCTGCTACTGGATTTGCAGAAGCAAAAAGGACAGATCTCACTGTGTAGCTACAGTCCATTAAAGCAAGTCTCTAGAGAAGAAGTAATTTCGAAGAATGACTGCTCCCTCCAGACCAAGCTCTTATTAATATTATTCAAACTAAGCTTTCATTAAATGTTAGTCAAGCTGGTTATTGCCTTTTGAAAAAACTGGCAATATCTTTTTCCCCATGACATGAAGATATTTAGCTGGCTGAGAACAGAGAGAAGCATAAAGCCAGATGAGCTTGTTTTGCTGTTATTGTCTAGCCTCATGTTTAATTGGCTGAGCTTAGAAAGGTACAGGCCAGCTAGGACAGCAACAGCATTCAAAATGAATAGCCGCCTTTCACAAGGCCATCATATTCTTGTCCTTCGATGCTGTTAGAGAGCTTTTCAAATAGGGTGAGGCAGACTGCCTTTTAAATGGTTCATTTCTGCAGCTGAAGTAGAAAAATAAACTTACAAACAATAATTCATTGTAATTACCCAAATGATTTTCCAGCAGAGATTTATATTAGAAGTATGTGGAAGTCAAGGCATGAGACAAGGTTAAAGAAAATATCTCTGAGTTGTGTTCTTTAGGCACTTACCTAATAATGGCTTCCTTTGAAATAGTTCTTTTCTGAATTAAATAACTAATTTTTATGAAGCTTTTTGGAAAATATAAGTAGAAACACTGTGCAAATGTTCACTATAATTATTACACATGAATCATCGTATTAAGAGCAACAATCACCTGTCTCAGTAATGGATCCAATCCAGCTCCGAATGTTTTTATAAGATGGATTTCCTCTATGGTAATGAGTAGGCCAAGGTAGTTGACTTTTCCATGTAATTTAAAGAGAAAAATATATTATTTCCCAACATTACCATTATATACAGAGACTCTAATGGGAGTGCTATACCTTTTTTCTTTATGTAGAATAGCTGGTCCTGTAAGTATTATTTGCTTTAATGGTGAAAAAAATATTGTCAGCTTGGAAATAAATCTGAAAGCCCAGTCTTTCTATTAGAGATAAATAGCCTAGGGATGCCACATGTCCTCCCTGAACTCAAAGGTAAATTCTTCAACGAGTTCACATTGTTGTTTCAGAATACTGAAATAATAGATTTAACTGCCTTCACTTCTTGGAGGAAACTGTAAATAAAAATCCCTTTTTAAACAAGTTTTGTTTACAATACCTTACCTTTCTACATTTTCAGTTCTGCTTCAAGGGTAGAAAATGGAGGCTATATAATTCCATTTCTCAGCTGTTCACATTGTGGGAAATACTCACTGCTTTGGGAACTTATGTTAAGAGAACTTTGTTTCCTGTCTCTTCCACCAGTAGCTGTAATAGCACAGAATCATCTCAAGCATTATAGCTTAAGAAACCTTTAAGATGTGCTGGAATTCAAACGCTAATACCCCAAAACTTTTCTCCATGCAGGAGGTGAGTGACTGAACATGGACACAGATGGAGAAATACTTAAAGAAACTGACTTTATCAAAGAGAAAAATGCAAAGATACTAAATAACCTATTATATTTCAATATTTCAACTGCCCGCTTGGGCATTACTTGTATTATGTATTTTCTGTATCACTCCACAACCACAATGTCTGAGAATCTTACATAAGCTTTGTCATTGCAGTGTTGGATTACAGAAGACAATCCGGAGGGACATGCACAGGCTTGAGAGGTTGGCCTGTGTGAACCTCATGAAGTTCAACAAGGCCAAGTGCAAGGTCCTGCACCTGGGTCACAGTAATCCTAAGCACAATTACAGGCTGGATGGAAAATGGATTGAGAGCAGCCCTGAGGAGGAAGAATTGGGGGTGCGGGTAGGTCAAATGCGGGTAGCCAGGAATGTGCACTTGCAGCACAGAAACCATATCCTGGGCTGCATCAAAAGAGGTAGGACCGCCAAGGTGAGGTAGGTGATTCTCCCCCTCTACCCTGTTCTGGTGAGACTACACCTGCAGTACTGCATTCAGCTCTGGGGCCCTTAACAAGGGAAAGACATGGACCTGTTGGAGCAGGTCCAGAGGAGGGCCACTAAGATGATTAGAGGGATGGAACTCCTCTCCTGTGAAGACAGGCTGAGTGTGTTGGGGTTGCTCTGTCTGGAGAAGAGAAAGATCTGTGAAGACCTTATAGCAGCCTTTCAATACTTGAAGGTGCTCATAGGAAAGACGGGGAAAACTTTTTAGTAGGGTCTGTAGCAATAGGACAAGAGGTAACAGTTTTTAACTAAAAGAGGGTAGATTTAGATTAGGAATAATGAAGAAATTCTTCACTATGAGGGTTGTGAGGCACTGGAACATGTTGCCCAGAGAATGTGGATGCCTCTTCCCTGGAAGAGTTCAAAGCCATTGGAAGGTGTCTGACCATGGCAGGGGTGTTGAAACCAGATGATCTTTAAAGTCGCTTCCAACCCAAACCATCCTATGATTCTATGATTCTGTATTTCAAAGAAAATTTTTTAATATGTTTCTTTCTGATGGATGTCACCAACAACTGCAAAACTGCTGCTCGCATCCCCTGTGTTCGTTATACTAGAAGCTAGCAGAGTGCTTCTCTGATCTTGCCAGTCTGGTATGTACAGCAACTTCATATTAATATTTGCTATCTATCACTGTGCCATGTAATTTATTTCTGTTTTCTTAGCAGACACATTAATTTTCCTTTATAAACACATCAGCAATAGGTGTCTCTTAGCTCCAGCATTTTTCAGCATTCACAGACAGGAATGTTAGGTAGCATTAATTAAGCCCTGTGACAAAACTGTGCAAAAGGTTTTTGATTTAGGCTTGTATTTCAAGAATGCTAGCTGTCTTTTCCCTTTATGGTGTTAGCATAGAAGAGTATTAAGAATGTTTGGTTGTGTGCTTCACTCAAGTATGCAGGGAAAGGGAAGCACTGCAGGGAAAGGGAAGAATCTGTGTGTGCTAATAACTGTTACGCATGTCTGAGGTTACTCATCTGACTTGGTTTCTCTGGCACACTTTGTCATATAGGCAGTTGCTGCCTGTGAGTTAGAGGTTGAATTCATACTCTACTTTCCGTGGTAAATCCAAGCCTAAGCCTTAGTATGTCTGTAGCTCCATTTCCTAAATATCTCGTTACAACCTTTGAAGCCATTTTCTGTCTCTCTTGTACTTGGTTCAACCAGCCACACCGGTGCTTTTTTGTTTTTTAACAGTTTGAAAGAGTTGACTTCCCCTTGCTTATCTTTCCTGTGCCATTCCTGTCTGAACAGCCTTGTGTTAGAATACAGCTGGGAGGCTAGACAGGAAGATCTGTATTTTCCAAGTTAACGTAAGCTGGTGGCATTGCTGTTAGTAAATATATTTGAACTGATTCCTGTGCGAATCATTTATCTCTCCTCAGCCCTCTCTCCACCTCCCTATACACTGACATGAAAGGCATAAAATACCGAGGGTGAGAACTATGCGGCATCTGAATCAATTTCTGTCTCTATTGCTTAGCAAAGTCTAGGTTTTTTACTTCAGATTGCTTTAAACAAAGATCATATAAGAAAATGAAACCTCCCTAATTTCTAGACCATAAAAACTTTGACACTGAATTTGTAGGCCTTTTAGATGTTCCCAATTTAATCCACTGAAAATGGCAGGAAATTAAAATAAAACCATCTCTTTAGGTATAAATGTTTTAAATGTATAGTGAATTAAAAATTATTTAAGTTGGTAAGGAATTATCATGATTTTTAAAGGACTTCTGTTGGAATGTAAAATCTTTCAAAATTTCTGGGAAAAAATTGCTTTGCTGGATTAGCACCTATCCATTTATATGTCTAGTCAAGATAATAGGACCTTAGACTTTTAGCAGTCATTGATTGCTTTGGAAGTTGTTTTAGCTCCTTTCATGTTCAAGGTACAAGATTTCAGAAGATATTATTCTCATTTAAAGAAAAGGTTTTGTGTCTTGCATTTGAAGCTATACATTACAGGCTAATTACAGAATAACACAGAAGCACATGGGAAATGTATTTCCAGTGTCCGTTTCCACAGATACATAATTAGGAAAGAATAGCAGACAGTGAAAAAGAGCAATGAGTCAATGTACACAGCAGGAAAATTAATACTTTTTTTTTGGTAATAAATGCAAATGAAGTCATGCTGAACTGCCAACTATGGCGACTGTACACATTGTATAAATTATTGATAAAATTTCCTGGTTTATATATAGAACAGGGCTTGAAGAATGCTCTTATGAAACTCTTCTCCTTCAGTGTTGGTGAAATCAGATAGATAAAGTGAGATCATGCACAGGGAAAATCAGAAAGGCTAAAGCCCAACTAGAACTTGAATTGGCCAATTCTGTGAAAGATAATAAAAAATGTTTCTACAAATATATTAACAGCAAAAGGAGGGCCAAGGAGAATCTCCACACTTTACTGGATGCAGGGGAAACAGTAGTGACAAAGGATGATGATAAGACTGAGGAACTCAATGCTTTCTTTGCCTCAGTCTTTAACAGTAAGTTAAGATGTTCTATGGGGACTCAACCACCTGACCCAGAAGACAGGGAGGCAGTATCTGGCATTGAACGCATTCCTTGCTATTGAGGCTTGACTTTAGATTTGAAACCAAAGGAAGAATAAAAGATTCTTTGGAGAAATGACTCAGTGCCAGAGGGGGAAGAAAAAAAATGAGTGCCATCATTCAGAAATCCTGTTTTTTCTACTTCTAGCCTCATCTCCATCAGCATTTTGGATAATTTTTCTTCGTTAAGTAAGTATATGAATGAACCCTAGCAAGTGTCAAGGCTGAAACATTTCAAGGCTAAACCAGAATAATTCCTCTGAAGGTGTCACTTGCTGAAGAGTTCAACTGTATTTACATAATTGTTCCTGAAGTAAACTAACACCACCAGCACCAACAGAGTAAGAAAAAGTTTTTTTACAAAAAATCCCCTTTGAACTCACCTGAAGTTCAAATAAATTAGAGTTTAAATTCAAACAGGTTTATCGGTCCATGAAACTAACTGTATCTTTATGCCTTTAACATTAAAGTCATAGAAGCATAGAATCATAGAATGGTTTGAGTCAGAAGGGACCTTAAAAGTCATCAAGTTCCAAGACCCCCTACCTTCCACTAGGTCAGGTTGCCCATAGCTTCATCCAGCCTGGGTTTGAACACCTCCAGGGATGGAGCATCCACAGCTTTCCTGGGCAACCTCTTCCTGTGCCTCACCACTCTCATAGTGAAGAATTTCTTTTTAATACCTAATCTAAATGTCCTCTCTTTCAGTTTAAAACCATTACCCCTTGCCCTATCACTGCACTCCCTGATAAAGAGCCCCTCCCCAGCTTTCCTGAAGGCCCCTTCAAGTACTCAAAAACTGCCATAAGGTCTCTCCAGAGCCTTTTCTGTGCTAGGCTGAGCAATCCCAAATCTCTCAATCTGTCCTCATTTGGGATTTGCTCCAACCCTGTGATCATCTTCATTTAAAAACTGTTTTAGATCTAAAACTGACCTGATATAAGGGGGGAAATGACAGAGAATAGCTGACAGGAGGCTCAGAGAGATTGTGAAAGAATGAAATTTCAGCGTTTGTGGTTGCTTTGACTATTCCCTCACATTTTCTGTCTTTAGCACACTACAGCTGCATGACTGCTGTTAAAGATTTAAAAACAACAACAAAATACAGTAATGATAATAAGGCATTAATTTGTGAAAATAAACAACAATTTAAAATTGGACAAAGATAAGGATAAATGCACTAAAATTAATTAAGATACTGATACTTAGCATTTGAAGCAAATGAAATGAAGTAAAAGATGCTTTGATGTTCTAGCTGGGAGGAAGTAGCACTAATGGACTTCAGTTGAGTAATTACAGCAATTGAAATTTCCTGCTGTGATCAATGTTTATTAGATTTTAATGTTTTAGTAATACTCCACATTGCTGTTAAAACCTACCTAATTGATGGTGCTTTTATAAATACAGCCAAAAGCATATTCAAAGGTAGTATTAACTGATATTTCCTAATGAGTGATTTACATTTTTTGCATTCTAAGTATTCTTCAACCGTTTGATGCTCCTGGTAATGCTCTGAAAATAAACTCATACTGGTGGTGACTGTTCTTTTTGCCTTATTTTAATAACCAGGAAGTAAGAAAGAAAAATTCTCATTGACTTGCTTGTCCTTCCTCTGAGTATCTCAAACCACTTAATCCTACCCAGGAATTCCTCCAGAAGAGTAGGTAAGTACCCTCCAAAACAGACAGAACCACCTTTTTTTTAAAAAAAATACTCCATTTAATTTCAAATACTCCAAGTTCTACTACATCCTCTGATAACTTTCTACAAATATTTATTCCCTTGACTGTTGCTATTGGTTTTACCTAGGTATATACCCTTTCAAAATGTCTGTTCCTGTCTTCCAATGAGGAGTGCAATTATAAGAAACTGTAGTATTCTTTAATAACAGTCAGCTGTGGGATAGTTAAATTCACACCACCTCTCTTAATGTTCTTCCTTCTGCCCTTGCTTTTGTTCCCTGCCTGGTCAAATCTCTTTTATTACTATTCTCCAAGCCTATGCACAGTTCATCTGATGTTTTAGTGACTTCTAGTGCTTTGAAACCATTGTAAGATGAAATCTTGGATTCTTCTCTGTCCTGTAGCCTTATTTCCATCTGTGCATTTGCCTGTTAGAATCATAGAATCACAGAATCATAGAACAGTCTGGGTTGGAAGCGACCTTATAGCCCATCCTGTTCCAACCCCCCTGCCATAGGCAGGGACACCTCCCACCAGATCAGGCTGCTCAAGGCCCCGTCCAACCTGGCCTTGAACACCTCCACAACTCCCTTGGGAAACCTGTTCCAGTGTCTCACCACTCTCATCATGAACAAATTCTTCCTTATGCCTAGTCTAAATCTGCCCCTTTCCAGTTTATACCCATTGCCCCTTGTCCTATCACTACAAGCCTTTGTAAACAGTCCCACCTCGGCTTTCTTGTAGGCCCCCCTCAGATACTGGAAGGTCACTATTAGGTCTCTTCAGAACCTTCTCTTCTCCAGGCTGAACAACACCAACTCTGTCAAGCCTGTCCTTACATGGGAGGTGCTCCAGCCCTCTCATCATCCTTGTAGCCCTCCTCTGGACCCGTTCCAACAGCTCCGTAGCCTTCTTATGATGATGACGTACTTGTATGTCTCATTTCCACTGCATTTACAGTAGGTTGTTTCCTATATGAGAACTGAGAGCTTTCTTCTCAGATCTTGTTATTACCCTTGGTAACTTGACGCAACCAGGACTACCTGAGGTTGTGGTACAATCGTTGGATACATTTGCTGTTGAATTCTATCCTGTATCTAAGGACCATCTGGGAACTGTGGCCCTAAAGAACTGTAGCAAGCCATAAATGCCACAAAAAGTCAGGGCTTTGTTCTGCAACTTGAGGTGCCTGTAAACTGCTTAGACAAAATGATGTATTTTCTCAAGCCACCTTCTGTGAAACATCTGAAACTTCCGCCCCCCAGCTTTCAGAAGATTCATATTTGGAACTAATCATGATATACAATGGCAATAACCTAATTTCAGTAGTGAGGACATGATTCTGTGAACATGTGTATATGTTGTCTTTTTTATTCATGTCTCACTGAAGCTAGCAGAGGCACATATGACTGAATGTGGGATTGACCCAAAGTTTAGAATTTAGAATATGAGAATTATTTAAAATACGAGGTATTTCTGGAGAGGGGTAAGCATTTGAATGGCATTGAGTGTAGGAAATAGAAATGTTATTATGGCAGAAACAGTGCTGTGCTGCTGCAGTTTCGTCTTTCTTCATTAACTGGAGGATTTGGTGGCATTTCTGAATAGGGTTGAAATGGTACACATGTAAAAAATGTCTGCAGAGGATGGGAGAGGAGGGCACATTTACGACTCATTAGTTGAACTAATACGTTGAAGTAATTATTTTGTGTCTTAGTCATCTAGCATTTACAAAGATTAGATTTTCTCCTGCAGAACCATCCGGTTGTCATGCAAGCCCTATTTATTAATTTTACCCCTGGCATCTGCTGCACGAATACAGTGTCTTGTTATTTATTAGACTGAATGTGACTTACTTATCTCTGTATTTATTACTCCTTTAAAATAAATATCTTCCTAGTTTGAGACTAATCTTCACAGTAAAAAAGGAATTTTGTTAGACATGCCTAGGAGAAATGTAGAAATTTGTGACTTTTTTTGTTTTAATATGATCCTCAAGTTTTTAACTCAAAGCATGTCCACTACTATCAATGACAAGTTTGTAATTTACATCTGGTCTCTATCTATAAATTGTGCCTCACCTAGAATTCCAAGATTTCTTTCTGAAGGCATTACTTCTATATTTCCTTCCTCTTTTTCCATCCTCTCTACCCATTCTCTCTTTATGTTTACTAACTGAATGTCAATAAAAAGTAGAATTTTCATTTATTAAATAGCTTGTTCGTTATCATACCCATCTCTGGTATTTCTTTAGAAGAAACACACCCATGATATCTACTCTTTACAGTCTGAGGAAAAGTTCTTATTCTTATTCTTCCGAAATTTGAAGAAAACAGTTTCTGAAGCATACATAGAAACTGTGTGGTTATTGAATATCAGCTGTTTTTTACATTGCAGAAAGACTTAGCAATATGTCAAAGCACAAAGTATTATGATTAGACACGCCAAGTCACTTTCTTGATCATATTGTGCCATTGTGTCTTGAGACAAAGCATATTTTCATGTAAATTTTACATGTTTTAAAAAATTTTTACTTCCGATGAGTATGGTGCTGTATCATTCTATCTACATGACACAGTTATTTTTGCACTGCTTTTCTGAGCTAGCTCTCATTTTCAAATGGTCTTCCATATACCTGATTGTTCACCGACTTATCCAAAATCACAGAGTAAATCTACAGCTTTAGCCAGGATTTTCTACCTTGAACTCCTAAATATTAAATCCTCCCTAAGCCTCTTTGCAACTCAGACCTCTATCTCCTAAATGTCCCTTCAGACTTTTATTGTCTTTTTTTGAGCTACAGGTACTGAAAAAAACAGATACTTAGAGTTACAAAAGTTGTGTTAGGAATTTTGCTGAGATTAATGTGCTAAAGCCTTTTTTGAAGACAAAGTAAAGCTTGCATATTACTTTAAGTTAAAAGAATATCAGTGTCCCAGTAGAAGAACTTTTGATGACCTGTTCTGGTGCCAGACCTCCTGTGACTGGGATATTTCTCCAGTTAGGTATTTCACCGTGTTAAGACCATTGACCACTAATTCAGTTGTATTTTGAAGTTATGTTTTGAGGCTCCGGTCCCTGTGAATGGGAAAGGAATATTGTCAGCAATTAACTAGATGTGTGAGTTTGGAAAGAACAGCTAGTGCTTTGTAACCATTTTGTATCAAAAGTCAGATCATATGGACCCTAAATACAGATTTAAAAAAATATCTGTATAGATTTAATGGATAAAACTAGTGTACAAATCACTTTATCCACATCTGTGTTAGTCTCTGACTGCAAGCTGCATATATAACTGTGGGATTATCAGCTATTTCCCAAATTTATGATATTTTCAGCAGTGTAATCACTAAACAATCACTAAAGAACTCAGTCATGCCTTCTTTTCCATCAACATTGAATAAGTAGAGAAAATGTAATCACATGTGACAGATTGGAAGCTAAGGGAACTGGACATATTTGCTTCATTTTGAGAAATGAAATGCTGGGAGCCTATTCTTACTGTAATGAGAGAAAGGTCTTTCACTGACACCAGGAAAATGTGGCCTGAATCCTACATCTTTTTTCACACATCCAAAGTGACTGAGGCAATTTTGCCTAAAAATGGTATGTCCTGTTTCTAGGAATTAATTTGTGCAGCAGGGATTTCTCCTTTGCTTCATGACCTCAAAATTCATGCATTACTTCTTCCTCTCTGCAACTAAACAGGATAAGGTTATAGTTATGGGATGCAATGATGGCTAGAAGGTTAGTACAAAGGGATAGGCTTGCAGGCTTTCAAGGCAGAGGCTTGCTTTAGGGACTGGTGAAAATAATTAGAGTAAGGTACTAGGGTAAAGTGTGGGGTGTAGTGTTGGAGATAAGAGTTGAAGACTAACTGAAGATTCTGCGATATGTCCTAACACCATCACCGTGATCACTCAAATTCCCATGACTTTTTTTGTCAGATACTGAATCCTCACCTTGTTGCTCTAAAGGGACCTGAGGAATGCTGACCTAAAGACAGATGTATCGGTAGCCTAGTTACTCATACTGAATTAATTTGTCTTAAATTTTCATAGTAGAAAGGTCTTTCTTCTACCTGTTCTTTAGAAGGGAAGAGGAAGGTGATGCTGGATAGTTAGTCCTGCATCATGGTCATCATTATGGTGAATCTTTCTCAATTGTGTATTTTCATTTTCAACTTTAATATAACTTCCATGCTTTGTTTCCAAAATCACCTTCTCAGAGTCACAGAAATGACAATTGGAATGATGCCTGAAGGTAATTCAGTCCCATGTCTGGTGAAAACAACAGGAATATAACAACAAAGAAAGTTTGTTCATCTGCTGAGTGATGAAAATATTTCACAGTGTAGTAACTGCCACCTAGGCAATTCCTACAGTCCATTGATTATTGTAGTATTGAAAAAAAAAATGTATGGTAGCTTTTTTACAAAATTCCCTGTACATAATTTCCCACTCCTCTGTGGGAAAATCCATTCTGAGGGTAGAGAGAGAATTCATATGATGATGTACAAATGAAGAAAAGATGTTTTGGAAGAGAGAGAAATCTGGCATATGAGGAAGGAAAGGCCTAGATATTTAGTTATGTACTAAAGGTGTGGAAGGAGAAAGAGTAGCTGATATTTACAGCTCTGACTGAATTTTGAAGTGTTGTAATGAAATGGGTTCAAAGCTGTATGAGACATCTACTGTGGTTCAAATCTGTTCTTTATCAATTTACCTGTAAGAAGATGAATGTGCAATTGTGATTTATTTGTAATTGATACTTATGACTGTCAGTAATATATATTGATTTAACTAAGTCCACTTTAAGGCTGATTTTATTTAAGTTGGTCTAAGCTTCAGGGTCAGGCAAAACCTTTCAAAAGCTAGACAGGAATGATGTGTCATGTTCTGAAAGACTTCAGTGGTACAAATTTTCACTGTATTTGAGCATGTGAAAAATATTAATGTATATGTCTAGTAGTTCCTCTGTGGACTAGAAAATTAACATTGCTATGCAACTTCTTTTTACAAATAGGATCACATCTCGCCAGTCAATGTTTGATTGTTTCTTGATAGAAATACAAAAGGAGGAGGGAAGGTAGAGACACAAAAATGTAAACTGCTTGGAATTTGATTGAATTTTATATAAAATCTTAGTTGAAAGTGAACTAGCTTCAATAGGATTACAGTAATACATCTTAAACTAGCCACGAACAGCGAACATAATAGCCAATGAAGAGCAACAATCTGTCTGGAAATCAGTATTAGGAATAGTTTTATTAAATGATTCCTTGTTTAAGCACTGAGAGAGGGTATTTGTAAGAATTAATGAAATCTGAGGGTAGTACTGAAATGAGAGAGGTATGCTCACACTAGTTGAAGACAGTAATACAATGGTAATTCTAAGAAAGTACAAAGTTACAGTTTGAGAAAATAACAAGGAACAAAATGGCAACAATGGCAAAAAAAAAGAAGAGATAAATGATATAGCTGAGGAGGATATCAGCAATGCTTTGTAAAAACTCACATTAGTGGGAAGAGATTCACATGAAAAGTGTTTATAATTAAAGAGATCTTGGGTAAGAGAAATGCAGTAGCAAATGATGTGCTTGTGATATGTCCTGAAAGAGAACCCATTCAAAGTTGACTTGCCATGCAAAAGATAGGTAACTATTCTTTGTATGGTACTGATGTGACAGCTCAGAGCAATTTATTATCAGAAAAGTAACAAAGCTGAGGTGTTTCAAAGACTCTGGGATCAGAAACGGATAGATAAATTTATACCTCAGTTTTCTCACTGCTACAGAGCCAAACATTCCTTCATCACCTTCCTAGATTTTCACACACATACCATTTTTCAGGTACTGTGTTTTTTGGTTTTATGTGCTTTCAGCTGGAATGCTGTTATTCTCCTCTACTCCAACACATAGTACTGTGCAGTATACTAAATAACAATGATTTTAACCCTGCACTTGGTTGTCAGTAGATCTTTCCTTCAAGAACTGAGACCAATGAGACTACAGACATACAGAAGTTTCATCCAACAAAGTACAGCTTTAATCTTAACCACAGTAGAGAAACCTGCAAAAAGACCTAGATTCAATATCACAGTCAAGTGATTTAAGACAGCTTTTTTCCTCAAAAGATTAGGCAGGCCAGGATGCATTATGCCAAACTCACCAGTCTTTAATGGGTCCATCTGCTGGGATCAGTAGTCCATGGAAATGTCTTGTCTGGTTCTCCAGGAAGTTTTTATTTTCCTGAATTATTCTAATTTCTTACAGTGACTCCCCTCATTCCTCAAAACAAATTGCTGATCCCAGTATGCACAGTTTCCATCTGTATCATGTGCTGTATACTAGTAATTTGGCTACCTTATCAACATAAGATTTTGAGAGAGATGTGTTCTGTACTAAAAATACAGTCTTACCTCACTTGCCTCTAGATCATAATGGTAGCCCTACTACTATATGAGTCATCTAACCCTATTTCTTGAGATCCTGGAACATGGTGATAGGCTAAATAACCACCATAGAGTTACACAGCTATACAGTTTAACTCTAAATTAGAGGAAAACAGCTCACTGAGATGTATAAATAACTAATTCACTTGATTAAATCAACAAATTTTCCCAGAAAACTTTGGAAGTTGAATGTAGACTTAGGAGAAAAAAAACCCAAACAAAAATAAATAGTAACAATGAAAATAATTACCTGATTTTCTCTGCTCTTCCAGGAAAGGATTGTCAAAAGTCAATATTGCTTGCTATTGGGAAAGGTTTAACAGTGGTAAAGATCAAACCCAAAGAGGATGGCTTTAATTGCTCCAATCAATTTTGTTGTTAGAGCAACAGCCAATTACAGTTGAACTTCAATTATGGAGGTTACTGAATATTTTCAGATAAAGTTTTGAACAAATGACAGAAATTTCGAAGTAATTAATCTGTTGAGAGGATTTTCCATGTCTAAGGAAACAGAATATCTCAATATCTGTTATATTAGATAACTTAGGTTTAAAAACACTAAAATAATCTGTTCAGTATATTCCACAGTGCATAAATAGGAGTGAAGTTCAAGAATCTTGGAAAAAAAATATGGCAATGCTCTCCATAGCTTCTCTAAAACCAATGTGCATGTATTGAAATTGCTTATGGCAGGCTGAAAATAAACAAAGTAAAAAAACCCCAAACAAATGAGCTAATCTATTTAATTTCTTATCAAAAGCTGTTGTTAAATGCTTGCTGGTGTTCAAAACTGATTGGATACATTAATAGAAGAAAAATTGATCAAGGGCTATTAAAAAATTGAGAACAAAGAAGTGAAAGCTGGGAGGCAATTAATGAAATGTTGTTTCTCACATTTTCTTTATACTTTTCCCTGGGAATCCTCTAATAGCCATTACTGAGTACAGCATACTGAACCAGACACATATTTCATCTGTCATTTTATGTTGGTCCCATTTTTCACTAAATCTTTTTAAAGCTAGAAGTATTACTTTATTTAAACCTGGTAAGTAATCGTCACCATTGCAAATCTGCCCTTTTACCTCCAAGAAATATCAGCAGGGCTCAAAGATGTGGTCATCCTTTCCTTGTGAGTTTCCTTTTGCCTGGGTTCCTGACCTCTTAAAATTTGACAGAGAGCTACGTAGGTATAAGTAGCTCTAGAAACTGCTGGACTTTGAAAAAAGCTGCTGGTCTATAGAACCTTGATATTTCTTGAGGAATAGTGTGCTTTATTTTGAATAAAATAGCATAGCTCTGATGAATACCTATGAATTCTCATCATGCAAAGAACATTCTGCTTTCCAGATAAATTTAGATGCATCTTATGTAGACAATTTCTTTTTAGTCCCGCAATGCAGTGCAAGCATTCTTTAATCTTTAGCAGAATTATTTCACAGAAAATCCTTACTTTGTTGTACTTCACAGGTTTATTTTTCATCAATTCCATCTATATCACTACACTAAGAGAAGCTTGTGGCATTATGTTCCCAGAACTTTCAGGAAAGAACATAAAGTTATTAAACTTCTAGGTTAACTCTTGTGTTCCTTTCTGAAATGTTATGACATGTTAAAATGATTTGTGATCTTACCAGCAACCCATCACTTTGGTTTTGTAATAGAAGGTGATCTTCATTTATAAAATTAACTGAGCTGAACTATAAAGTGAGATGAACTGAAGAGTTAGTGGGGATTCATCTGACACAAATAGGAGATTCAGAGGGGCAAATAGATAGACAATAAGATCTGGACTAAATTTTCATAGCCATCTGTGTTCTCAAAATCCTTAGCCTGAATGGTTTTGTGTGTTTGCAAAGCTTCTATTCATGAAAAGATTTTATTGGGTGGTCAAACAGAACTGGCTGTGGTCAGTTGTGTTTTCAATGATAAATAATCAGATGGAAATTCCTGGGAAGAAATGTGCTGCTGAAATAGCAATAGCCTCAATATACCTTTAGTTTAAGAGACAGACTTTACTGTTCCCTGATATGGAGTTATAATTTATTTGAATAAGAGATTCACTCATTTCTAATAGCTTAGTGGTAGGATTACTTAAATAACAGCAGAACACCCCCCCCCCCCCTTTTATACAGTATTCTTCAATTAAATTTTATTGAAATCTATAATGAAAAGTGTGCACGGAAAACATAGACAGCTGGGTAAATCAAATTCCAATTTTGGACAATGGGAGAAGTTTCAAGGGAACCCTAAATTCTGGTCTGTGGTGTGCTAAGAAGATGGTCTGCCTAAAATCTACCTCTGGAATAGTATTACCAAGCATACAAAAATATGTATTTAAAAATCGGTGCATTAGTGGAGGGGCTGGAAAAGTTCTAGGTGAAAGTATTCTTTGTTTACTGTAAGGAGCATTTGATTAGAGTTTACATCACTTTCTAGTCAATGGATAAAGAAAAAAATTTCTCTACAGGCAGGGAAAGTTTCACACAGGAAGGCAAAAATCTGATGTTATTCAGAGAAAGTGTCATCATTTAGAGTAATCACTAGTCTAATCTAGCATTCCATGATCTCACCATCTCCTTACTGTTGTGTCCTGGAGTAGAGATTGTGATAATCTAATCCTTTGAAACACTTAAGAAATAAGTCTCTCTAATCAAATAATTCAAGTGGGAACAAAGATTTGGGGAGTAGTGGGAAGGAGGAGAAATATTTCTTTAATTGAAATACTGGAATAAAACTCCTAGAAACCCAACTGATTTTTCAAGGACAAGCTGCTGCGGTCAGACAATGAAAAACCCCAGCACTTAGGTTAGTAAAAGCTGAACTGTTAGAGGAAGTGATTATTTCCATTAATTGTCAGACTCTTTCCTCTCTCGCTGCTGGAGTTGCTGCTTTTGAATGCCTCTTTTGATTGGCCCAGGAGGTAGGTCCTGTTGTCTACATGAGAGTAGATTCCTCAGTCTGGACTATACTGTGCATACTCTGCTCATGCATGGAAGCTTGTGCCTTGGTTTGCAAACGGATAGAGCAGAGGGAAGAGCTGAATATGCAAGATGGGAAATGAGGACTTCCTAGTCCCTTTATACTTAGGAACAAACTTCATCCAAAGCAATTTTGCTCACCCCTAGTCTCAGAGGATGATAACTACTTGAAATGAGCAATTGCAAAAAATATAACAAGAAACATCATCACTAGACCGTCATCAGACACTCAAAAATGTTAGTTCTGTCTTTATGGCAGGTAAAGACATTCACTGTCAAGCCCCGAAGCTGCCTGCGGGCCTAGTGTTTGATTAATAATTTGAGCAAGCCATCAATAGTTACGTGTCCAGATATGCCTCCAAGAAAAGGAAATAGGGTGCTAGTGAAATTGTGCCTGATTTCCTCTGAGCTCACCACTTAAACTGAGGATCCTGTTCTAGAATACAGATAGGACTTCCTCACTCCACACGTCCAGGGTGAAAAGACCACTCAAGTGCCAAAGGAGTGAAAGGAAGAGCAAAAGGCTGGACATTTTCTGGCTGGAAAAGGAAAGACAGAAGGGAAAGGTGATAGGAATGCAAGGAAAAGATGGAAGTGGAATGATTATTTTAGGGCTTGTCCTTAAAGTTTTAGTTTTTATTTCAAGAAATCAGGGCTATAGCATGAAATTATAAAGAGGTAGATTAAAAAAAAAAAAAGCAAGATTTTTCTTTGTGCCTTGTATAGTGAAACTGGGGAGCTCTGGCACAATGTGTTGCAAAGGGCTATGTTTACATGGATGCAGAAAAACAACTAGAAAATGTCACAGAGGAAAAAGAGCTGTTAATCTGTCATTAAGAGTTGTTAATCTCAGAGATTTTACCTTAAACTTCAGGATTTCTTGCACAACAGACCACTTGTGACCAGATGACTACATGGGGAAGAATAAATATGTTTGTTTTCTCATAATCTTTCTTAGGCATTTGCTGCTGCCCACTATCAGAATAGTTGGATGTTAGGTGAGGCTATTTGTATGCAATCTAAGTCGTTCCCCAGATATGGATTTCTAACGGGGCAGACTCAGAGCTCTAAACTGTAATGAATGTAATGACAATATTCACTGTCTTTGACAGAGCTGTAGGTGTACTTGTGTTCTGGCACGTCTATGACTGCAGCCTCTTAGATCAGGGCTGTGGGGTCCTGTAAAAGCATTAAGGGAGAAGACACCAAGGAGATGCGAGGGGGTAGTTAAAGCAGAATTATGGGACTGCTAGGGCATAAGGTCATCTCTATTTTTACTGACATCTTGCAAGATTATGTTTAATAAGGAATCATTCAACTGCTCTGTCTTGGAAACACTAACAACAGAAAGCTCAGCTGTTGCTTTTTTTTCTTTGGTTTGACTTTATTAATAAATGTCAAGATTCTGGAAAGCTGCCAGTAAAATTTCTGTCTAAGGCCTTTGAGGGCTGGCATCTTCTATAATACAGATAAATATTTTTATGTACTCTTTATTCAAGTATATTCCGTAAACATCCAATGTCCTAAGTGGAAAAGTAATAAACCACATATGGACACCTAGCAGCTTTCCTGCTAATTTTTAAAGAAATCTGAATTTGATATCTGAGATATTGATTTCTGCTTTTCTTCCTATTGTTAGAAAAATGGTTTACCACCTACACCTTAGCAGTACTGTTGATACTCCAGGTATTCAATTACCTCTAAACTTAATGTCTTTGCAATGGTGAGAGAATTTGCTAGTTTTGAATCAGGAAGGTTTTTCCCTGTTTTCATTTCTTCACATAGGAACAGGAAATATTTTCATTTCAAACTGTCTTGCGTAAATTTATAAGAAATAAAAATATATTTCTCAAAGGAACTTGTTGGAAGGGGTTAGATAACTCAGGTGAATATTTGTCACACAAATGTTAATCATGGGTATGACCTCTAAATAGCTTATCTTGCCCCTTTCTTCTTCCCATCACCTCCTAGAAAATGTATACTACAATTAATTTGTAACAGCTATACACAATCACGTCTAGAATATGAAACACTTCTGCAAGGTATTGCCACAAAACAGATAGAACAGTGAAAAAAGGAAGAGAAACCAAGATCTCTGCATTTGATTTCACTAATGCCAGAAGCCATTTATGCTTTGCAAGTACAGAGTACTTCATGATACCATTTATCAGATATATGTAACCATTCCCTGCTTTTTCCTTTGTAATGTAGATACAAATTTTGCAACTTTGTCAGGAAATCAATGTCAAAATTGAGATAAAATTCTTTCTGGTTTGTTCTCCTCCTTTAATGTACTACAGTGTTGTTAATATAATTTCTGATGAAGATTTGAATAATTCATCACTATTCATTTCCATTAGAAAATGAAACGAAGCTCAGGGAGAGATAGTTTTCTCACTGAAATCAGATTTATATTTTGTCCCAAGAGAAGATGTTTGGCTATACAGAACCTTCAGACAGAAATTGTTATTAAAATGCCACATATATTTCAATAATAAGGCTAACCTAGCTATTAGTAACTCAGCAAGAAAATTTGTAATATAAATTAATAATTAAAAAAAATCACTTAGCATCTCTCCTTTTTGCACCCACATTTTATCTTTTTCTGAAGGTTGAGACTGCTGTTGTAGAACCGTTCTGTTTATCTGCTCATGTGTATTCATGTATGAAAGACTGTGGAACTGTTGCTCTTTTTAAATGCTTTTTTTCTACTGTGTCAGCAGTTTCTGTATCTGAAGCCTGGAAAACAAAGTTTGCAGGTGAATTGAACAGAATTAAATATGGTCTATTCAAAATTGTGCTCTTTTCTCTTGCCAAATGAGAAGAGTAGTCTCCATTGAGTTCTACTGATGCCTGTGTTCTTTCCAAACATTTCATATACATAGATTTGTAATATTATTACAGTATAACGGTCGCCAGTAGATACCCTTTAGCTTAAAATTAACTCCATTGCAGTTACTAGCAGTGGCAAATATCCTACCTGCTTGGTTTTATGAAGTAATTTTTTAGAAACAATTCTTTATATAGATGAAGCACTTAAGAACTGAGGTTCTGCAGATGTTTTTATTGATTCCATTCTGCATTTGTGCTGAAATATTACTTTTCTAGAAAAATCACAGGAGATTTGAGTGAAAATTTGAACCCTGTAGATGATGTCAGCTTGACATGGCAACAAATTTACAAGAATTCCTGTGGGTTCTGAGCTAATTTTAGATGTAATTACAGAGATGTGTTTAATTGATTGTGTATAATGAACATCAAAAAGTACAACTGGTATTTTTATAATACTGAAATTCAAGAAAGCACCTTTATTATTTTGGTGTAAGTCCAAACCAATCTAATCTGTCTGCAGTATCCCTACATCAACTGGATACTAAAAAAAGTCATCTCTTTCTTGTTGCGCACACCATTATATTATCTGAACCATTGTTCTAGTAAAGCATGAAGTGAGTGCAATTGTGCTATACTCTACACTGAGAAATAACTTTTATGGTAACAACTTACAGGATACTGTCTACAGGAATTAACTCAAAAAGCAAACAGCATTTTTGCATCCTAAAGCACAAAATGAAAATATGATTTTAATAATAAGGTCATTAATCATTACTGTGCAATGCCTGGCTATTTATCTTGTGAAATACACAATCAAATATACATGTACAAACACAAATGTGCCTAATGTGCTCATGCAAGAAAAGGGTTTAGCTTCTTATATTTAAAGAGAAAGAATATTTATGCAAATGTTGTAACACACATTGTCATGAAAGAGCTATACCAGTCATGCATAAACACTCTGTTCAGTCCTTTCCAGCTGCTTGCAAAGTGTATGAGACAAGCTGTACAGAATGCTATATTAAGATCTTCTGTGTTTAAATTCTCATCAGCTCCTCGGTGTGATTCATCCATGCATTGTCAAATAGAGAACTTGGGGAGGGGAAAAAGAGAGTTTAACAGGAAAGGAAAAAAATGGAGCTATTTGGTATTGACCAGTTGGTTTTAATTCCTCTGATGTTTTGTTTCATGATTTTCCAAAATATCTGGTTAGAAATGGAAGCAGTGGGCATTATACTGAATGACTGATAGGACTCTGTGTGGTGGGAGTGAAAGAACTAATACAGTCAGACCCTTAAAAAGCAAGTAGCTGGTTCTTAACACTTTGACAGTGATGTCTTGGGTTCTGTCAGAGGGTTAGGTGCTAAATTTTGTGTTAATGCTTTCCTTATTTTTTCTCTGTGAGCTACCAGGCATAAGTCCCACTGTGTCAGATATCGATAACGATAACCAGTTTTCAATCAAAAGTAAAGTAATCATGGGGTTAGCCAGTAGTAGAAGGAATGTTTGCTTAATCCAGGTCATGTATGGGTTTACCACAGAGAGGGAAATATCTTTCTCACATAAGAACAATCTTACATATGCATGGACAAAAAACATATTCTCAGTTCCAGAATAGTATGTGAACTGATTTTCTCACTGCTCATGTAGTAGCTGTGGCAAATAAAGACAATATTGCTTGATTTCACACATCTGCAAGGTGGATTTCTACAGCTAAGTTGTCTAAGCTCCCTGTGTAGCCAGGTGAGAGGGGTTAGCTCTCCAGAGTGCTGTACTTAAACAGAGCTGCATCATCACCAAGAGGATCCTGCCACTCCAGTCTGATTCCAGAGAGTTTCAATGAGCACCTTCAGAAATAGCTACCATCAAGTGAAGCCTCTTATCCACTCAAGGAACTGAACTCAAACACACACTCCTGGTAGTATTCCTCTTAAAAAAGGGAATCATCTACCTGCTAACTTAAGTTTGTAGTATTGCCTTGGTCTTGAAAGAATCCAGTCATGTGTATATAATTTATTTAGATAGTATCATATCTTTTTCTTTTCCATTGTGGAATGCTTAATGATGAGTGGAAAGATGAACAGGAGCAAGAGTGATTCTTTGTTGGAAAAGCATAAAACTTTACCATTTATTTGACTAATTACTCAAGTGATATATTTATCATGTACTTGATTTAACTTTGAAACAGTATAAATCACACTTAATTCAGAGATCAGTAGACCATTTCCTTGGTTTGTTTTTAAAAAACAATTCCAATTATTTTAGCAACAGAAGTAACAGCGAGAACCAAAATTTCAGGTGCCGTTTTTGTTCAAAATAGTTGATTGTTCTATTAACTATTCTTATTTCTTGCTTTGTCATCTTTATCTATTATTTATGTAAGCATTCAGAAATACTTATATACTGTTTTCATGTTGGCTATTAAGTATACTAGGAATGATTAGTTTCAGTTTTCCCTTCTTTCATTTTGCATCTGCAGCTGTAAACATGGAAGTTCCTGTAAGAACAAGGAAGATTAATTTTCTGTATGATGTGCTTTTAACTTCCAGATACTTCTTTCTTTCCTCCTTCTCCTGTGTTTGTCACTCTGCCTTGTATTATTCAATCCTAGTAATAAGCCCTGTTGTTCTGATACATTTTTTTACCTTGACAGGAATTTGATTACAACCCATGCAACTTCTCAACTAGATTTTGCTGCTTGTGCTGATTTTTAAGCACCTGTATCTATGAAAGAAGCAAATCCTTACCATGGTTTACATAATGGACTAACTAAATCATGGCTGCATCCTTGGTCAAGATTGTCTATTGTTATTCTCTTAAAAACTTACTTATACCTAGGCAATAGGATTTATCAACAATTAACAGAGGGGGAAGTTTAGTTTCTCTGTATTAGATGGCTTAGGAATTAACTTACTTTGGTGTAAGCCTCTCTAGAAAAGAGGGCTTCTGCATAGCTGCATTAACTCACAGAGAGAGCCCATGGTAAAAGCCTTCTGTGGAAAGATCTAAAAGACACAGTGACTGACACATGGTTTGTTTGTGCTTCCTCCAGGTTTGCTTTGCTTTACATTAAAATATTCAGAGCAGGTGGAAATGATTTTTCTTCCCTGTGATGGCTTCTCATGTGACTTTTGTCATCACAGCTGTGAATCAGAAAGGGTAGGGAAAAAATATTGAAATTTAACACATTGTTTCATGTTTCCTCAGGTCTATATTCTTGTTAATCCAGGAATAAAAATACTGGACTTCACTCAAATACTTAAGAAAAGATAGGCTTTGTTTACCCTGGACAGTTTTTGCCATTTTTACCTTTAACTTGACATGAATATATTTCCGACTATAAAAGCTATTCTTGCATTTATGATCACATGTAACTTGTCAGTCTCTTGGGCAAGGATGAGAAATTACAGTGTGTGTGTGTGTGTGCATGTAAGAAACTTTCAGCTATCCTTCAGGATACAGAAATTAATATTTGACATTAGAGGATACTTCACTAGATTAGGGGGGTTTTGACCCTCTGATATAACCCTCTGCGCAATCCAGAGCAAACATTAAAGTACAAAGGAATTATTCGGGACTTTGCTGCCTCTTGAACATAACCAAGGGTGGAAATTCCACAGCTTCTCTGGGCCCCCAATCCAATGCTTGACCATAATCAGCATAAATTTTGTTTTTACTTTCATGTAGGCAGAATATCTCTTCCTTAAATTTTTTACTGTTTTCCCTCATCAAGTCACAGAAAGTGACAATCTTACCTTTTATGGATATTACTGTCTCAGAATATAAACATACTTGGGAAATCCAGAATACAATTCCTCAACACGTGGTAAAACAGGCTCAAAAAATGCTGCTTACAAAACAGCTGATGAAGTGATGCCTAATGAGATTACTATTTATTATTTATACGTGGGGTGCTTCATTTGCAATTCTTATTTAGTTGAAATTGGTTTAAACTGGGTTAACATCAGTTATTAACTTTCCTAATAATTACATTATATACATCCCTCCCCCGGCTTTTCTCCCCTTAATGTCTAAAGTAAATCTCCTGTTAGAATATGTACTCTATTAGACTTCTGATATATAATGATCGGTGTCCTGTAAATAGTTTTTTCCCACCCTCACATCCTTATATTTAGAGATTATATTAAATTGTCAAATTGTCATTTGCAAACGAAAGAGGAGGGTAAAACCAGAAAATATTTTTTTTTTATTTTTTGGTGAAAACAAGTCCTAACTGCACAGCTCAAAGATAAAAATGCTCAGGATTGTCTCGTTTATTTTTTGGTTCAAGTTCTCTGAAGTTCAACCCTTCCCTGTATTCTTTTTCTAGGGAAGTTAATTTGCAAGCAGGAAGAGACGAGACTTCTCTGCAGCTTGCCATAGCACTATTAATCCAATAAAAAATATCATACTCTAAATTTCTCAGACTGACAAATCTTAACTGAGATCCAAGTCTCATAGCTATTCAGAAGAAGCCGTAATCAGAGTCGTCACAGTTGAGCCACATTAGTAGATTTTACCATTGGTGTCTGGCTTAGCTTAAATTGCTTTCACTCGTTCACCTTGAGCTGAACTTATTCAACAAATATGTTAGTGAAAGCAAGATGTACCAAGTGTTAAGGAAGAAAATGCCTCTCAATACTTGCAATTAGTAGTACAAGTAGCTTTACAGCTTCTTCTTAGGACACAACTTGCTTTTTACTTAGAGTAAAACTGAATGAGCATAAAAATACAGAAATGTAAAAATACATTAGAATTCTGCTTAACATCTTTAACTTTGTAAATACTGTCAAAAGCAGTGAAACCTGTATGCACTTATCAGAGGCGTGAATTTGGGGAAAGAATCTTTCACAACTGTAAAAATTCTCCCTCAACTGCTCAAGAAGCAGCACAAGAAAGAGAGCTCTAGATCATAGAATTTTAGAATCACCAGGCTGGAACAGACCCACCAGATCATCGAGTCCAACCATTCCTATCAACACTAAACCATGCCCCTCAGCACCTCGTCCACCTGTGCCTTAAACACCTCCAGGGAAGGTGACTCAACCACTTCCCTGGGCAGCTTCTGCCAGTGCCTAATGACCCTTTCTGTGAAAAACTTTTCCTGATGTCCAGCCTAAACCTCCCCTGGCGGAGCTTGAGGACATTCCCTCTTGTCCTGTCCCCTGGCACTTGGGAGAAGAGGCCAGCACCCTCCTCTCTACAACCTCCTTTCAGGTAGTTATAGAGAGCAATGAGGTCTCCCCTCAGCCTCCTCTTCTCCAGACTAAACAACCCCAGCTCTCTCAGCCGCTCCTCATAAGGCCTGTTCTCCAGCCCCCTCACCAGCTTTGTTGCTCTTCTCTGGACTCTCTCCAGAGCCTCAACATCCTTCTTGTGGTGAGGGGCCCAGAACTGAACACAGGATTCGAGGAGTGGTCTCACCAGTGCCGAGTACAGGGGTAAATTGCTAAGAAACAATAGCTTTGTTATAAAAAAGTTGCAGAATATAAATGCGAATATCAGTTAGGATAAAACAGTTTTTCATCTCATAACAAATATTAAATATGAAACATTGCCATTTTTTATTATAACCATCATGTTTTGATTATGAAAAAATAAGATTGTATACTATTTAGACATTCTTTTATATACACCAAAACAGCTTAATTTTAACCACTCCCTCAGGGGAAGAAAATGAAATTATAAAAAGATTTTCCACTTGATTGCAAGAGATTAAACTGCTATGGTTTATGTAACTGTAAAGGAAAATAGACCACTGACTCACAACAGTTTTGAAAAGCTGTCCTGGACTCCCAGTTACAGTTTTATTGTATACATTGATAGTTGCTTAGGCTTCTTTATTTCTTGGCACTTCATTATGGATGGCAATATATTCACCCCCTTTTTCTGTGTATTTTCCAACAGTACCTGCAAATCCCAGCCACAGGACACAGTACAAAGGGTCACATGTTTGACTGGGAAACCAGACTGGATTCTGCACCCACTAAACTTTATGAATGTTTGTAGCCAATTTACAGAGAACAGAGAGCTTCAGCAAGAATATGTGTGTCTGAATAAACAGGGCAAGTGGGGAGCAGAGCTTACCTCAAAGGTCTGGAGTTTCTTTCTTGTGTTGTTGTAACCTATTGTGAAACGCTTCTATTTCTTGCTTCATTTAAAGTCACCTGGAGCCCTTATGTAGATTTGGATAGAAGGGAAATCCCACACTTCATTTTTATTATTTCAGTTTATACATTTTATCAAATAAGGCTAATAATCAGTTTTGTTAGAACCCATAGAATTTGTAAATTATATTGTTAAAGTAATTACAATATGAACACAATAGCTGCCAAAATTAACCTTTGAAATCACTTGTTAGTTCCTTCTAACATTACCAATTATGCCTATTCACTCTGCCTCATTCTTAACCTGAAACATAAACTAGCAGTTTTAATTTTTGTCCTTCTTTATACTAGTCATTGTTATTCTGTGTCATGTATCCTGTGTATTCAAACAAAATACATCAGTTTGTCTGGATTTATTTCCCTTGGACAGCATAGCAGTAATGAGATTACAAAATCACTTGCTAAATTCCTAGTTCTTGTAAAATTGTAGTATTTTTCCCAATATAAAGATATCAGTATCATTACTAATACTTTTCATATGTTGATCAGAGATCCCACAGAGATCCACCTGTCAGTATTCAACACATTTCTTGACAACACTTGCCATCATTAGTTCTTTTCATAGAAATATCAGTGTGTCTGCAGACAAATTAAGTACAATACTTTCCAACTAGGCAAGGCATTGCCACCCCTTCCTTGTAATTTTCACCTGAATGGTCCTCTCTGCCATCCCTTCTCTCAATTCCAATCACCAATATAGCTCGTCACACCTCATTATTGCTTGGGAACAACCTCTTGTCTGCCTGCCTCTCTGAGGAAGAGCTTTTCCCTCGTGTCAAATGAGAGTTACAAGGTGTCCCCCAGCTTCTGGGCAAGGGACAGAGGAGCAGGTGGCCAAAGGGACAAGAACAGAGTGAAGTGAAATGTCGCACGAGCTCTGGGGGAGAAGCAACTGAGATTGACCCTGCAGTCATGTTCCGTATGTCTGTGCACAGAGGTGTGAGCCAGCTGGTGCAGCACAAATCTGATAACAAGAATAGAATTTCACACTTTTCAGGGTGGATGCTGGAAGGACAGCAGCATGCATGAACCCAAACGCTTGTCTTCTTGACAATCAAAACATGTTATAAAACTCCTGTTACTAGGAGCAAACCTAGGAGAAAGCTGTAGATGCTGAGCTGGTCTGTCATCTGAAGATGGAAAGCTGGCTCTAACATTAAGCAGTTACAAACTCTGAATAAACCCCTCTATATCTTCTTGTGACCATAAATTATATGCGAACTGCTTCACCAGGCAGTGGGGACCCCTGTACTGAAACCAATTGTCCTCACATTTGTGAGAAGAATAGGACAAAATAAGTGTAGATTTTACTTCCTACTGACAAAAAGTAAATACATAGTAATTGCCATTTCATTGCAAAAAAGTCTTTGTAGAGATTGTAGGGCATTGGCACCATTTTTTAAAATATAATTGTGATTAAAAAACTTTGAAGACATTATTTCCCCCCTGTTAGTACATGGTTTGATGGAAAAGCTTCCTAAATCAATGACAAAGTGATAAAAAGAACAAAAGCATTTGGGTTTCTGCCTATTAGACTGCTCCAAAACAGCTCTAGTAAAATATTTGAAGGATTTTCTGTCTATTTATAGTGTCTATTTATAGTTTTTTTTCCTTTCCATTCTGGCGTAGTGGAAATATGTTGAATACTGAAGTCTTCCAAGTGGAAGAGTTTGCTAGTACTGCACAATGTCTCAGAGGTGTGGACTCACTTTTATGGGCTGATTTTCATCCTGCTTGGGTAGTTCAGTCTCTTCCCTTCAGACTGTGAATGCACTTCACTTCTGTGAGTGCATCGGTTTATTTTTTTAAATATTATTTATTCTGCTGGTGTACTGATATCTGCAATACCCTGTGCGTTACTAGCAGTGGCAGTGCATAGGTTTTCATCACTCTTCAGCCTCCTCGGCTGAAGATGAGTCATGGCACGAATGCACTCTGTGCCAAGTAGTAAAAACACAGCAATGAAGTTACTGTTTGCTCTGCCAGTTTATAGAACACAAGGAAAAAATGTGCTAAGAGTGAAATGAGGGATTGGGGAACTGCATGCTTTATTTGGCTCATTTGATGCTAGTGGTTCAGGTAGCGGAGAGGAAAATAAGGGGTGGATAAACTACCTTCTTCTCAGCTGTTTCCACACTGAAGGCTCTACCTAGAATTTCAGTGCATTCCTGTTGTTTAGACATGTTGCAAAACAGTTAAGCGATTGTGGGACGGAATTTGTAAACCACTGACATACATCACACAACCTTCCCTCTTTTTAATTTCAGTCTTACATGGCTTTTCTTTAAACAGTTAAGTACTGATTCACATCTGTATGAATAATCTATGCACAGGTGCATTTTGCAGTCCAGTTCCCAGGTGAGGAATAAGATAATACTGTCAGTTACTGACCGGAGCAGTCAAAATACTGCAGAATTTCATTTATCAATCCATCTGTTCAGGAATGACATTACAGGGCAGTAAGGCACATAAATTGAAAATGTGAGGAAAGAACTGTGGTACCTTACAGGAACATTGTCCATTTAGTCATTTATAAAGTCACATCTTGCTTACATACAAGCACACTTCCACAGCACCACTGGGAACACAGACAGGGTGTTGTCTGCACTGTTATCAGCTGATAAAACCTTCTAAACAGTGGTCTTTATCAATGCTTGTTACAGCAACAATTCTTGTTTGTGTAGTCCTAGTGCCATTTTGCATTTTTTCAATGCCCTTTGTAAGACTTAAGGATGGGGAACTGGAACCCAGGATCACTCCTGCAGTAACGGGTCATGGAAACACCTTAGTGGATCTTGTCCATCCTCAGCAGTGCTTGTTCATGGGCAGCCCTTTCCTCTGTACAAAGTGTACCATGGTAAGCTTTGAGGCCAATGAGGAGGGAGGGTTGAAAACAGCTTGGAAGTGCAATGGCAGTAGTAGTTCCCTTCTGCAAGGATTCCTTGTAAAGGAGATTATTGTTTCACAAAAGTTAGAATGAGGCAAATCCTTGGCATTTTGGTTTATCTTCTGTATGCCCATGACAAGGCCAGAGTAAGAATTCTGCCTCTAAAGCCATGGAGCTCCCATTCCGCTCTTGAGTTTTTCAGACTGCCTTTCTGGTGGCAGTCCCCAGAACACGTGCAACTCAAGCACCACTGTGCTGAGAACAATGGGAGACTGACTGCTGCTGAAGCCCCTTTAGAAGCAAGCTACAGTTTTAGTCACTTTGATAAGACTTCACAGTGATGACCAGCATTTGCAATCTGATTTAGGGCAGCCTGGCAATGTCTAGACATCATGACAATGACATTTCCTTCCAACAGTTGTTGGTAGGAAATTTTTTGATATTCGCTTATTTCCTGTATGCAATCAGAGATTGCCCAGCAGTAAAGTATAATAGCCTTCTAATGGCCTCTGTCTGCTGCTGTACCATTGCTTGCTATAAATGTGGCACTTAGGAAAAGGATCATGTCTTCTGGATGGGAATTTATTACAGAGGGAGGTTCAGCCTTTAAAACAAAGCTGCTTTTGTCCATTCCATGAGACAGAGAGGAAACACCTTCTGGGGGTGCCAGGGAATTTCCCTGAAAACTGGTCCCTTGCAACAGCCCAGGGAGCTCTGTATGGTGCTTGCCAGGGTCTGACATGGTGCAGCTTCCTCAGGCACAGGGGCATCTGTGTTAGCTGGGCTGGTCCTAGGAGGGCTGCTCCTTCCCTCTGTGGGTTTTCTGTGCTGCCTCTGCTGGTGGGATTGCACTGCTGCCAAGGCCTCGAGCAAGAAGCAAGACTTTCTTATGCTGTAGAGTGTAAATTCATCTTGGCACTCTGGTAGGGCTGGACCCAAATAGCTCAGTATCTATTCTGCTCCCAGCACTCCTGTCTCTCTTGTCTAATTGCTGGGGAGGCCTCACATACATGAACAGTGCCACCTTGGGAAGCACGCCTTTAAATAGGGATAAAGCCTTGTGGGGAATTAATTTGAGTGAGTAGCTAGAGTCTGCAGAAGATTGACTCTGGCAGGCTTGTGCTTATGTAGCCTAGGTTGTTCTCAGACTGTAGGCAAGTCTTTCAGCCTTCTGGTGCTTCACCATTCACATCCTTCTAGTAAAATGTGTTTAACGTCTCAAGAGGCTGCTGTGAGATAGGCCGAAATATTTTGAAGTCAAGTGAAAGACAGAAAGGAGAAACAGTTGCAAGAAGCAGAAAACATTTACACAACAGAAGTAAGTGTCCAAAAACCTGTTGATCACTCTGTCTTCTAGTTGACACTTATGTTCCCATTGGTGATTAACTACATTTCTGCTGATGACTTCTACTTGTTCCCATCCCAAATACATTGGATTTTATGAGCTATTGTATGTCTATGTGCCTTTAAAATACTACTATGGAGGGTAACACTAGTCAGACTGGAGAACTTGAGCTGGGCACCTCAATGCTTTGCAGAATCACCATGAACTGCTCCACAGGCTCCCCTTAGAGTGGGATTTAACTGTTCAGAAGGGCACTGGCAGCTTGATGTAAACAGACACTTAGAAATTAGCAATAAGAGACAATTTACTACCGAGGTCCTTCTAAATGTCAAGCTGAACTGCCAGGAAACCCCAAAGAAATATAGTGCTGAAGGTTAAGGACATTGAGTAGCAGATTTGAAGTAAATATTAAGTTTTATTACCAAAAGAATTGGGCTACACAGTGTATACACATTTTATATTTTAAATCCACCATTTTACTTGGATTCAAATTTAACCAGCTGGCTACAACCATTTTCCCCCTCCCACCCTACAGCCGCACTAAAACCCCATGGTAGTTGTATGTAAGGAGATAAACAATTCAGCTGCTCTTGTAACTAGTAAAGCTCCTAAAAAAAGAACCTTTCTTCCATGCAACACCAGTACCTCTCTGTTGAGCATTCTGACATATCTGTCCATGTATTATCTGATTAATAAAGCCATGGTCTGGAAAAAAATGCCTTTAAGAAAATTGCTATTGAGAGCCCTAAGTACTATCTCCTGTACTGATATGAAAGTCCTCCCTAATGCTGTCACTCCCACTTCGTGCTACTCGCTGCAGAAACTCAGAACAATTCATCAGATTAAACATTTTGGGGAGATAAAGTCTAGCAATTATTACAGCCATGTAGTTCTAGAGTTCAGTTGCCTCAGAGCAGAGCCTAAATTTTTCCGGACATAGCAGTCATGGTGCTCCTAGGGCACCTTGTATACCTCTGGATGGGGGTGAGTGTCTTTGGCAGGAATCGGGGTGTCAGTAGTAAGTAAAGGAAACAAAGCAGGGCATGTCACCTACTCCCGTAGCAGGCAGTCTGAAGCTGCAACCTTCTCAGCCTCTACAAGCAGAGCCAGGTTCTGCCTCATTTTGGAAAAGAAGCATGTTGGTAGCAGCTCTCAGATATTTCAAATCTGGCTGCTCCAGGTCCCAGTTTAACTCATACTTCAAAACTCCTTCCTTTCCTATTCATACTCCCCACAAGTCATCACCTCCTTCAAAGGCTGCTGTTGGTGGAGCTGGTACTCTAGGGCCAAAACTACACTTCTTGTTTGTCCCATTAATATATCTCCATATCAGAGTCTACCTAACAGTGGATCCAGTGGCTTTCAGCTCTCCTCTCTAGCCTAGGTGAGACCTCTTAGCCTCTTCCTTTACCAGGGACTTTTGCATCCTGAGGCAGAAAGAACCACAGCAGGTGTAAAACTCCACTTGAGCATCTTCCTTCTGTCACGTTCCTCTGCAGAAATCTCTTTCACAGTGTGCACAATCCTTATCGCTTCATTAAGACACTAGAGGAGAAATGAGAGGAATGAAAAGGAAACATAATGTTGTTGACAAGCTACCCCCTACAGCTATTGATGAAATGCAATGGAATAAATACAGTACTGCAAGAATTGTTTGAACTTGATGGCAGAGTACCAGGTGATTTGGATTTATTTTTTTTTTTAAATCATAGAACAGGAGGTTCAAAGAGCTACAAGTGTGAGCAGATCATTTCAAACTCTGTCTTTCTGCCCTAGCAAGAAATGTTACTGTGTATGGGAGAGGAGAAATTGCACACAAAATATCAGAATGCACATCATGACCTCACTTTGAACTCAATGCTTAGCATTGTCAGCTCAACTGAGAAGAATGCAATGACAGATCTGAAATAGAGTAGAAGGTAAAACAAAGGCCTGATACTGAAGTGTCTTTTTATTAAGGCACCTCATACCAGCTTGCTCTCAAGCAATCCTGAATTATAAATGTCTTCACCTTTGCAGGCAATTTCAGTTCTTCAAAAGGAGGAATTTATGGGTTTGGGAAGGTTAGGAAAAAGGCAATGTGATAATAGGGAACCAAACTGCAGCAGCTACAAGTTAGGAGTAAAGAGTTGCAATAAACTCTATCAAACTTGCTCTTTTGATAGGCAAATAAAACCAATAGTCAAAGAAATACAGAGGTGATTTTAATGATCTCTTTAGTTGCTCTGCAAGCAGACTGATATACAAAATAATAATTCATATTGTACTGTACGTACTTGGATTCTTTCTTTTGAGGTTTAAGTAGTATTTTCCTTCCACTATCTGGTTTTCCTGCAGATCTTTTCTGATGTAAAATCTAGTCCACCCAGAGATAAGGCATTGAAAAAGAAGCCGTAATGAGGAGTCTGTATTTGAGCAAAAATCTGGAGCAATTTCTCTGGGAATATGCTCATTGCAGATGTCTTTTGGGCCAAAGGAAGGACAAAATCAGTAGGTTCATTATAGGAGGAATCAACACTGGGCAAGTGTTAATATTTCCTTAACTTTATAAGAAGACACTCATCAGACACTCAATGCTGCTTACCATATGTATTACTATGGTGCTCAGAAGCTGTCGTAACTCTTGATTCTTTGTGAGACCCTACCTCAAAGGATAAAGCACTGCACCTGGCTTGAGATGAGTGACTGAAGAGAAAGTGTCCCAAAACTCAGTTTTCTAAAGTCTAAATGTCTAAAGGCTAATGAATAGAAATCGCTTTAACCTACCTAGGATTTGTGCTGCTCCCACTCCACCTCATTACAACTTTGTGTGCCCTTATGCTCAGCAAGGTAAGGGAAATCGGTAACTGAATCTACCTGCCCTTTACACCATACTGATTGCAACTGGTATCAGAAGAAAACCCAAAGCCAAACAGTGGCAAAGCACAGTGGCAGTGAGACAGAAATTGGCCCAGGCTCCTGCCAGGACAGCTCAGTTCAAGTACTGCTGTTGGATTCCCCTCTCTCAGGACGGCTGGAGTTCAGCAGCTCAGTCTGTGGACTGTTACTGGGGAAGCAACCCCTCTGTTCTCACTCAAATGCTGTTGGCAAAGTGTTTTCCCAGTTCAATTTTGGTCTCCAAATCTGGATTTGCATAGGAGGATGCCTGCCTTTCGTCTGCCTGTCTGCTTTTTTATAGATTGAGATTCCTTTGTTGCCAATGATCTGACAAGGACATCCTTACACAGTCTGAAAGGCTGCTGAGTTAAGGACCACCTTTGTTCTTTGTTTGTGATGTATAAAGTCAATACTACACAATACTGCAGGGCAGCTAGTGGCATAACAGAAAATATTAGAGATGTTCGAGAAATCATGACATTATCATCATATTCACACTCAGTCTAGGAGCCACCTCCCTATAACACCACTGAATGGAAGCAATGGAGTGGTACCATCATAAAAATCAATGAGAAAACAAACTTTGTAAAACAGGTCTTGTGCATTTATGAACTTCCTTACAAGCTAGAGCAACAGAGCTGATACGTGAGATTTTACTGGTGACGTGATAACTATGATAAAGAAAGGCTGAGAGAATTGCAGGTTTACAGCAGACAGTAGATGCAGTTCATTCTATTGACTCTAAGTGAAGCAACTCAAGTCTCGCTGGCTTCAGAAACCTAAAATACTAGAGTTCTGATGACCAGTATTAAACCCCCAAGCACAGCACACTCTGCATATTGCTAACAGAATTAAAGGGCAACCTCTCAGCTTCCAAGATTTCCTCCTTGAAATTAGGGAGAAAAGGCTGCCTGGGGAATAGCAATTGTTGTTGCTATGACATTAGAAATTAATACCAATACATACTTGCTTAATTTCCTATATGGACCAATCATCACAAATTACCTCAGTACACTCTTCCCGACATTATTGCTTTCAGCTTAGGACACTGATCTTTAGCAGCTTGACCATAAATCCTCAGTAGGATAGTAAGGTTACATCAATGGATTGATGCAATTTGCTGGAATGAAAGCTTGAAATGGCTGTATTTAGACAAGGAGATCTTGACAATGACAGGGTGAAAGTTTTGGCCACTGAGAGAGAGGGAATAAAGCAGGAGCATGAAAGACTGGGAGACAAGATAAATTGGCTTGGATCTGAGAGAGATGGAGAAACCAAGGATAATGACAAGGTTGTTAGGTTGAGGTAGGGATACCTGGGGAATACCGTCAGCAGAAGAAGTAAACAAAAATAACAGAAAAATACATTTGGTCCCTTTTTTATGCCTACTTGATTGGAACTACCATAAAGTTGATGTCCAATGCATGGAGAAGACTTGGAAAAATCTATAGTGGTCCAGTGAGACAAGGGGGATTAATGAATGATAATTAGCATCCAAAAATCCTCTAATTATGTAGCAGATTGCTTCCTTGGAAGAAAAACAAGCTAACATAAATAAAAAAGGACTGGAAACACACCGCACCACAAAATGATCCAATCTGTCGGCTGCATTATTTCATTCCCTCCCTCTTCTCAATCCTTCTTCCTTTTGTTGAATGCCTGTCTAAGCAACAGATTTTCTGAGCTAGAGATTTCATTTGTACTCATTACTCCTGACTTGTACTGTCGTGTGTAATGGGCCTCGCATTTATATGAACCTACAAAATGTTTATCTGAAACCTCCAAATCATTCATGTCTGGCTTAGAACCAGTGAATTTTGGTGAGATTTAGGTGAATTTTTTAAATCAAGGAAGAACTGGGCACCAGTTAAGAGGGGAGAGTGATCTGATGAAAGAAAAGAAAAACTAAGTAATCATTCTGGGACTCAGGTGCAAGAGGTATTTCTTTTAAACCTTGATTTCCCAGTGGGTTCAGTTTACAGCATTTCCATTCCAGGAACTTTATTAGGGAAGCAAAGGTCTCAGTTTTTTCATCTTAAGAGGCTGTGAGGAAAGGCTGCACTGCCTTGCTGTGCTCCCCTGCCTGGCCCCTAAGAATTACAGCTACGTGCCTTTTACCTCACCTTCCAATCTTTAAGGTATCTAACTTTTGATAACTCCAATATTAAGGCTATATTCATCTATTATAAGACTTTCTATAGAATTGTATATAAAAAAAAAGTAATATGGATTTTTTTTCCCATCAAAACCCCTTCACTTCACGGATTTTGTATTTACCCTTGAACGTTTTTCTTTCCACACATGAGGCTGCCTTTCTAACCATAGTGTAATAAAGAAAAGGAAATTATTGTGTTATTTTCACTGTGGCTTTAGAAGAAAAGGGTATGTCCTTAAAATATTAGGTGATATAATTTAAACCGAACTAAAATATTTCTGCTTTATGGCATGCAGTGCTCTATAAAGAGTAATGACCAGTTACTATGGAAACATATGTGTGTATACATATACACTCATGTGCACACATCAAGAGCCTAAAAAGCACCAAAGAAGGTCTAAGCTTCTGTTGGAAATGACATATAGGTCATAGAATCTTGCAATGGTTTAGGTTGGAAAAGACCTTAAAGGTCATCAAGATCCAAGCACCCTGCCTTGGGCAGAGACACCTTCCACTAGACCAGGCTGCCCAAAGCCTAATCCAGCCTGGCCTTGAACACCTCCAGGGATGGAGCATCCACAGCTTTCCTGGGCAACTTCTTCCTGTGCCTCACCACTCTCATAGTGAAGAATTTCTTTTTAATACCTAATCTAAATGTCCTCTCTTTCAGTTTAAAACCATTACCCCTTGCCCTATCACTGCACTCCCTGATAAAGAGCCCCTCCCCAGCTTTCCTGTAGGCTCCTTTTAAATCCTGGAAGGCTGCTATAAGGTCTCCGCAGAGCCTTTTCTTCTCTAGCTTAAACAAGACCTGTTCTCATATGGGAGGTGCTCCAGCCCTCTATTCATCTTTGTGGTCATCCTCTGGACCTGCTCCAACAGGTCCATGTCTTCCCTGTGCTGAAGGTTCCAGAGCTGAATGCAGTACTCCAGGTGAGGTTTCATGAGAGTGGAGTAGAAGGGAGAATCACCTCCCTCAACCTGCTGGTCACACTTCTTTTGATGCATCCAGGATGCGGTTGGCTTTCTGGGCTGCAAGTGCACATTGCTGGCTCATGTTGAGTTTCTCATCTACCAGCACCCCCAAGACCTTCTCTTCATGGCTGCTCTCAATCCATTCTCTGCTCAGCTTATATATGTGTTTGGGATTGCCCTGACTCAAGTGCAGGACATTGCACTTGGCCTTGTTGAACTTCATGAGGTTCACATGGGCTCATCTCTCAACCTCGTCAACGTCCCTCTGGATGGCATCTCTTTCCTCCAGTGTGTCTACCCCACCACACAGTTTGAACACCAAAGAATCTCATTAATTAATTGTGAATCTGAGAAAAATAATTTTTGTCTGTAAGGTCTTTTAATCTCAATAAGTAACTCCTCAGCCTTCTAGTTCTCTATCTCTGATAAGACATGGGCTTCGCTGTTATCCCAATGTGGTGAAATACCGCCTTGCCTTTAAAAAATCAAAATCAAGCCTTTTTAAAATTTCAAAATCAAGCCTTTACCATTACTGAATGAAAATTGCCCTAATAAAGGCTATTGTCAGTCTCTATTTGCTGCATATTTTAATATACAATGTTAAGCCTAGGCAATTTTTCCACCAAAATCCCCTCATTGTGCTGATAATAAAACAATTAATAAAAAAATTTCTGAATTAGTGCTTCTATTCATAAGTGAGATTTTCTCTGATATTATTTCATTGTAACTTATGGAATGATTATCTGTTGCTGTGAAGTTTGGATGATGGCATAAATATTTATTTACTGATGGCAACCTTAGTTTTATTTATTATCAATCAAATATCAGGTAAAAATTTTTATAACACGTGATTGATCAATGCCAATTCATCAAAGTCCACAGTCTGTTAATGCCAGAAGAAAATGAGTACAATTAGAGAGCTATAGATAAACTTTTTAGCAGAAATTAAAGCTGTGTTTGAACCTTCCAGTAACTGCAGAGAAGCTGGGTTCAAATGCTTGCAAGATTTTGAACCTGAACAAATTATTGGTAGCACTAACTCTTGATTATTAAAGCATTTTTTCATATTTCAGAACAGTTGGTATTCCAAGCTTCAGTCAGCTCAGGTGCAAAATTAGATCAGTCTATTAAAAGTTGATGTTGCAGAAATCAGTAGGGTTAGCATTGATTGGAAATTATGTGTTGGGACTCTCATAGCTCATTTTGTTCATACACAGGTCTGTTAGATATGAAAATTGTAGTATCTCTTCAGTAACCTTGGAGAACTGGCCATGAAAATGTTTGTTTCTTACAGGTCTTGGCTAACACCCTCACACTCCCCCACACTCTCCCCACCCTATGCTCCTCTTCTTCTTCCTTTGTTGTCACAGTGACTCTCATTGAGTGATGAAAAGAACCTGAGATGGTAATTGTCACTTCTTTATTTCTAAAAATAAATAAATCAGTACACTCAGGACTATGAACATTAAACAGAAAATTATGGATTAAAGAAATTTTTATGGGTTTATAATTCAAAACAAATCAGTAGATCATATCCTAGTACTGCTTAGTCAGTATCTAGACTCTAAAAGCTAAATAATTCCATCACCTAGTTTGACATTTTGTAACTAACTACTCATTGGGGAGATTTGAGCAGGAAAATTAGCACCAGAAACAGGCTGGCATCTAAAGTTCCCTTAAAAATATCATCTAGAAACACTTTTCTTCAGAAGCCTCTTAAACTGGTAATTTCTCATAAAAATTTGTGCCAAGTATTTAGAACCATAGCATATGTATGCTAGGATTATTAAGCACTAGGGAGATCTTCACAGTAATTTAACACTTCATTATCTTGCTGTAGATCCCTCTCAGGCAGTTAACTGACTCCGTGAGTGTGTGTGTGTGTGCAATCTTAATCTGTTGCAACACAAAATAAAATAGATTCACACCATTGACCACTGATTCATTATAGAAGATGATTTCCAAAAACCCCATGAAGAAAATCTGGTGTTAGGTTCCAGGAGGGTTGACATCTGGAACCTTATGTAAGGTGAACTATCAACAACAGCAAAACAGCTTCTTCAGAGTGATGGTCATCATACTCACCTGTCTAATTTAGCCCCATTACGGATTAGAAGTGCAAGTAAAATCAGTTACCAAACCTCATCCAGATATACAATAACCATCCAGATGAGACCACCCATAAGGCTTTTAACTGCTTTGATGCTCTTTCATTTCATAATTTATGCCTTGACTCCAGTTTGATTTAGTTCAACCTGCTTCCTGGTTGCACCAGAACAAGATAGACTTATTCTGCAATACAGTTTTCTACATATGGATTACATTAGGAATAGCTGTTGTATTTTATACTTATATCCTACGTTATTCTAATTCAGCTTTCAGATCATCCTTACCATTCAAAAACTCAGAAGTATGTAAAGTTTTGAAAGCAAAAACTTTAAATCAAGGAATTATAAATTTATCAATAATTCCAGGATCTACCTTGAGAATATGAGTAGAAAAAGTTATGTGAGACTGATATCCCTGAGAGATGATTACTGAAAACATGGGTTCAGAGGTAAGCTGTCCAGATTTCAGCATTTGTGTAAGCTAAAAAATACAGAAGAATCAGCTGAATCCTGGAGCTTGGTAGGTATTTGTTTGTCACCATAATGGATCAGAATCCCACCAACTGCAACCAGCATTGATGGGCAAATCAGTAAAGAACATGTTTAATATCAACTCATTCGAAAATTTACAACTATATTATTTCTGATGAGATTTATCACGAAAAATGTTAATATCTCCTCCCCATAAACAGGAGCTGTTAAAGAAAGTTCTGCCACTGTTGGCAATTCCCTTAGCACCATTAGCAAGTATGAGTGCAGGCTATGATGCACAAATTTGCTGTATCTGGCAGAGGGATTTTGATTCAAAAATCACTGAAGACTGGGAAACCAAATAAATATCACTGCCTGTTGTCCCTCTTCGTGCTGCAGATGCCTGACATTGGCTATTACTGGAGACAGCATACTAGACTAAATGTACCGTTGGTTTGTAGTGATACACAATTCTTATACGCGTTGGAGAGCTGAAGTAACAAGGATTGAATCAGAACTATATTTCAGATAGTGAGCAGGGAAAAACAAGGACAACTACGCAGAGGCAAAACATGAAGCCCTGTAACGATGCAAGCACCAGCACAGTGCACTGTAACTTTGGACAGGATTGGCAAAGTGATTTTGCTGGCTGCCTGGTTTTCCCAAATAAAATTTGAAACTTTATCTGAAATTCCAGATATATGATTCAAGTTAAAGGTTAGAAGCTTGAAACAGAGTTTGCATTTTGTGTGCTTATTCTCCAGTCTGCACTTCAAGTTCCGTGATGCCCACAGAGGGTAGAAATGTGGAGCAAGGTCCCAGTTCTGCAGCTTAACAGCAAGTAGAAGGCACAACAGAAAGCAGGTGATTGTATACAGCCTTGTACATGGAGATGAGGTAGTAAAGATCCCCTTTGTACAAATTAGGTCAGAGGTTTTTCAAAGCAAGTGAGCAAATAAGATTTTGGGACTGTCTTCAGTTTCTAATTGCTTCTCCTGCCTGGATACCTCTGAACAAGTTGATTAAGTGGTTTCCTACCCAGGGGAAGGTGTTAATTTTCAAATACAGCCTGAATCTCTCTTACTTTGAATTTGTCTTTTGAAAAGCGCAGGGATGTACTCATTAACATAATGTCATCGAAAGGATTACTTGCTCTCGTTTTGTGCTTCAGAAAACAGCTAGAACAATAGGGTTCTATCTTAGCTGCTGCTTCTGGATTCCTAATTATTGCAAAATAATATTGTGGCCAGCATATAACCTCCTGCAGCAGAAACAGATCTCTCCTTTCCCCAGCAGAAAGGCATTTGGCAGATGGCCTAAGACATGACCCAGCACACGTTCTAGGATAACGTGTTTGCAACATACACAAAACATCTTTAAACAGAGGTGGGGTGGTCCAAATGGTACACAAGCAATTACACTTTCAGTGCTCTCAGACCACTAAATCCAGCTCTGCTGCCAAGGACCTACACTTATTCTTCTTCCTTCATTTTTGGTGTCCACCTCTGCCTTCTAAGTCACTGCCCATTTCCATTTTCTGCTGCACCCTGTGGTTTCAGTTGGCAAAACTTCTGCCTCAGCTTTGTTTGCTCTTAACATGTAGTGCTTATGTTTTTGCTGCTGAGCACGGCGTAGTTCAGGGATGGAAGTATGCATCAGCACCACTTTTTCACGTGAGGCTGATGATGGCTGATGGCCCCTGGATTCCTGATACTGTCTAGTTAAAATATACTTAGCAACTGTGTGCTTTTGCACTGTGTCCTACCAAATTTTCTGGTTTATTACATACATGAGACAAGTTATGCCAATATTTTTCCATAACAATATGTGGGAAAAACATGCACGGAAAAGGGACTTGGCTAGAGAGCAGAGTCTTTACCCTCACTTCACAGGCAGAACTAACAAAGTATCCTGGTCTGTAAGCTTGGACATTGCATCAGTGATTAAGCTGCAAATACAGCAGTGAAAGAAGGCAGAGAGACATCACAACTTCCTGTGTATGTTGCTAAGTCACTTTTGAAATGGTAAAACTGTAATAGCTGAAAATACCTCCTATATTTTGTTGCTTTCATAAAGAACTGTGATTCTCTGATGCAAGTCACCCCTAATCAAATGCAAAACTTAGAAATGAGTAAGGAATCTCATCTCAGTGTCACCTCTGATGCATTTTTCTTAGAATAGCTTTCTTTCAGTGAAATATGTACCAAACTGCTTTTGAATTAAAGCTTTGCTGGAGAATCCACCAGCTCTCCAAGCACAGACAGTAAATTCCCAGGTCCACTCTTACAGCTGTGCCTCCACAGCTCACCATTCTGGGACAAACTGCTGAATGACAAACCAAACCTAAGCCTATAACTAAAGCAACCTGAAAATAGTGCAAAAAATACTCTTGCAATTAGCAAAAGAAATTTAAGCTGAACAGAAACAAGAAAGAAAGAGAACAAGTAGGTTTTTTATTGGGGGAGGGACACCAAATCAGGAACCTGCTGGTAGAAATTGATATGCAGCTTCCTTTCTGGCTGGCTGGGAAAATGCTTTCAGCTGGAAATAGTTTACAAATAGCCTTCAGTTTGCCAGAGATTATCCTCTTAGCCCCACAGAGTGGAAGGCCTCAGTATCTGAGGCTCAGAGGGTTAAAGGGACAAATGATAAGTTTTCCTCAAAAGCCAATGTAGTCAAGAGCTGAAGGGTTTCTGCAATGCCCTTGTTTCCCAAGTCAGCCAAAGAAGCCAGCATGCTATTAGGCAGGATTCACTAACTCCTCACCAACGTGTTTACACCACTTTTAGCACAGGAGGTTATCCAGCAGTGTTCGCCTGTGAAGGATGATGGATGCGGACTGTTGTGCTTAGTCAGCTTGGTGTGCCAAGGGTGATGCAGGCAAATGATGGTTTGTGGTGGAACTGAAGAGAATCTTTCAGAAATCCTGTCAAATCCCTGCTAAACTACTCCTGTAGCTCAGGCCAGTGCTCCCACCAGACAGGTAATGCCAAAATGCTTTGTGCTATTATAAATGTTTGGAACAAGATGGCTTGCCGCGTTTGAAAACCATCCATTGCTCTGGCACCAGTCACACAAGAGAACACCATCTTCAGAGGTGACACTGATGAGTGTTAATCATCAGCAACGTTTTTACAAGAAAGGACAATCTACTGATTAACTCCAAGGCTCTGGTCTTAGCAGTTCCTGTGCCATCCTAACAGGTGGTGGAAGGCTGGTGCTGGGACATCTGGGTGACCCCTGGACTTCATCCCTAGCCAGGACAGCACTTCAGCAGGATTTCCACCTGTGCATTCATAGCTGAAGAGAGGCATTTTTCTGAGGCACTCATGGGTCTCACAATGTCAGGCTGGCCACAACAGCAAAGGGCACTTAATGCTCATGTTTATTGAGCACAGACATAGCAGTATCGCTTGAAGAGTATAAAGCCATAATTTGCCAACACAATCAGCCTGAGGTCATCTCTATGTGCACTGAACTGTGTCTAAACCAAGCACAAATGATGAGGTCAAAGCCTTTCTCTACCAGTGCACTAACTACCACCAATTCTTAGCAAATCGATGACTCAAACTGCTTGTGATGTACCATCACATCTGATCACCTACTGACCAAAATAAACAGATGTAGGTGTAGTGAGAGGCCAGGTCAAGCTTGTAGGAGCTGGTATTATTCCATGCTGAAGCCATTGACAGATCATGATAAAAAGCATTTCATTATTACTAATTCCATTCCAAGTGAAAGGAAACAGCCAGTGTTCCCCAGAATAAGTTGTTCTGAAGAGCCACCGCATTAAATGTAAGGCACAAACTGGCTCATCTACCAGAAGCACTAAAAGAACCACTGCTTCTTTCCTCATCATGGAGCTGGCTTGGCAAGGCAATTGTGCTCCCACTAACACATGCAGTAGCTGCCATGCTGCTGCAAAGCTGTTCCCTTCATGCTACACCCCCTGCGCCCCTGCTATAAGATCATTCTTTGTGTCCCATCGTGTGAGCGATGAGCCACTGAAGGGGCAAACCACAGCTTTGCCAGAAGCATGCAGCACTCTGAATGCTGATGAAAAACATCATTCTGTCTTAAAAGTCATCTGTTTTGCAGCTGTGGGCTCAACTTCAACGTACTGAAGGAAACTCTTCAAAGGGATCTGTGTTTCTGGGCTTTAGCTTCAGGGACTTTTTAGGGACTTATTTTCTGCATTTCAGTTATGAGCTACATGTTGCTGGTTCTGACCTGTGTTATGGACAACACAATAAAAAACTCACCTATCCAACGATCAGGCAGTCACTGTCTGCTTAGGGAGAGCATTCCACTGATGTGAAGCAAAAGACAATCTCAGGAATGCTTAGAAAATGTTTTTGTGAAATGATCTTCTTTCTTGATTTTTCAGGTTTGTATTCAGTGTGCTTTACGTAAGATTTGGCTGTTTACGCTGAGCAATCATGACATCATTCTTAAGGGAATAAATTATTGCTGAGGAAATAAAAATGCAAAGCCTCTTGGGAAGGCGGCAGCATGAGTTCACAACAATTGTAGGCCATTAATTCCTTGGGTAAAGCAACATTCCTCTACGGTGCAGAATTTCAAGTTTGATGACAATGCTGATGAAATTTCTGCTCCTCCCTGTTATTGCTGCCGACTCAGAATAATGATAAATGTGCTAAAGCTGCTGAAGATAGGCAGAGGCTGAGAGAAATAATTAGCCTCAGAGACAGGCTTGGCAATTCATCATCTCTGTGAGGAATTGGAAAAGGAAATGCAGCACAGGGCAGCGTAGTCATGTTAGATCCGTCATTGTCAAAGTTCACATGGCTGTAAGATACAGAGCTATGAAATGGCTCTAGAAAGCATATATATAACTCTGTCATAGTAGCCCATAAATATTTTTCTTCTTTTCCAGTAACATTTCTTGAGAGAACTAGTCATTGCACAGCACTGAAGGTCTCTTGAGAAGTGATAACTGCTTTCCAGTACCGCTGGCTCAAGGCCTCAGAAGTTAAAAATACTTTGAGTTCAGTTAATTCTTTGCAGTTTAGCCTGGTCTGAAGGTAACGAGCTTAGGCTGGACACCTCACATCTCAAGATCATTTGGCTATCAAATATTTCTTCATTTAAGTGAACAAGTGCTACTGATAGGACAGAAGGTTGATTTAGTTGATTTTTTTTTATTACATTAACATATAGAAATACAAACAAGGGCCAATCAATGTAGTGTTTGTTGCCATTTACAAGTATAGCAAGAGTCTATCTCTGTCCCAGATTATATTCACATAAAAAGTAGAGTCAATAGACAAAGGGCAGAAGTGGAAATGAAAGTTGAATAAGCTGAAGTAACTACCTAAGGTCATGCAGCAGACCACTGGCAAAGCTGATATCTCCTGATTTACAGCATTCTGCTGTGCCTGCAGAAGTGACATGTTGCTGACACTTCTAAAAGGGTTAGTAAAGCAGAACTAGTAAAAAGACAAAGGGAGTTTGATAACAAGTAATAACATCTAGTTGCCCTGCATTTAACCAGTTGCATATTTATCCCCTTGAAGACAAACAGGGAGGAAAGAAAGCACCCTACAAAGCAAGCTAGCCTCTTACTTCTGAGGTGTGATGTAGCGGTGTGCAGTTCAGAGCACGTCACAGCAGCCATAGCAGTCAAGTGTTTTGAGTGATTGCTGTTGCTATGCATGCAGATGATTTGGCTGGGATAGGACAGACGGCTGGGACCAGCAGATAAGCAGCACCAGAGATAACTTTGTAATGAGTAGTTGTAGCTGTACTATGAAGTTTTTGTCCCATGGTATTTATTATTGCACTCAGCTGTCCTACGGGGGCTTGGCGTTGGAGCTGCGTAGCAGTGAATGAATATTAGGTCTGTCAAAGAGAGAAATCAACTGCAAAAGAGCTGAAGCTATTTTTATATTGTTCAGAGGTGTGGTGGAGGAAAAAAGATGGGGCAAAATCTACTCCAGTTTAGGGTGAAATCGAACAGAGATTTAGAAAGCATCTACAAATATGGATTGTGTCAAATCAATGCAAACTAATAAAGGCTAGTAGACAATTCTAGCAGGAGTGGCAATAACATTTCTGGCCTAACTGACAAATGAAAACTGATCTCTTTAAGTAGCTCCACTGGAAGAAATAATCTGTTGCTAATAAAAAGAGCTGGCATGGAAATATGGGATGTTTAGGCAAATATCCATAGCTGAGGCATCACAGAATCATAAAATCATTAAGCATAAAAAAGACCTCTAATAGGATCAAGTCCAACTGTCAGCCCAACACCACCATACCTACTAAATGATGTCCTGAAGTGCCATGTCTATGCATTTTTTTAAGACCTCCAAGGATGGTGACTCCACCATTTCCCTGAGCAGCCTGTTCCAATGCTTCACCACTCTTTCAGTAAAGAAATTTTCCCTGATATCCAATCTAAACATCCCCTGGCAGAACTTGACTCCATTTCCTCTTGTCCTATCACTTGTTACTTTGGAGAGGAGACCAGCATCCACCTCGCTACAACCTCCTTTGAGGCAGTTGTAGAGGGTGATAAGGTCTTCCTTCAGCCTCCTCTTTCCAGGCTAAACAGCCCCCATTCCCTCAGCTGCTCCTCGTAAGTCTTGTGTTCCAGATCTTTCTGATCATTAGGATTAAAGCCTAACTGGGTAATACTAAAGAAATTTTCTAGCTCTAAACACTGTGAGTTAAAGAACTGGAGAATAAAATGCACCTTTGGAGAAGTGCATGGGTAGAATACGATCCATGCCAAATTATAATTAAGGCTACCAGTTCAGCTTTATCATTAATTTCTCCTAACCTGTGTGCTAAAATGTTCAAACTTGACAATGAATTAAAGAGGTAGGAGAGGAGAGAAGGCTGTTTAGAGTCCACATCTTCAGAAGCTTCAGCAGAAGAGAAGTAGCTCTATTTGGATTAATTTCAGGAGACATTAGGATAGGAAGAGTGATTTGGCTAAATACATGTCTCATTTACTTGCTTTCCTGATGGCAAGCAAAGTATTAAAGGCTGGCTCTTGTTCTGCTCTCACTCATCTGGCAACAGAGGGATTTCAGTCAGTGGAAGCAGTTGTGGTATAAATAAATGGAGTCGGCATGGTCTAGGAATGGGAGCAGATGCAGGCCCTTACTGGAAATACTCTACTGGGATTTTAACCATTGAGTCTATGGAACAGGTCCAGATATGTTGCTGTAGCTTAGCTGAGATATAGCTACTGGGTCAGAGTGAGGGCCACCACACTGCAAGGATTCAGCATACACTTGCTCGTATGGTTCAAGATAAATTTAATTACTTTAATTCCTCTAATACTAGGATGTTGTAGCCCAGTGCAACTGGGCATTTGCCTAGGAAATCCAACCTTATACCTGCACATGGTGGCAGAATTATCATCCTGCAGCATATTATTGAGCCCTAAGGAATAATTGTCTGGGGAATACACTGGGGGCTTGACTTACCTCATACCCATGTTGATGAAGTTCACCCAAGTGAGGCGAGTGGAGTAAGAGAGATATAAGTACCAGGAGAGTAAAGTCTTGTAAATTTAAGCTTCCGATATGCTTGTCAAACAAACTGCAGGGACCTACCAAGAGATATTTAATAAGACCTGGGAAAAATATTGCTTAATGTTATGACTAAGGCTGAGAAAATGGTGGAGGAGCATATAATTTCATATCAGGTGGCACGGTTTTATTCCCCCACACCCCTTGTAAGTGTAACGCCTTATGGTTTGCTTTTTGCCTTCCAAAGCAGCTAAAGCCTTATACCTTTGCTTTCTGATAACTAAAAGTGGTGAAAACATTCTAAACTGGAGATTTCTTTCCCTGTAATCCTGAGTAAGGCATAAAAATAGAGTTGGTGATTTACTTTTACCTGCAGTCTTTTGCTTTCTATCTGCTTGCTTGCCTGTATTAAGAAGACAATCAAACTAAACTACTGGTTTGGTACAGCTCAAGATCCTGTGCATGCAGGAACACATCGTGACCAGAACTGTGAACGTTTTTTACAAATGGTACTCAGAAATTGCAACTTCTGTGGCTGTGTTTGTTGTTCAAAATTATTTCTGGGATCTGCTGACAGACAGAAAGCACTTTGATTCAGACCTTTGCTTTGCCTTTACTGTATTTGATTGGAAAAATAAACCCACTCTTGGCAGAGAAACACTGACACTGGTTATCTCCATCAGGCAGGGCATCCTCCCCACCTCTGTGGGCAGGAGGAGGCAGCTGCACTGGTGCATGTGCTGTCTTGAGCCCACTCGCTTGGCACCGCAGCGGCTGGAGAAAATACAGAAGGCTTAAGAAATGGCTACGCAGTCTGCATTTTAAGCTGTGTGGCCATGGCTTTGAGGCAGCTGTTAGCAGCGTGCAGGGTGGCTGCAGAGGGGCTGTGCAAAGCTGGCAACCTGATGCCCATAAATAAGAGCAATGAAAGTTATTACAGTCAGAAAAGAACACAGTGTTTCATGTTCCTTTGGATTTCAGTTATTTATTCATTCTTACTCTCTTCAGCTTCCCTGCACTCTGTAGAGACTCATGGCACTGTCATTAGTTGAGGGTAGGCTGGCTCGACCTCTGAGCAGGGATAAGCAGGGAGTGATGTGGAGCAGGCCCAGTGCGGGGAAGGAAGATCTCCAATTCCTGCCCTGCCAAGGGCTCATGCTGAAAGAACAGGAGAGCACATTCAGGGTCATGCAGCCCTCCCCAGTTCAGGGAATTAATTTCAGGTTTTGCTCTGCTTCCTGCACTCAGCTTGTGCACTCAGCCAGCTTTTGCTAGACCAACTCTGAGAGCCAGCGCAAAAATTCGGCTTAAATGTTTGCAGGACATATTTTTCTTTAGTTAGTACCATTATTTCCCTTCTATGTCCACCTCTGAGCAAGTTTTTAGTGTACATCAAACATTTGGAAAGGAAAGTCAAAATCCCAGTGTTGCATTTCCATCATAGAAAAGAAGTTCTGTGATCTATTTTAACCTTCAGTCTTGTGATGCCTCCTAGGTATTTTTGCCCTCCAGTCATTTGACTGTGTAAGTGGGAAAAAACAGTGACAGTTTTAATGTAATATTGCTAACAGAATTCAGACAGTGACTAAGAGATGGTTCTGAATACTACAATAATAGCTGATCATATAAGAACATATACTTCTGATGTTATTAAATATAGTAAGGAGTCTTTCTTCTCATTTGGGAGGTAGATACAAACTTCTGCAAGCAAAACACCAGCATCCATTTCAAAGTTGAGTGCATTACCCACAGACAGAACAGAATTAGGCCACTTCATCACAACTTCTGCCCGAGTGTCCTTCATTCTACCAGGCACCATAACATAAGTAATTTAAAATTTCAGTCTTAGGACTGGAAGGTAATGGTTTCCTCATACAGACTCCCTACACAATATCCAGAAAGTTATTAGCAGTGATAGACATCACTCTATTTCCACAGCCATACTTCATTCATTTTTGCTATGTTTCTTTTTATTCTAACCAAAGCATTTGCATAGTTAAATAATGAGAGGAAAAGAAAAATCTCTGCCTGCTGGATTTCTTTTCACACAACAAGGATAGTACGTGGGCATAGGTCAGCATGGTGGGTTTTGTTTGCATGAAATTTTTTTTTGCATGCATATGCATGAATTTTCTAAGTGTACTTAAATTTGTGAAATACATTCAAAAAAAATACTGAATATATTGTCCATGGAGAAGCCGTTGGACAATAAAGAACCAGAAAGAGCTTTGCTGAGATGACAGAAAATCTTGCTGGTTACTGCTTGTTGAATTTGGTGAGAGACTTTGTGCTGGTTGAGTTGCAACCCAAGTAAATCTTGTTCCATTGCCAAAGCAGCAGCAAAGGTGAGATGGAACTCCCTGACAAGCAGGAAGAAATATGGCCCTATTACTCTGTCAAATATCTGTCATGGTCCTGTCCTTGCTCCAGTAAAGCCACTGTTGAAGGGGAGGCAAACACCAAGGAATTTCTCCTGATCTTCTCCTACCGGTTTTAGATCCCTCATGGTATTTTACACGGGTGTATTGTAAAGCTCAGTGGTCCCACTATTTCAGTAACTGTGCTTCAAAACATACCAGAAATAGTCTTTGTTAATTATGTGAAAGCCATCACGATTTATCTCTTTGCTTTCCCTTGTCAAAAGCATCAGACAGCAGCTCTTCTCTATCTTGTGTTTTATTATGCAGTGTAAGCTCAAGGCTGAGAAACCTTTACCGACTGAAAGTGGTGGGTAAAATTTTACTGTTTACACAGCTGCTCCTGCAAGCTGGGAGAACTCATGTCATTTGTGTCCAGGTCTTTGCTGGATAAAATCCTAATAATAACAACAGTTGCCTGCATCCCACACAGATAGTGTCAGCTATGCTGACTTTATCTCCATTAGGTAGTTTTACTGAATGAATCACAGATGTCACTGTGGATCTTTGTTATGAGAAAATGAGAAGAAATTGGTATGAATGGTTTCCAAGCTAGTCATGGGTAAGGGGAGTAAATGATTTTTAGCATCTTCACCATCCAAAGATGCTTGTATCACTTGCAGAGAGAAAAAGGGAATGGAAACCTGTTATTCTTGTATTACAACTGCATTTCTCATGTATGTCTCTTAGGAATGAAGAAGCCACATTATACTCTACCTGCTGTTAGCATCCCCCAGCACAGTCACCCAAACCCCTTTAGGGGAGCAGTTCCTCCTGCCACAGGGGGTGAAATCCAGCCTGTACCCACAATGGGAGGTGGGGGTGTCCAGCTCAGGCTGAACCAACCCACCTGGCTCCCAAGTGACCCCACCCTAGTTATCATTTCACAGAAAAATAAGCTGTTAGAGGGAGCAGAAAATAGTATGCACAAACTATCCTCCCTGCTATGTAAGTGTAGCCTAGCACTTCTTTTTTTAAAAAGAGGCTTTTAAGAGCAAAATGAACAGTTTTGGGGAAAAAAATCAACTTTTATGTTTCACTTTTCCTCTGATGCTCTTCAAGAAATGTATGTTTGAAATGAAGGACCTTCACAAACTTGATTCCCCTCCTATGATTTTTTACTCTCCCAAGCAAGTTTGTTTTCTTTCAGTCATAGAAGACACACAAAAAGAACTACAGGGCAAGCAAAAAGTAAAGCCTCAAAAGGCACACAGTGTGTCCTTGACTATACTATGCTGCCCACAGAGTTCTCCTTCAAACCTGCATGTAACCTTGGGAATGAAATGCCAGTTGAACTCTGCATAAAACACAGTACACTTGGAAATACAAAAATATTTCAATCTATATCATGTCCCCATTTAGTTACCCCCACTATGGATGTTGGGCACACAGTGGCCTGTTGTGGAGAATTGGCTCAAAGCACCCCTGCTCAGCATTCAGATCACAGGTGACAGCCACAGGATGTTAGGAAAGATAAACCAGTTTTATCCTCTTAGTAACTCTTGCCTTTAATACTTGTACAAAAAAAAAAAGAAATTAAAAAAAGGTTAAACACATCACTCAAAATAATCTATGCTTAGAAATTGAGTCTTACAGACAAAATTTTGTTTAAAAGCCTCCCAGTGTGTTATTTGACAAAATGTATGAGCACATTTGGCAGAAATACTTTCTAAAGTACAGTAACTGACTATATTGAGAATAATACCAGTGTTTACACTGGTGAAGAATTCTGAGGATCAGTCAAATACCCTTGGTTTTAGCAGATACATGCTATGGCAATCACTCCTTGAGGAAGGGGACACTTCAGTCATACCTATCCCACTGTGTTATAAATTATATGAAAAAACTCAAGGCATTATGCAAGACAGATTTGGTCTGTGTAAAATGAATACAAATAATCACATTGTACCTGCTTAAAGAACCTTATCTTTTTCTTTTGAAAAACAAAAATGAAGAAAGATTCCTTCTGTAAGTGACATGCATCCAGCATACACAAACCGGGCAGAATCAAGTTCCAAAGGGAAAGTCAGGAATAAGACTCCTCCCAGAGCACACGTAGCATTTTTAACTTACTTTTTTGAGAATGTGCTGCACCAAAGCTCTGCATTTCAAAGGTATGCATGTCACTTCATGAGGCAGCTGTGCAGACCTGAAATAAGAACCCGTATTAACTGAAACTGACTTTCTTCAGTAACGGGCACATGCGGCTGTCCCCTACTGGCCCTGTCATTTTCATTGTCACCAAAGCAAACCATGAAATGACGTTTTTTTACAGTTTTTGTTTTCAGCTGTTAATAAAGAAGCTGAGAATATCTTGCCCCAAACACAAACATCCCAAAACCTTCTGGACTTATACATACATGGTTATCTTTTATGTGATGTTTTGCCTCTGGAGCCTGAAAAGGCATGACATGAAAGACTGTGGCAGCTGTCACTTTGGTTGCCATAGGTTATACCCCGCTTCTGGCTTCACTGACTTCAATCCCTCAGAGCCCTTTTGAAAGTGTTGACTGAAACTGCTACTACAAAGCTTTGACACATCCAAGGCAGCAGATGAAAAGGTTGTGCTGGGGGAGAAGGTTGATGATGGAAGTGGGGAGGAAGGGGGAGGTGGAGGGAGCTTTCACACCAGCTGCTGCCTTCTACCCTGCCAGATGTGCTGTCCCTGATGCCCCTCAACCTTAACAGCTGAATGTGCATTTCCAGTTCACTTCTAGGAACCTTTCATACACACCTGCACTCGCTGAGGTGCACTGGCATTTGAGGGAAATGAAAGGGCGGATTTCATGCTCCTGGTGATGTGGTTTTCTTTAGCCATAGGGAAAAGAGTATGAGTAGGAAGAAATGGAGCAGAACTATAATAAATTAAGATGGTATTTCACTCCCGACCCTGGTTTTAATACCATTTTTATTTTTAAACTCCTGATATTTGAAGAAGACACCACAGTAGCTGAACTGATCGATTTCTGTATTGCTAAGGAATTACAAAGCAGTAAGCAGTTAGTATTATTGGAATAAATGTATGTTGACTGCTATTAGCCCAGAGAATTATTATATACGTAAATCTGAAGACCTCAACGTATTGGCTCCAGAAGCGTGATCCCTGTGCGTTAGTCTCTCTAAGCAGTGGTGACATGATCAAACACTATGGATCCTAACAGGCTATCTGACCCACAAATTGTACTCTGAAAGTGTTTGATAACACAGTTCTGCAGCAAATAGTATAAACCAGCTGTGTATGTGAGACCATTCCCACGCTGCTACTATGGGAGATATGGGGAACTCCTTGGGATGCTTTTCTATTGCACCGTTTTTAAAAGCAAGTATTATTTTCTCAAGGTACCTTTCAAAACAGTGTTACTGGCCACTCAAACTCCTTGCTTTTAATGAGGCACAATACCAGTTGTATTTCTGTGGCAGCACCATTCACACCATCAATCCCTGGCGGCAGCATGAGAAGCCAAACCTGCCTTTCAGGATCGCCCTTTGCAACGTTTCAGTAGAGCACAAGGCTGTGGGCACCTGTAGTGAGCAGCAGCCTCCCACCAGCTTGGTAGCCTGGGAAGCACTTATCCCAAGAGTTTGCAGTCAGATGTGGTTATTGACTACTGGAATATCTTGCCAGCAGTCCGGAGAGGATAAGCAGGTACTTAGTATTCAAAATCCTATACAGGTTGTGAATTGCTGGCAGGCAAGCAAATTATGACTAAGCCTTCCGAGAACTGAATCTGTGTGTCCCAAGAACTGTTCTTTGCTACATATTTCCATCAAATTTGCTACTACTTGACATAACAGTTCACATAGGCTTGTGCCCTCGCACCTCTCTTGGCACAACGGAGCTGATACACTAATTCTGTACTTCCAGAACAACTAGCACAGCAAGGCAGCTGTTAGGTTCATGGACAGATCTTTTCTCATCAGTGGGAGAAGGATGAGCTTTTGGCTTTAAGAAATATATTTCTGCATTCTCCAGCCCATAAAAAATGCAAGGGAGTATCGATAGCGTAAAGAGTCAGTATAGTGCCTAGAGAGATTTTAATAAATCTATTTTATTATCTCAGGGTTTAGGTTTTGTTGGTTTTTTTCTGGTTTCTACCTGTGCAGAACACTTGCAAGCTCTGAATTTCTGAACTGTTTGTGAAAGGATACAGGGCTAGTTAGTTTTAAGGAGGGAGAATGGCTTTCCCAGATTTCTAATGGTTTGGCACTTCAGATAGCAAGGGTTCTTTAGTCAATGTTACAGTAGCAGCTAAGTCAGTATCACACAGGTTTTTTTTTATAGTTTCACCCTACTCCAAGCATTTCCATTTACAAGTGCCAGGGATGAGAGGCATCTGAGGCATTTGGCAATGCAGTGTGGCAGACAAGTGTGTGTGTCAGGCTGTGTCGCAGGGATGAGGCTGCTGGGGAGAACTGCCAGGCTGCTGTGTGTTCAGCATTCACACAAAAAGTGCAGCACCATCTCCAGGAAGGCTCTGAGCAGTTCACCCTGCCATGCAGGTTTTAGCAGGGGAGGGAAACTGTACGAGATAGAGGAGGACAGTGAGACAGAGGCCAAGCACGGATTCTCACATGGAATATGCAAGAGTCAAAAAACTTGTGGGTTTTTTGGGCACTTGAGCAGTGTGTGTTGCAGACGTTGCAGCCCTGCAGCAGGATAAGTGAAACTGCCACTTATTTTATCAGCCATGGCAAACTTGATACTGAAAATGATGGCAAATAAACTCGCTAAGACTCATTTGAGAAAGCAAGCATCCTTCATCAGGCCTGAGCAACCTGAGGGAGTGGTCTCTATCAATCATGTGCAGCTAGGCAAGAGCTGGTTACAGAACAGATTTCCCACTTACATGCATATAGATAAAATTTCCCAGAAATCTTATGCATAGTCTATTGCTTTCCAAGGTCTAATTTTAATGTTATTATGAACTTTGGAACAGTCAAAACTCTTGCTAATTTGGAGCTGGCTCCAACTCTCTGTCTGACCTTGCATTTGAGATAGGAAAACACTGCAAACAGAGGTTATAAAAGGAGAGACGACTGTTCAGCACAGATCATACTGAACACAAGGCATTGTCATCTTCAGAGAATGATCAGTGTCTGGGAAAACACTGCTTGAAAGAAAACACGCTACCAAAGGGACATTCTGTCTAACTTTCAAAAAAGACCCAAAACTACAATTGCTTTGGTAAAGCTTAATTCTACTTTAGCTTAAATAAAAAATACTCCACTTCTTGTAATAGTAACTACTTCTTGTATCAAACTGATCACACCTGAACCAGGGTGCTCATAAATCCCACTCCTCCTGCATCTCTTCAGTAACTTAGACCAGCACGGAGCGATGTTCACCACAGACGACTGTGTGAATCTAGCCTTTTGTTTCAAATCCAGTTATAAGACTGTATTATAAACCTCTGAAAAAGCATGTTATTATTAGTAGAAGGGTCTTCAAGTGCTTCTAAAACCAATTCATTTACCAGCATGCAGCTGCTAAGTGGGCATAAAGCCTGTTTTTTTCCCCCGTGGGCCTCAGCAGGAGTATCTAAAATAGACAGTGGGTGGGCAGCAGCACAGTTCGCAGCCACTGGAGCACACAGCCCACCTGGGAGAGGCTCAGCAGGCTCACGCTACTGCCCATAGGCGTAGCTGTCTGAGGATATAATTACATTGGCATGAATGAGAGAGAAGGGAAAACACACAGCAGCAGAGGTAATAAAAAAGAGCCATCATCTCCCTCAGCAGGGATAAAAGACAAGTAAAAACTGTCAGATCAAAGGAGAAGAAATACCCTTCTGTGCTAGTTCTGTTGCACCAGCTCAAAGAGGACTGCTTACCACACAGCTGGCTCTGATCACACCTGCTACTTACTTTTTATGAAGAAACTTTTACTTAGCTCTTCTTGGCAACAGATTTGTTAGTGTCTCTCTTTTCCATTTCTCTCTAAGTTATTTCTTTGCATAATAAGTTCCTATCCCAAGAGTCTACTTCTTCAAGGCTCAGCCTACATCCCTCCTTTCCCTCTGAGAGTTGAAGCTCATCCACAGTCTCCCTCAGATTTGAATGGCTTTTTCCAGCTCAGGAAGCATTCCTGAGTCCTTAGCCTTCAGCAAAGCTTTTTAATAATATAAGTAAAATACTATCTACGTAATATGTAGTCTGACTGAGGACAACAGAGCTAAAGTCCTGCTTCAGATTTAAAGCACGTATAAATACCTCACTGAAAGAAGACGTTATTTTCTATATTTTTTCTTTCATCTCTATTCTATAGTTACTAATTTGTGCTACAATCTGAGATAATTCCTTAGCATTGCAATAGACACTGTGGTTTTTCTGCACTTAGGGCAGCATAGTGGGTATTTCTTGTATGTTTTCTCTCTGTCCGTGTTAGTGTCAACTCACCTTTTCTGTGTAATCAAACGTAAAGAAACTCATTTTTAAGCCAACGTTGCCCTCTAGTGAACAATGAAATGCATGCATGCACTTCCACTTTTTGGGAAAACAGTAGGCTGCAAGAGAGTTTTGGGCTTCATTTTCCTTGACTGAAGCCACAGCACTGAAGTTTTGGGGAAGGATTCAGCTCAGCACAGGGGAATATGTGTAGTCCCAAGTGCTGAGCTTAAAGTTTTATATGAGCACTGAGGCAAAGTACAGAGCCAAGATTTAAAACCCCATCCTCGCTAGGGCAACAGGGACACACTGCAGGCAGCTCCACGACTGGAATTGCCTGCAGGGAAGGGAGAAATGGTATGAATCCTCCAGTATAACCTGGTGTCTCATGCGCACATCCACATATGACTGGCCTCTGGGCACAAGAGAGTTGTGCATCTGCTCAGGTGTTGCTTCCAATTGCTGTTTGTATAGACTCCATTTGCCCCCCCAGCCACAAAGTGCAGATGGCTGTTTCCTAACAGGAAGGCTTGGTGGTTCTTGTGGCCTTGTGGGAGAGAAAGATTTGCTGTCCTTTGAAAAAGGAGCCTTTCTCGCAACCTATTTCTTTTCAAGGAAGTCACTGTTTATGAAGAATGCCTTCCCACAAACTTATACTGAAAATTCAGTGCAAACACACATGTTCTTGTTTTGCAGAATGAACAGCCCTTAACTTGTACATGATGGTTTCACTGCCCTCTGCATGGTTTCACTCACATATATGACTCCAGTGGTCTGTTAGTACCTTGCACGGCAGATGAGACTGGCAGCATGACTGAATCCTCTTCTTTGTGCAAAGCATGGGCTGTTCATATTTAAAAAACTGTCACCTGAGTACAAGAAAATACAGAAGGCTAGTACTGTCACGCTATTCAGGCAGCTATGAACTTAGTCTGGGATGTTATAATTCAATACAGAGCTCTTTCAATAGATATTGAATGCCAGAAGATAAAAACAAAGCAGAAAAGCCAAGGCCTATAGGAAGGAAGCAACCAATAAACCCAGCAATTGTCTATGCACGCATGCAGAGTGTATGGGAAATGAGCTCGAAGTGACATTACAGGAAGGAAATTATGACTTGGCTGGTATTACAGAAATATAATAAGATAAATCAGAGAGCTGAAATGTTAATACTGATGGATGCAATCTGCAGAAGGGACAATGAGAAAAAATGAGACAAGATTGCACTGTACATCAAAAGCTTGTATGCAAGCTGCATAGCATAGGTGGATAATGAAAGAAGTGGTAATGGGGATTTTTTAAGAGTCAAGGTGAGAAAGAAACAATATAAAATGAAACATACAGGTAGCTCTAGATATAGATCACTGACTTGGAATCAAGAGGTTGATAAACTGTCTGAAAAAGACAGAAGAGCTGATGGTGTTGCAGAAAGATGAATATGATGGAGTCATTGTCACTATACTGACATCTGTTATCCGTACAGAGAATAATATTATCAATGCACTGTGGAAGAGAGTCCCATTTTCAAAAAAGTGACTGAGAATAAATTCTTTCTGAATTCAACATTGCCCATTAAGAAAAACATTCTCAGAAATAGTAATTAATGAACAAGTAACATTCATTGTATTGGTCTCAAGCTAGAGACACCAATAGCCTTCATCATCTCTGAAGTAAGAAGATTCTTTCTTGAAGCTTCTGTAGCCATAGAATAATTAACAGCAAAATTCCTTTCTTCGTTAAACTCAGTGGCTCTTAAAATCCATCAATAAGAATACTAACACTAGATTTAGTAGATAGGTGTTCAATCCTACAGCTTGCCCAGGAAGATTCCTCCTATGGGGATGGGTATATTAAATAGGCATGTTACATTGAGGGTATTATGTTATGGATAAGATATAGGGACTGTAGGTTGTTCCAGGTTTAGAAAGGACAATTTTTAACATGCCTTTTGAAGGTATTCCACCTCACATGGGCCAAGTATAAATGCAGAGCAAGAGTGATGCTTTAGTGAGAGGGCGGCACGCTTGACTGAAGAGGAAAGTCTTGCTTTCTAGTCCTTGCACTGCTGAACATCTAATGCAAAACTACTCAGTAAAGCAGAGCTGGAACCCCATGTTACTTTCTCCCCACTAAGTATTCAACCCACTAGGCTTTTAATGGCATCAGTGACTCTATATAATCACTCTGAAGCCTGACTATCATTTGAAGAAGAGCAGCTCTTGTCTTCTTTCATCCCAACACACTTTGCATATTGGCTTTGTTGCATATTTCTTGTGATGGTTGAGATCCCCTCAGAGCACTGAATTCATATCTCCCATATACTAGTTAAATGCTCTGTGGGCTAGGAAACTGGAAATAAGGGCATCACTAAGATGTCATCAACTGGTGGTGGTAGCATCACCACTAGATGTGTGCTGCGTGGCATCCAGCGGGTCTTTGAAAACGTCTGCACACATACACTCTCACCCCAGCAGTATCTTACTGACAAAAGCCTGAGACCAAGTTCAGGCACTCCCAAGATTATGCATGAGCAGGGGGTTCTGAAGATTAACATTTTGAATTTAGCCAGCAATAGTATAGCATAAGAATAGGAAACAAAGATTCCTGGCATAAGTATTTTTATACTGCAAAGAGTAAAAAAGTAATTGTTAATTTGGTAAATGGAAAATTATATTGCCTTTTTCTGCTTTGATTGTGATTATTGTGATATTTTTCACTTCTATGTTAGTGCTTACAAAGACAGAGAGTAAGGAAATTGTGAAATAAAGTAAAAAAAATTAGTTGTGAAAAAGGACTAGAACTACAGAGAGGTGAATACAATGGTAATTGGGCTGTTTGAATAATGAGGAAAATTATTAAATGAATATATTACTCAACTAACTGTAAGAATCATTTCTATCTCCAGAATACTCTTTAGTCACTTATCTATACTTTATAGAAGAATAAGGGAATGTGCTTAAGAAGAACAGAGGAAAAAAACACTAAAAAAGAAGGAAAACAAGAAAAGAAGTGTAGAAGACAAGTTCTTATTCTGATTTTTTAGTATTGCTTGGGCAAAGTCAAGCAGCCATAAATCAGACTTAACTAATTAAGATGGCTTTATAGATGCTTTGCATCAGCTGAATAGCACAAAAGAGTTAAAAGTACAAGTAAATCTAGCCCTCCTTCTGGAAAGTAAAGGAACAATATCACAAGATCAGAGATTAACACTAGAATTTGTAAATGCACTAATTCCTACTGTATGAAAGAAACTGCAAAAAGATCAGCATAGAAATACTCAGAGATCATAAATGAAAAATAAACAAACAAACAATCAACTGCGAAAAAAAAGCGCTGAAATTTAATGAGAAGGAAGAAGAAATCATTAATGCCTAGTGCACTGTACCCAAAAATGATACCTGTCTGTCAGTAGCACCATTCAACTGACACTTTTGTGATAATACCAATTTAAATCTGCAGGTGGCAGAATTATGAAGAATACTATTATCTAAATAGTCAGTTGCAAATTAATCACTTTTGGCTAAATTTCTGCCTCATTTGTGTGTGTTATCACACATGAAACTAGTTTTGGAAAAAGAAACAGAAACACAATTCTTGAATTGCACCTTGAGGTATTTCAGGGCAACAGATTCTGTATGTGAAGCTCAACAGGCTGACACCACCGGTGTTGGTGTGCTTGCTGGTGAAAAGAACTGAGATGGGATCAGGAAACCTATCTGATGTTTTGCAACATCTTGTTCAATTTGAGCCTATTTGTTATTAACCCAAAGGTGAATTTGTCTGGTGTAAATCTGAGTAACGTATTTCAGCAGCTAGAGAAATGCAGAAACATGCTTACGGATATTCTGAGCAATGATAAATTGGCTTCATATTCTTAATGAATAATTTCTGATTAATTCCTACATTTGCATCATGTAGCATAATAAAGAAAACTACTCTATTTAATAAAGTTTTATGTCAGAAATACAGATATGAGTTCCCTTCCTTTATTCTTCTGACATAATTTTGTTGTTTCTTTTATCCAATTAAAGGGCAGACTCTTCTATTTATTTGCTAGAATGCATCCCAAAATGCCTGAGCCAGCCCATGGAGCTCCTCTGCAGTAAGCACCGTAAAAATGCATACCGAAGAATAATGCTAGTCACAACAATTTTACAGTTTAAAAGTGAAGACAGACAACCAGTGAAAAATGGCATCGCTAAGAGATGAGATGAAGAAGCCAGAACTATGAAGCGAGACAGATATCTAGAAATGAAACACAAGCTCCCTGATTCCTAAGCTGGTGTCTCTCCCCTAGATCACACCACTACTTTCATGAGATTACTTTGGAGCTTTACACTGAATCCTAATGACCCAAAATAGAAAGCCCTTCTTATTTAATGTCTCCTCAGCTTAAAATAAGATTTCTATGTTCCTGTGCAAGCAAGAAATATCTGCTCTAAGAAACAGTGTTTTAGCCAGAGTGAACACAGCATTGCCTCTAGTTTATATCTCTCACACAGTCAGATTCTGTTACTGTATCTTTTTATAATTTTTATAACTGGTATAAAGCATTTTCCTATCATGCCAATAAACAAAAAGTAACCTGCCCCAATCACCCCACCATAATAACACTATAAACTTTTGTTTCAAGACAAAATGTAATGCAGCTTTGATCCAGCTTCTGCAGAATATTTCCAAAGACAAGACAAAAGTAATAACTACAAAAAACATCTTTCTATTTGGATGTGTAGGAACATAGTGAAATACCACAGTGAATTGGCAGTGGAGTAAGGGTAGAACATTAGCTCTTCATCAATCCCATCACAGGTTGTGCCTGAAAGGCAGCTGTTCACTTTTAGTGTTTCTGATTTTAAGCATCAATTACTGACACAGAGACTATATTTACATGGAAATTACATTCCCATATACTGTGGACTAATGACTTTCAGAAAGCTAAACTGAAGTCAGACATTCTTTGAGCTTCAAATATAAAAAAAATCATGTGGCTCGGAGGATGTGCTTGCTCTCTTTGGAGTTGTGCAAGAAATGACTGATAATCATCTCAGGTAATAAATAATGATTAGGAACAACAGGAAAATAAAAAGATCTGCAGAATTGTGCTGTGCAATATGTGGGCCAGGTCATTACATCACAGCTGTCATACTTGCAAGACTGTAAATAGAACAAAGAAGAATAAATCACAGTGAATCGAAGACCCAGGCTTCTTTCTAGCTTAAGTTTGTTCCTTTTCTTTGGACGGCAAAAAAATTTATTTGCTTGTTTGACAATAGAATTATGTAAAGACCATCTGCCAAACAGAATATACTGGGGGAGTGTCACCCTGCAAGATGCTAAAAGTCTTTTTTAATATATAGGCTGTGAAAGTGCTGGGTCCTTAAGCAAGAAACACCTAGGAAGAGATTACACCATGCAATGCCTTATTACTGGGAGCTGGAGCAGAGGGCAAAAATGTGTCTGTTTCTGCCAATGCACTGGATTTCAAAACCTAAATATATTAGTCTCAGTGCCAAAGTCAAATTTACACTCCAGCAGAAAAGCAATGTTTTCTCTGGTTCACACCCTGCAAGTTACACTTGTAAGGAGGTTTAAATGTAGGTTCATAGAAAAATCCAATAATTGGTTCTTCATATAATCACAAGGGGCTAATCCTGTGCTCGTTATAGTAATTGATAGAACTCTCACTGACGTCAGTAGTGTGGGATTGAGCCCTGATACAGCATATTGGCTTTTAGACATATGTGTCACATGTGAAAGTTAATAAATGAAAGGCACAGAAAACATAAAGAAGCTACTCAGAAGAATATCTGTTTAAAGATTGAATACTTTGTCCTTATCTCACAGATGCACATAGGCAGTGAAACGGATGATCCAGTCCAAGACTCCTCCTGTTCCAGTATAATGGTGATGCCCTTAGTCAACAATGGGAGATGTAGTGAGGGAAAAGTAAAGCTTACAGATGTACTTTAGCCCAACAAGGAGAAAACAGGCTTTTCTAAAATTATGAAAAAGAAAATGAGAATGCGTTATAATTTTACCAACCACACAACAGAGATGTTCTTTCAGAATCACACGAATTAATTACAGTATCGAATAAGCAATCTCTGACTTAATTTCTTGAAAAAGCACTTCTACATGCATAAAGACAAATCTGAATAAGGGTTTAGTAAGTTAGGACCAGCTGATGTGCTGAGCAGTCACTGTAGCTTACGCAAGGTAATACTTTTTTTTCCAGAATACTTTTCCTAGGTTAACAATTGCAGACCAGATGCTTTTCTAGTGTAAAGAGATGAAACAGCCTGAATTTTCACTGAGCTGTAGCAAACTACAGCAGTTATCTATTTGCACCAATAACTTGTGGTTTACACTTCAGGAACTCCTTTTAAACTCTCTGACTTCTCTTTTCATTCTCTGCCTTCTTGCCTGAGACTCTGTCACCCCATATGTTTTTCATCTTTAGGCTGATAACACATTTTCATTCCTCCACTTGCTCTCAGTCCTCAAAACACATGCTGTGTCTCTGCACTCTTTATTTCCTCTAGATTAATTCAATCCAGCATCTGTAGCAGGCTGAAATCTGAGTTTAGGTAAAGTAACAGAGTGTAAATTAATTTATGTTGATAGTCTTGTTTATATTTAAATTGCAACAACTAAAGCAATCAACCTGAAAACCTTTGACTTCTTTTTTTAAATATGAATCATCTTTATAATAATAGCACCTAAAACCTAACAGAAGATAAAGTTCCATTGTGTCGACACTGTATAGAAATGGTCTTTGTTCTGAACTTCTAGTCAATGATCTTCAGCACTTTTCCTCTCACATCTTGTATTCCAAATGATTTATAAAAACTAGTGTAATAAATGTCTTTTGTTCCTTTATACTCTGTGAACAGGAAGCTGGTCTCATCAACAGACATGAAATGCCTCCTTTCTCTCACTTTCAATCATTCATAAAACCCATAAAATCTTACAATCTAATACTCTCGCAGGATTACAGCAGACCATGAATTTAGGCTCCTTCTGACCCAGAATTAAACCATGCAAGTGGGTTCACATCTGGGGATTTTAATCCAAACTTCTTCCCATACAAATTCAAATAGGATCAGATCTGAAGTTCTGGTTTCCCACTATTTCTAATCCTAATAATTTTAATGTGATCCAAGCCTCAGCAACAGAACTGTACAATTTTAATCAGAACACTACTGAAAAAATTTGGAAGTGAAAATAGGAAGCTGAGAGTGACATTTGCAGCTACTGCCATTCATTAGTAACATACTTTTTATCAAGTAGGCATTGAAAAAACCTTATTTTTCTCTCAGTCTGCTTCTGCAATGTTGTGACTACTAATTTCAGTGAAGTTATCTTATCCCTAACTTATCCTAGGATAAGTGGGAAAAAGTTCCATCTTGAAAACAGGAACCAACATGGCCTTATGTAGGCAGTTCTAATTTGCATTTGCTCTCTATTCTTTGACAGAAAGGTAGTTTTTATTTCTTCTCAAGTTTTATCTTTAAGTGGTTAATTGCCTAAGTCATCCCCAATGAGGAGTGTGGTTTTGGCTGCTGAGTACTTTTTCTGGTTTATATTTATTGTCACAAGGCATCCTGGTTTTGTAGAATATTTTTTACCAGGAAAAGAATTGGTATTGCCATTAGACCTTATAGACATTGCCTGGCATAAACCGGGAACTTTTTGGTTCAGCCCGAGTTTACAGCTTAGGTCTGCTACACATGGGGAAAAAAGACAGTTCTCTGACTTTATAAATAGGTAAAACCTCCAGACTTCCTTGGTAACAACATAATTCGGAGGCTTTTCCCAGATCAAGCAGAAAACTCACAGTTTGTCTTGCTAAGATGCAAACTTGTTTCCTTGGCAAGAATTCAGGCTTTGTATGTTTAGAAGAGCACTGTTGTTACCCATTGGAAGGCAGCCCTGCCATCGTCCCTGCACAGCCTGCTGCACGTGCCCTCACACTGTGAGTGCCATGCTCAAGGCACCTCCAGGGCAATATCCGTTTGCTTCCATAGGCGAGGGTTGGCTTTGGAGTGCACTGACAGGGGCTGCTTCAACTTTCCACATCCCCCATTTCGAGGCAAGATGCATTGCTGCCTGAGGCTCGTCACGGAAAATTACTTGCCCTGAACCTTTACAGGAAAGAACCTGTCTTAGGCACAAGGGGGATGAGACAACCCATTCAGGGTGCAACGCTTAGGTTTGCCAGGGTATTCCTCTTTCAAATAGGCCTGTTAGTAGGGTAAGACCTCAAAGCCCGAGAGCCTGTGGTAGGGCTGAGTAGAATAGAATAGAATAGGATAGGATAGGATAGGATAGGATAGGATAGAATAGAATAGAATAGAATAGAATAGAATAGAATAGAATAGAATAGAATAGAATAGAATAGAATAGAATAGAATAGAATAGAATAGAATAGAATAGAATAGAATAGAATAGAATAGTTGGAAGGGACTCTGCTCCTCTCTTGTGAGACCTCATCTGGAGTATTGGGTCCAGTTCTGGAGTCTTCAACATAAGAAGGATATGGAACTGTTGGAGTGGGTCCAGAGGAGCACTACATAGATGACCAGAGGGCTGAAGAACTTCTGCTGTGAGGACAGGCTGAGAGAGTTAGGGTTGTTCAGCCTGGAGAAGAGAAGGCTCTGGGGAGACCTTATAGTGACCTTCCAGTACCTGAAGGGGTTACAGGAAAGCTGGGGAGGGAGTGTTTACAAAGGCTTGTAGTGATAGAACTAGGGGAAATCTGGAGAGGGGCAGATTTAGACTAGACATAAGGAGGAATTTCTTTATGATGAGGGTGGTGAGGCACTGGCACAGGTTGCCCAGGGAAGCTGTGGCTGCCCCATCCCTGGAGGTGTCCAAGGCCAGGTTGGATGGGGCCTTGGGCAGCCTGGTCTGGTGGGAGGTGTCCCTGTCCATGGCAAAGGGTTGGAACTGGATGGGCTTTAAGGTCCTTTCCAACCCAAACTATTCTATGATTCTATGATTCTATGATTCTATGATTCTATGATTCTATGATTCTATGATTCTATGATTCTATGATCTAGTCCAACTGCTGATGGAGCCAGCTTTGTAGGAGGGGACTTTCACCCTTGTTGCTTTTAAATCAGATTTCTGGAGTCAAAAGAGGTATTTACTATAGCACTGTGGAAGAATTGCTACAGCCAAACGTCTGAGAGGAGACCAGCCCAGCCCTAACTGTACAGTCTCTCTTCTGCTTCTCAAAGCTCTGCAAGTGTTCTGCGAAGGGAAAGGGTATGTCTCAGGAACACTGGCTGCCACAGGTGAGCTCCAGCCCTTCCTCGGGCTGAGGAAGTGGCAGCTTTTCTGGCTGAGGGCAGTGGCAGCTGCTAGGCAGCGCCCATGTGGAGCGTGGCATCCAGTGCTGGGATCCCCAGCATAAGGAGGATGTGGAGCTGTTGGAACAGGACCAGAGGAGGGCCACAAAGATGATCAGAGGGCTGGAGCACCTCTGCTGTGAGGACAGGCTGAGAGAGTTGGGCTTGTTCAGCCTGGAGAAGAGAAGGCTCTAGGGAGACCTTATAGCGACCTTCCAATACCTGAAGGGACTGCAGGAAATATGAGGTGGAACTGTTTACAAAGGCTTGTAGTGATAGGATGAGGACGAATGGCTTTAAATTGGAAGGGGGAAGATTTATATTAGACATTAGGAAGAAATTCTTTACTATGAGGGTGGTGAGGCACTGGAACAAGTTGCCCAGGGAAGCTGTGGCTGACTCATCCCTGGAGGTGTCCAAGGCCAAGTTGGATGGGGCCTTGGGCAGCCTGATCTAGTGGGAGGTGTCCCTGCCCATGGCAGGGGAGTTAGAACTGGATGGGCTTTACGGTGCCCTCCAAACCAAAGCATTCTATGATTCACATGGAAATCCCGCAGCAGGGGCAGTGGGGAGGTGTTTCCCAGGGCACCTCCGCCCCCACAGATCACCTGTGCCCATGGGATCATAGAATCACAGAAGGGTCTGAATTGGAAGGGACCTTAAAGATCATCCATTTCCACACCTCACCGATGGGCAGGGACACCTCCCACAAGACCAGGATGCTCATGACCCCATCCAACCTGGCCTTGGACGCTTCCAAGGATGGGGCAGCCATAGCTTCCCTGGATAACCTGTGCCAGTTCCTCGCTTCTGTGCCTGTGGGATCCCTTCGTCCCACATGAGAGCCTCCTCCTCCTTTGTGGGCCGGGTTGTGCTGTGCTTTGCTGGCTTTGTAAGCTTTTGGATTTCAGGGTTTAGCAATAAGGCTGTGGTTGCCTTGCTCTGTTTCCCTGTCCTGCAGTCCCAGTGCATCCCTTTGCCTTGCTGGTATCCCTGCAAGCAAGTATTAAACCTCCAGTTGGGTAGAGAAAGAAAGCGCTCAAAAAATAAACCATCCTTTTACGAAAGGAAGTGTTTGACCACCAAAATATCCACTATAGATGTGTGATGGGATTTTCATGCAAGCCCAAGGGCTTTTGAAAATGCTGCTAGTTGTGTTTCACTTGTTTAGCTTGTAGGAACCCATGATACACTGGCCCAGAACCACAGTTATGCAGGAAAGTCAGGACTTGTTCTAAATGCCAGTAACACGTCTGGAATCTTATTGATGCCTATAAGGATGTAAAGTATGTATAAGTATGGGTATCAGGAGGATGGGGCCAGACTCCTTCCAGTGGTGCCCAGTGACAGGATAGGGGACAGTGGGCACAAACTGGAACACAGAAAGTTCCACCTGAACATGAGGAAAAACTTCTCAATTGTGAGGGTGACAGAGCACTGAAACAGGCTGCGCAGGGAGGCTGTGGAGTCTCCTTCTTTGAAGATATTCAAAACCCACCTGGGTGTGATTCTGTGCAATGTGCTGTAGGTGAAGCTGCTTTAGCAGAGCGTTGGACTAGATGATCTCCAGAGGTTCCTTCCAACCCTCATAGTTCTGTGTTTCTGTGATCTTGCCTGCCCATCCATCTAGTAGAAAGCTTCTGCTCACAGAAGAATTTCATTACTATCACCAGGAGATTGTGGTTTCCCTGGGTGGTTTTTGCTAATGATATCAGTGAGCTTGGCTAGTTGGGCACTAGGCCCAGCCCAACATCTTCATTTGGTGTGTGCTGTGGGTTAGGTCACTAGTGACAAGCCCAAACTGATTTCATTGACACATACCAATAATCTCTCAAATAGTTAAGGTCAGATATTTACCAACAGCATGTATTTGCCTAGGACTTTGAAGCCTATTCCTCTGCAGCTTGGAATAATGGTTTAAATCTTTCTTACCTTCTCCCATATGAGTAGAAGTGGCGTTTAACCACAGGAAAGTGGTGATTGGGTAATGGTTTGGATACAATTTCAGAAAAATATGAGCACAAAAGAGTTAGAGGCAGCACAAGCAGGTATTCTGCCTAATGCCCTCAGCTACCATTAAGAAACATGAAAATCTAATTGTACTGAATGGAAACGTACATCTTCATCACTGATTATGACACGGAAGAAAATTACTATATGATTGGCATCATAATGGCCAATGTTGAAATGTGATGACACGCCAATATGATGTACATCTCCATTAGGAATGATAAATCTAAGGTTATTCATTTGTGCTTGATTTATGCCTGGGAAATGCTACCAAGGGAAATCTTGATTTAAATCTCTGAAGTCATAAAATAAAGCCACGAGTGCCCTCTTCTGGCATCATATGAGAACTGTAGGCCCTGCACCACTTTGCCCTATTGATTTTTATTTCTGCATATAATTTAAATTTTCGGTCTCCTGTTATCCCTTTCACTATCACCATGGTCTGCGATATTTTCAGTAATATAATTCACTGTTCTTTCTTGTATCTAATCCTCTGTTTTAAAAGTAGACTGGATAACATTTAATCCAATGAAATCTCCCTTTTCACAACCAGAGGCCTTAATCTTGCTGGTAATCTTACTCCAGGAATACAGCAGAAAAATGCACAAGGTCAGTTTATTAGTGAGCATGGGGGAAAAGATTCATATTTTCTGACTTAGATGAGGGAGGCATATTGAACAGGATCTAGATCACATGAGAAAAGAATCGTTAGTGGGACTGCACTTAAATTCTTCACTGAATTGTTGGCTTATTTTAGGCAGGTACCCCATAGCTGCCTGTACTAAAGAGCTGTGGAGAGAAGAACAGAACGGGAGATGAGAGGGAAGAAAATGCCTCGACTTCTTGCTTGATACTATTCTTTGTGCCCCCAAGGCCTCTACCCTCATTGTTTTCCTTGTGGACAGTATACCGTGCTGTCTGTCACTCATTACTATATTGGAGCATCAGCTCTGGACTCTGTTAAATACAGGTAAAGCATCAATCTTTCAGCTGCTTATACCACTCCACCTCCTAATTCTTAAACCTTCCAGCTTTTAAGAGGCATCTTTTCCCACTCTTCCATGCAGATAAATTCTTATCTAAGTTCTCATTATTTAACAATTCAGTTACTGTAATGTCCTTTCCTCTGGCCTTGATACATGCAAGTTTGCCTTTGCCCTATTCATACTGCATGTGGCTGCTGTTACTTCAAAGATCATTTTCCTAGCCTGTCTCTTTGAACATGTCACTCCTCTCTTGGCATCCTTGCACTACCCGTTCCCTCCCCTCCCCAGCCCCCCCACTATCTCACATCAACATAAGCTGCCTATCTTCATTTTCAAGGCCCCCTGGGACCCTACCTATCATCTCTCATTGTCAGGAGGCATGAACAGGGAACAGAGCAGCTCCAATAGCTGCCTGAGCAGACTTCCAGTTCTGCCGCACTTGGTCCTTATATACTGTTTTTAGACGAGGATGTAGGTGAACAGGACTGCTCAGGAGCAAAAAAAGGGGGTCATTGTTAAAGGCGGTCAGAAATGCAAGCAGCTGTGACATTTAAACACAGTTAAAACCTTAAAATGGACCACCTTCTTTTGTTTGGAGTTTCCATCCCCTTGTGTTCATTTCAGAACAAGTCTTTTCTCGTTTTCTCCACTGTGGTCTCTTTCATACTTGGAAGGTACCCTGCGTAAATGCCCTCAGATTTATATTAGTAGCTCTCTAGAATTCCTTAAAGCTCTCTTTTGCCATGACATCTAGAAAAGCTTTGACAACCCTTGGACTGCTAGTGAGGTAATACTACTGTCAGCCACACCAAGCATCCTCATTTCCTTTATTCTCCCTCTGCCTGTTTGTATACATCTATGGTCCCTTGTCCTCTATTTAGTTTGTAATCACTTTGGGACAGGGCTATCATTTTGTTCGATGTTTACATAGTGCTTCAGACAATATTTGTTGTTAGGGTTCCTGCGTGGTCTAATAATAACAGACAATAAATAAAACCAGTAACAGCCTGCGGCAGGTGCTCTCTTCTTGCATAGACCTCATTGATTTCAGGCTGTGGGCTGAGCAAATTGCATGAATGTGACTTGTGGGTCTTGTGGGTAGCCAAGCAAAGTGCAGAAACAGAAGAACTGTGTGTGCCATTCTAAATGTTGACCAAAATGCCTTTAATCAAAATCTCCCCTCCTGTTTTCCTCCTTTTCTTTTTCTTCTTTTTGTCAAGCAGTGTAGAGCAGATCCAGGGGCAACCTTTTAGCTTCCATGTCGTTTTCTTCCAGAAGAGGGCAGGGGGCGAAAGAAGGCAGAAATTTATGGGCTTTTGTTTCTTTCTGAAAAATACAATAGAAGGGCTATAAACATTAGACGGAAGAAAACCCCAGACATTTGGAGATCCTTAGACCTCAGCCCTTGCCCTTTGTACTTGGTAGAAAGCTACTTTAAAAGCCTAATGTTCTGCTATTTTCGTAGTCAGTAATAAACGGAATCTTTACCTTGGTTTCAAAATCTGTAAATTGAGCATCTCCTGCTTTAACTACCACTGGAGCTGTAAGTGCCTTGAAGATTGAGAGGGATATGTCACGAATTGTTATTGTTCAATGATTACTTGAGTTCAGTTTTTTTTAAGCAAAACAGGTTTAAAGCTTATTTGATTCCACTGCCTGCTCTGACCAATCGTCAGCAATGCCTGGTGCCTGCTAGAGAGAAAAGAGGGTATGAAAGTATCAGAAAACACTCAAAAAGGATTCTCTGTTGCTCTGAATTGCAGAAAGAGCTCTCTTTAGGCTGATATAAAGTGAGTAATCTTTGAGATAGGATCAGAACCCAAATTATGTAAAAGTGAGTTAAAGTACCTTAGCAATACCAATCCAACACAGAACATAAGTCGGTGTGGTTTACAGTATGAGCCAAGACCAGACAGAAAGGAATTACCCAGAGCAATAATGCAGAGTACAGCTACAAATGCTGTATCAAAGTGCTGGATAAACAGGACAAGTATCAAATGGGATATAACGTAACTGTATGAAAACCACAGATGAAGTTTTAGTCTGAGCTGTGCTCAGGGTGACAGTAGAGCCCTGCATTTTATTTAGTGCCTTTTAATCTGAAAGTTCCCCAAATGCTTTCAGAATACTGATTAAGAAAATGAAGATGTTCCATTGTGTTACAGAAAAGTTGCTGATAATATTAAAATGCAGACAGATGATTATGGTCTCTGTAAAAGCTAGATATTGTAGCACTTATTGAATTCAGTTTCCCAAAGGGATTCTTAACAAAAGACAAAAAGACCCCCAGAAAAAGACCACAGGAAAGAACCATCAATAAGCATAAGAGAAGGCAGGATGAGTAACACTGTGTGATGCAGTAGACAGCTGTAGCAGAAGATACTGGATTGTAAAGACAGGCTCATCCTCAGTGCGGATGCTTTGCCCCAGGAGAGCCAGCAGTCCAAGGAAGATTTCATCCTTAGGAAGAGCACCTGAATTACTAAAAACCTTAAAGGAATGCAGCCTCTGTCAACTACTCTGAACTAAGTCTTAGGAGAGTCATCAGGTTTATGTTGATTGGCAAAATATGACCAAAAGTTACATGCCTGAAAGAACACAAATGCGTGAAAAAAACCCAGAAAATACAGCAAAAAAGTATTTCTGTGAGAACTTAAGCATAATGTTTAGATACAGCCCTGGCTTAAGTATGAGCAGCAGTTAGCTTCCCCCAAACCACTCTTGTAAATTCTTTTTCCGGTCATATGCTCTCTTTCCTCAGCTTTAAGCTGACCCTGGTATCTGTAATCTGGTACCTTTTGTGTCCTGATTACTGTCACTAATGGGCAGACCTAGGCAGAACTTGACAATTGAACAGTAATATGGCCTTTTTGTTGATGTCACAGGAACCAGCTCCCCATGACATTAAATTCAGGAAATATGGAATGATATTTATTATGGCCTGAATGGGGGTTTTTTGCAGGATTTGTCTGGGGGATTTGCTGGGCTTTTTTTTTTTTTCAATGTTTGGTACATCAGTTTCAGAAGCAGAAGAAAACAATAGGTGAAAAGCAAGGCAGTTAATAAGACTGAATAGGCATAAGAACATAGTAGTTCAAAGGTATGCTGTGGGCCAAAGTGAAGGCATTTATTTACTGTCTCAATCAAATTGCAACAGAAGCTTTTTCTTTTTCCTGTTGTGTTATTAGTCTTATAACATGGAAAACATTTTCTTTCCCTGTGGGACTCCTCCAAGTCAGTCCACCCATAAGGAAACCTAACCTTTAATACTTTGTAATAAATAAAACATAAGGAATAAAAATATACAACAATACTTTATGATGAATATTATCAAAAAGTAATGTCTCTGGAAAATTCCTCCACTGATGTATCTAAGCACTTAAGAATTTAATATCTGAGCACCTCACAATCACTAATGGATTTTAGTCTCCCTTCACTACAAAGCCAGGAAAGTATATTGCCTTTTTGCAGATTTAGAAGTGAATAGCCAGTGACTCGCCCAGGGTCACACATAAATCTTTTGGTGGGAGTGGGACTTGGAGTCAGGGTTTCTGTGTCCTGGCCTAGCACCTTAAGGTCTTATAGTTCTGACTAGTCATCAGAAAGGGTTTGCTATTAGCTTAGCGTTCAAAAGAAGCTGCTCTCAAAGGTGGTATGTATTTGCATTGGCCTTTAGAGTTGTATACAGCCCTACAACAGTTTGTATATTTGCTGCTTCCTCCCCCAAGGGAAATTGTACTGGCAAGGTTCAGGACCAAGGTTTTCAATGTGTTTAAAAGCACTTTGCCGCATATGGGTTGGTTGGAAAAATCTACACAAGCAAAGTGATAAAGAAACAATCAAATGAAAAAAATTCCCTCTGGCCAAGATCTAAAAGAGCGGATGAGGCTCAGTCGATTCTACACCCATGTTTAAGTTCTCTAACCCCTACCTAAGGGAGCACTTAAGCACTTTAGCCTTAAATGCATGAGCAATCTCATTGCCTGGGGAGGTGGGGGGGGTGCGCTGGGGGAGCAAGGCTAGGGAGAATATTCCTGTGCTTTGCTGGGTCAGGACCCTGACCCAGAGTCTGTGGATATTTGATTCTTTTGAAAACCAGGCCATTTCTTTAGCGCTTTACATGGATTTGGAAGTCTAATTTTAGGCAGCTGTATTTTTAAAATCCAGTCCTAAATACACTCCCCATAGGAAATGCAGCATCCCTGAAATTTGGGTCAGAATGCCCCCACCAGGGATAATTTCTTTAAACCACTGGCCAGCAAAGAAAGTAACCAACCCTAAAAACCACCCCAGCCCCCAAAGGTTTTTCCTACCCCCAAGGTTAGTTTGGGACCCTGAGTATATTTTGAATGGCTTTTGATACAGCATCATGCTCTTTTCCTTTTCATGTCACTTATTTAAAGAGGAATCTTGAAGCAGTTGTTTACTGCAGCAATGCTGAGGAAAAAAAGAATAGCAAGTGTATTTTCAAATGCCCTTAGCAGCTTTCTTTTTATTTTGCTCTCCAAGTCCCTGCTATTCAAGTTCTCTTCTCCTCAGAGCACTAACAGCTAAATTGTTCTATCCACACAGCTCCCATTAGCAAAAGAAGGAGTCATGCACATCATTCCCATGAACCACTTTAACAGCATAGTCCTATACGACAAGATGAGCCTCAAAAAGAGGGTGCTAGATAAATATTAAACACATAGTTCTCATTTTAACCTACATTTAAAATAGCATTTGGATTTTTAAACTGTACCCTTAATTTATTTGGGATCAATCCTCTGTGTCTTGCCGGTTTAAGAAATTAGATATGCCAGAGCATAAAAAAATCTGCTTTAGAAGCATGGGGTTTGCTGGTTGATGTTGGAGAAAAAGAGAGGAGGTGACATCTGGATTTTCAGGCATACCTCAATAATCCACAAACTCTAATTTCTCAGCAAGGAGTTCCTGTCCTTTGCTTTACATTAATTGCATTGAAATTTCCATCAATTATTCAAACTCTCCATAGTCACTACTCATTTAATATCTCTTGATCCCTGCAGACAATCTGAGGTCTGGCTGTGCATAGATTCATATATGGACATATATGATTTCTTCACATGGCAGAGATTCCCTTAAAATCCTCTCATCTCCCCAAAAAAGGTTCAGTTTAATATGAATTAAAGTATGCCTCTGACTAACGCTTATTTGGGAAGCATATTGATTTCATAGGTTGCATCAAAATCAAGCTCAAATGTATCATCAGAAATCTGTATACTCTCATTATATATATTCAAACATAGTATACAGCATAAAAGAAATAGAAATATTTTTTGGGGGTAGTGTGGGAGGAGAGAAAACATGCTCTTCCCTAATGTCAGACAATTAGTTTCTGATTTGTATCTCAAAGCACATAATTTGCTAAACCTTACAATTTCATTTTAGCTAGCATAGCTGTGAAAGGCTTTACGGGAAACACATTGAACTAAGTATAGTTTTAAGTCTAGTAGAATTTTTCTCCTCTGTTATCAATGACAGTGAATTCTGGTGTCTAGATTTTAAAAAAGATGTTTTGTGTGAGTTTTGCTTCTTTATTAAGTTCGTAGACCTCTCATTCTTCATGCTTAACAGCAATGACTGACTGTCACATGGATATTTTTCTGTAATCATCGATAGCAGTAACTAGAAAAACAAGTAAATAGTCCCAATTTCATAATAAAATGTAGAAATTGTGCTTCTTAAATACTTCAGTCCACACTCAAAAAGACCATGCAACCATGCTCAAGTGAATGGATATAACTTTAAAATATAGCAACCTTAAAGGTGAAATGCACTCCTGATAACTGAAATTCTCCCAGCAGTACTTAGCATTTACTCACAATTTTAGACAATGCAAAAACATAAAAGCTGCTGCTCTGAGAACTGTTGCATATTACCACCATTCATCAAAATGTTGTCTTTGTGGCCATTGTCTTTTCTTCTCCACTTTATATTATTTTCATAATCTTTTTTATCACCAACTTGGAGTCTGCAAGAATCTGCACAATAACAAACCAGTGACTTTATGTGGCAAAAGACTGCAGTATGGATGAGAGAAAGATTCAAGTACAATGTTTCCAGGAGGCTTATTTAAACCATAACAAAATAATTAAAATTTGCTTGACCATACCTTTTTAATTGGTTCCCTGATAGAAGGGTTAATAGGAATTCTGTGTAAAAAAAGACAGATAAAGAAAACAGTGTAATGTAAAATAATTCAGATTGTCTCTGTGTAAATGAGGCAATAAATGTCTGCAACACGAAGCTCAGTCTGACTTCACAGCAGGGCCTGGTGCTTAATTGAAAGTCCTAACTAGACCCATTTATCAAAGAAATCACTCAGAGGGAAATTTAATTATCACAATTAATCCTTTTTTTTTTTTACAAAGTCTCAGCAAAGCACATTGAAAATTTCTTTGGGAAGTACTTTATAATGTTATCACCAAAAAAGTCAAGTGCCAAACGTCTCCCCCCTCAAAGGTGAAAAAATAGGCAGGCAGGCAGAGAGCACATTGTGCCAAGAGCTCTTTGCAACGCCACTTAGGCACAGCAAGCAGTAACGAGCACTGCCACAGCAGGAGCTCAAATGGAAATGTTTCTTCCCAACTCACAAAACTGCTTCCTATACAAGCTGGAGAGAACACCTGGCTTTTTGGGACAGCTACTCCACGATGTGCCCACAGACTCTGTCCTTGTCACAGTTTTGCTTAGCTCTGCAGGACTCCTGGCATCCCTAAACTGTCCCCTGTGAGCCTCTGGTCACAGTCTGTCTCAGAGCATGTAAGAAGAGTCCAGAGGCACAACCTGGCCTCTGCTCAGCAGCCAGCATGTGATTCTTTCAAATAATAAGGAACCAGCAGCACATTTTATTTTATGCACTTCCATCAAGAGGAGATGTATTCAGTAGAGTTGCCCATGCTTTCATGAGCATCAAGTTTGCTCCAGTGAGCAAACCACCATTCTCAAACCAGGGTATTTGCCCTGAGTAACTGATGATAGCCAACTCTCAGCTAGCTTTGCCTTAGCAGTTGTATGAGTTGGGAAGGAAGGTAGCTCTGAGCTGTGTTCCTACAGAGTTTCTCATATTTGGCATTTCCCAAAAGGTTTGCAATTGTTTGCTTTTTAAAGACAAGGTGACATTGCACAGTCTATTTACCTTTTCTTTCTTATTTTGAAAAACAGACCCCTCTTTTTATGCAGAGCTCTACCTCTATTTCTGTGCCTTCCATGTAAGCCTCAGATGCTGCAGAAGGCTACTTGTGGAGCACTTGTGGACCAGATAACAAGTAAAGTTACATCTATGTGCATCAGGTGGCACTTGACATGCCTGTGTGAAGATGAAAAGAAAGCCCTGAAAAAGTATGCAAGTCTTTGCCATGATAAAAATCCCCTTCAGTCAATTAGTGAGCTAACACGTTTTGGGGCTTCTGGACACAAGCGCACAGCAAGTGATAGGCAGGGGCCTATTCCTTTCCTTTGAGACTGTGGAGCTCCTGCACTTGCATTGGAGGGAGAGTGCAAGAAACTGGCATACTTGCACTAGCTTCAATGAAGGGCAACAGCAGGGACTTGAGATGACGGGAAAAGTAGGGCTGGAGATACTCTTCCACTTTGTATGGCTTGCACAGCCCCACATCTAGTCATGTTTCCCTAGGCTTAAAGACTCCATAAGGCATACTAAGGTAGCAATCTTCCCTTCCATTCTTCAGAGTCATAGAGTATTAGAAATTATGACCCACATTAACATTTTGTGCACCCCCTTTCCCCTCTCTTTTTCAGTGGGAAAACTTGCTGCTTGGTCTCCCGTTATCACTACAGTTGTTTACTGCCTTTTTTTGCCTGTGCTTCCGACATTATTCAGGTTATATTAATCACCAGAGGGGAAGGAAACAACTCCAGAGCAGATTGAATTACCGTTTAATTGGGCATCCTGTGAAATAAACATTGTGACTTCGATAAGATTAGAATGTGAGTCACAAGTCTGGTGAGTTTTCAAGTGTTAGGGATTGCAGTGAGGGAATCAGGCTAGAACAGCAAGGAGAGAGCAGCTAGGAGCAGTACTCAGCAGAACAACTGCTGGACACAGTTAACTTTGTTTTCACTAAGATCAGGTTAAAGCTGTAGTGGACACAATTGGGCTAAACAACTGACAGTTCTTTGCTTAAGAAGAAATAAATTTTCAAACAACTTTCCATTTATATTATTTTGCCCATACTGAAATTACCCATGAATCCCCTCTGGCAATATACCACTGTCCAGCTCACCTAAATTCTAGGATATTAAAGACGAGCACTTAGAAGTGCTTCTGAAGAAAGACTTCACCAGCAGGTTTGGCTTCTTCCATGCACTTTCCACTTATGTTTGACACTTTTCAGTACTTCTGGTGAGTGGATTTGCTGAAAGAAACAAGTTGCAGACACAGAAATGAGAACTATATTGTAGAATACTCATTAAAATATGAATCTGAAACGTGGAATTGTCACCATTCACATGAGCCTTACTTGCTTTACCTGCACACACCTGGTGCCGCATTTAGGGACAGAGGTTCTCATTCAGCCACTTTAAAAAACATCATGTCAAAGTCCTGTTTCACAAGCCTACCTAAGTTCAGCTGTCCCTGGACTGCTTTCTCCTTTGTTTCCCTTTTGAGGGAAAGAGGAGTCTGGTGTGTGTTGAAAGATTTTGTGATGGTGCAAGCTGCCTGGCAGAAACTGGCCAGGCACCATATCAACCTGTCTATTTTGCATTGCAACAGCGACTGACAGAAACCAGTGCTGGCTGCTGTCTCCCAGTGGTGGCTGCACACCAGCCGCCTGAGAATGAAAGGCTTCCTAGCCTATGACAATTCCCACGGCTCTCTGATCCTCAGGACATTTATTGTGGCCTGGCAATCGCAGAAGTTGTTGGTTTGATGTTTACCACCAGGTGGCCTAACCATTCCACCGTTCATGAGGAACCAAGACTCCATTAGAGAACAACAGCTGGAACTTTTTAAGCTTTACATATTTTTCTTCCAAAGCCTCTACCTCCCCTCCTTCCTCCTCATTCAGTTGATTTAAAGGCGATCTGGGCTGCTCCTATTTCTCTGCTCAATCCATTTCTCTAAGCAACTGAGAAAGCTTGTCCTTCCAGCAGTTCAGTCCTAGCTTTAGAGGTCATTATCAACTGTCTCTATTATACTCTTCCTCCAGATGAACTCTTGCCATAGTAACACAGGTATCTTGGACTTTTCCTTGTGCCTCAATACATGGGGATGGACTCCTTTGTGGACTCTGATATGTCTCCAGTAACTGGGTTCGTGACCACCCAGGATTTATGTTCCAGCCACGTGAGTTTGGTTTAGAGCTGCCTCATGTCTGCAGAGCATCGCGGCTCAGATTCAGTGGGCCAGAGGACATGACTCACCAATTAGGTTTTGGTTTTTAAAAAACATAGACAGCTTGAGACTTCAGGAATCCTCTCTCTTGGTAGTTTTGGGGTAGCCATTTGGGAGCTGGCTGAGGTAACACCTCCTTGGATTTGAAGACTAAATGCCATTGCAGCTCATGCCATTAAAATTCTAGTCCCAATGGTGCAGGTATCGGGAGTTCACTACATGACTTCTAAACAGAAGGAAGCATAGTTTCAAAAGATGAGTTATTTCATACACCGCAATGCTGGTGGCTTAGTTTTGTATTTTCTACTATTTACATAATGCCTCAGAGCTTTTGGAAGGTACTTTCGAAACAAATCTCAGTAACTGAAGTGATTAACTAAGATTATGTGGTTAAAACATCCATGATTCATTTGTCCACCTGTCTTTGTAATTATGCATTTCAGTTTTGATGTGAGCAGGGACAAGGTTCAATGATGGCAGGCAGGAACATCACATCAAAGCCCAGCAAGCATCTTCCCAAGATCAGTTCAGATCAGCTCTCAAACTGGTGCCTGACAATCCGAAATTAAAGGTATGCAGTTTCTGAATGCTCCCTATCATAACACAATTGCAGTACAAGATATAACTCCATCAGGCAGATTTTGCTAAAGGATGTGGTGATTGAACTTTTAAAAATACCAGTCATTTGGAGAAAATTTCAGGAGTCTTTAAATTACTTTGGTAAATGGATTAGATATAAATAATAAACACCTGGAAATCAGTAGGGACTTTAAGTTGCATCACAAAAATGGCATGAAGTAATACTGGATATTTCAGTTACTATAACCTAGCCTTGGGCACAGAAGAGTCCGATTCTGATCATTTGCAGGATAAGCAATCAAATTCAGGGTAACGAAGCTTTAGTCAAGGTGTTACTCTGGATTTACACCTCTGCAGATAGAATCAGATGCTATCTCCTAGTCTATGCATCCTCTGAGAATAGAATTAATTTTAAATTCTTGTATCATCTGCTTGCTTGTGCACTTATTTGCTAACTGTCTGACTGAGTGAGCTATTCCAGGTCAGTATGATTTAGGCATCCTTTATTACACAGTTTCCAATTCAGTACATTTTTTAATCAAGACTAAATTGAAGTCAGGTTCCAGGTACATATAAATATAATATATATTTAGTGAATATATTGCAAATCCCCAAGTCTAATTTTGAATATAACTATAAAAGTACAAAAAATGCAAAGGTTCCTTTATTTTATAGAAGAGTGTTAAAATATTGCCACTTCTTAAAGGCAAGTTAAGACCTATTTTCATATTTTTAAAATCACATTAGCTAAAAGCTTGTTAAGGAATAAATAGTCCAAAGGATAATTGAGACTTAGCTGGCTTAAGCATTAATGAAACAAAATCAGATGCCAGACCATTAATTAATTCTACAAATTATGATGTTACCATTACTGGCATATGCTATGAGAACTAACACCAAGGAGCAAGTTACACTGCATATTTTTCCTTCTTACTACATATCACTTGCCAAAAATAAAAATGCAGTGGTTATTCTTGGTTGATTACATACAGCCTCTGTATTTTTAGAACTCTTGGATTCTTAATTTTTAACCCCATTTCAATTTCTTTAACATGGTAGTTATAGAATACGGCTATCATAGACTATAAGGGTATTTCCATCAGTGCTGTAACTCACAGAAAGTAAAATGTAGCAAAAGTGACAGAAAAGTCAATTCAACACTTTCAAAGCTACACAAAAATTCACACCCCTTCAAATCAGGCTCTTTGGCAAAACATAATAATAGACGGGTCTTGCAATGTGGCTTGAAGTGCAACCATCTCAGGCTCTGTCAGAACAATACAGAAAATGTATTAGAGGGGAAGTAAGAGAAGCAAAAGAGAAGCTCATGCGGGCATTGCTGGCCACCACTTCTCATCCCACAATGAGGTGGAAACTTCAATATATTTAGAAGGTGGCAAACTAGAAATTCTTTTACAGAGTGGAGAACCAGCCTGAGGAACTGACTATGACAGGGTACCACTGAGGCCAGAATCTTATGAAGAATAAAAGACCTCAGTGATATCACCTCAGTGATGAGGTGATATAAAGTGAGAAGATATAAGAATATAATATAACATCATCTAGTCAGAATAAAACTTCAGGGCCAAAATGACAGAGATTTTGCATATTTCTCTGAAACATCACAGTATTTTACCTCTGTCTGATGTGATATATCTTTTCCTCTTTTCCTATCACGTGCCAGATGCCAAAATTATCTAGCATCTAAAACACACAGGTTCTTCTAGAGCATACCCAAAATGCTTTAATTAAGCCTAGAGACCATGCAAAAGCCAGTGCACTGCAGCACTAGTATAATAATTTGCTCACTTAAGCATCGCTAAGTAAGTGGCTAGGCTAGGTACAATCTCCTCTGATTGAGATTAAGTTGTCATGAAGGATCCAGCAAAGACTGTCAAGTCTGATACCAGTAAGAGCAATTTGTTTCTGTAAGAATGAATTGTGGAAGAACACCCCATTTTTTTCCTCCATATCAATTGCTATTTTCATTCTATTTTCTTCCTCCTTTTAACTGAAAAAAAAGAAATCTGGATGGATTTGATTTTTTTTTTTTAGGAATAACAGTACGACAGTCTGAAATTAAATATTCTTGCAGTTTCCCAAAACCAAACACAGTTCAGTTTCCCGTAGGAATCTGAGACTCATGAATATTGTTGCATTTCAGCTGAAGTACAATAAGATGCCACCTTATTTCAGCACTCAATATCTGTTCATCATCAACGATGAACAAATCTCCTTTGCCAAAACAAACCTATAATGTAGATCAGGGAGTGCTACTGCCATGCTGAAAATCATCTTTGGTGGCTTTACGTACATGCTGAATAAATGAATGCTCGGTCATTTTCCACCCTTTGGGATCTCTGAACTGCCTAAAGGTGCTGGCTTTTGCCACACAATAAAAATGAAACTGGCAATTGTCACCACTGTAGATAATAATGCATTGCAATATATCTACATTATCTACCCCTATACTCAATTCACAGTTCTTTTCCATGTCTGGAGATGATAGATAATACCAAAGCTGTTTTATTACACCTTTTGGCCACCTGCCAAAAATTACAGCGTCTGAAAATATACCAGTAATTATGATCTCCCTCCAAAGTTGCTGTGAATCTTGAACACAAGTCCAGAAGCAGGGACAGCAGCCAGCAGTGGGTACCTAGGAATCATAAGAACAGGGTAAGCATATAGGGATCCTCCCTCCAAGGACTTTTCCAGCTTGGAACTATTTGCAGCTCACCAACTTATTGAGATATTTAATAGCCCTTGAAGATTTTTTCTTGTGTGAATTTGTCCAGTCATTTTTTTTAATTTTTTCACTCTACACTGAGTGAGAAATACAGCCAGTATGGGTCACTCTTCTAGTTCTAGTCTCTAATCAGGCTACCCTGCTAGATTGGAGGAAAGATGACAGATTTTTCGTAATGACTCAGAGGTAGGAAGGACTGTCTTTACACGGTTGAATGGCCAGGTTCATGGTGAAATAGCTGCTATAATTCTGCTGGGATTTCATATTATCATTAATGATTTGCCAGGGCACTTGAAGCCTGCAATGCTATCCCTTAAAAGGATTTAAAACCTAAACATATTAAAAAAAAAACCCTCTACATTTGCTCTGTAAGACTTACATTCCTGTTTTCTGACACTACAGCCCTAGTTCTTTTGACTCTCTGAAATCTGTCAGTGTTGGAAATTATTAGCGCCAGCATCATCAAGGAAAACTACAAGCCCAAACCAGGAACTTGTACAATTGCTATGTGAAAGAAGGGAGTGTTCAGCTATTGTAGAAACATCTTCTGTGTGAAACTTCCTTGCTCTTTATCTTTTGTTTTCATCTTTTTCCATCCATGGAAGTTAATTAATTACAATAACTAATGCTTACTGCCATTTAAAATATAATATCTAGGGGGCAAGTTTTGGGGAATGACTGACCTGTGTACAGAAATGGAGCACATTGAGAGCTTGCCTGTACTCAGTGCAGAAGGATGCCAGCCTCAGCAGCTGTTTGCTTTTTATCTTAAATCCACACAAAACCTTCTCAAGTTCATCATCTAGCAGTTTGGAAGGGAATGGAATTTTTGTAGCACCTGCCTGGAAAAAAATCTGCTGGTCCTCTGACCCTGTGGGTATGATTGTGATGACAAGCAGGTCTAAAAGAGACAAAGAGGTAGAGCAGAAAGCACTGAAAGCAAATTTTTTTTTTACTTCAGTAAGTTTACAAAATCAGTAATTTCTGGTGGGGGCTTAGAATCTGCATACCCAGTCAAGAGATGCAATGATTTTGCCCTCTGCCAAAGTAGATTTTTCTCTATTTCCACCGCTATTCTCGTCTTTCTCTACTTCTACTTTCTGCTGCTCTTCTGCAGCAAACAAATTTTATTAGTTTTTCCACAGGTTGTGAAGCTGATGGGATGAAATCTACCCAGCTTTCTCCTTTGTTGAAGACCCAGTTAATACAATGAAGATGTATCAGCAAAATTCTCCTTAATTTTATTTGTTTAAAATATCCTATTAAACCAACAAAACTAGCCTGATCCAGCTCCAGCATAGGGCATGCTTATTCTGGTATAAAAAACCCTCTAGGGGTTAGTGTGTGCTGTTTGGAAAGAAGTTTGAATTGTACAGATAGGAGCCACTGGAACTGGGGCTGTTACATCTGGTTTAGATACCATAACTGAGTTTCACAGGTGGACAAGATACTATACTGAAGAAGCCTGGGACAACCAGGTTATGGAGCTTCTCTCTTTCCTTTTTCTTCCTTTTTGTCCCTTCCTTTTTCCTTTCCTTTTTGCACCCATGCAGATGTGCCAGGAGGCCCCTTCTTCATTAGGCATTGCTGGTGCAATAGCTGGAGCTGGCAAAATGCACTGATGTTGGCTCCATCTCTCCGTTCCTTTCCCCTCAAAGCTGTTGCCTCCCAACAGCAGTCTGATCTTGCCAATACTATTACTTGCTTAAGCCCTCAGGAAGTCACCATATTTGAAAATGTTCTGTTAGACTCGGTTTAGTGAAACCCTGTGTATTAGTTTCTAGTATATGTCTAGATCTTCAGTAAGTTCACGTGACTCAAAATAGATGCACTAAAGTTAGTGGAGTTGCTCCAAATCACTAGAATTTTAGGTTTAATCCATCTTTTCTCATTTGGTTCTTTAACCAGCCCCTTTTTTTTATTCTAGCTTCTTCTCTTATCCACATTTAACAGTCTAGTATTTTGAATTTTTATGCAGTCTGGTTTCATTTACTGTTAAAAATGCACCTCCAGTAACAGGCACATCATTTTCTAAGCCTCTGTCATGCCAAGAAAGTTAGTAAAACATCAGTTTTTCACTTCAGTTCCCAATCCATATGTTTTCAAGTAGCGCTAGGGAAACATTTTTTAAAGGACAGACTCCAGAGATATCTTCTAATATCGTCAGCAATGATAATCAAAAGCTGCCTCTGAAGAAGCCTGCAGGTTTATCAGTCTCTTAAAAGGAAATTTAGCAGCTTTTCTTGCAGTAACATTTATGCTCCACCCTTCCACCTCAAGCTATTTTTCACCTCAAGGTGGTGACACCCTGGACAAATGTATTCCATAGCCCTGCTGACTCCTGGAAGAGAATGACAGTTCTTTTCCTGCAAATCTAGAGGTGGTCATCACCTGGCTTGGCTCATGGCTACCTCTTCTCAGGTAACTCCCTGAGCATAATTTATTGGCAATGGAAAAAAAATATTCAACTCCATTGAATTGCTGTAGGGTTAAAAATATAAGCCCTTGTTTGGCCCGAAGGGCAGCAATATAATGAAAAGTAACAGCAACCAGCCTCTGGAAAACCCCCTCCCCAGCCAACCTTGTTCTCCTTAAACTTTTGGAAGAGGTCTTTGCGGTTGTCTTCAGCATCCTGCCAGAGATCCTGGGAGAAGTGGGGGAACGGGCTGGGGGCAGCGGAGTGCACAGGTCTGTGATGGAGGAGAGGTGCAGGGGGCTCAGAAGTGGTTAAGGCAGGCAGAGAGGATCTGACCGCAGCCGGGACTGTGACAAGAGAAATTGAAATGTAAATTCTGCACCCTGGCAATAAATTTCACAGCAGCCTAATTTTCCTAGGAATGACGCCTTCGGCAGAGCCTGTGTGGCCCAGAAAGGAGCAGGTTTTAAATTTTCTAGAATTCCCTAATCCGCTTTATCAGCCACTTCTCCCTAAACTGCTGCTGCTCCCGGAGAGATTTAAAGCCACAGTGGCTTCTTCAAGGCCTCTTCCTGATTATGTTTATTCTCATCCACTCAAGACAGAGAAACATTAGCATGTGATTTACAGTGTGGGACCAATTGCAGATACCGGCACTCAATATTTGAAATTCAAGCAGTATCTACTTGCAGCAAACTGGTCAGGATCAACCTAGAGATAAAAAGGAGGGCCCTACCTCTCCAGAAGGCAGTAGAGATTCATCGTTGAGGTCTGTTGCTCTCAGCCTGTCAAGGAAGATGCTGTGCTTCACTCCTAGGAACCAATGCATGCAATGGCACTCACATAGGATTAATACATGGCTCTGTGCTGGGTTTAATACCTTTCTTTTGTTTAGTTTTTTTTTTTTCTTGCAACCATCCGCTTTTCCTCTCATGTTTCAAGAATTTGTATCTATCTGTCAAGCAGGCAGTGGATTCAGGACAAGTTTTCATGCCAAGGCATTCCTTTACCTAGTGAATAAAACATAAGAGAAGTACCTTTAAATTAAAAATAGAGGCCAAAAAAACCCAGAAGAAAACCAATATCTGAGGGAAAACATATTTTTCCTAGAAAAATACCTATTAAGTGGATGAGTCTCTGTTTATTTCTTCTAATTTAAGTATGCCTTATGATTATACCCTAATTAAATAAGGAAAAGGGACCATGTGTGGCAGAAGAGAAATATATGAATATGTGAAGAGTCAAGAAAATCCGGATAAACTTCTGATGGCATGACATATTCATGCAGAGTAGTCACTTTTCAAAACTAAAATTTTCTCCCAAAGGCCCCCAGTTTGTATTATTAATGACATTTTTTCCTAGCTTGCATTACCATTTCCATCTGAGAGGAAAAAAGACAAAAACTTTTCTCAAGTTGGAAAGGAGAACGTAGTCTCAGAGCCACAAACATCAAATGCTTTTGCACAAGTCTTTGAACGGATTTCAGCTGCAGGTTTTTGTAAATGGATAGAGCAAGCGGTGATCCTCACCTGAGACCCTGTGCTGGGGGGCTAGGAGAGGAGGTACAGCCAAGTGGCAGGTGCCAGGGGTGGGGAAAGGCGTGGAAAAGACATGGAAAAGGCACTTCACTGTGGTATGCCACAAATCCACATGATGGGGCCCCTTCCACCCTCTGGGACACCTCTTCCATTTCACAGTAGCTTTAGTGAAACAAATACCTTTGGACCCTGTTTTAAGTCATGTGTAATGCTGACTGCTAGGAGCTAATTTAAGTCTATACCTGAGAACTGCGAGGAGCCAGGCCATTAGAGTAGTTTCAATCTGTTCCCCCAGGTTTCTGCTGGTTGCATGGAGCCTTGAATGCCATATTCTAAATGTGTGCAACCAACTAGCTGTCCCTCTTCCCTGTTTAACATGAATATCCTGTAATTGGAGTGTCAAGCTTCTTGCTGCCACCACTGAGGAGGAGGATACGGAGGAGGAGCCAGAAGAAATCTGACATTGCCGTAATGAATGCAAGCAGTTCAGACCAGATTGGGCTGTTCAGATGTTTTATTCTTCCTTTTCATCTCCTTTGTGGAGGCTCAAGCAGTACCAGAACACAGAGATCTCCTTTTATGGCTTCAAACCCATCAGAGATCTGCCAGGTCCCCTGTGCAGTCAGATGGACAGGGAAGGTTTTTGATGCATCTTTTTAATCTTTATCTTGCTGGCACTCTTTGCGTATCTTGTCAGCTGTTGGCGTGAGGGCACCTGCTCGAGGCTCCCTCTGGGAGGCCGGGGCTGAGGGGCCAGGCCAGGATGCTCTAGTGCTTTGGTGAGGCAGGGCACTCACCAGTTTGTTCAGAGGGGGTGACAAATAACTGTTTTTACTGCAAGTCTCTGGTTCCTAATAGTACAAGGTGGTACAAACTTAGATGCAGTGCCCCTGCAATGAGGACCAGAAAGCACAAATAGGCATTTGCTGTGACACTGTTAACTCGTTTACAGAGCTGTTTTGAAGGGGCTGGGTAGTAACTGCCACCAGCTGTACCCCATATGGCCTCTGGCATTTGCTTGCTGTTTCATGGCTATAGATGAGATCTGTGGTACTCCATCCAACGCCCTGAGCTTTTTTGCTCCCAAGCTGCTGCTAGCAACAGTTAGGGTCCCTAAAGGAGCGATCAGAGGGCCTTTAGTGCAGAAAAAAGCCTAGCTGTAGCTATCCATGTTAACTGTCTGAAGAGAGGAGTGCAAGATCTCTTGACTGGGTCAGAGCACCACAGTAAAGAGTCCGTCCCACTGCTGCTACCCCACTATCACTTTGGTGGTGCACTCAGATACACTGCACTGAGCTGATACTGCCCTGGCCTGTCTTGGTGTCATTGTGCATGCCCAGCTACTCTTTTTCACAGAATCACAAGGTTGGAAAAGACCCACAGGATCATTGAGTCCAACTATTCCTATCAACCACTAAACCATGCCCCTCAGCACCTCCATTCCGTTCTCCAGCCCATTCACCAGCTTCGTTGCTCTTCTCTGGACTCGTTCCAGAGCCCCAACATCCTTCTTGCAGTGAGGGGCCCAGAACTGAACACAGGATTCAAGGAGCGGTCTCACCAGTGCCGAGTACAGAGGGAGAATAACCTCCCTGGACCTGCTGGTCACACCATTTCTGATCCAAGCCAAGATGCCATTGGCCTTCTTGGCCACCTGGGCACACTGCTGGCTCATGTTCAGTCGGCTGTCAACCAACACCCCCAGGTCCCTCTCCTCCAGGCAGCTTTCTAGACAGACTTCTCCTAGTCTGTAGCACTGCATAGGGTTGTTGTGCCCCAAATGCAGGACCCGGCATTTGGCCTTGTTAAACCTCATACCATTGGTCTCAGCCCAGCGGTCCAGCCTGTTCAGATCCCTTTGCAGAGCCTCTCGACCCTCCAGCAGATCAACACTTCCACCCAGCTTAGTGTCGTCTGCAAACTTGCTAAGGGTGCACTCGATCCCCCCATCCTGGTCTTCGATAAAGACATTGAACAGGGCTGGACCCAGCACTGAGCCCTGAGGACACCACTTGTAACTGGCCTCCAGCTGGATTTAACACCATTTCCCACCACTCTCTGGGCCCGGCCATCCAACCAGTTTTCCACCCAGGAGAGTGTGCGCCTGTCCAGGCCAGAGGCTGACAGTTTCCTAAAGCAGAATGCTGTGAGAGACTGTGTCAAAGCCTTTGCTGAAATCCAAGAAGACTACATCCACAGCCTTTCCCTCATCCAGTAGGTGGGTCACTTTGTCATAGAAGGTGATCAGGTTAGTTTGGCAAGACCTAACCTGATTTGTTTTGTTTAATTGCCATCCTGATGCATGGAAATCAAAAATTCTTTGTCACTTTACTCCATCCACCTTAATCTGAAAAGTTACTTGTAGCTGCAGCTGCCTGTGCTATCGCAACCCAGACTTACAGATCTTCCCTTGTCAAATCCCACCTACTCACTAACCAGCAAGAGGAGACTTTAATAGTGTTTTGTTGCCTTCATTAGATAGACCTGAAGGTGAATAAATCACACGTCTCCACTGTTGAAGCTATTGACCAGATCTGTAAAGTTTGGGCACTCACAGAGTTGTGGAGAAATCTGGTTTTAGGATCACACTTCCTTTTCTCTTAAATGCAAGATTTACAATTCTTATCTGGGAACCCATTTTAGTATCTAGTATTGTCGAAGCTAAAATTAACGCTTGGAAAGATCATCAAAGTACTGTTGACCTTGTTCCCACAGTTAGTCTGATCAGACCTTTAAAAATTGCTTAATATTCTCTCATCACTTGTTTTATGGAATTTCATACACCTGTTTAAATAAATCTGATTTTCACAATGAGTAAACTCAAGAAGATACCATAGTTAATTTGGAGAGATATTCCAGATCTGTCTGAAAAAATACAAGAGTCCTTTGTAGTCTGAAGTACAGGTTAAGATCAGAACATTTGATTATATTTTTAATATATAGCTAAATAAGATTTCCCACAGGCTTGAAAAAATCATCACTAAATCCACATTTCAATGGAGAACAGGCAAACTGGGCTGGATAACTTATATGCAGTCTGGAGTATTTTACATCTCTTGTTCATCTATTCACTTTTTCACAATGTTGCCTGGAAAATGTTAGAATTCGTGCACTGGGGTCCAAAAATACCTTAGGAAAGAGTACTAGATAAAAAAGTACTTCCCTGGAAAACAAGACTTGAAAAATATATTCTGTAAAAATCATTCTCTGTAGATGCTCTGGAACATTTAAACTAATGGTGTCTTGGTTAAAAATAAACCCTTGAAAGAGAGCTTTTATTTGCAACTTGGAGCAGGACTACTTGTCTTTTTGCATTTAGCTGGTGCCAGTATGCATAAAATATTTTGTGTATCACTTAATTGCTGAAAGTCTGTACATAATCACATTGCAGTTCAAGTCTCTATCCCATGGTAAGGAAATCCTTATGTAAAGGCCGAAGTGAAGATGTCTTTCTGGTTTCTGTAGGTATCTAAATTGAAAAAGATGTCACAGGCATTCCTGACCATAGCAAATCTTAGAAAAGAGCTACCAATAGCCTTGGCCTTGTACAGCTGACCCTATTTGAACTATAATTACCTCACCAAAATTCAACCAGATTATATTGGCAACCAGCATGAAGTATGAGCCCAGTCTGCCTGAAAGACTAATGACTGAACCATGAAGATCAACTTCATGTGCCATGTTACTCGAGTTTGCCCTGCAGGTAGGAATAGGCAGTTATTTTCATGGGGAGTCAGAAAATGAATACAGTCCTGAAATGCACACCAAACTGCCTTTGTACCTAGTTATCTACCGACATGCTAGTTACAAGATGGTAACAGCACTGAAAGGTTTTGTGTTTGCTTGACTACTTCATCCACAGGGAATGAAAGGCACCTAAGTCCTTTTCTGAAATGACAAAGGACCGAAGAGTACTGTGGCACATCCTCATTTTTCTCTTGAACTTTGGTATATGTTTCCACTGATCCTACCTCATCCAAACTCTGCCTGTGCCACTGAAGCAGTGAATCATATTGAGCCAGCGCTGGGTAGAATTGTCTGTAAGTGTGATTAAATCTCTATGCCAGTGAGTAGGTGTTGTATCAATAGTCTTCTCAAGAGATCGTAAAAGCCACAGTAACAAAGTCAGGGCACACGCATGATAATAACTAGCATTTCTTTCCATATCTATTTGCAAGGTTCCATCTACTGAAGTCCAGCCACAATTTAGTCCTCTCTCACATGCTCTTGCTCTCATGCTTTCTAGCCAGCCCTCTGCTTTTTGTTAGTCGGACTCCTACAGACAGTCAAAGAGGAAACAGAGTGCTTGCAGGATCTGCTGGTGGATGGTGAACCCAAAGCAAACACAATGTTTATTCAGAAATATTTCATGCTGTTTTCAGGAGCCAAGAGAATACTGATTTCACTGATCATGCTTACTTTTAAAAGGGGAGCATGCAATTCTCAGCAGTAACTTTCCATTTCAATGGCTACTGAAAGAAATCTGTTTGGGGAATTGCCTTTCCTTATTTGTGTAAAAATCCTTTTATGCCATTAAGACGCTGTGCAAAAAGAAACAAGATCTAGGGGCTTGTCAAGGCACAGTTTTCACTACCCAGTAGAGTTAGTCTCATTAAAATGGACCTCATCTCCTTGCTGCTCCTGCAAATACTGTCAGTTTATCACAGATCATCTGACATCTCTAAAATGGAAAGCATGACGTAAAGCAGGAAAAGGAGCTCAGGACTGAAAAAAACTGAAACAAAAATTACAAAGACTTTGGAGAAATGGCTTACATGAAAAGATGCCTATATACAAACTGTCAGCAACAAGGGACAATAAATGTTGAGGCCCTTGTCCAGCTCTGCAAGGAGTGATGCACACAGGAGGAACCTTCTTAGGAAACCAAGCAGTTCTTGAAGATGGCAAGTCTGAATGTTAGTTTAGCCTTGAGTTTTGGGTTGGGAGCTAGGAAACAGCAGGTGCACCCAGACGAAAGAAGAGAAAAAAGCCCTCTGAGAACTATTGCAGGTCAACAAGGAGTGCAAATCCTACACTCCTCCTGTCAAAAGGCAACAACTGGAAAATTTCAGAAGGGACACTGAGAAATCCTTAGGAGTGCTACAGCTATGGGAAGCAAAGGAGGCAAGGTTGGTTGGGGAAACCACTGCCTGCCAGGAAAATAAGATCTCCTTTGCCCCTTACATGGGCTGGTGCACAAGAACTCCCAGCAAAGAGCTGCTGCCACCTTCCCAAAGCTGGAAGGCAATGCCTCGACAGGAGATGCTTCAGTACTCAAGTGTGCCCATTGAGGGAAGTGCTTGGTTGATGGATGAGGATGGCCATGTGCCCAGCAAGGTGCTGGCCTCCAAGGTTGCCTCACTAAGGACCACTTCTTTCTCTCCTGAGGATAGAAACTCCCCCAGAGGGAGCTTGCTGTAGGAGATGTAAATTCTCCTGTTGGTTTCCATGTGACAGCAGTAAATTCTTTTATTGCTCCTTAAGCTGAATTTTCCACGGTCAGTTTTCCTAGGAGACTATTTTTGCATCCATTTCCTCATTGCCCGGACAAGACCAAGACAAATTTGAAGCTGGACTATTGCAATAATTCAGCTCCACACAATGAGCCTGGTTCAGTATGATAGGGAAAACAAACACCGATGAGAGAAGAGTTTTAAGCAGTGAAGCAGAGCATCGTACACTGGCTGAGGATTCAGTGGGTTTCAGTTCATAAACTGGCAGAGACTGGAAGGCAGATGGAGGAAATGGGAGCAATAGCAGGAAAAGAGGCTGAGGGACAAGCAGTCTCTTTATATAGATATATATATGTATACACGAACATATGTTGAATATTTAGATTAAAAGACCCTCTTACCCAAGATATAAAATGGAGTGTTTAGCTTGAACCCAAGACTTTATCCCCAATAATCGTTCTGCCCCTCACATATGTTTTTCACAGGCAGTCTAACTGGAAAGCCAACCAAACAAAACAGAAAATCAAGCTCAAATCAGCAACAGCAGTACAGAAACAGAAAGGCTTTTATAAAGCCCCAGTCAAGTGCCAGTCAAGGACCATCTAATTGAATGCACGGGAATGTGGTGCGTGCTTCCCCTAGGGAATTTGCCTCACACAACACCCACCCCACCCCCCACCCCCCACCCCCAGCAGCTTTTGATACCTGGAAAGCTGTGTTCTGGCAGGAGCAGCATGACCCTGCCTATGCTGACCTGCTGTCTCCGCATCAGTGGCACCGTGGGCTTCCTTCACAGAAGACAAAACATCTAAACAGGAACCTAAGATGGCTCTTAAAGAGAGAAAAATAGACACAGTTGGGGGATGAATGCTGAACTAACAAAATCCACAGGAAAACCCCCACAGGGAGGTTTTGATTTTGCTTCATTTCCCACATTGTACAAGTGACATCAGTTAACATGTTAAAATAGCTAATGCAGCATTAAAGGAAAATGGGATTGCGATGGAGGATGTTGGATACAGGAGGTGAGCCCTTTAAATTCTCAGATGTATATGCAGGGTTTGCGAATGAGCCGCTGCTTCTAGGTACTTTGGAGGAAAAGCTTAGCTAATAAGAGAAAATGGAATGGCACAAAACTCTCCGAGTGCTTGGCCTGGAGGCTGTGTGTCCATTAGAGGAAATCAGAAAGTCAAAACAGACACTGTGTAATTTCTCTGTACTTGCATTAACCATATCCTCAACACTTGCAGCGTGGTTCACTTTAGTATAATAAAGCACTTTATTCCATCCCATCACAGCTAAGTGTCCTCATCAGATGGAGTATCACAGTGTCTAGAATTCACTTTACCACTGAGGAGCCAGTGAATCTTTTGAAGACATTAGTCTATAGCTCCAGAAATGTTTTGATTATTTTTAAGAGGACTTAACTTACTGATAAACATCTCCTTCCCAGCCCCAGAGGAACTTTTCATTTAGTGAAAACCAAAAAATATTTAAATTTCTACTATTTGGCAAAATGGTAAAATATTTTGTCTAAATTGTAATCTGTTAATCCAGTTGTTCCACTGCATGGCAAATAATTCCTTTCTAGGCATTAGAACTGTTTTCCTTGTGATGTTTTATTGCATTAACTCTTCAGAGACACTAAAATCCACTGAGCTGGCAAAAGACATGGCTCTGATTTTTTGACCTAGAGCAACTACCAGGAGGTTGGGCAAAGTAAAGTCTGAACTAGACTCTTTCCAGAGGTACCAGGATAGGAGAAGAGGCAATGGATGCAAGCTGGCATGTGGGGAATCAGGATAAGATATTAGCAAAAAACTTTTTCTCAAGAAGGGCAGTCTGAAGGGAAACCTTATTGCTCTCTACACCTACCTGAAAGGAGGTTGTAGAGAGGAAGGAGCCGGCCTCTTCTCCCACGTGACAGGGGAGAGGGCAAGAGGGAATGGCCTCAAGCTCCACCAGGGGAGGTTCAGGCTGGACATTGGGAAAATGTTTTTCACAGAAAGGGTCATTGGGCACTGGCAGAGGCTGCCCAGGGAGGTGGTTGAGTCACCATCCCTAGAGGTATTTAAAAGACAGGGTGGATGAGGTTCTGAGGGGCGTGGTTCAGTGATTGATAGGAATGGTTGGACTCAATGATCCTGTGGGTCTTTTCCAACCTAGTTATTCTGTGATTCTGTGAAAACACTGGAGCAGGAGCCTACAGAGGCTGTGGTCTCCATCCTCAGCAATATTACAATGTCCTCTGGACAAGGCTTTTCACAACCAGATTTAATTGATGCTAGTTTGTCCAGAGGTTGCCCTACGTGACCGGTGAGGTCCCTTCCAGCCTAAATTATTCTGCAATTCTGTGATCAATGCAGAGAACAAGAGAAAGAGGAAAGCAGCATAAGGAACTTTAGGAGTTCTTCATATTCACCGTATGCTGGATCCAGCCAAGACCAAGTTGGATATCCAAACTTCCTACACCAATAGCCTTTAGCCAAGTACATACTGATGCCTGGGAGCTGCACCAGCCACTGTGAGGGAAGCTGGATAAGAGCACTCCTTCTCCATGTTTGGAAGGGCTGAGTGGATTTTAAACAGTTGTTGTATGCATGGGCATTGTCACGTGCTCTGTGGAGCTTCGTAAGTGATGTGTTTCCAGGGAAGTGCTGAGGGCTTTCTGGCTGAAAAGTCCTGAAGTTGGTGTCACAGAGGCAAATTGTACTCTCGGGTCTCCTGCAATCACTCTGTGGTTTGACTGAATTGGTATAACCAAGACCACAATTAATAATGCAGATTTCTGCTCTTCATTTAACTGTTAGAAATTTCTGCTTTCCTTTTTTTCTTTAAAGTAATTTTAACTCTTTGTTAATGTATTTATATATTGGGGTTTTATACATATATATGTATCTGTAAATGCATTAAAACAATATACAGATGCTTGTGAATGTTACAATATAGTACTAATGCTAAGCAAGAGCTCCTTTGAGACCACCTTAGGCCCTCCTGAAACATAAATGCCAAGTTGTTACTGTGGCATCTTTGCTCTCACTTCTAGCTGCATTTTACTGTTTGGCTTCCTAAATCTCAGCAGGGAAAGGACAGCTTAGCTCCCTTGAAGACCATGCTGCTCTGAAATGATGACTGTTTCTGTGGGGGAAGGGGTTATGCTCTATGCAACATGATTTGTGGGACCCTTTATAAATCATTTACCAGCCTGCCTTCACTGCAAGCCACAGGTTTACAATTCATGGCGCTTTAAGAACTGTAAGCAATAACAACCCTCAAAGGACAAAAAACAAATGAAGAGACAGACATCTCTAAAACCCTTGGCTGGAAAACTGAAAGCCTTTATTTAAGTCATAAGGACAATCATTGAAAGCATTTTAATGGGTGAGTGCCTTATTGCGCTGCTGTCGCACATTACACAAATAGTTGCTTCGCAGCTTCAGAGTCAGATGGGAAGGGGGGGCTTGGCCAGCCCTGCAAGAGCAGTGTGGCTGTGACCCTCGTGTCTCCCTCCTGAAGTCCTTAATAAATCACCCTGCCATGCTCATAAAGTGGAGTTGAGCAGCAAAAAAAGAGGCCTGAGCATGCAAACCTGATTAGAAAATCAAGGAATTTTAAAAGGAGAGGGCAATACCATCCATTTCTATCACAGAGCAACACCTGTAGGTGGTTGTGGACAACAGCAGAGCAACTGTCAGACCTAACGTGGAGGCGTTACATTTTTCTTACTGCTGAAGGAGCTTCCTGGCATCATTCTTATGCTAAATGGAAGTGCTGATACAGATTTTAAGTGATAATTAATGTCAGTCTGCATTATTATAAGTAGAAACCCTGTCTCAAAGAAGTATTTCTCTTTTTGATGATGGATTTGGTGATACAGCAGTCCTCCTTCCATTGTCAGATGCCTCACTTAGTACTATACAGCATAGTGATTAAAAAAAAAGCACTTCACAGTATCAGTAAAGATTATATTAAATGGATGAATAACAGAAGTATTTTTGAGTGGGATTCATACAGAAATGTTTCCACTGCAGATCAGAAGTGACCAAAGCATTGAAAACATTTTCCTCCCAAGAGTCTTCATGAAATCCAAAAGATATGACAGGTAGCAACAGGTCTGTTACAAGGACATATCCAAGAGCACCAAATACACTGATGGAGACAAAGAATTATTTTTTCCCCTTTTTATCGCTTGAAGGACACAGGCCTGGGGGATTAATTTTATGATCTTCTATGGACCACAGTCCTTTCCTAGGCAAATCTGCTGTAAAGCTCAGACGAGAGGCATTAGAATAGCATCCTATGTTAGGTTTTAGCTGGGTCTCCAGAAGTCCCTCAGAGAAACTGTAAATCATGTGGGAAATGGTGCAACACTTGGTAAGGTACTCAAATAAATTGCATCTAAATGCAGGCAGGAGTAAAGGGTAGGGATGCAGAGTCGAGGCTACTCCTAGAAATGGGCAATAGGGTAATCCCACAATAACAGCCAAGGGTTTAAGGTCATAATGGAGAAGCAACTGAACACAGGTTGTCAGGGCAAAAGTCAGGGCACTAAAAAGAGGTAGAATAATCCTTATATACAAATTGGGGAATGTAAGAAGATTCAGGCACGGCTTTTTAGGTTGCATATAGTTTAGATGAGGCCAGTTCCTAACAACACTCAGATAAAGGTGTAGCAAGACTGGTGACTGCAACGAAAAAAAAGCCACAGCAAGTGCCACAAAAATAGTTTAAGAGCTGAAGAAAGTGCTTTAGAGTGAGAAACATAGAGAACACAAACTGTTTAGCTTATCAAAAAGAAGATTGAGAGGTGGCTTGATTACAACGTGCTATTACCTTCATGAAACAGTGGGAGCTGTGAAGTTCTTTAGTGCGGGCAATAAGACCCAGTAGCTGGAAGCTTGAGACAGGCCAATATGAGACAGCAGGAATGCAATTTAGGAAAAGTGAAAAGCTCTGAACAAGGCATCAATGGAAGTAATGAATCTTCCACCTCTTAGTGCCTTCTGGTCAGGATATATGTCTTCACCAAGCAGAAGTCATGTTTTTGTAGAACATGTCATTGCTATCTCCCTCATTTTCATGAAAGCCATCCTTTACCAATTCTAATAGCTGCAAAGAGTAGAGAAACCTAGAAATTATTCCCCAGAATATTTGTAAATACCCAGTAATTATATCAGATTTAAATAACTGAAGAAAGTAGTTCGCACAAAACCTCTGGTCCTCTTTCTTTAAAAAAAAAACCCTGTCTCATGAGCTTCTTTCTTTCTGTTCCTGGCAGAAACACACCAGCATTTAACATTTTTTTTCCCAGCGCTGCAGTTATTGATGGCAAAGACTGAAAGACTGGAAATGCTTTAAGAAGGCTGTCAAGAGCCAGCAAACACCAGGCAGTGACTGTAGACTTGCAAACCAAGAGCAGCTTAGCTGCAAGCATGAGTGATAAATACTGTAATCACCACCCATACAGGCCTTAGCCCAGGTTCAAGAGAATGTTAATGCTGCAAATTCTATTTTCCCATGTCCAAGATGTCCAAGATACAGAATCTGGTCCTGCTTGTGGGATACACAGAGTTCTCTTTCCATAGAATAGTATGTAAAGATTGATCAAAGATGTTGACTGTCAGTGGGTTAAATGGAAGTTGTGAATGCTGGCTCATATTAACTTGCTTTCATTTGAGTGTCTGCTACTGATTTTGAAGTGCTTAAACTAAAGGCATTAGAAATTGAAAATTTTGCCTGAGTTCCCCTAGCTGTGCTTGATCTCCACGTCCCAGAGGAGTAAAGAAAATCTGATCAGGAACTGCAACATGCCTCTAGTGACAATGCACAGGGAGCAAGCAAAACAGAGTAGGAAGCTGTTCCCACAATCCACCATAAAAATATCCACCTGCAAGATCAAGTTTTGCACCATTTCCAGTGATTATGGATTTTTTTTCTGAAGGTACAGAAGAAGCCACAGAGCAGTGAGTGGGAAAAAACAGGGGCCCCACATAATGTAAACAGCTAGGGAAGAGACTGAGAAAAATGATGGAGCAAAAGACTAATGCTCAGGGAAACCCTGAGTTGGGTTCTGTGAGAGGGGATGAACATTTGCCACTGAAGCATTTGAACTTCCTACTCAGATTCCTGCAGCCAGCCTGAGTTTGCTGACATGATTAAGGATTGACTGTGCCCATGTGAATTTAAATTGATTTCTCATTGCAGCATGAAACATTCCCTCACTCCCTGCAAGAAGAGGCACGGCAGCTGAAGCCACCTTTACAAGTCATACTGACATGGGAAAAAGAGGCTTATAAGATAATGAGCAAATATTTTTTAATTACAGAGTGAACTGAGGATTTCTTCTGTTTTCTGATCCAGATTTTGTCTGGCAGAAGAGAAAGGAAAAGAAGGAAGATGGGCACACGCTAGGAGAGCATTGCAGTGAATGGGACTTTTACCAAATGGCTTTGCTCCTGCTATGACCCCTGATCTCCCATGGATGGGTCTCCTTCTTGCTCTGGAACACATGCCCATAGGCACAAGTTTGGAGGCCTCCTAGTTTCCAAAGAAGTAAGCCTGCTGAACCATGAATTCACTCTGTAGATGCCTATTTTCTGACTGGTTTTCTTTTACTCTTAGCCTCTTTCAACCCTCTAATATCACTGATACTTTAGCAAAGTGCCTTGAGTCTGCAAGCAACATCATTTGCTCAACTATCAGCATTCCCCATCAATAATGAAACTAAAAACATAGCTTAACAGACAACAAGGCTAGAGCAGCTGGCAGTGCCGCACAAATCTGGCACTCTTGATGCTGAGTTTATTAGACATTTTATAGTCCTGGGAACTAAAGATAATGGATCCCATTCCCATATGCTGCATCAAAAAGAGTTGGGACTCCATTGTGCTATTGATCTGTGAGGCTGCAGTGAAAAAAGACCCAGACACAAATACTAAAATGAATCAATCCTAAGCTGTTAAAGAGACACCATGAAGCACTTCCCGGTTTTCAGTTCTTGCTTTCTAATCTCCATTCCATGAAATACTCTCCCAAGGGCTCTTAAATACAACAGTTTGCCACAGACTTTGGGTTCAGGTTGAGAGAAATTGCCCCTGTGGATCAGAGAACAGAGCTGAAATTTAGACACCATTACTCTTAGTAGGCACTTGTGAGGTCCACCCATTCCCCAGGCAGCAAAAGACTTTTGAGGGCTACTTTCATTTTTAAAAAGTGCTGCACAGTTATGCTCGTATAGGATTCCAAAGCTATGTAGGTTTCATAAAGTTATTCTCCTCGGATGACTGGGAAACAAACTTTGATTTGTTTCCAAGAACAGGAAACTTTAAGTATCTGCAGTCCAGAGAATAACATACACCTATTAAAAAAAAAAAAAAAAAAGAAAAAAAAAGAGAGAGAGAGAGAAATAGACTTTAGTCTGAACCTGACTGATAGTGAATACTACTCAGGAGCTAAAATTCGCTACTTCAGAAACTGAGTTACCTTCCAATTTTCGCAGATGAAGGTACCATGCTTGTGCAGTCTCAAATTAGTGAGACTACACCTCTGTGTCCTATATTAGCCATTTAAAATACATCATATTCAATACCTACAAATCATTTAAAAGCAATCACACAAGGAAAAGAAAAAAATTAAACCAGCAGCCTGTAGACTGGCACCTACAAATGTAAAACAAAGACAAGAGAAAAATGCCGTGGTATAAAATCAGTTTTCAAAGCAAGGAGAGACTGCCTCGTGTATACAAAATGAAAGTTTCTTCAAGATGCTATTGGATGGAATACTTTCAAGAGTTGCTACTCAAATGGAGAGTTACGCAAAGCAAAGACAATCAGTTCGCTTCTCCTGATTATGGACGCCGAGTGGATCTGATGATGACCTCAGGTGCTTTCATGGCTCCATATGCCCAAAATCTCTGCAAAATCACATCAAGTGGCATTCGGTATTTAACCTTGCTGTGCCTTATGGCAAGAAATAGTGCTACTTGGGTACAAGGGCTTAGCAAAATAGCGAGGGATTTTCAGTAATTAATATCAAGTAAATAACTCAAAAAGCTGCATAGAGAAATAAAAAAGAGACTAATGCATTCATTAGTGTAATTCACTGCTGAAAAATCCCCACTGATAAAATGATTTCTCCTGTATGTATCTGGATGTATGGGCAAATAATGAATCTCTTAACTTTGTGGAGCATCTCTCACCTGGGATCTGGTTCCCTTCCCCTTGAATCATTCTGGTCCTTTGGAGAGTGAAAACCAACTGCTGTTTAACAACACACCCAAGTTTACAACCTGAGGTAGAAAGGTTGTAATTATTTTGAGAGGATTTAGACTGCTAATGTTAGTATGAAGATTTAAGAGATGAGTTACTCAATGAGTCTATAAAATCTAGACTTAGCTTGCAGGAGTAAAGCAAAAAAAAATCTACCCACCTACATAGATTCATTAGGTACAGGGAAAAACTCAAGCTTTGTGACATTCTTTGCTCACATGGCAGACATTTTATCAGGACTAATCAAGAAAAATGCATTTCAGTTTTCAACTCTAGAGAAAGCTTATTAGGAAAGCATTTCATTAGGATACTCTATAGTAGGTACACGTAGCTGTTCGAACTGTTGACTCAAAAAAATACAAATAAAATCTAATTCAGGTGCAAGAAGAATAATGCAAAGACTGGTTTTGGTAAAATCCTATTGCCCCCAAAATAAATAATCTGAAGACTCCAATATGAAGTGATGATTTGATGAAAGCGTTCAAAAGAAGTCAGCAGACTTCTGACTGAAATCTTTAACAGGGTCAAGAACGTGATTAACATATGCGATACCTTAACTAAAGAGTTCAAAGAGTCCCTATCAAGCTTTAAAAGCACCCAAAATGATTTTGTTACCCTTTTACTAGGCTCTCTCTTCATGGTTTGGCAGTCATTCTATTTAATATTTTTCTGAAATAGCTTTCTTCTTAGTATTTTTCTAAATTACTCTTCTTTAAAGAGTAATTTTAAATATTCCCATTATCTGAACACCTGAAGCCCAAAACACTGCTCTCGTCACACAGCTGTACTGCACACCCAGAGACGTAGATGCAATCACAAACATCTGCCCTACGCTAGCCACTTCATACCAGAAAAATCTTGCGTGCTGAGGCGGGAGGTGAGCATTGCCCTGCATAGCCTGATATCTAAAGTGAAGGACATCAGACAAGCAGAATTTTAGCCCTAGCTCTGCTACTCACATACAGCCATCCACCAGCTGACTTGATGATTTGGCACTCGTTACTGCCACACGCTGGGGCTGGAGGGATTTGAGGTTGCGTGTGAACGATGTCCATGGGAGAGGGTGCGACATGCTGAGACAGGAATTGGCTGCAGCCCAGAAAGAGAAAACTGAAGAAAAATCATGACGTGCTGGGAAGTGCAGTAACACTTGTGTTCGAATGCTGCTAAAATAAAAAGCTTCATGAAGTCCATAAAAAGAGATCTAGTTTGGATCCTGCCAAACAAACTTTTTCCGAAGATTTGAGAGGTTTGCACAGAATTGTTTTCCTGCTGGGTTCTCTTTTGCCCCTGTCCCTGCTCCATAAGAAGAGGAGAAGGCAAGCTGGAGGGCCACCTGTCCACGAGATTGTGGCTCTTGTAGCCCCATTGCACCTCCTGCCTTTGTCTTGTTTCAGTCCCTCAGTCTTTCTTCATTAAGAGAATTGTTTAACCAACCTTAACAACTCACTAGCTTAGTGACTCCTAACCAAGGAAACAACCTCCCAATCCCCCTCTGCTGGTACCTGCTGCTTCGAAGGCACAGCAATAAAACATAGCTTTGTTGGCTTGGTGTTTCCCTTTTACCCAGGCAGATTTAACCTCTCTTCTCTGCTTAGCAGGTTTTTCTGGCTGCTGAAACCTCTTACTAGCCCCACTGCACAGCTGAGCAGGCAGCTTGGTGCATGGCACAAACTTGCACAGCTGCTCTTTCACCTGTTCCTACCCGAAGAGTGTACTGCACCCAGGAGCACTGAGACGGCGTTCAGGCCCTGCCTGTGTGCAAAGACCTTCTGACTCCTGCACAGCCCCAGAATGGGAAAGGGTGAAATAAGAGTCTTAATAAGAGACAGAACACCATAGAGGGGAGGGCTGGTGGAGTCTGGGCAGCTATGGGGGAACAGATCCGGGCCATGGAGGCAATGGAGCTGCTAAGACCAGGCTGCGCCTCAGCAGTACGGATTAGTCCACACCAGTCCTACCATAATCCCCACACTGAACTATGCAAGCCATGAATTAAGGCCAGAAAATAATTAAACATCATCTATTTAACAGCTACTGGCAGGAAAATAAATGAGACATCCCAACAGAGGAAGATAGAGTAATTTCACGTTTACGCTTCCAAGGGAAAAGGGAATTTGAAACAAACAAAACATCTTTTTTTTTCCTGCAGAAAGAGAACTGCATCTGCCTGTCAAAGTGGGACTGTAGCAACACCGAGGGCTCTGTGCAAAATACTTCTGTTTGCTTCTGCATTTGATTAGCTGCCTGCATTATGTGTTTTAATTTCCTGCCATTGGAGCACATTGCTGTCATGGTGATAGATGCTATAGAAATGACTAAAATAAAGAAATAGAAGTTCAGAACACTCTTGACCAAGTCTGCGCTAATTAGCGCATAAGACAAACAGACAAATGTTTTCTGGGATTTGTGTCAACCGTATCCAGATTCCTCCCCTGCTTCTCAGATATCAGCGAAACCTTCCTAGAAATGGAAATAAAGAAAGGGAGCAGATGGTGCTGGGAATACTCTGAGTAAGATGTCTCCATTCAGAGTCAGGTATTAGTAGCAAACCATGCAATTAACAGGCACTGTGAAGCAGCAAATATCTAATGTGATGGTAGTAGAAGAGCTAGGAAGGTGATATTGCAAAATGACTGGTGAAGGACTAACCAGAAACCATTGAGATCTAGCGTGGGTGAGCTGCTCCACCTGTGATGGGAAAAGCTGATCTAGCAGGAATAGATGGAAGCAGGAGGGGAAGGAGAAGGGAGCTATCTGTCACGTTGGACAGGGTAGAAATATGGGAGGACAGAGATTAATCTTGTTAACATAGCTTATAACAACAAAAGAAATGGTGTGCTAGCATTCACCTCTACTTCTGGACTTTTTTAAAGAAATCAAACCAGCAATAATCATGATTAGCACAGGTTTCAACCAAAAGTGTCCTATTTGAGTTTTAAAGGCATAAAACAAAGACTGGCTATACTTTCAAAGTGATGAAAAGGCTTCACAGACTGACAACAGAAAAGAAATAGATAAAAATATCTCCTTTCCAAAACCAAAGAGGAGTTGTTATTTCTTGCACAGCGTCTATCACAAGCCATCATCATCCCCTCCTGACTGGCTTATCCTGTAGTGATTCAAAGGTACAACACATATCCTCAAGCCATGCAATATCACTGCTATTTCACTGTCAATGCAGTTCGGATCAAAGTTCTTTCTGATCATAAAATTAGTCTTAGCTGGGAATAGGAAACTAGGGGAATATTTACTGGACGCAGCCAATATTAAATTATCAGCTGTTTAGTAATTGTTCCCAGGGTAGCATTGTTTCTCAGACAAATATGAACCCAATTTAGGCCGTATATGTAAATTTTAATCTCAATAATATCTCCTGTCATCTTGCACCATCACCTGCATATACTTTGTGATGGAAATTGCCCCATATACAGCTTTCCTTTAAGATCACACCACTGAATGGATGCCTATAGCCTGAAATCACATGGCATCTGGTTTTGGCCTTTCACTATCAAACCTGTAGACTTTAACCTTAATGGCATAACTACTCAGCATAGCAACTAAACTTCTGCTGTTAAAAAATCCTTGCTGAGAAATTATATCTTCACAGAAGAGGAAAGTTTTATCAGTGCTGCTTTTGTTGCAGTGTGAAAGGAGCTACTGAGCTTCAGCATGGGCTGCATTTTTCATTCAGGTGGGTGTAGTCTGTACCTACAGGGTTGTGTGCAGCAGGAACAAGGCTAACAGAGAGGCAAGCAGACTGCTACAGAGGACCAGCACAAATATAAACCTATGCAGCAAGGGCTGAAGGTAAAGAAACACGAAGTAAGAACCTTGGCTGGGACAATCTTCAGTATCAACACAGGCTAGAGGATGAAAAGATTGAGAGCAGGCCTGTGGAGAAGGACTTGGGGTTACTGGTGGATGAGAAGCTGGGCATGAGCGGGTAATGTGCACTTGCAGTCCAGAAGGCCAAACGTGTCCTGGGCTGTATCAGAAGAAGCATGGCCAGCAGGTCGAGGGAGGCAATTCTGCCCCTCTGCTCTGTTCTGGTGAGACCACACGAAGAATACTGTCTCCAGCTCTGGAGACCTCAGAACAGGAGGGACATGTACCTGTTGGAGCAGGTCCAGAGGAGGGCCACGGAAATGATCGAAGGTCTGGAACACTTCCCATTTGAAGAGTGGCTGAAAGAGTTGGGATTGTTCAGCCTGGAGAAGAGAAAACTCCCATGAGACCTCATTGCACCCTTTCGATACTCAAAGGGGGCTTATAAGAAAGATGGGGAAAAATTTTTTATCAGGTCCTGTAGCAATAGGACAAGGGGTAGTGATTTTAAACTGAAAGAGGAGAGGTTTATACTAGTAGCAGGAACAAATTTTTTACAATGAGGGTGGTGAAACACACTAACAATTCGCCTAGAGATGTGGTAGATGCCCCATCCTTGGAAACATTCAAGGTCAGGTTGGAAGGGTGCTCTGAGCAACCTGATCTAGCTGAAGATGTCCCTGCTCACTGCAGGGGCATTGGACTAGATGACCATCATGGTCCCTTCCAATCCAAATCATTCTGTGATTCTATGGTAATTCAATTGAACCTGTAATACTCAGTCATTCAACAGTGGACCAACCATCTGCTCTGGGGACTTGCTACCGATATCACTATTACACCTGGCAATAGTGATATCAGTATCCCAGATCTCAAACATTTCTGCTGAATTCACCTCTCCTCAACAGTGTTTTGGTCACTACTGAACAAGAAAAATCACACCCCCAAATCCTATTTGGGTGTCACTGGGCAATTTGACAAAAGCAATCACAAGTTATACAAAGACCAAGATCTTTTGCAGCTGGTACTGGCTGGTCATCTGCACCACTTTGGCCACAGTGGAAGCTTCAGCTTCAGCTACAAAAAATCTCATCTGCTCCCCCAGTAACCTGCAGCATTCAGACCTGTCTGTTGCCAGTTGCCCGTCACTGCCATCATCAGCCACAGACACCACTTTGCCCAGTGGGAGTTCACCATTTGCTGCACCATCATGTTTGGACATGCCATGTCTCCTTCTTGCTGCCGGCACAGGAGGGCAGGGGTGGCTATCAGGGTGGCAAGGAACTGCCAAGGTAGGCGAAAAAAGGCAGCCAGAGCCTATGGAAAGCTGATGGGGAGGTGGGGAATGCAGAGGGCAATGTGTACATTCTGGCACAGCCTCCCGTCATTTTGTACAGAGACAGCCCCGCTTGCAGCAAGCAAAGCTGGTCATGCTCAAAAGCACCTCTGAGAACAAATTGGGCAGCTGTAGGGAAAAACACATTTCGCTGTGGATGTGTCGCTATGAAAATAGCATAACCTGCTGACTGGGCAGCCTGGAAGTATCTAACTAACACAGCAGGCTGAGCGCCAAAGGTGTCAATTTGCCGTAGCACAATATGTGCACACAGTGACTGGCAGGGAAGGCGTACGTGAGTGGGAGAGGTTAAGTCCGTCACTACATTGATAGCAAGGTTCAGAAGGAGACAGTTTAATACTGTCTAGGAGGTTACTGAACAAGCAATTCAGATTGCTTATCAGTATGACTTTTGCAGCAGACTAAAGGGTTTGTGATAGAGCCAGGGAATGCCCCCTGGTGCATAACGGAGACCCCAGAGATGCCATGGACAAAGTGGCAAAGAAGGTGGGCTCCAACATGAGGTCTATGCCAGCCCATGCTGGCTGGCTGAAACTGAGTGGCATGTGGCTGGGCAAGAAGCAGCCCGTCTGGCAGCAGAAAGCACTTTCAGAGCTGGTTGGCTGCTCCAGGTGTAGTTCAGAAGTTCAGAAGTTTGAAGTTCAGCATTCAGATTCTGCCTCAGGCTCATCTTCAAAGTATCAATCCTGCACTGACCTGGCCCTTGACCATAGCCCCTGCAATGTGGTTAGGGCAACATGGACCCTGCAGCATAGCAAGCCTCTTCACAGTACCTGGACATCCTTCCTCTCATCATGTGCTAATGATGCACAGTTGCACTTGCAGGCTCCAACAAGACAAAATCATCCCCTTACAACTAGTTGGTAGCACTGCTTCTGCTGAGCCGCAAATGAGCAGGGTTGCCACAGAGCTGTCCTGAGAACACTGCTATGCAAACTCAATTTCAGAGTGTCCTGATGTGCATTTCCTCCCAGTTCTAGCTGCAGATGCAGATGGTTTTGGGGATTTTCTTCGAGGCCACATATATCGACAGTCCTGTAAATGATTGCAGTGGCACCAGCTCCTGTCCTTGACTGTGCTTCATCAAGCACAGCAGTGATAGCAATCACTCCAATGTTTCGCAAACCTGCAGATCACAATTGCCAATCTTTGTATAAACAAGAACTAATTAATCTTCACCACATCTCTGCGAAGAAGGTAAGTATTATCATTTATTATCTTTCCTGTTTTACACACACACAAACTGAGATGGCGAAACAAAAAAATTATTTGCTGAGGGCCAGGCAAGATAAACACATTGCAAGCAGCAAAACCAGTTCTGCTTGGTGGAAGAAAGCGGTGAGATTTCCAAGCTTCACTTTAATGCAGATAATGACGAATAGCCATCCTGAAAAAACAGGCAGCTGTTCTATGAAATAAAGATTTTCCACTCTGGGAATAAGTAGAACAGTAGCCAGAATATTTTACTAATTTTATTATGAAAGAAATACAGAGATGAAGGGCCTGAACTTGGAAAAAGAGCAGCAGCTGCACACATTTGGTTTTGGTTTTTAAAAAGAGCACAGTACCCATTTAGGCTTCAGAGTGGCTGCTCTGTCAAAGGGCCAACTGACATATTGAACCTCTTGACATTTTGATTTTTAATTTACCCTGAAATATTGCAAAGGGATCAGTTAAGTGCAGAACTTCATTTTTCTTTTAGTCTGCTACAGTTAGATGGCATGGAGCTGTATCTTTAAAATCCTGCCCCATTTCACATGTAGTAGGGACATGGAAAATTGGCTTTCTGTGAGTGCAAAGGCAAGAAAGGATGCAAAAAGCTTGCTGAAAAGGAACTGAAAATTGCCTGCTTTGCTGTAGCCTTGTCTCAGTAAGATGTTCCTTCTCTGCAGAAATAGTAGTTGTTTCCTGCCTTCTTAGTAATTACACTGGCCACTTTAAGAAACTAGTTGTGAGTGTGGATTATTTTTATGTCTGGTCAAATGACGAATAATGATTTAATATTCCTGTGCCATATTCTTGCAAAGCACTTTAAACTGATTTGAGTACATGAGCCTGATCTTTTAAAAAATCTTAACTGAGCAAGAAATAGCTGAAATTATCCTGAAAAAAAAGCACTCAGGTGGCATGTCTTTTCTTAGCTGTATGAGGTGAGAAGGGGAAAGGCAAGGCAGTGGTAAAAGCAAAGGAAGAATTTTCTGGGAATGAGCTCAAGACGCATCCAAAGGGAAATCCCATAGGGCCTCCAAGCAGGTAAATAACTAGCATTAAACTGTCCTGCAGCTCTTCGACTCACTTATCTTTTTTTTTTTCCTTTCTTTCTTTCTTTCTTTCTCATGGAGAACCCTCACACAGCGCAGTGCCTGGAATTTCTTCATTCTTTGTTTGATTTGATAAATGTGTCCTCTGTATTTTTTTCTCTAAATTCTGGGCATCTGTTGCTAGCATCCTAAAGTTCTCTCCTATTAAACAACACAGTTAAAGACTGGTCTGAGAAAGTTCCCTCTCTTCTGGGTGGGCAGAGCACCCAGGCAACCAGCCCAAAGACAGATTTAAGCATTACTGAAGCAGGAATAAAAGCAGGAGTAAAAAGGAGGCCCTCTTCCTCCTATATCTATATTGGCCACATGGACATGGCCCAAGTAATGAAATTACTCTGGTGTCTAAAATTAGGAGACATGAACACTGAAAGTCAGAGCACCATTTGTGACAGACACGTTTCCCCATGCTGCAATGTTTCATTGCAGCCCAATCCAAAGAGAATCAGTGCAGCCTTTGACATCGCAGCTGTCAGGGCATGCAAAGAGCAGTTTGTCTTTACTCATCTAAGAGGGCAGTCTAAGCATTGAGAAATTTGCTTCCCGGTGAGCAAGCCAGAGGCAAAGCAAGACACCATGTGTGGTACTTGTGGTCACCTGATCTTTTTTTTTCTGGATGTGGAAGGGTAGGAGTACTGCGTGGTTATATGTTGCTGTGGCAGAGAAAAGGGTGCAACAGTGGGGAACACCACTCTCCAAAGGAGGAAGGGACTGGAAAATACCTGAGGATGCCAGTTGTTGGGATGCAGACTTGGGAAGATCATAAGGTTAAAGGGAAACATGATAGAAAGGGTATATGATTTTGCCATAGACCTTAAATAGCCTGGACATTTCTTCAGCTGCTTCTACATAAATTTGTCAGAGACCAGCCCCACCAGGAGCAGTGACTAACCAAATGCCAGGCAATTTTGCATACAAAAATCAGAAAGGACAAATGCGCACATACCAGCAAGGTGGGACATAACATGTTCTCATGGGCAGGAGTCTGGGGGCAGGGAGCCTACACACACCATGGTATGAGATAAGGTGCAAGACCAGGAGGGCTCAGACCAAGGGAGTGACGCCTCATCCTGCTCAGAAAGTAAAGAGGGGCGCTAGGGACTGCTCACCATACAGCAATGTCTGCCCTGTGTGGACATACAGTTTACAGAAACAGAAAGAAAAGATAGTCAGATGACCTGGAGGCATTTCATTTCTTCTGGAAGGAACTTCTTAAGCACGTTAGTTAAAAGGTAGTTTGCCCTAGTGAAAGGCAGAGGCGGGTGGTTCGTAGCCAGATTGCCACTGGGAAGAACATGATGAAGCTGTTTGCCCAGGACAGGTCCTTCATTAACCCAGAGATGCCATGAGCACCTGCCTTGCAAATTAGGTTCAGGGAGACCTTCTTGCAGAAAGAAAACAACCAGCTACCAAGGTAAGAAGCTATGCCAGGGCTCTGAGATGGTAGATAACTCCTCACCATTTCATTAGAAGATGGGAGCATCAAAAAGGCACAATTGAAGAAGCAGAGGATTATTCCTGGTTTCTTTTCCATTCATTTAGTTAAACAGGTACCAGGTTTGCAAGCAGACCATTGTATTGAAGTTTAGGACAGATTTGTATTGATTTGACGTCAGAACATTGCCCAGCTAAGTGAACCTGCAATAAACTAATTTTATGCCAAGTTAAGCCTGTACAAAGAAATCCTGCAGTGGTTAAAATGAATTGGCATCTAAACAAAGTAAACTTAATTTGATAAAACTTCAGTGAGGAGATGAAGCTGCCCACATTGTGGCCATGCAAAAGCATTTGAGAGAGTAATTCATATAATTTTGTTGCATAGAAAAAAGCCTGGAATTGAATCTGTACAGCAACATCAAGTATAAGGGGTATTATGAACAGATTTTTTTTTAAAAATCCTGATTACAATTTAAAGCCCTCGTCCTAATTCTTAGACTAAAATAATTTTCTTTTATAGTATAATCCACTATTCAAAAAGAGTAAGGTGGCAGATAGTGTCTAAAGCCAAGATGAAACTACAAGATGACATGTAAAATAACTGTAATTAAACAATCAAATGTAGCAATTAAACATGAATGATTCTTTATTAGGCTGAATGAGGATGCCAAACAAGACTCCACAGGTGGCGAGTTTATTCCCCCATGCTCGTTGGTATTTTCATTAGCAGCTCTTGGCATAGTCAGACATGCAAATCTGTCCATGCCTTTAAAAGCAACCCCCTATTTAGGTACTATTCAAACCAAAGAGGATATGCAAATATCGAGAAAGACAGCATTAAAGCATAACATGGTGTTTGGGAGATAAATTGAAGAAACATACTGAGATTCAACAAAGTCAATGTTCTGCATGGAGAATAATGAAAGCCACCTCTGTAACTAGGCAATAGAAAATGCTGGAAAGAGTGTTGTTTCACTATAGGATCGAGAGGTCAATGCTAAAACCCTAAAAGCAATGCAACCCCCCATAACTGCCCTTTGACAGATGCAACATGCAGCCAGATGAGATGGGCTTTGCTGGGCACCACAGTGACGACCAGACAGCAGCACTTTGCAAAATGTGTGAACTGTCCTTGAAGACATTGTCATTTCAAAGCCAACTTCCAGCAGCAAGAGACGGCAAACATTTTGTAGCCATTGTGCCTTGCAGCCCCAGAGACACACCAATGAGGCATCATTGCAGATGACAGGGTGGCATTCAATGTGGCAAACATTTCCCTGGCAAGAGCAGGGCCACCAGCTCCTCCTGAAGCTCCTCGACACCCTGAGAATTCTCTTTGGGATGGGGGCTACTCAAGGCTTTTCACAGGTTGCTATATTTTCCACATCATGCTCTGAAGCCAAGGTCTGCCTGAAGGCAGGGACTGGACTCTGCCTGCAAAGTGATATCTGCCTTTGCAGGAACTCATAAAAATTACCCCTAACTGAACAGCTGGCCGGTCAAACCCTACAGCAACCTGTGCTCTAGAGAAGCCTGGATTTGCATGCTGCCAGCCAGACAAAGTGTCCCAGGAATAAAGCGGTTAATAGCAGAGCTGTGGGAGAAATGGGTAAGATAATTATGCTTCTCTCCTTCAGTAACAAAGGCAATGGCACACCGCTTTGGTGCAGGGCACATTGTTTTAAAGATTAATTGGGAGGAGCTCACAGGAAAGCAACAAAGGTGATAAAGGATTTGGAAAATAGGGCCTGTGAGAGGAAAGCATGCACAGACTGGAGAAAAGAGGGCTGAAGGGACACATAACTGTCTACAAGAATGTTAAGGCACGTTATAAAGACAACTGGGACTAATTCTCATTAGTCAGTGAGGAAAGAATGGGAAGTAATGGGTTTTAACTCCAGTAGACAAAAATTAGTTTAAAAAATTGGGAAAACTCCCCAAGACCAAACAAGCGATGGAACAATCTGCCAAGGGAGCCTGGACAGTGGCCACCACTGCAGAGGTGCCAGGAGGAACCAGACACCCCAAAGTCAGTGGGAAACCATCTGAGCAATCCACTAGCAGCAGCCAGGCTGGAGGCTGGCTGATGTTATACCCATCTATCTACAAGAAGGGTCAGAAGGAGGATCCAGGAAACTACAGGCCTGTCAGTCTGACCTCAGTGCCAGGGAAAGTCATGGAGCAGGTGATCTTGAGTGCTATCATGAAGCACATGCAAGAGAACCAGGTGATCAGGCCCAGTCAACATGGGTTCATGAAAGGCAGGTCCTGCCAGACTAAGCTGATCTCCTTCTGTGACAAGATGCTCTGCCTACTGGATGAGGGAGAGGCTGTTAGACTTCAGTAACAGCGTTTGAGATAGTTTCTCACAGCATTATGCTTAGGAAACTGTCAGCCTTTGGCCTGGACAGGCGCACACTCTCCTGGGTGGAAAACTGGTTGGAGGGCCGGGCTCAGAGAGTGGTGGGAAATGGCGTGAACTCCAGCTGGAGGCCAGTTACAAGTGGTGTCCTCAGGGCTCAGTGCTGGGTCCAGCCCTGTTCAATGTCTTTATCAATGACCTGGATGAAGGCATCGAGTGCACCCTTAGCAAGTTTGCGGACAACACTAAGCTGGGTGGAAGTGTTGATCTGCTGGAGGGTCAGGAGTCTCTGCAAAGGGATCTGAATGGGCTGGACCGCTGGGCTGAGTCCAATGGCATGAGGTTTAACAAGGCCAAATGCCGGGTCCTGCATTTGGGGCACAACAACCCTATGCAGTGCTACAGACTAGGAGAAGTCTGGCTGGAAAGCTGCCTGGAGGAGAGGGACCTGGGGGTGGTGGTTGACAGTGACTGAACGTGAGCCAGCAGCGTGCCCAGGTGGCCAAGAAGGCCAATGGCATCTTGGCTTGTATCAGAAACGGCGTGACCAGCAGGTCCAGGGAGGTTATTCTCCCTCTGTACTCGGCACTGGTGAGACCACTCCTCGAATCCTGTGTTCAGTTCTGGGCCCCTCACCACAAGAAGGATGTTGAGGCTCTGGAGCGAGTCCAGAGAAGAGCAACAAAGCTGGTGAAGGGGCTGGAGAACAAGTCTTATGAGGAGTGGATGAGGGAACTGGGGTTGTTTATCCTGGAGAAGAGGAGGCTGAGGGGAGACCTTATTGCTCTCTACAACTACCTGAAAGGAGGTTGTGGAGAGGAGGGTGCTGGCCTCTTCTCCCAAGTGACAGGGAACAGGACAAGCGGGAATGGCCTCAAGCTCCGCCAGGGGAGGTTTAGTCTTGTTATCAGAAGAAAAATTTCATGGAAAGGGTCATTGGGCACGGGCAGAGGCTGTCCAGGGAGGTGGTTGAGTCACCATTCCTGAAGGTATTTAAAAGATGGGTGGGTGAGGTGCTGAGTGGCATGGTTTAGTGGTTGATAGGAATGGTTCAACTAGATGATCCTGCGGGTCTTTTCCAATCTAGTGACTCTGTGATTCTGTGTGATTCATGGCTGACCCGTGGAGTATCTCTTCTCACCTGAAAGCTTTATGAGTTAGAAACTATTCAGGTAAGAGCGTCTCAGCGATGGGGCAGAGTTTTTGCTGCAGCAGGCTTAGTACTGATGGGGATTGTCAAGCCTTGGGGGATAGTTCTTTGTTCCCAGCTGGGTTTTCTAACCAGAGAGGGAGTGAGACAGCCCTGCAGCTGGCTCTCCTCATGCATGGCTGTGACACATGCCTGGGGACTGCTGCTAGATTTGGGCTGTTCCTGATCTTTCTGTCCTGTCCTCAGATGTCACAAGGAAACAATATGGCTGCTATAAATCCCAAATTGCTCTCTGAGGGTGTGAACAGACATTTTGGACAAAGCTTGACATCCACCAGCTGTGGGCTATGAGGAAGCAGCCTTGGGGCTGCAAATCAGCTTGATAAGATAAAAGCTGACCCCTCTGGAGGCAACACACAACACAGCATGTTTTGTCTTGACTGAATGCAACCTATCAATGGTGTTTGGTGCCTACTCCCTGTTTGTATGGGCACATAAATCCTATCCTATACCATCTCCGTACTACTACTGAAGTATTAGGACAGCAACTTAGAAAAGGAAGGAGCTTCTGTGCAGGACATATGAGGACATTCTCTCTCCTTCTGATGGAGCTGGGGGTCAGGTCACCTGTGGTGCTTTTTCCTTTTCAGTGCCACATGTGCATGAGGACTTCTGCAAACTGTTGTAACTTAATTAACACTAGCAGATATGTCTGCCATTGCATTTTTTGTTTCATTTCCCACAGAAAAGATGGAATTACTTTACTTTCACTAATTCAGAGACTGATTTTGAGTTCACTTTTGAAAAACCTTAGGCGTTAGCTGAAATTTATGCTTTAAAAAGAAACTAAAAATCCACAAGAAAAGCATGTTGCACTATTTCTATCGTTGTGCACAGCCCATACTCCCAAATTTTCTGTGACGTTGTGAGACAACAGCGGGGTTGGGGCCATATGCAAACAAGCAGCCCCAGTGCTGAGGCCATCCAGCCCATTAAAAGCAGGCAGAATAATTCTAGTTAATGCACTTGGGAGATGACAAGAAAGGAGTTTGAATTCTCTCTTGGAACCACCAGCTGCCAGCCTGCAGCAAGACAGAGAGCAACTGCCAGGTGAGGACCTAAGCTCTGTATTTTTGCTACTCCAACCAACAACATATCATGACTCAATCCTAAATCAGTGGGATGGTTTTAAACCCAGGAAATATGATAATAATAAAATGCAAGCTCTTTCCTTGACCTTTTTATTTCTGAATCTTCATGGGTGACTGATGTCACAATTTGAAGAATTTACATTTCCTTTCAAAGAAACTAATGTTTATTTACTTAGGAAATATGTGATTTAACAAAATCACTTATCTACAGGAGCTAGAATTTTAATGAAGGCTAGAGATGCGAGCCTTCGGAAAAACTGCAGGAGTCGATCAAACTGCAGCTACACAGAAGACAAGTTTGTTCTGCTTCCAGTATGACAATATTTACCTTTCAGGGTAAGAGATCCAAAAGTCAGACTTTCCTTTGCGTTTCTGCCCAATTCTGTATTTACAAAGCTTGATTTTGTGATATCTGTACAGCATCTAAATCAGTGAGCTCTCTCATACCAGTGATATTTCTGCAGAAGGTGGATTAATCTTTTTCCTCCCCGGCTCCCCTCCCCCGACATTGATCTGGGACTTGAAACAGCTTCGGGGAGGGAGGTAGATAGGAAACAAGAGGGGATTTAAGCCTTTTGCATCACCTTCAAAAAAACCCCATGCAGCATTGCTGTCCCTGGAGCAGGCCCACATTATTACTATAGCCACAGCCACATCATCAGAGCTACAGTGCTTGGAGTTGTAGATCATCAGTCTGCTGTCACAGCTGTGATGTATGATGGAAAAAGCCATCCATCTGCAAATGCTGAGCACAGAGGGCTGTGGCTGCAAGGATACAATGTGGCATGTGCAAGGTATATTGCTGTGAGCATTTTCCAGACAAAAAGAACATAAACGTAGTAAACTGAGATTCATCAGAAGGAGAAGGTAAGATGCTCAAAGCCTTTCACTCCTTCATTTCCAAAATCACAATATGCAAGTATGTTCTTGGATCCAGAAATGACACCTATGAATCCACCTATTGCTTCTTCCACACAGACACCTCTTTCCCATAAAGCATACATTTGATTTTCTCTTCCAGTGTAAAACCTCAATCATATTTACACTTGCTTTAGGATCTTTACAGACAAAGACATTTAAGGCTGTGAAATCTTGGGAGAAGGTAAAATGACATGGCAGATCAATCAGCTGATGCTTCTTCCCTGCACAGCAGGGGACTCCAGGAAACCTCTTGTATTTTGTGCAGAGACTCAGCTCTCACTGAATTTTTCCTTTGGCACTGTAAGACCAGAAAGATATTAAAGAAAGTAAAGGAAGTGAGAGAGACCAAGTGAGCATAAGCGCTTATGAATGGCTCTAGGTTTCTCAAAGAAGATGAACCATTGTTTTTTGAGGAGAGAAGCCATTTCTTGTGGGTTACTCTGCTGTGCAATACTCCAAGTATGGGGGCAGAGAAGGTTTACAGCTAAACAAAATTAAAAAAAAAAAAATAAAAAATATACGCATTGACCAAAGAGCCATTCATGCAATGCATCCTGGAATGTTGATCATCCACAATGGTTCTCCTGAGTTTTTAATACCTGCCACTGGTTGACAAGCAAAGCTGGTGCTTTACAAAAACAGACATTCAGGAAAGTGTTTTGGTTTTTCACTCTCCATGCAACAAGTGCCTCATCTAATAATTAGAAGCCACAAAGTGGCTATCACTGGAAAGACAAAGAGGAGCAAGCAGTTATCTTTTGAGCAAGGCAGGGGGGAACATCCATTTAATTTTGAACAGCTACAGTGCAATTTTCAAAACATCTACCTCCATGTAATATAATACACTTGAAACACAAAATTCTTGCTCATTAATAGTAAATTATGGCACATACATCCGGCTGTTCTTGAGAACACAGTTTTAGGGGCCTTTAACAAGCACATAATACATCCTCTGTTTGTGGGGGATGTGGTCAGACACAGTGATACTAAAAAGCATATTTTTCCTCATATTTTGCATACTTTTCAATAACTTTGTTTTGTTTAGGAAAAATGATTAATTTCTAGTACTTTTCCACTAATGTCACAATTTTTTAAAAACTTTTCATGTGGATCTGCCAAGAAACGTCTTAGTTTAGAACTAATAACTTTTCATTTTTTGATTCATGCTTTTCTCTCAATAGGTGTTTGAGCTGACACAGATTTTTCTTGCTAATAGTTTGTTTAAGGAACTTGGCTCCCTTTGCTTACCAAATCACCACTTGTGATATTTATGAATTTCTTCGTGACAGCAAAATATTTTTCCCAAAGCCAATGTACCTCTAAATTCACATACCCAGCCCTTTAACTTTCCTAAGCAGGTGATGATCTTTGCTGAAGACAAATGGTAATTTGGCTATTCCCTGAAGCACCAATGAATTTTTAGAGCTCAGCTGCACAGATGTGAGTCAAGCCTGCCTTTACAAAATATAGTGGAAGGAAGGGAGTTGCAGGACAAGCAAGGAAGCGTCCCAGGAGGGCAGCCCAGATAGATGAATCCTGGAGATCCTGGCTGCAAAGTACTAAAGTACTTTTGGCAGCACAGCGAAGCCCTTTCAGCCTTATACCAATAAAACTGAAACCCTCGGGAATACCTGGCATAGGAAAAGTGTCTGAAGTTATAAAAGAAAACTGTTGGCTGAGGTGATACGAGATCTAAAATCATTCTTCAGAGGTCTACTAATGAATGCATCAGTGCCTTGTATAAGAAAACATCTACAGCAAGCAGCAGCACACTTTTCAGGCGAGGGATCCCAGGGCAGCTGAGAGCATGGAACTGTGTGTGGCCGCAGCTCAAGAGGGCTTTTCAGCTTTTCTGCTTGAAATTCTGCTCCATTTTTTTTTTTTTTTCTCTTAAGCTACTTTATTCAGTGCCAACTCCTGAGAAGAAAACTGTGGGAGAAAAGCTCTCAAGTAAAGAGTAAAATGCCTATAGTTTTAGCTTAAATAGCTAGGCCAGCAGTCTACAAAGCCAACAAAGGCCCAGGTTGCGCTTTCCAGGACACTCAAACCGCCACGGGCAGAGTTTTCTCATTTCATTCAGGAACTATGTTTTGGCTTGTACACTTCCTCTGTTTATCTGCATCCAAGTGTGGGATTCTCTAGTGACGCTTAAGGGGATGGGTCCCCTTTCTGACAGGCAACAGGAAGGAGAGAATGAAACTCCCAAAGTCATTTCTGTCTGCCAAACTGAGAAGGATAGCCTTTCTGATCCCTATGGCAAAACCTAAAAGTATCCTCCGCCCTGCCTCTTCAGCCCCTTGCAAAGTGCCTGGGACTGCTGGACTCCGACATCAGTTAGTGGGTGTTTTCCTCATTTGCAGGATCTTGGAAATGGCCGATAACTAGGAAGAGATTTCCAGAACAGGCTGGCACCCTTGACAACAGCATGAGGAGAGCGGGTAACTGGCTCATATGCTTACATATTTATGTAAAGAAAAGCAACAGAAGCCTACCTCAGAAGAGGAAAACTATCTTAAGAGAAAGAGTTGTAGAGTCTCAGGAAGCAAAGGGGTGTCTCATCTCATCATTTTATTGCCACTGTATTATGCAACATTCTTCAAAGGAAAAAAAAAAGACAAAGCAGAAAGAAACTTTTAAAAAGATAATAGTTTTAATAAAAATTTTAGACCTCCCTCCTTTAAACCATCCCACTGTTTGCCTTAGGTAGACCCATAGATAACTAAATATCACAGGTTAGTCTTGCTAAATTATCTAGGAGGTGAACTCTCCATTTGCACCACATCTTCAGTAACATGATTTATGTTGCTTAAATGGCGCCCACCTCTGCTGTACTTGAGTTTCATGATTTTAAGGCTTGAGCAACTATAATTAAATAGGATTTTTGGAGCAAGCATAGCACTGTGCAGTGTAATGTGACATTCAGAATACATCAGTGTCACTTTACACAGGCATTCTGATTATTTTCACTTGTATGCTTCAGCCCTGTCATTTATCCTCAGTGAAGATCATCTGCCTCAAACCATGGTGTCTCACCTATTTCGTGCAGTTTTCCCCATTTCTATGAAGCTCTGTCATTTTAATAATATGCTTTATATATTTAATTCTTAAGAAAAAGACCTACTTTTCTTTGCACACTAATGATTTTACTAGCCTATTGCCTAATGCAAAGAGTCCTAAAATAGGGCTGCTAATCAACATGAATGTGAGACACAAAAAAGATTTTTATGTTTTTGTTAAATAGGATGCCAGCAGGAACAGAGACTGCTCTTTGATTCAGCGATGAGTGAACGTTGCACCAAGGAAATTTACATTTTTCCAGTGGTATGAAAAAACCACAAAACTATTCTTCTAAGTTCAGATTTAGGCCCCCCGAATACATGCTGATTTCCTGAAGTTTGAGCACTTCGAAGCTCCTATTGATGTGAATGAATATCTTGGCAATTTAGAAAAAGATGCCATCCAACATGAAAGGTAAAAGTAGGGCAGGCGACTACCTGTAAACATTCTTCTTGGAGCATCTTCTTCTCTGAAGCACATTAACCCATCTTGTTCTTCCCTTTCACTTACTGCAAATAAAATCAAATTTTCATCAGTTTCTGTTGTATTTGTTTCATTTGGAAACTTTCTGTAAATATATTAGAAAACGTGTACAAGGCTCCATATTGAGACAGAAGCAAGTGTCTCTGTGCTGATGCTTACCATGCCGAACTATTATCTAGGCTTCCCACTGGCTGATGATGCAGGAGAAAGGTGAGCTTTGACTTCAGAGGAGGCAGAGAAAGATAATTTGTTCTGTGCATCACATCTCAGGCAGAAAGGAGACTGCAGGTCTCATCTAACTCAGACCTACAAGGCTACTTACAAGGACTGTGGTGGTTTGGGCAGTGCCATGAGGCACTCAGGGTCCCACAAGGCTGGAAGTCACCTGGAGGTGATGGCTCGCTTCCTTGCTGTGAAGCAGTATAAAGGGCTACTACCATGTTTCCATCAGCATATTGCACTACTCAAATGGACGTGGAGGACTGTCTTCTGTTAGGGCTACAGGGAGATATATGCACGTATCTTCAGAACCATTTAATATATCTAAATATATATTATATATATACGTATGCATATATATGTGGGTCCTGAAACACCAGCTTAAAACCATAACCTGTTGACTAGGAAATCACAAGGTGTAGGTTTCTTCACTGGCCAGTTTGGTAGCATGTACGGTACTGGTATTTCTGATTTTTTCTAAAAATTCTTCTGGTCTAGACCGAAAACACTACATGGTCTACCAATGCCTAAGAACCATCCCTTAGGCATTCCAATGACTACGTGCCTGAAAAACATTGTCATTGTGTTTACTGAGTATTTGTGTAATACCAACCCCAAGTTCCATATTTTCTACAAAATTAATAAGGCTATCTCTGGATGAGGGGTTAGTAACCTGAAGATGGAAAACCAAACATCCTACAACTACAGCTTTTGGTATCCTGTAATTAAAGTAGGTTACTGTTTCCTGTCAGCAGAGGCCCTACCTAATTCCTGGATGCTTTCATCCTGCTGCTAGCAGAGTGATTCCTCAGGGTCTTTTATACTGAAAATAGGTCTTCTGCTCATGTGCAGCCTATAACAAATAGAGCTTTCTCCAGCACCTTGTGAACTACATTACTGTTATCCAATCTATTACGGTCCAACCAGTCCATTTGAAAATATCTTTCCTCTACCCAGAGGATGGGGAGTAGGTAGCTACTCTTTGCATTGTAACAATTAATAAGGGCCTGAGCCAATAGCACCGATAGTGTCCCAGCCTTGAATTAAGAGAAATGGCTGTCCACTTTTTTCCTCCATAAAGGAGGCACTTAAACAATTTCTGGTACATTTTTCCTTCTGGTTTTTGGTACAAAAAAGTAGGGTTCTCATTTTCCAATTAGAAACTACTGTACAGCAGGTAGTGCATTTACAGACAGTAAAAGCAAGCACATCAATTAACATTTGCAAGCCAAGTATGCACATGCAGAAACAACAAATTATTCTTAAAATTAAGGGCCAAAAGTGAAGCCCCCTTTCTGACACTGTGTGACACTAGAAATGCAAAGATACTCCTAATTCATACAGAGTTCTCCTTTGATGACTCCAGTTTCTTCACTAATGAGAAGCTCAGCCTCCTTACCAGTGGGGTGTAGTTTGTGGAAACGATCTGCTCAGGTGCTCAGGAACATGTCATCTTGATAGTAATACATGGATACTTCATTCAAGGGGCACCTCCAAATCCTGTGTGGGTACCAGCTGTTCTCCTACTCCCCTTTTGTTAATTTATTACACAAGGGCATCCGCACACGGCAGATGAAAATCATGGAAACAAGGCTCATTAGGATTCTGTGTCCTTTGAGTAGCATGTAAAAAAATATTGTGTGAAATGTCATAAAAGTAGATTTTGAAGTTTTGACAGATGTGAGAAAAGGAGAGATGTTTGCCATTTGTCTTAATGACACTTTAGTATGTTTGGAGAATCAATGGAGGAAAAAAAAAAACCACCTTGCAACAATTCTGGGAGGATGTGAGCCATTTCCAAAAGCAGCACTGGGGCTGAGAGCTGCCCACAGGATATCAGCAGGCATGGTGCTTTATATGGGTGCAAAAAGGGAACAGCAAGTAGGGTAAACTAATTGAAAATCATAGCTGTTCATGACTTGTGCTTCACTTTTGGGTAAGAGCTGGCTAGCGTATCCCTACCCACAATAATACAGCCCTTAGGACTCCTTGAATGCAGCCAGCAGTGCAAACAGAAATACGCAAATATTATAGGAGCATAAGATAAACCATTTATGTGTAATCACTAACCCAGCTGAGACAATTACTGTCAGATATATCTGAACAAAACGTTCTTCTGGTAAAATCCAGTTCTACAGCAGTCAGACATTAAGTTGCCATTGACTTGAAATTGTCCAATGGGGTCTTTGAGTTGTGTTCATTGGCTTCATAGGAGAAAAAAAGACAAGTCATGGACAATTTCTTTTGACTCCTGAGCCTCAAAATTGTCTCTCCCAGGTCCATGATGATGTGGCTTCAGCAGCTATGTCTTTTGTGCCCTTCAGTCTCTAAATGCTCATTTCTCTCTACTATGGGGAAGGATGTTGCTGGCAAGAATAGTTCTTCACAATTTTGGCTAAACCTGTTTGAGCATAGAAATTGTGTTTCCCAAAAATAGGCTTTCATTTCCAGCAAATATGACTCATCTCCCCTCCAATAAATAATCTTACTCTTTATAGCTTCAAGGCAAAACTGCTTGGTAAGTAGGAAAACCCGCTAGGTTCAACATGGCACAAGTCACTATGGGCTAGGCCAGCTACAGCACAATGAGCCACCACGCATGTAACAGCTTCTGCAAAACACATCTTTCCTTACAGACCTGTAGGAAAACTAATCTAGAATAAGTGTTTGGTTAATAACTGATATCTATTACCACTTGGGTGCCAACAGTAATACAAGATTCAGTGGTCATTTGCGGCAACAATGCCTCCCTCCAATCTTTCAAAATAATCTGAATTTGAAAAAAAAATCATTGTGTCATAGCATTACAGCAAGGGACATGTGATTATTGTTAGTGTTTACACCAATGGTAAGAAGTCCAAGTGGAAAAGGATATGGTTTCAAATATGACAAGCTCACCTGATCTTGTCCACTATCCAAGGAACAGCGTGGCACTTTGGAAGAGCAGTAGAGGAGGAGGTCCAGGTGATCTGGAACTTTTTTTTTTCCACATGCAGAAAGTTTTAGGCAATATCATTTTCATGATTCAGTATGTATGAACTCAAAATTTCTGGTGATAAACAATGCAATAGCACAATAGCACATTAATTTGAGTTAGAAATGAGAAATGTGCAATACCTTATCATCAGGAACTAGTTCTGGTTGAACAACTCACAGCGGAGAATCAATTTGTTGAATTTAGTCCTTTTGCCTCCCTGTGAATTGTCCTGAAACAGATCACAATTTCCACGAATATGTCCACTGCTCAAAATTATCTGACAAGCAATGCAAACGTGTTCCAGACTGAACTGCTCATAAGCTCCTCTCTGTGATTCCTACTTAGAGTGTTTGCTATTAAAAATTGAGCTGTTTTTTCATTGGGCTCATAGCTCACAATTGTCAGTTCTCCAATGGACCAAGCACAGCTTTCTGAAGTACAGATATTTAGAACAGGCATTAATTGCTAGGTTGTTCTCCTTTGTCCTTCATTTGCTTCCATCTGCTCGATTTTATAGACTATAAACTCCAGAGGCAGAATTTCACAGTCTCTCTCAACAAAGTGCCATCTTCGGTCAGGGCCACTGGGCCAGCCTGGGATATTGGCTAGTGATATGACTCTAAGGAGAAAAAAAGAACCCACAAAACAACTACCTCTTTTGTGCTTTTGTTTTGCTACAAAGCCAACACCAGGTAGAGATGATGTGAAGTCAATATAATTAATGCTACTTCTTTTGAGATCTGTGGATGAAATATCTCTGTTTTCAAGTTAATGGTCTGAGATCCGGAGCAAAGTAAGGCAGAAAATGTTTACTGTCACATTTGCTGGATGATTTGAAATGGCCAACGAACCAGCAGTGTGGCTCTCACCATGACAGTCTCTGCAGTGGCTGCAGTGTAATAGATGGATCTATCCAAACTAGGTAGCTCCAATGCTGACAGCAACTCAGCCACACAAGAACATCTGAAAAGGCTGTAAGACCCACTGGTAAATCAGCAAAAATATGGTATATGTCCCACCACCAGCCTCCAGTTACTGCTGTAATCAAGGCAACTGCACGGGTACAAATTAGCCAGCCAAGATGCCAGATCTGGTAGCACAGGGGTGACTGCAATATCAAGCTCTTTTCCTGTGGGAATCTGGGAGAAACAGAGAAAGAAACAGGCACAGGCACTTCCTCAGCTTCCCCTGGCTGCTCCCGCCATTCAAGGGAGCTCATTCATGCCATGAACCGCATATCTGCCCAGATTCTTTTACACTGCAGCTACTGAGCATAAGAATAAGTGTTGATGGGAACTAGCTTGAATAATGCTCTCCAACAATATCATTTGGATCATCTGTGGACACAGGAAAAATTTCTATGCTGCCTTACACGGGTTGTGTTTTTATTTGCAGCTCTGTAAGCTTTGGATTATTATATTGAAAGGAAGGTGGCTGTATATAAAGCCAGCTCTGCAAAGCACAGAACAGGCTCTCATTTCAGGAGAGATATGGCTAAAATGCAGCCACCACAGAAACAATCTGGGAATCCATCACACATGCATAAACTTCTCTTCCAGTAAATGTTACTAATTTTCTCACGGATCCCCCACTGCTATCTTCAACTGAGGTAAATAAAAGAGAGCTAAAATATCCAGATTTTTTTTTCTTGCCTCCTCAACACTTAAATCTATTTTATTAATTTATCATGTGCAGATTAGCTATTGTTATGCATGTCCCTGCACGGCCGATAAGCAAATCCAGGCCTCTGTGAGAAGTGAGTCCTTTTCATTTCAAGAAGTCGTCTGTCTGTTAATCCATTTGACAGTGTGCAGTATTTAGCTGTTGTTTTTGCTTTTCACAGGTTTCCCCTGTTTTACAGAGAAAAATATGTTATAGGGAAGCATATTTATTCACAGCCTTTCGCAGCAGAAGAAAGGCTACATTCTCAAAAATAGCGTGAATGGGAAGGCTTTTCCACCGCATTAAGGTGAGCGATACTGACTTCTGTCCTTCTGCAGGTGCAGTGATGTGAAAAACAGAAAACCTGTACCACCTGACCCCATGGGTCTGCTTTACATCTGGATAACCAAATGCAAATAAGACTCATTTGGAAATGAAATTGTGTGCCATTTCGGAGGAAAAAAAAAAAACAATGCTTTTTTTTTAAACATTGGTTATTGCTCCTACTTTGTTTTTTTTTCCAAATAAATTCTTCAGTAAGAGCATGGGAAACAGAAAATGGCCACGCTAAGGACCAGCATCTCCTTGTTCCTTGATGAGGTGCACAGGATGGGGGAACACAAAGCAGGATGCAGGGCAAAGGCATCCCCCCAGGAAGGGAAAGAGCATAATTATGCTGCTGGCACCAGCTGGGTGTCCAGTACTCCACAAAGGGGTTCAGGCCTGCTGCAGGTGATGGAAAAGGGATTTTTGGGTGGGCACTGAGTACCACTTTGGGAAAACCCAGCAGTCCCCACTGACTTTATGTCCATCTCTGAAAAGCTGAGCTGAGACCTGCGTAGCATGGGCACATTGGTACCATCCTCCTTTGCAGCAACCTGATTCCCACAGAGCTCAGTTAAGTCCCCTTTCACCGAGTTATGGATGGAGAAAATCGCAGCTGCTCCAGCACTTGGTGTACACCACAGTTTAATCAGACTCTGCCTCCAAATATTAATGGCATAAATAGACTTATGGACTACAAAGTACTTTGAGAGCTCATCCAGACCATTTCCTTGATTCAAACCTGGGTTAGTAACAGCATATCATCCCTGCCAAAACTAGATTTAATCTGCTTTTCAAGAGCCTCGGTAATGGAGATTTGACAGCCTCTGAACGCTGCTGCCTCACCATCATTACCATTACACAGTCACTCCTTGACGCCTAACTCAATTCTTCCTCTCAGACACCGAAGACCACTGCTCCTCTCCTTGCCACCAGAGGTGGAGGAGATTATTCCCAGTTCCCTTGCCATGGCCTTTCATCTTTGCAAAGACCAGTTTCACACATCCTCTTAGTCCTCACCTCTCCAGGTTAAAACCAAAATCAGTCCTTTCTCCGTGGCACATTTCTTTCTCCCTCACTCCATACATACAAGTATGTGAAAGAAACAAGATCAGTACTGTTACAGAGGAGAAGGCTTGTGCCAGTGAAACTGCCCAAGAGAAAGTCTAATGTGCTATTTGGCATTTACACAGAAAGTTGTGCAACTATTTACCAAGCACTCAGTAATCAGGGTTTTTAACCATGGCAACCTCTGTGTTGTGCAGCCCACATTCATAGACAGCTGTTTCAGATAAACAGGCAACAGTCCTGAAATAGCATCTCACCACTGCCTTAATTATTAGCCCATTGATCTTGTACCATGTGTAAATAGGAACCTTAGAGAGCACTTTCAGAGGAAACAAACATGAATCTTAATCAGCCCAGATAAAAAAGGCACCATACACATATCAGGCTAGGAAAGGTATTGCAAGAATTGCTTTCTTGCTGTAAAAGAGTATCCCAGTTATCTAGAAAAAAATATATATCAACCTAAATGCACAAAAAAGCCAAAATGTGACTGACGTGACAGAGAATGCCAAGTGACACCTGCTGTTACAACTTGCTTTTGTTATTATATGTGTTGCACGTAGTTACCAACATTGATGATAATTAAGGATTGCCTACCCCTGGGTTGGCAGCATGTCTCAGGGGAGCCATCAGAGCATGGAGCAGTTTTAAGGATGGTTTCTGAGCTCGTGCTAGCTTTTGGTTAAATATCCAAGCCAGTGCAGCATTATTTTCTGTGTGGTGGCTCATGATTAGCCTATGCAGTACTGCTGATGAGATAACTCACTAGGTGGTTTGCTAATCATGAAGCCCTTCCTCAGTATCGTCATGCAGTAACTTAACAGGAGTTGCATGAATAAGATGAGATAGAAGGTTGTTTTCCCAAAAGATGATAGTGAGTGAGAAAATAGTAAGCAAGTACAGCAGGACTTGTGCTTCTTGCTGGACAGTCTCAGCTGCTGACAGCAGGCTGCTCTCAGACAAAAATGCAGTTGCTGAAACTGGCAGGCAGATTTTCACAAATGATATCATAAACTATATTTTTGTTGACATTGAGACACTCAAAATTCATCAAAAGAAGAAACCTAAGAATAATGTTTTTTAAAACATTTAAAAGCTTTATTTTTTTCATACTTAACAAAACTTGCAGTAGAAATATACATGTAGTCGATAGGCGCACTTTACTAATTTGAATTAAATGTAAACTACTCAATACACTCTTGCAACATGCCAAATGGCCTTCATGAAAAATGAAGTAGATACTACCATAAAAATGATGGGAAAGTGGGATTTCACTTTGAAACTGGAGAGCAGAGAAAAGCATGTCTTTCTCCATAGCTCAGCGTGAATGTCATGAGAAGTCATGAAAGCAAAATAGGTGTAATCCCCTCAGTTCTCTAGCCCCCATCATGGCTGGGGGTGTTTATCAGCCACCAAGTCAAATGAGAAGACGAATATACATAATACGTCCTACAGAAGAAATACATCAAGGCAGACTAGACCATCAGAGGCTGGAACCAACACTCAGCAGTGGCCAGTGTGTTCACTTCAGTTTGAGGGGTGCGAGGGACCTGGCTTCTGTCCTAAATGAAAGGTGATGCTGCCGCCTAGGATTACAGTCCTGGGACAAGAGGGAGGGCTGCATTGTTCCTTCCGGCTTCCTCACTGCAATCCTAACTTCCCCAGCTGCTTTAGCCACTAGCAGAAATTGTGATGGCCTTGCAAAGAGGTGGTACCCACCTTCGACTCGGAGCTGAAGCAGCACTCAAAGAACTAGCCACCAAATTATTCATTATAAAAAAGTGTATTTGGTTGCTGCCTCTCCTTTGGGGTTGGCTTTCTTTTCTTTATGCATGCATGCCTGCATGCAGTCCACCTTCAGTGTCTCCTGTTGCAGTAGTTTGTTTAAATCTACTCCTGCAGAAAGACAAGGCAAAGACAGCTCACAGCCAATTGCTATTTGACATACCTTTCGCTTCACCTCAATATGTATTCCATACTTAACTCTTCATACAGCAAATCCCCTCCTGACTGCCTTGACAAGAAAAGCAAGAAAAGCAGCACTGTTAAGTTTCTGAGTAGATTATGCAGATAACAATGAAATAACCCCCCCCCCCCAACTCTCACTTTCTAGGTGCAGAAAGGTCCGGTGTGTGGAAGTTGAGCGCTGAGCTATAATATGAACTGAGCAAAGTGCCCCAAAGGAAGGGAGCGTCTGCAGGGCAGACACAGGCAGCGCAAGAGCAGGGGGAAGGGAGCAAAGCAGGCACGCAGAGCTGTGCATTTATATCTCACCTCTGGTGGAAGAATTCAGTTTTTTATGGTTGGCAGACCACACTTCGCTTTATTTAGACCTAGTGAGAGAAAATTGCAGGCAAATATTACCCATGAAAGAGGTTCAAGTCAGCCTTTGCCTACTGCAAGCAGGTATGCCCCGACATAAATGCAGAAGGAAATCTGGCTCCTTATGGACAAATGCAGATAACAATGAAATATCACAAGTGGCAAATTGTTGCACAAATGCAGAATCCATTTAACCCTTTCCACCTCTACACCTATAGAAGCCTTTACAAGATCTTTTACTTTCCTTAGACCTCTCCACTGGCACATGCATGTGTAGGGTATTTGGCCTTATGTGAAAAAAGTAGATAACCAGAGAGCAGTAGCTCCAGCCCAAGGTGCTTCCTCAGTTATAGCCTACTGGGAGCAGAGTCCTTGGGGCTGTATAGCCTCATAGCCCATCTGGGAAGCATTTTCTTAGTAGTATACGTGAAATGCAGATGACAAGTCTGAATTGCATCACAGCCAGCTTTGATAATTTGGTCTCTTACAGTCCCAGTGGCAGGTAAGTTATCTGTGCCTTCACACAATCACCCTTTCTACTGCTAATTTTTAAGGTTTCATGATAGTTTTATCACCTGCTTAAATCTTCTCTGCTCCATGTATGTTCCCCATATACTTACTTCTTAAAAGAGTTACTTTAAAAATTCAGCATAGTAATTCCCTTTGAACAGCGAGACTACATGGATTTATGCCTCAGAGTTTGAACAGCAGCTGCTGCAGAAAATAGCCTATTCATTGGTCTTCCAAGGAAAGCCGATCAGATTACTCAATACAAATAATTTATCTGACAACTTTCTCTTTGCAGATCATCTACACGCAGGCCACTTTTCTCGGTGCAAAATAGTTGGTTGAGTTTGGGGTTTTTTTTGCATGAAAATGTGTTAAAAGTTTTGCTGTTTGTCTCAGTGGTTGCTAGGAGCATTCATTATTTGTGGGTCAGTATTTGTGCTGAGAGATTGGCACATGCTATTGTGCCACACTATGCTGAGATGACCTACACTGAAATAGGCCTGAATAAAATGGCTGAGGCTTTGTCTTTCCTCTGTAGGTAGCATAACTTGAGGTGGATATGGAGAAGCTTGCCCAGGGAATGTGAAGATATTGCAAACCTGTTTCTCCACACCACAACCATGGGACAAGGGAGGGGTGTTTCTCCACACCATGGGACAAGGGAGGGGAGACCACTTGACATTATAAATGTATCTCAAATTTAAACCTGCCTGGATTCTTTCCCTGAGCTGAGACAGGAAAACATATCTATAAAATCTGGTATCTGTTGGCTGTTTAGCAAGTATACATTCCATTTTCTCTTGTCATGCTGACACAAATTATTTGTTCTTGTGTCTGGACTGCTATTTGCAAAGGGTGTAGTGATTACCCTTAGCCTTTCTTATTTGATTAACTGTCTAAAAGCCATAGTTCTTTGGCAATGGATGGGAAGTTTCTTATTGAGAGCCTGTAAATAACAGAAATACACTTTTTCTGTGCATGGTTGGGATCCACCAATCTCATCCATTTCCTGTCAAGCTATGAAGCCCACTGGTGAGGGCCCAAGAGGTCCCCTGCCAAAACCTGGGGCCAGGGACTCCCCTTCCATGCAGGCCAGGGCTTGGCAGGTGGGTCAGCAGTGGTTTAGCATGTTCACCCACTGCCAAAGACAGGCTCAGCCCCAGGGTGGCAGCTCTGTCGCCTCTCAGCACATTGACACAAAGAGACATGAGCATCCACAGGACAACGTGTCAATTAATTTGTGCCATAGCAGCACCCAAGAGCCTCAGACACAGATCCATTCCTCAACGGTGAGCTCAGAGGGGGATCCCTGGGCCAGCAGATGTCTCAGTCCCGCATGAGACTCCTGCTTATGACCCTTGGTTGGCTTTGAAAGAAAAAAAATCCCTCCAAGTGATGCAGCCTGTGTGTCTGCCTGTGGCGCAATGATTGATGACACAGCTGCTTCTGCAGCCCCTGTCGGAGATCGCTAATTTAATTAATGGCTTTCTGCGTGTGTGTAACCTAACTCCTGCAGCACCTCCACAGCCCGAGGGAGCATAGGGACTGTGGGGCGGCTGCTCCCGGCACGTGTAGGGAAATCAGAAGGTGGGAAGACAGATGTGCATACACAAGGGCCAGATGCGATCAGGCACCTCGCAGTTTTGCATTAACCTTCGCGTGGGCAGGGGCACACGGAGGCTGAGCCTCCCTCACCGAGCAAACAGTGGCAGCCTCCCAAGCTGTTGTGCATCTGCTGCCTGTCTGCCACGTCCTCAGGAAAGCTGCAAGAAAGTCGGCACTACCTGACATCTTGCTCAGTTTTCTGCTTGCAACGCACAAGTGGAAACGTCTGGACCTGGGAGCAGGGAGGGGTTTGGCAGGTGGAGAAGGAGGCATTTGTTTTCCCCTTGATTGGCAGCAAAGGGAGATCTGAAAGGGTGATGTAAAAAAAGAGTGAAAAAGAAAAGCTATCCTAAGCTTTCCTGAAATCTGGAGAACTCTGAGGAATGTGTCAAAAGTATTTCCCAACTGCAAAATATTGCAAGACAGCTTTTCTCTTCTACCACACTGCCTTTAATCCTTGTCAGAAGCCAGGGGTGTGGGGCCAGACCACAAACAAGAAACTAACTTAGAGAAAAGCTGGATAATACAACCACTCTCCCCGCAAAAATCTATCAATGTTTAGAGACTCATTCTGCACTGAGACCTCCGACACTTAACTCAGTCGTGCCTAAAGAGAAAGAGTATTCCCAAAATATCAGATAGATTAGAAGCAGTTTTGGAGAATCACTGCCTTGGAAGAGGAAGTTGAGGGAGTTGCCTGCAGGTCCCAGCTTACTGAAATTGAAGGTTTTCTCCTGTCTTCCCCACCACTGATGAAGGCTCTGGAGTAACCCCTGAGCTCAGTAATATCTCCACTCCTTGACAAAATAACAAAGCTCAGCCTTCAGGAGAAAAGCTGCTCTTTTCCCAGTGAGGAGTTCTCAATCCAAGAAAGAGCCTACAACAGAGACACTAGTATGTTTTTTTGTTTGCTGTTGAAAAGGAAAAGAACAAGGACAAAGGAAAACACCTCGCTCAGCTCCTAAAATGGTCCCCAGCTGAATGGGTTTGGGATAAAGGATAAGCATTTTATTTTCTTCAGCATGCCCTGCAGCATTTGTCCATCATTTTCTTTGAGGTGAGTCAGTCTGGTTCAACTCCAATATTTTCTGGTAAAAATATTCCTCTATCTTGTTTTCCTGGAATATTTCACTATGGCACTGCAGTCAGGCATTTCTGATGAGTATTCGCTTCTGGTCACCAGCCTCGTCAACTTTGGACCAGGTTTTTAAAATAGTAAGCTTCTATTCCTTTTTCCTTCCCCCCCCCCCCCCCCCCCCGCCTTTCCTTGCTATTTCCTTTCATTACCAAGGTAAAGCTAGAGAGAGTGAGACACAGAAATTCTCCTTTGTTTTGGACTTTCAGTTGGACCAAAGACTTATGCTTCAGAAAAGCTATGCTGCTCTCCCAAAGGCCATCCTTCACTTCTGTTATGCCTCGTTGCCTTGCCTCCCTACATGAGAGAAAACTCCCAACAATATCGTCTCCCTCCAGCTCTAAGAAAACAGGTAATGATGCATGGATGTGCAATGAAATTTCAGAAATGTGCACTGACTTTTTAGAAATATGCCAACTGTCAAATAAAAAATAAAACAGAAAATCAAACCTAGTCAATATTTACACTGTGAAGTCCTCAATAGCACCAGCTCTGAACTGCAGTCTCTGTTACGGCATAGCAACTTGCTCAACATTTTTTGTTTAAAATTTCCCCCCAAAATGTGACCTGGTGCTTCACCCGAAAGATGGTTTGCTTAGAATTGCTGGTCTATCACCAGCCTGCTTCTGCTCCACTGCTGGCAGCCTTTGAATGTGTCATGTGTAAGGTTTTTATAGGCTTTCCTCACTGAAAAGCCTTATTAAAAGATAACTTTGGTTGTATAATGACTTGGCCGCATGTACAGAGATATCCATCATGAAGGACTCTGTATTTTGTGCTTACATGAAGACAAAGTGATGGCAATACCTTCTGAACTAGGCACAAGAGCCAAGCTGTAGATGTAGATACATAGACAAGCCAATAACTGTGTGTAAAGTCTCTGTGTTGAGTCACATTGGTTTCCTTTTTCCTGCAGATATATGTATTTATGGCCATACCATATGCTGCATACCCAAAGATTTACTATCCAGTGGACATGCAAATGGAGATAGCTGTATACCATATGTTTTGGGCATATATACACAAATATATATGTAAGCACATGAATGAAAATATATAAATTTGCTTTTCCTTAAGACTCCTTTTTTAACAAGTAATTGTAGAAAGTGAATATGTGTGTGAGTGTATAAACCCACAAGTGTGTTTGTGTATTCCTGCTTGCACATGTGCCAGTGTGTACACATGGATGTCAGAGCAGGGTAGCAAACAATGTTCAAGTACACATTATATATGTTATAGCATGCACAGGTGTGCTTGCACCTGGCTACAAATGCTGAGCCATGCACAGCCCCGGTGGCTACTGTTGCAGGCCCACACGTGGTGGGCCTTCCTATCATCTGTTTTACAGCTTATTTTAACCGCTTAATCAAAATGCACTCCTCTACTTTTCACTGAAGGTAGCTCAAATCGCATTTGGACAAAGCAAGTTTGAAATGTATTTTATTGATAAGGGAAAAATGTAATGCTTATCAGTGCCTTAGAGAAACCCCATAGAAATAGGTTTAAAAATAATCACATGCATGTCACACATTTTCTGGTTTCTTTCATAAGGCTTTTCAAACTAGAGCTATTTATATTAACTAGGGTTAGCGTTTCCACTGGATTGCAGGTTACACCTTCAGCTCTGTGCAGGGGGCTGGCTCTCCTGTGGCTACAAAGCACTGGTGTGCCCAGCCATCCACCCATTTCACTCACATGGGCATCCTACCTCTGCAAACCCCACCTTCCCAGGGTCCCCATGCCACTACTGGATGCGTGGCTCAGCCAGACAAGGAGCATGATGGTGCTCCATAGCCCCGTCATTGAAGATGACAGCACTGTCAGGGGACACTGCCGCAGTGGCCAATGAGTGTTGTCCCCAAGCGCTTGTGCCAGAGCCCAGAGGATGCAGCAGCAGCACAACCCACTGCTGTCCCTCTGACACGGAGGATGGCATCAAGTGTGGCACTGCGCTGTCTGAGAGACAGACTCTGATCTCGCTAACTTGATGCACAATCCACACTATCTTATCAACACTTGGGTTTTTTTCCCCCAGACTCAGTACAAAATAAATCAGGAGTCCTGGCCTCCTACCTTTCAGATTTGTGTTTTCCTTCCTCCTCCACACTCGATGACAATTCTCTTCTTTGCAATGTTCGGTTGGTATTTGTGAAAATTACATCACAGGGGATAAAAGCCCAACTTCTCCTCACGTGTAACACACTCACACTGGCAAAGAACTGGGCTGAAGGGCTCAGAGGGAGGCGTACGCAATACAAAGGGAAAGAGAGCCTGTGAATTTTCTTTATTAAAAGATAAGAGAAGCAAGTGTGTTATGTCTTCACTGAAGCTGCAGGAGAATTGTTTTCATATGAAATATTTGAAAAGTTTGCTACGTGGCTTTCAATAGGTCTTTCAGAAAAAAAAATGAGTATTATTTACTTTGTTCTAGAAATATTTTAAGAATTTATAAGTAATCCCTGCTTTATAGGCATAGTGCACTTACTCCTTTTACATATGCTATAAAAGCAAAAATATTTTATATGTCTTATTCAAATCTATAAAATATCATTACAGAAAATTGTTACTTTTATTACTCAAGCTGAACTTTTATGAATAGCTACTCCATTAGATTTATACACAGACTTTTTAGAGTTAGAAATGACACTGTAAAGCAGAGGAATAGCTGGGATATTTATTTTAAAGGCTACATTGCAAATAATTTTCTGATAACAATTCTTTTTCTGCTCAGCTTATTACATTATTGCTCCTTGACTTTTTTTCCTCAAACAAATTGCAAGGTGTAAATCCAGCACTTCCAGTGACAGGTGTCAGAGGAACTGAATAGTCCTTGCAGAGCCTCCAGAGTTTCTTACTGTGGTTGCCCCCACTCCTGGCAGACATTTGCCACCTAACAGGGGTTGTCCCGCAGTGGGCTTGAGGGTACAGTCCTGTTTGGTGCAGGATGCACTAATGCAAGCCTTGAGCTTTTTCTAAGGTGAGAAACAGAGCTGTAGCTGTGCAGTGGGTGGCTGGAAACTATTTCAATTTGATTATACATACAAAGGTATATTTATTTCCGTGAGTATGTATTCACAGGCACATGGCCTCCCATACTTTTGTATGTATGTATATAGAGAACATAAAGGCAAGTCAAGTTATCTCCCAAAAACATCAGTAAAATGTCTACACTTGTACCCTGGGACTTCTGGGATTTCCACATCTCCCCCAACTCAAACCACTCTCCACTTTGCTCCACATACTCAACTTTCACGCAAATATAACTTCCAGGTTCAAAAGACAAGATGTCTGCAAAAGTGGGTAGCTTTACATCCTGCAAATGCCGCCTTCTTACCGCAGTGTGAAACTGTGACTGTTCACCTCAGTCCAATGCGCACTGTCACCACCACAGCAGTGTCATGTGTTGCAACAGCCACAGCCCCTTGCATGCTCTGGGGTGAACAGGAACAAGGGCCTACTGGATACCAGGACTACCACAGGAATTTCAACAATCCCACTAACCACAGGCAAATGCTGGATTTAAGGAGGCTAGGAATATGCCTGTCCTTGAAGATGGGTGATAAGCTGATACAGCAAGTTTCCTGAGTAAGGAATGCCCATTTCTTCTCCTGAAGCCTCCGCTGCTGCCAAAGGCAGTGCTCTGGAGTAGATAGAAAGCTGGTGGTGCTTCCATTTCTCTTGGTATATCCCCTCCTTTACTTCCTTTATTTCTGCATTCAGGATCTAAGAATTTAAAGATGCCTAGGAACACAAACAAAAAGGCTAGAAACAGTGTTTCACCCAGGTCTCAAATATGGTAATGTTTTACCTGGCAGGTGCTGGTGACCACTGTCTTGTCCACACTTGCCCTGGGCACGTCTAGGGTACTTGAGCTGCACAGCAGGTACCCACTCTCCCAGCAGCCAGAACCAGCCCAAACACTTGTCACAATTCACTCTAAAATGCTGACAAATGGAGAGCAGTGGTACTAAACACCTGGAAAAATGCAAGAAGATTTCTTGCTGTGTTCAGTCTTTGAAAGAAGAAAACATTTGTGTTGTGGTTTTGAGGTAATGACAGAAAACTTTTCCCACTGGGATAAAAAAAATAAATAATTAAAACTATTGTGGCCTATAACACTCATATCCTACAGCTTCAAGCATCCTATTCCTCTGCCTGTCACTTTTATATATGTATATATAAAAAGCGTGATAGCCTGCCACTTTCTACATATAAAATTTTTATAGCGGGCACCGGTGGCAATCACTATATTTTAGTGCACGAAAATAATTTCCATGTGGACACCACCTTGATTTTGCCTTCTCATAGTTTCCCAGAACACTGTGTTTAGGGATCAAGACACTGGTGATTATTCTCTACATGAAGGTTAAGAGACAGAGGAGAGTGCTTTCTTCAAAGTAAAATTATTTAAGTTTGTTTTTTCCATACATTTAATGAAAGAGGCTTTTTCCTCCACTACTTATAAGAAGTAGCTGCAGACACCTAATATGGTTGGTTGGGCTGGGTTTTTCTTTGTATTTTGAACCAAAATTCAGTTTGATTTACACAGGTGCAACAAGTTAAACTTGCACATTGAGGATATGCCATGGAGTTTTCATCAACTGTTCTTGAGCAAACGTTTCTAAGAGCACTGTAGCACAATCAAGTAGGAGCTAGAGCAAGAATAAACTACTGCAAACTCAGAAAGCATACAGCAAGGACTTGTAAGGACTCTCAGTCAAGACTGATTGAGTTCTCCTTCATTCTCTTTTTTTTCCATGAGCAGCAACAGGATTAACAGAGATTTTTGTCAAAATATAAGGAGAGGATTCAAGGAGCACCAAAGAAAAGCCACCCACCACTGATGCAGTAGCACTCCACCGTCATCTTCTTGCATGGCTCTGGGCAAATCCTTCAACTGATACCCAAACTTCTTCCAAGAGATTAGGGCAGCTGGTGCCCATCCCATGCTCTTTGAGTGCATCGCTCGGGGAAAGCCTACTCCTGCCAGCTCTGGACAGGTTTATGGGGTATAACGAGTGTAATCACACCAATCTTTCATCCATAGAGAAATGACTAGCAAGAGTTAACTGGTTTTGGTTACTCACTTCAGGTTTCAGCCCATCTATTTTATGCCTTTTACATTCCCCACTGACAGTGCAGAGCACTGCAGCTATTTCTGTAGAAGTCATCTACCTGTAACGTTGCTTTCCATCTAGGGCCTGGACTGAATACTTCCTTCCCATTTGGAGTTTCTTCATTCTCATTACAAATACAGCAAAAACATGGGATGTTCAGAGACCCTCTGTGAGCCAAAGGATTTCCACATCCTTGAAAAAATCAGATTTATTTCTAGGTAGGAAGTGCAGTGGGTATGCTGACATGGAAGATGAGCCTACTGTATTCTCCTGGCCTACTTATTATTGTTTATCTATTAATGAATAAGGCCTCAGGAAGTCACATTTAAACAAAACCAAAATTGATGGCTAGGAGAAATGAAAAAGCAAGTGAATATTCAAACGTACTTAGCATCTACTTCTAATGAGCACATTGATTCTAACACCATTTCCAGTGAAATAGCTTCAATACATGAAATAGGCCATAAATATAGCAAAGATCTAATATTAAATCATAAGCTCCTCATAGCCCAGTCTTTAGACCAAGAGTGAAGCATGTGATTAAGTATTTGGAGGGCCTTCTTTTTTAGCACTCAGCTTGAGGCATTTTGAGTTTTCGCAAGATTCTCATAATTTGGCAGCAAAAGAGGACAGAAATGCCAGCTCCTAAAAGTTTGTAGACACTTCAGAAAAATCCTGGTGTTCAAACAAAACTGCTTGAGAAAGCTGGCCATCCTAGATGGCAGAAGGCAGGAAGCTGGAGGATAAAAAATCCAGCTCAACAGAACATGCAGAAAATAAAGTCAGTGAGTACTGAAATAATTTTAAAAGGTCAGCAGTGTAGGAAGCAGACATTGAAAAGGAGAAAAAAAAAATCTAAATAAGTATAAATCCGTTCAGTCTTGCGTCCCATAAGACATTGAATATTTTCCAGCAGCAGTGTATTAGCTGCTTTGTGCACCTGTGCTCCAAGGAGCATTTCTGCCTGCTCAAAGTGTGGCTGCTGTGGGGCAGCAAATGGCCCCAAGGGAGTATCACCAGCAGCAGCCAGAGGTTTCCAAGAGGCAGCATCTCACTGATTTCTCACTGTGCTGCAAGCTGCTTTTTTGTCCCCTTTTACACTGGGTTGGTGGTTTGGGGTTGGTATTTTTGGTTTGTTTTCTTTGTTTGTTTGTTTTGCTATGTTATATTCTCCCCAGCATTCTTTGGCTCTGATATTAATTCCTTCAGGATTTGAAATCACCAAGATGTGATGACCTCTAGCTTGCACTCTCTGGTCAGGCTGTTTTCATGGTGTGTTGCCAAGGCGATGCCAGGAAAAGCTCAGGGTGGCCCAGAGAGAGGGGTTCCAGCTACTTTGGTGGGGGGGGTGGTGGGTGGGAGGGGGTGATATTGCATTGATTGGATGCAGTAGGGTATTATTTTCATTTTATATACTTAAGGCATCTATTAAGGCACTCTAAGCCATCAAGGCTGGGCTTAAAGCACTTGCTTAAGGCTACACTATTGAATAGACCAGGTAAAAACAAAGACGACGTCTGGAGCTCACCATTCATAGAGGTTCCATGTGGAGACTGGACATACAGCATGTGGAGCAGATGTGTCCACATCAAAATCCACCTTCCCTAGCATCCACATCCCCATGCAGGGGGCAATGCTGGCCAATTTACTCCAGCTTTTGTATGTTTTTCCTTTGTGTCTCCAAGTGCTGATGGATAAATCATTTAAAATCACTGGACAAAATGAATAAATGCTTGACTTTTTTTTTTTTAACCTTTTTGTTCAGCATTTTTGGGCTTCACTTACTAGCTGGAATAGGTAGTTTATCTCTTTTCCTTGCCTTACAACTCTTTACTTGGGTATCAAAAGAAGTGCGGGTGAAATAGTGGAAGATGTGGGGATTTTGAGGAATTGCATAATAAAAGGCGCTGATAATCAAGCTAGAGGGTAAGGCCTGTTCTGAAGTATCTGCTCAGCTGCTTGGTTGAGCCAGGTTTCTCTCACGGGAAAACAGCTCCTCTTTCCTGGCTGGGGCTGGACCCACTTGCGTGAAACATCTGCAGACAGCCCTGGCCCACTCACCTATACTTGCTGGAAAAATCCCCCAGGAATACTGGGAAAAGGATGGATGTTTTCTGTCCTTTCAGGCAAAAATTGAAAGATAAATTTAAAAAAAAAAGAAAAGAAAAAAAAAAAACATAGGAGCAGCTGCACTGAGCAGCTTTCACCGCTCATCTCTATCCACAGGAGGAGCTCTGAGGGTGGTCCCGCATGGAGCAAGGTGTGTAGCATCCATACATGCTTCAGGGGCCCATGGAGGAACCTCTGGGAGAAATCTGGATAGGATTGGGAAAAGGGGTCAGGTAATGAGTCACTATGTGAATTCAGCTATTGCCCAGGAAAAGTGTGGCTGAGAATCTAATCTTCGGTGATACTTTGCAACACTTTAGGGAAATATCCTTTCCCTTGATGAAAACAAGCAGCACCTCTAGACCAGCAGCAGCCTCTCCTGTTGCAAATTTGCACGGATGAGGAGACTGGTTGAGCATGAGCACAGCGGGACCGACCATGGGGAAAGGTGCCTGCATGCCTCCTTGGTGATCAAAGCAGCTGCTGGCAGGTTAATTTTTAACCACAATGTATACTCATGTGCTGGGCATACAGTGCCCTTCCCTGCTGTATTACCGTCTTCAGCAAGCAAACATACCCTGGGCCAAATTCACATCTGGCGAACAGATTTGCACTGAGGTGGAGCAGGACCTGGCTAGAGAAAGGTTGTTTTAAGAGGATGCTGAAGGGGGATACAAGCCTGTTAAAGAGGGAGAGTGGGGCCAGGGGGGGCCAAAAGCTGGGGGAGGAGGGTGCGATAGTGCAATAGCCTTATTGAGGCCATGTCGGCAGGAGAAAGGAACATTAACAGCCACAGAGGAAAATGAAGGCACAGCATTTAAAGCCGCTGTATATTTTTGAGGCAGAGCGAGAGACATCTACTGGTCCACGCATCCCCGCTGCCAGGGCCCCCTCCCACTAATTACAGCAAGGTTTCCTCTCCTTTCAGCTGACAGCCAGGGAGCGTAATTAGAGTCTAATAAAACCCTGGAAAGTCACAAATGCAAAACCGGGCTAAACAATAAACACTGGGGGCCAAGGAGAAGCAGGAGTGCGAGGGCTGGGTAATGCCTTGGCTAAACGGTGTGCGCGCTGGCACTGTCACGCTCCCAGCAGCCCTGAGCACGCCGCCAGCCCGCTGCAGACAGACAGCTCGAATTAATCCCAGGAGGCACGCGTGACAGGCGAGCCAGGCAGACAATTAGAGTGAAGGAGGAAATTGGAAATGGCAAAGGTGTGAACATATGTCAAATTACAACTAAATGATAAATTACAATTCTGTCATTGAAATAAGTGGTAATTAAGAAAGATTTCAGCTAGCCCTCTTGAAGGAAAAAAAAAAAGGAGGAAGAGGAGAAAGCAGAAATTTCTCTTCCTTCCTCCCTCCCCCCTTTTTTAAAGAATAATATAGTTTGGATGTATTGGGTGCATTGTTTCCTTCCATTGCATGCATTGGCGGCTGGTTTATCCTGTCTCTTTCTGACTGTGTTCGTGTACTTAAAATATAATACCTTTCTTGCCACTCCCCCTCCTCCCTTCCCATCCCCCTGCCTGGCAGGGGGATGGTGTCAGAAATGAGCAGGGAGCTGATAGCAACCGATAAAAACCCATACGGAGGGATTAAGGGGAAAAAAAAAACAAAAAACCCCCCGACACCACCGCCCTCGGTCTGTTTAAGCCGCTGCACTCTAATTATTTTAAACAAGCCCAGAGCAGCGCAGCTGACAATTAGGAAACCCTGCTTGCTGGCTCGGGGGATTCATGCGAACCCTCCTCATCATTGCCAGCTCCACGTCCTTCCCATTTCAGCAGCAGCGATGGATACGGGCAGGCGGGGCTGCCTGCCCTCACAGCCTGCTTGGCCCCAATTCAAACCAGTTGGAGAATCAGGGCTTTGGAAGTCAGCAGCTCAGCCTAATTCAGGGGCCACCAGTACCTGGGGCCCCTCCAGCCCCTTGGCACACGCACAGATTTTTTTTTTTGGAAAAGGGATTTCTTCAGCACACGACAGCTATTCAGCAGCCAGCATTATCTGGGGAAAGCCCGTGTCCGTAGTTGGTTGCGCCTCTCCCCACGGAAGGGGAAAGCGCGTCTGGGTAATGATGAACATTTAGCTTCACGGTAACACATTTGTCATGTGAAATTAAGATAATACTGTGTAAACAGCAGCTTTTGGCCAAAGATCTGGAGGTGCTGTGTAAATACAAATGAGGTGGCGAATGTGGGGGTTAATTATCCACTATATACCTAGGTAGACTTTGTACCTCAATATGATATATTTATACATAAAACAGTTACTGCAGACATTTATCTATAGACAATAATTGTTTCAAATCCACTAAAGCCAGTTAAGCATAGAAATCGATACTAAATCTCTACAAGGCAATCGTCCCTCTTTGCGTTTCATTACATCTATTAGGTTTAATTAATCTGCAAATGGAGTGACAAAGATTTTTTAAAAAGCAAGCTAGGCTAATTACAGGTCAAAGGCTTTTTATATGTATCCTTAACATTTCTTATGTCTATTATACATAAAAAGGTAAGAGATGGCCTATAGATACATTTGCCCCTTTATGTTCTGGCTTTGACATGTAAGGTTTTGTGCCAGATCTCTATACCTAAGCAGGAGAGGAGAAGTAATAATATAATTCAAAGAGTTAAATGCATCAGCATGCTTCTGTGACAGTGAGGTTGGCGCTAGTGACCATCATCTGGGAAAAAAATCATTTTGCAGCCACTGTGGCCAGAAAGCGAAGTTCAGATCCTGGAGAGCTTAATTAGGAAGCATGTTAAAAGTGAAAGGGTGAGAGTCATGTTAATTATGTGGGGTTCCTCTTGGAGCAAACCTAGGCAGTAACTGTGCTGTAAGGCTAACATAGCATCATGTTATCCCCTGAATTAATCAACCTGCATTACTCATGTGACACAATTGCTTATACAAAAGCCCCATCCAAATGCAATTGCAAATTGCAGGTGGAAGCTTAGGTTTGATTGTACTTGATTACTGTGATGTAATCGTATGGGTTTGGAGCACCTTCATGCCCCGAATGCTATTTCAAACACCAAATGAGGTGTTATAAGAGCTCTTCAGTCAAAGGTTGTAACTAGACCCTAAGGACAGTTGGGTAGGGAGATGTTCCACCCTTAGAAAGGTCCACGGAATTGAAGCCCTGCTGTTGGTTATCACATGTGAGAGAGCTGTTGGTATGAGGCCCCCACCAGCTTAGTAGATGTGAAGCCCAATAAATTTCTCTGCTTTGCCCTCTTGTTGAGGGTATAAATCTTGTTAAAATCCTAATTGTGGAGTACATACGTGTAACCTCTACAGTTCCTGCCTCAAAATGAATGATGCTGATGCTGATAATAATAATAAGTTTAGCTTGAGTAATCCATCAGTGATGGTAATTACAATCATGGTGAAACTTCTAGCTGTGAAGATGTAGCTGCTACATTCTGAAGCCCTCCAGCCTTCCCACTTCACCCCTCTGGAAAAATCAACATACTCAAGAGACCCTGAATTTCTGGAAATCTCTTTTTCAGGATGATATTTTTTCAGACATTCACCCCCAAACTTGTTTGACCCACCAGCACTTTTTCCTTTAGGAAGCTAACCAGCTACCAGGAGAGGGCACAGACTGCTTTCCCAACAGGAGCTCTCTCTGGGGTTTGAAGGGGTGCAGTCCCCCCTTATAGCTACCTTCTTGTTTGTCCATTGTCTTCAGGCAGCAAGAGGAGACCTTTGAATGTGGAGCTTTTTCTATAGTGGACAACCCCAGAACAACACCTGTATAAGTCCTAGACAGTACAGTTGTGCTCTGTCAAACCTTCTCTAGTCACAAAGACCTCAGTGATTTCTTTTTCCTACATAGAATCATAGAATCACACCCTTGGGTAAGGCAGGGTAAACCCTATTTTTTCCACTTTTCTTTGGACTTGTCCCACAAAACTCCCGCCCTATTTGTATTACTTAATGCTCAAAAAATTTCATAAATCACACTTTTCAGCTGTGGTATTAATCTACCAAGATCTGAAGTGCAATCAATAAGGTTTTACTAAGCAGTCCTTATAAACGATGTATTAGAGTAGTTCACAAAGGAAGTCTGAAACACTTTATCCTTTCCATAATATTAAATGTAAACGAAGCTAGAGAAACCAGTGGTATCGCCAGGGAAATGGCTCATTTAACTGGTGATCATGCCATGCTCTCTTGCTCTCTCTTTTTGCACTGGAAATTGCCAAAGGCCTGGTGTTGTGTCCAAGCTTTTCTCTTGGTTTACGCTTTAAAGGCTTCAAAACCAATATTCTGCCAAGAGATCTAAATTCATAAATCCTCTGGAAGTGCCTGAAGGAGGTGCCAGGGAAGGACCTCCATGGATGTTTCCACAAGAACCAGTTTTTCCTAATGGGTTTCTGCCTTAACCCTACCAACAAACATTTGGTATTGCATCACCAATCCTGAGACAAAAAAATAAAAATCCATCGCTGTCCTTGCTCGCTGTTTGATGTGGAGGGAAGAACAGGAGGCAGGTAGCATCTTACACACCTATTGGCCTGCTAGGCATTTTAAAATGCATCATCAGACACCATCATTAGCTATTTCAAACACTGAGTTATGGCAAGGAAAGTAGAGCTCCTATCCACAATGAGGGGAAAAACAGCATTTAAAGCCAGGTGTATATATATTTGGCAAAGATAGTACTCTGAAATCATTTTGCATGAGAATGCCCCCTATTACATGGATGTGTTGAGTATGTTGTTCAACCCTTCTGTAGTCACAGGTCTATGATAGGGTGTGATCATCTAACACAGAAAATGTACTCGCAGAAAAGATGGCCCGTGACAAATATTAGACAATCAGCCAATTGCAGATGTTCCTTGTAGGCTGAAAGCAATAAGGATTAGAGCAATGCACTAATAATTCAGGCTTTGAGAATCTCTGATGATGTATTACAAAATCCAAAATTACCTGCATATAAGGTAAAAAAGTAAAGTAAACTTCAGTAAGTGGCAGACCAACTACAGTTTACACAGTATTCTTTCCATGGTTAAAAAAAAAATCACATTTTCTCATTTTAAAGACTTTATCTCGACAGTGTGGGACACTATTACTAAAGATTTTCTATCCTGAAAAGAGCCCAGTATTATGGCCCTATAGAATCTTGTATTAGATCACAGTTGGGTTTAGCATTTTGGAAAACCAAGTTTAGCTTCTATTTGAGATTAAAAGAATGTAAAACTAGTAGTTTTACTGCTGCCATGCACATTAAATCACATTCTAATACGAAGCAGTTGACTGCAACAAAGCGGCTTTGGAAAACTGCAACCTCCTTCATTCTCCATTACTTTTAGAGATTGAAAACAGGCAGGAGCACATCAAGTTTGCAAGTCGCAGGCACAACATGTAAGTTTGAATTCATAAAAATGGCAGGAAATCTTGGAATATTGTTTTATGGATTCATTTCCTCCTTGTCCTTCCCCCATCCCTCCACACCTTTGGGAAAACTCCTGTGATCGTGGCTGCTAAACTTTTATCATGACTTTCCAGTCAAGCTGTTCTGGCCCTGAATCAGACAGCTGTCTGCAGCTGCTGCAAATTGATTTATCTCCCTATTGGAGCTGCACCCAATGACCAAGACACCAGAGTAATTTAGGATTTGTGATCATCTCTATAATCTGATTTCCTCTCCCTTCATTTTTTTTTATTTTTAAAACCCATAGATATTTTTAAGCCAAAGTAATGCTTCAGTCTATCTTCTTCCCACTGGTGTTCTTTGAACTTCAGTTCATAACCATAATGCTATGGTAGCAAAAACATCTGAAAAGGATACAGCAATTCACAGCAAATTAAAGAAGTATGTCCCAGAGTCTATGCAAAAAAATTATAGTCAGCAAATGACTACGGAGAAACCAGTACACAAATCATAGCCCTGATTCAGCAAATATTTGGCAGGTCTCCTGACATGCCCCACAAGCCGAGAATGAAATAGGATGGGGAAAAAAGCTAAAGGAGGAGCTAAGCCAGGAGCTGTGTTGTTTGGGGAGGAAGCAAGGGCATCTCCCATCATCTTTTTGAGAGAGAAAGACGGCACTGTGGACCAGCAGACCAGGATGCATGGTATGTCTGTCAATGACAGTGGATGCAATATTCACCAGCGCCAGCACCTTCAGCCCCACTCTCCCCTTACACCCCATACTGAGCTTTATGGCCATGGTCTTGAAGCTGTTATGCGGGCCCTGAAGACACACTTAGGTATGACCACGCTGTACCCACCCATATGAGGGCAGGACCTGAGGTTCTGCTTCAATGAACCCACTCTGCTTCAGTCAGGTCCCCCTCCACCACGGAGACCAGGACGGAGCTGCAGAGAAGACCCTGCCAGGGGCAGTTGCATCAGCACCAGACAGTGGGCAAAAGTGATGGGAGACTGTGTGGGGCTCCCACTGTAGCCCTGAGCTCTTCTCTCCAGCACCTGGGTCACGTTCCTTGGTCTCTTCTCCTCCCTAGTTTGGGTCCTTCAAGCTGGGAACACGTACAGAGGCTGACACAGGGCAGGTATCTTCCTCCCTCGAACCCGCAAGTACCAGACCAACACAGACTCCAAAGGTGATGAAAGCATCCAAATTAGCAGGCTCATCCACGACACTGCCACTTCCCAAATTCACAGGAAAAGGGACTATCATTATCCATCCTTAACAAGGCCCTTAATGATGATCCTGTTGCTCAGTGAGTGGCACATTACAGAGAGGAGCATATAACAACACCTATCTAGAGCAGTTTATAAATCAGTGACCTATTCTGACTCATACTTGCTGAGGACCTGACCCAAAATATTTATTCCCTTATGGAAGACAGATACTCCAGGTCTCTTAATGGTCTCCAGTGTTGCTGGCTGACCCAGTTTGGAGCGTGAGCTACACTCAGTGCTATTTCAGCACTGAACTAGTTCCATCAGAAATGGTTTCCTTTAAAACTGCTGCTACCAAATGACATGCTATGAAATGTTTAAATTTTTTTTATTTTTTTTTAGAGAGAGAAAGTAAGTGGAAGTAATCAGAAAATATATACTGAGTAAACCAAAACAGGCATTACGTAACATCAATAGAGGTCCTAATTAATTCAGATTCATTCAGATGTTACAGTCCTCTCCAGAATCAACATTTCTTTTCAGATAGAGGGGAGAAAACTATGAGATAATACAAAAATATAATACATGTAACCACAGTTTCTGAGCATATTAATGAACAGAAATGTAGAAAAGGCAGGATTTTTTTGGAAGAGAAGAATAGCATCTACAGTGATAGATGCAGGGTACAGCAAAATAGGTCAGTAAAGGGAAATATGTGGAATGAATTATATAAAGCTGTAAGTATAAAAATGAATGTATTGATGAAAAGTGATTCTAAAATGAAGGCTCAGATACAAATCATTAGTCCTGTGGCCAAGACTAATATGTATTCTGCTGTAATAAGCGATGTCATTAGAAGTGAATAACAATGCTGTAATGGGTGAGGAGCCTTGCTGGGGGAGGGGACAGATTATCAAGCAGTTAGGAAACCTTTTCTGAATTATTTGTGTAGTTTTAGTTGCCTCAGGTGCTGGCAGGGGCCATTTCCAAAAGGCAGCAGCAATGCCAAAGAACCTAAGGAGGAAATTGAAGGTTTGGAGCAGTGATAGGGACACGTCTACAGAGACATCTGGCAGAGGCTGGCCCACTGGAACTGCGGGGGGATGCTACTACATTGGGTGAGCTTGGGAAGCAAAAGAAATCTCCTTGCTCATTGCTGCGTGAACAGAAGGGACCACCATGTGCTTGAGGACAGAGTGTGTGGGCCTCTGACTGCTCCGCTGCTGCATTCCTGGCTGCATCCTCTGTTTTTTGCACCTGTAATATATGCTCAGTAGGCAGGCATTGCACACGAGCCCTGCCGCTTCCCCTCCTTCGTGCCATCTCCCTAGGCGCTGGAACCCTCCAGCCCATGCAGCATCACTGTATGGGAGTGACAGGGCCTGATATGTGCTGTCTTGCTGAATTGGTGTCTCCATGGCCATAAGGGAATGGATGTGTAATGCTGCGCTGATACCAGTCAAGCAATATAATGCGGTGCCGTTAGAAGCATTACTCATAGCTGATGAACACATACCTTTTCCAGGGAAACACATACATTCCAGAAAGAAATGCATAGATCATTTGCTGAAGCACATTTATAATAGCGAAATGTGTACCTCCACTAATGAAACGCATAGATCATATAGTAAAATGATTATGCTCATACCTAGGAGGCTTAACCATTTATTTATTTTTAACCAACTTATTTTGGTTAGGAGGTTGAGCATAGCTCTCCCTCTCCCAGGGATTTTCAGTCTAAAACCCATTCATTCTTTGAAAGTGTATTTATTTTCCCACGATATAAACACAGGTTCCCATCCCAAGCTTGCTGAAAATAAATTAGGAAAGAGCTCTCTCTTACAGGAGCTGAGCATCTGAGTTGAAGCTGGTTTTGCTATTGGTGATAGATTTTGCCACTGCATATTAGCGGGTGCTGCATCTAGTATGCCTGCTAATTAAAAATTATGTCTGTGTACTACGAAACATTTTAGGCACTCTCCCTTAAACGTTAGTTTTGCTGGCCACCTGAGGCAGCAACTGCGTCCTTATTAGCATCTTCAGCTGGAAACAGGTTGAGTCAGTGCCCCTCCATGGTTGGCCATAAACCAGACGTTCCCAATACATAGATTCATTCAGTTGGCTCCAGCTCACACAAGTCCTGAGGAATGAAGTGGGTCAAACACTTTTTTTTGCAACTAAGGAATCCCCTAGTACACGTGTGTCAATCATAACCCCAACTCAACAATGCTGGGAACGGGTGTAAATCCCAGAGCTATGATATAGCACCAAGACCATTCACACACTGACCGACTGGGAAAAAAACCCAACACCCTGAGTTGTCTCATTACATGGGATGCTGGCAGCAGCCAAAGGACAGCTGGCCTCTTTCACAACTGCTTCTTTGATTAATGACAAAGCTATAGTTTAAAAAAATAAATGAGAAGCCTGTATTTTATTGGACTGGCATATCTTCTGCTGAATTGTATCTGAACAACTAACCTAGGGGAGAGGGTTAAAAAGCAAATTACTTTTTGGAGTGAGAAAGGAAGGGAAAATAAACCAACAAAAGCAGAAACCAGGAGAAGATCAGGTACAAAATAACTACACTTGATATCCCTTTCCCATTTTTTTCCCTGAACTCTGTTGACTTCCAATTGCAGAGCATATTGATTTGAATTTTTTTCATGTTAACTTTTAATTGCCTTGCTGCAGCTGCAAGGCAGCACCTTGCTGAGCCCATCTCCAGCTACCAACCCAAGCGCCCCACCAGCCCCAGCACCCTGCACTCTCCATCAATAGGAAATCAAGCGGCTGCTCACAGAATAACTCTTCCTACTTTTTTGCACTTAGCAGTCAGGCTTTTTCAGCTTGCTCACATGTCACCAACCTTTGGAGCAGCTTCGCCATCCAACTATCAGCCCTGCTGGAGACTTTTTATCTTCCTTACAAACTTATCTTTCGAACATGCTTTTTAATGTGTAATCGTTGTTTGCTTCAGCAGGGGAGGCTTCCTTGGGGCTTATTGTGCTTAACTGGCCTTATTGTTGTGAGCCTTTGTGATAGAACATGTTGCAAAAATACATACAGGTCAGGCTGGATATTTGCGTTTGCATTTCATGGAGATAACGGCATTTTCCTCAAGTTATACGAGTCCTATTTCATTATGCTGTGAACCTCTCTGTGAACCTCGGGCTTCACTATATAATTTATGGTCCCTGATACAATCCAACGGTGTAATCTCATGATTTATGTGCTTCATTTATAATTTGATCATTTCAGTATAATACGTGTTTTCCTAGATGATTTATGTACTTTCTCCCATAACGTATGTGTTTCATGCCATGATATACGTATTCATCAGCTGCGCATTATGCCCCTGATGGCACTTTCCCAGGGAGGAAGGTGGGACACCCCAGCCCGAGGCCAAGTCCTGAGGTTAATTGCAATCAATTCACCTTCCATGCAATTACACTTTTATCTGCACGCGCCTGTGAAATGAGCATGCTTAACACCATATCAGCAGGAAGGCAAATGTGCTTCTTTTCCCCTTAGAGCCAATAAAGCCAGCCGCAGCACAGGATTACAGGAGGGCAGTGGGGACAGTTTAGCCCTCCTTTCTAACATTTCCATTGAGAAGGCACTGGGAATAACTAATTATCTCCCCGTCGTGCTGATTAACGCAGGTCTCGTTTCAGCACGTCAACAGAAGAGTATCCCAAATGCTGACAAGGCAGCAGCAGCCTGCTCTGATTTCAGGAGAACATCCTCACTCAGCACAAAGCCCAGGCTGCAGGGAAAACATTAGGAGCACAAAACCACTCCCCTCCCTAACTCCACCACCACCATCGCCACCAAAACAAGGTCTGGAAGGAGCCCGGGGACCACCCTGTCTGCTCATCCAGGAGGGTCAGCTCTGCCTAAACCCTTCCCTGCAGCAGACAGCACATCCTCCCTTCTTCCCTCCCTACCAGCCAGGTCATACACAGTCTTCCAAGGCTTTGCAGCCTACCCTCCCTTTTTCCCTCCCTGCCAGCCAGGTCATACACAGTCTTCCAAGGCTTTGCACTTTTAATGCTTATTTCCCTCTTTTCCAATCTCCTTGTCCCTTCCTGCTACACAACTATGGCTCCTGGTCCTGCCTGCAGCAGGGAGAGCATCACCTCTCCCCCTGCCTTCCTAGACTTAGTATTTGGGAAGCCTCAGATGAAATAAACCTTCCTCTTTCCACCCTCTTGCACAGGGACATGATCCCCGGATCGCACACCACCCGTACTGCTCCTGGCTGAACTCTCCCCAATTAATCAATATTTTTCCTGAACAGCAGTGCTCAAACTGGGCAGACAAAGGCAGCTGAGCTTTTGCTAGAACTGTGTGGTGCAGAAGACCTCACTTGCCCACAATTCCTCCCCTTTGCTTTGCCCCATGAGGCGTTTGCATTTTCCACATCCGTTCTTTTTATTCAGCTTGTGATGTTCTTCAGTCCCAGCAGATCTTTTTTTTCCTGTTGATCCATTGTTTTGCTAATGTTTTCTCATCCAGGATGTACATCATTTATTCCTACCTAAAATCAGTCCTTTGCCCTTGTCTTTACTGAACCACATCACCTTTTCTCCAGCCCTTCCTAGCACCTACTGCAAGCACGTTGAACCCCTGTCTTCTCATCAAATCCCTGTCTCTCCTCCCTCAATGCCTTTGCTCTCACTCATACCATCACAAATGGAGTCACAAAACCTCCATGCGTCCCACCACAGGAGTGGGGAACACAGGTAATGGCTTGTGGTGAGGGGCTTTCTGCTTCTTCTGGTCTGTGTCCCTGTGGCATCTTCAGAAGAGTGTGGCGTGAGACGGCTTCAGAAGCCTTGCTGAGCGAAGATATATGATATTCATTGCCTCTCCACAAGGCTTATTGCCCTGTCATAGGAGGAAATAAGGTGAGTTTGACATGATTTGTTCTTGACAAATCCCTGTTGGCTGTTACTTATCTCTCTGCTATATTCTAGAGGCTCATAAATAATTTGCTTGATTATTTCTTCCAGCATTTTTCCATGCACTCAGTCACACTGACTGGTCTACATCTCCTTGGCCCCTTTGGTTTGCCTTTTTTCGAAGATGGGCAATCTGATTACCCTTTCCCAGGCTTTGGGAACCTCCCCTAGTCACCATAGGTCAAAAAAAAATTGCCAACAGCTAAATGACTGCTTTGGTGAGGTCCCTCAGATCCGTTCTGGCGGAAAATATGCTGCTGTCTTCTTTCATCCTAAATTCAACTTCCTGCTTGCCAAGGTGAACACTTCCAACCTGAAAAACATTAATTGGTAACGACATGGGTAAATATGGAGGGAGAAAGAGATAGAGTCCTTTTTGTCTTCTTGACATCAGTGGGCCACCCTTTTCTGGTCATCATGAGAAGTAACTAAAATACCCGTGGAACATATTTTTTTTCTTTATGTCATTTGCAGGTTGTATCTCATTGTATGTCTTGGACCTTCTCTTTTGCCCCTGCAGCTCCATGGTGTTTTCTTTCTACTCATTGACTACAGCCCTACTATCATCGTGTTTCATCTACCAAATCTTTCAGCTTATTGACATCCGTCACTGTTCTTTTTCTTTCCATGAATTACTAATGATATCATTCTATGCTTTGACTCTGTTAACCCAAAACTAGGTTCACATTTTAAATAAAATGCTTCCTGTTGATTAAGTCCACTTGTTTTCCTTATTTTCTTTCTCGAACACCTCTTTCCAGAATGCCCAAGGCCGCCTTGGACATGTAGCATCGTGCTGCATTCCCTTTTCAACACAAGTAGGGGGTCAACACTTAAGATGTTAACTTTCATGATTTTCCTTTTCTTGCTCAAATCTGACCTGAAACTGTGTATAGGGTAGAGTTTCAGTTGATACAGACAAGATGATGTGCATATCTGGATAGGAATATAGTCTTTCCTTTTCCTCCCTTAGTACAGCTCAATAAAATGTGTGTGTGTGTGTGTGTATCGATGCATATAAACACATGGATGTATATAAATATATAACAAACATAAATATATAACAAATATAAATACATGGGTATAAAACAAGTTAGTACTTTGAAACCGGAAAGGGTGGAATGCCCATGTGGACAGGGTATTCCTCCAGTACCAACACTGCTTATTTTCAGATATCTCACTCTGCGCGGTAGGGTGCCGAAAGAAATACCAAAAAAGCCTCAGCTTTTTACCACATGAGACAAAAGCTCAGACGAAGCTTGGTGCATTAAAATGCAGTGGTATAAAAAGTAGGAAGAAGAGGTATGTGTAGATGCTTTTAAGGGTAAGGCAGATGTGAATCCAGCCGTGGTGCAGCCCTTCCAAACATCAGCTGAGAAGCAGGGAACTACATGGCCTCATCTGCCCCACTGCCTGCTCTCCTCCTTCATGTTGAAACTTTGGCTGTTGCATTTGTATTGACTAACACAATGGTCTGCATCAAGGAAGAACTTCTGTAGGTTATCCCAAGACCTTGAAATAAAACATCAGTTGGGGTGAATTTGATGGCATGAGCTGGGGAATCCCTCCTCAAGAGGGAAGAATCCTGAGCAGAATCTATTTCTTAAAAAAAATAAATGATCTTTGTTTAATTGAGAACGATGCAAACAGTATTCAGGTCTGCATTATAAAATGAAAAGAATAAAACCAACCCAACCCAACCCAAACCCCATGAAACTCTGACAAAACCATGCAGCCCCTTAAAGACTGTATTACATTTGTGGGTAGCTGGGACCAGTATTTTTAAGGTCATTTTGACTACCCACAGCAATTAAAAGCGTCTTTCAGGAATCTGGTATTTAAGAGATCATATGAACATGCCAGAAAAGCTCAAGACACTTGTAACTGAGATTAATTACAATGTCGCATAGGAAATAGTCATTGCCTTGATATAAGTCCTGAGGGAGTTTTGTCCATCTTAGTAAATACTGGTCATCCAAGGGCTAGTGCAAGCAAGCAGCCATCAAACTCCCACCACATCAGAAAAGACAAAGAAGGATGTATTATTTCCTGCCTCACTGGGATGAGACTTGTGAGAGTTTAAGGTTAGTTTGCATCCCCCCCCGACTTATTGGTATTTGTCCTTGGCTCTGCTCTCCAGGGGGCAATGCCAAGTCTGGTCACCATGTCATAGCATCAGGGCCCAGGCACGCCCTGGTGTGTCACCCATAACCAATCCATTATTCATCACAGCAGCCCACAGTCCTCTGGCTTTTAACAGTTTAGGAAAAGGAGGCAGGAATAAGAGAGGGGAAAAAAGTTGCCTTGTGGCACATGGGCACACACCAAGCACAACAGCATAGAAAGACATGATTTTTTGAGAGACTTGTCCATCATTAGCATGTCTGGGTTCACAGCAAGGCACTGGTCACCACAGCCATGAGAGGACCTCACAGGGAGGGACGAGGATGGATGGTGACCCATCCCAAAGTGGCCTGGGCATCAGGAGCCACCCCAATGCCAATGCTCAGCAACCACAGGCACTTGGCGTAGACCCCAGGCAGGGCCATCCTCCTGCTGCTGGCCTGTCACCTGTTACTCCTGTCAGGAGGAACATCATGACTGCATCCACCAGGACCGTGCCGGCTGTTAGCCCACCAGCTGCTTGGTAAAAGGTGACCTCACAACTTCACAGTTCTGTCCCCTGCCATCAGCCGTCCTGTGAGCTGCTCTTATGGAACGCACCTCAAAACCATGTATTCTGGTCCTGGGTCTGCTGCTGGGCAATCAGTTGTTCAGGGAAATGTGACCTCACAAGCACATGCCCCGGTCATAAGCATATAACATAAAACAAACTTGCTGTAAAGGTTCCCATTCCAAAACACTTTTGCATCAGGCATCCTTTCCATTAGTTTTTTACAGTCAACAAATATGTTTTTTTCAGCTGAAATTCAATTTAAAGTATCCAATAGCAAGCAACAGAGGATAAACCCCAGTATTTTGTCTTGACAAAGATAATTACTGGTTTATAAATATTTTATTTGACAAGTGAGGCTCTTGGCAATGCCTGCACTGTGCCCAAGTGCTGAGTTCCAGCTCAGATGAAGAACAAATTTTGCAGGTAGAACTTGGCTCTGAGTAGCTTCTCAATTGACTAACCTTACCAGCAGTGCAGATGAAACATGGGCCTAACATTTTCCAAATGTCAAAGGATTGGGTTGGTCACAGACAGTTCCCACCAAACTCTTCTGCAAAATACCAGCATTTGGCTCACCCAAACACAACTCATAAGAAATGCTGAGTCTCACAGTATGGGAGGTTGAATCTAATGGCAAGGCCTCTTTGCTAATGTCACAACTTAAAGATATTATTCTTAATTAAATTGCAATACATCATGAAAGATCCAATGTTGCCTGAGGAATTCCGACCAAGCAGGTTTGTTTCTCCCATCATAGCTCAGCCTTTAAGAAACACAGAGCATGTTGGCTGCTTCATTCCTCTTCATAATACCACAGATTAGGTATTAGGTTTGGAAGATACACGCAGAATGGATGCTGATCAAATTTTAAGTCTTCAAGGGCAGGTCTAGCAGTTCAGACACAGTTGCAGTCATTGAAGCTGACAATAGATAGCATGCATAAATGTATTGATGTTCAGAAATGAGTTAGTTGAGGCAGTAGCAGCAATGGACAATTGTTAACAAATAGATAATCAACCCTCTTTTTGTCTGAGCAACTACTCACAGAATCATAGAATCACAGTATGGTAGGGGTTGCAAGGGACCTGTAGAGATGATCTAGTCCAGCCCGGCTGCTAAAGCAGGTTCACCTACAGCAGGCTGCACAGGAATGCGTCCAGGCAGGTTTTCAGTATTTCCAGAGAAAGAGACTCCATAACCTCTCTGGGCAGCCTGTTCCAGTGCTCTGTCACCCTAACAGTAAAGAAGTTTTTTCCTCATGTTCAGATGGAACTTCCTGTGCTCCAGTTTGTGCCCATTGTCCCTTGTCCTGTTACTAGGCACCATTGAAAAGTCTGGCCTCAACTTCCTGACACCCACCCTTTGTGTATTTATAAGGTTTTATAAGATTCCCCTCTCAGCCTCTTCTCCAGGTTGAACAGACCTTTTCTTGTAGGAGAAATGCTCCAGCCCCTAATCATCTTTGTAGCTCTCTGCTGGACTCTCTCCAGTAGTTCCTTGGCTTTCTTGAGGCCAGGACTGGACAGAGTACTCCAGATGAGGCCTCACTAGAGGGCAAGTGTAACCTCCTTTGACCTTCTAACCGTGCTTTTCTTGCTGCACCTCAGGATACCATTGGTCTTCTTGGCCATGAGTGCATATTGCTAAGACACGGCTAACTTCTTGTCTCCCAGGTCTCCCAGGTTCTTCTCCACCGAGCTGCTTTCCAGACAGTCAGTCTCTAACCTGTACTGGTGCATGGGGTGATTCCTCCATGGGTGCAGAACCCTACACTTGCCTTGCTATTCAAAGCAGAAGTGCCTTTTAAATAGCTTCAATATGCACATGAAAGCCTGAAGTGGAAATTAATTCCATTTTTGGTTAAGAAGAATTGAGCTGCTCTTTGTGGCTTCTGGTAGTGAAGACCCCCAGCCATCTCCAGCCATTTGCAGTGGAGGTGAGACTCAGTGGTTGGGCATGACAATAAACTCAGTGTACGTAAGGCCGGTGGGCTGGGAGAGAGGAGACCCTTCATTTTCCCCAAGCTGTCGATACAGCATATCTCCTCCAGCAGAAGGAAAGTCCATTTCTTCCTTAAATGCACAGGCAACAGTGGGGCAAAAGCATGGCTGGGGCTCCACCCTCCCTCCAGCATCCCACAGCCTGGCCACCAAGCCTGCTTCCCACCACCGTGCCCAGCTCCCTGCAAGGGTGAGATGTTTGGGGGGGATCCTTCCAGGCGGTGGAGAGCTTTACAGCACCCACTGGGACTTTCCTGCCCTACTTGCTACCCCAGCACCTCTTGCAGGGTTGTGGGTTTCCTCCTGTGTGACATCTCTGCCACCGCTTGAGATGCAGGGAGTCACCTCCTGTGGGGGAACCAATATCCAAAAAGCCAAAAAGAAGACAACTCCTGCGTCTCCTACAGTGCTGGCAGCCTCTCCTAAGCCCAAGGTGCAGCTCCTTGCTGGCCTGAGGGACAACAGGAGCAGAAAAAGCTGCTCCTCCCTTTCATTTTGCAAATTAGAAAACAAGCTTCAAATTGAGTTTTCACCTCCCAGGCAGGAACCAGCCTGTGCTCATCCTGCGGTGGCACCTGCGGCCAGATGGGAAGGATGGAGAACTTTACATAAACCAAAAAAAAAAGGTGTGGGGAGAAACAGGGATTTGGTTGGTGTCAGTGTGTACCTCTCACCCGCAAGACGCCCGTAAGCTTTTGTGTCTGTTTAGCCGCAAGCTCCTGGTTTTCTTTGTTGTCGGAGCGCCTTTCACTCTGGTGTCCAAGTGTGTCAAGTGTCCCCTTGCCCTCCCAACCCCTGGGAGCATCCAGCCACAACACCTTCCCTCCCCAGCAGAACGGTAATTAAAACTGTTTAGGCATTTTTGTTGTTGTTGTTGTTGCTGCTGCTTTCCGAGGCTCAACAGCATAAATGCAACTTCTACTCAATTAAGCTCTGGGATAAAAATAAAATAAAAGAAGGTCTGAACGGCAGTTCTTTATTTCTGCACATTAAAGCTGGAGGCTGAGATTTACAGACACCCCCTCCCACCCCTCCATGGAAGGAAACCTTCAAATAAAGATGTCTCCAACTGAAATGACCATTATTATCCAGATGTTGGCACATTATATATTTATATATATATATAATGCATACATACCCACGCACACGTACCTATATATAACCCCCAAATCTGTCTGTGTCTCTCCCTGCTTAGGCTAAGGGTACATTCCTCCCCATTACAACAGCATTTGCACATTTATGGGAGGAATAAAGTAAAAAAAAAAAAAAAAGCATGATACATGCAGAGGAGCCTTCCCTCTGCCATCCAAAGAAAGAAGAACTAAAAGGATTATAAAAGTTCAGATTAAAATGATATAAAATCTAGCATTTGGCTCCAACACTAGTGCCTTGGTCCTCTGTAGCTAATCTGTATGCACTCTGTGACCTCCTCGCAGCGAACCCTGCTAAATATATTATTCCCACGGGGGCTTTCACTGCTGCTTGGTGTCAGAAATCAATATGTATGAGGCGCGTGGATGGGAATTTCTAATAGATCTGCCTGGCCCTGTGCTGCTTTTCAATATCTGCCTTGGACTATTAGTGCCGGCTCGGTGCCTGTGAAATAACCGAGATAATCTTTTAAGGTGCACTGTTAAGGTGGAACCTAAATGTTGCCGTTTCAATTAAAATAAATATATATATATAAAAATTCATAAATCAGGCAGCACTGTGCGTAACCTTGTGTGTAGCCTGATTATAAACAATGATGGGGATTAAAGTATTAGGGCGAGTATGCTAATGTCTAGATTTCTGAGGAAGAGCTTAGTTCTTTTCTTATTTTTTTTATTAATGGAAAATTGCACGGATTCGAGGACGGGTTGAATTAAAAGTGGAGGGAGCAAGAGATGGCACATTGTCTGTGCAATCGCCTCCATGCTGGAGGAGTAGTGGAGGTGAAAGAGCGAGATTGCTATATTACTGCAGCTAACGCACCCATTTTACCTAAGAGACACCAGACTGCAGTTCTGCAATGCTCTCCATTTTAGACTGGATTGAGCACATTGAAATTATTGTCTGGGTGATTCTGAGTGTGTTGTTGTTGTTATTGTTATTATTATTATTATTATTATTATTATTATTATTATTATGGGGAAAGTTTTGGGTTTTTTTTAAGTTACTGCATAATTACGCTAGGTCATCCTCTACCCGTCCTCTTCTGGAGGTGCAGGAGGTGAGCAGGAGAGCGCAGGTTGACGGCTGCCCCCCTGCAGACCCCTGCACCCAGGCAGTGTGTCCCCCTCTATGCAGGCAGCGGAGCGAGGCTCAGGTTTGCAAGCTGGCTGTGGAGAAGGCTGTGTTCATTCTCCTTCTCACTCTTTGTTTTCAATTGAATGCACAGAGGAAGCTGTCTCGGCTCAGTGCACAGAGGTGCAGGGTATAAAAGCAATAACTTCCTAAAGGACCTCTCGCTCTCCCTTTTTTCCCTCTTTTATTAGGGGAAAGGTAATCACTAATGCATGTATATGCTCCTTCAGCTTTGCAGGCGGCCAGGCTAAGTTCAGCTCTGTGCTGGAGATGACAAGTGGAGAGTCACCACCCCAGAGGATCCGTTTTAGCCATGTTTAGCTCCACCGCCCTTGCGAGGTTGTCACCCTACCAGAGGTTGAAGAACTGGCACGCAGCCCTGGTATTTTTCTTTCGCCTGCTCTCCTCCCTGCACACTTCACTTAACACAGCCCAATCCACCTGACAACCCTCTGAATGCCCTCGACTGCTTGTCTGGCCTGAGCTGGAGGCGGGGGGTGGGGAGCAGCAGCCCACGATTAAGGATGTTGGTCTAGGGAGAAGCATAGGAAGAAATCTCTTGACACAGGAATGCTCACACAGTCTTGGGCTGGTGTGTCAGGATAAAAGCAAAAGCCTCCAAAAGGTGGTTTTGCCCATGCAAATTTTACTGCAACCCCCTGAAATGAGGAGAAGATAGAGTGGGATCTGTTTGGTTCTGTTTTCCATCATAATTTTGTTATTCTCCACAGGTGCCATGACCCCACAGGATGCAGTTCTACTCCCAGAAACAAAATCCCATCAGTGTTACCTAAGAAATATGAACATGGCTTTTCAGACACTTGTCTGGGTTTGCTTCAGCCGTTGTCCTCCTGGTTAAGCATTAGTATGGTGTACAGCCATAAATGGGGTGTATTTTTCTTATGCTCATCTACAAATAAGCTACAAATCTCTGGTTCCTGAAAAAAATCACCTGATTATACTTCTGCCCCACACACTACATATAAATGGATCAGAGCCACAAAGCTCAATTCTAGATTTATAAACCCACCTGCAAAGACTGCACACATTTAAATCCAGGGAGCAGCTTGCCAGCAGCTCCTCTGGAAAACAGGACCAGGCAGGCAAGGCAGGGATGTGTGCACATCCCAGCACCTCACAGAGGCAATGCTGCCGCCTGCCACAGGAGCAAAATTCCAGACATGTAGTTTGGATTAGCTATCCCCTGCATCCCACGAAATGCAAATGTTTATAAAGGGCTCCACCACCAGCAGCAGTTTTATCCCAGGTGCCAAGAGCCAGCTCACCACCTCAGCTCCTCACAGTATTTATATTACAAACACTTCTAATTGAATGCACGCAATTCCCAACAGTTTAATAGGGCTGAAGTTCCCTTCCCGCCTCCCCTTTCTCAACCCATCAATTAGGTAGGTATACGTGAAAACAAACAACCTATGTGTTTCCTGCATCTCTAAGGAGATGTAATGGTGCAAAGTGCTGGTTATATGTGTTTACTGATGGGAAAAGAGGAGCTGAGGAGGTTTTGTAAACTGCAGGCTTGTTTTTTCCACAAATGCCAAAAAAGACCAGCTTTCAGCAGCACAGGCAGGGCTGGAGATGGACAGGGCAGGGGAAGGGTTTGCACAGGCACCACAGTTTTGTGGCTTGGCCATGGTATTCTTGGCAATAGGAGAGGTGGGAATGAGACCCAGGACCTAGACTTGACACCCAGATACCACAGGCACCAGCCTGCACCCCAGTTTGATTCACCTCCCTCGGTGTGGAAGTCCCTCGCCTCTGTTTTCCTGATCCATTTAGTCTCCTGCCTTTAAGTCTACGTTTATGGTAGCACAGAAGGTCATGGGAGTCCCTTATTGCCTGCAGCTTGTCGCCACTTTTATTTCACATTGCTCTAGTCTGTGTTGACCACTAGAGCTCAACTGACTGCATCCATGTTTAAACAAGGAGATTTTTCAATCCATTTTTAAAATGCACACTGTTACCTATGTTTCAGAGAGACTGTGCACCTACAGCTGTCAAAGAAGCCTCCATAGCAGTGAAAACCCACATGAGGCACCATCAAACCAGAGAGCAATACTTGAAGCATCCTTCGGTCTTCTGAGGAACTCTCCTAGTGTAAAATATCACCAAGGTGTAAAGTCAAGTGTGCACATGTCAAAAAAGCATGTAAGTTATTACTGGCAAAACTACTTAAGCTGCTAAGGGAGGCAGCCTCTGGAAGGTGAAGCAGCTGCTCCTTAGGCTGCCCACTACCATGTGCCATGTTAGTGCCCTCGCAGCATGCAGGCAAACGCCTGCAAAGGCAGAGCACTGCTTTACCTGACCTTTTGCCACGACCTCTGCCTTATTGCCTCACAGCCCAAATTTGCAAAGATGGGATTTGACAAGAGGTGTCACATCCCTTCCATCCTAAAGGCAAATAAATGTCCCTTTCGATCACGGCTGTCACCTGCCGCTCATTGCTGAGAGACACCCCAGCCCAGCAAATTACTCCTACCCCAGTTGCTGTCAGCATCTGAAATACAGTTGACTTAGAGATGCTCCGTGATGAAGGCTTACCAGGAGTAAGCCTAGACTACAGGTCCACCCTGCAATATTCATGTGCGATGTAGATACCGTTGGCACCCAAACAGAAAAAATCACTTTTCCAGTAAGCCTGACCTTTTCAAAGGTGGACATTATACAGCCACGTTGTTATGGGAAACACAGTTAAATCAGCCTGCTGGAAACTTGCTGGTGGCTGTAAGGGAAGACATGCTGGTGCAGAGCAACCCGTTTGTGCGCTCCCTCTGTGCTGCTCAGCACAGGTTGGTGGTTCAACACCAGGAGCAGCTGGTGACCCCTTCCCTGCGTGCAGGGGCACAGGCACACTGCTGCAAATGCCCCAAGGACCTGGGAAGGGAGTGGGAGAAGGGTGCTGATCTGCAATAGCAGTGCAAAGACCACACTATTTTCTTGAATCGATATATAGAGAGGAGGGAGCTGGCCTCTTCTCCCAAGTGACAGTGGACAGGACGAGAGGGAATGGCCTCAAGCTCCACCAGGGGAGGTTTAGGCTGAACATCAGGAAAAAAAATTTCACAGAAAGGGTCATTGGGCACTGGAACAGGCTGCCCAGGGAGGTGGTTGAGTCACCTTTCCTGGAGGTGTTTAAGGGATAGGTGGACGAGGTGCTGAGGGACGTGGTTTAGTGATTGATAGGAATGGTTGGACTCGATGATCCGGTGGGTCTCTTCCAACCTGGTGATTATAAGATTCTATGATATAGGCCATGAAGATGGAGGACAAGTCTATGGTGTTTCAGAGCTCCAGGGTACAGAAGAAGCACTGGCATGAGGGACAGCCACCACTCAGGAGCAGTCCTTGTTTATTGCTCTGGGGAAAGAGGCTGCCACTTCCTGGTGGAGGCTGAGGTTCTCTTTTCCACCCTGTCCCTGAACTTCTCACCATACCACTTGGACACCGTGCCAGCTCCCCAGATGCTTCCTCTGATACCTTACCTAGGTGCTATGTTGCGTTGCTTCAAGGTAGGAAAGCCCAGATGTAGCAGGCAGGGTCAGGAGCCCAAGGGCACCCACAGGAGTATGGCCATGCACCCAGGCAGCACTTGTCAGGCTTTTTCCCTCTTCTAGTTCATCTCCTTACAATGCTACCACCCTCTCCCGATGAAGGAATAGGGGACAGACTGACAGCACGTTTCCCATCACTGCACATGATGCTTGCACACATTTGCTTAGGGCTGCGCTCAGGATTTAGTACCTGGTTATCCTCCAAAGTTGCCATGCCTGGATACGTGGGGTGTGTGTGTTAAGCAGCATTTCAGCACTCCTGCCCTAGCTAAAGCATCCTCACCAAAAACTCTCCTTCACTACCACAGCTCCATCAGATGTCCTTGCGGTACTTGCAGTCCTGACCCAAAGCTGGGCTCCTCTTTACGTACCTCCTGGGTGCTGCTGTCCCGCAGGATAGAGATCTCCCAGCGAGGAGTGGCAGAAACCATGGGCGCTACTGTGCTGGGCTCCCCCTGCTTCTGGGCCTCTCAGGAGGCAAAGCAATTCATCTTAGTTCTTCCCAGCAAATCACTCTTGCGACCACACAATATGAGCCAGCCATTCAGGCTGAACCCTGGCCATGTATTATCCAGGCAGCAAATCCCGCAGAGCCCTGGCAGCTCACCCCTGCTCCCGCAGCTTGCCCTGCCTCCCAGAAGGCATCTCCCATGAGCTGTTACTGCAGCAAAGGCAAAGCTCTGTCCTATGGAGAGGAGGCAGAATTTCACATCTCCTCAACTTTCCTCCCCAAAAAATGACGAGTGCAGCTGCTGCAGCACTTGCACCTACTCCAGCGCAGTCCCAGCCACTCCAGCAGTGAATTGGTGGTGTCAGCAGCAATAACCTGAAGGGAGCTCTCTGCCTTGCTGCAATATTGGAGCACGGGGTTCTGCAGAGAGTGAGGCCAGACCTGACGGGATTGCTTAGCTGCACTAACCAAGGACTAACTTTTTCTTGCTCTTTCCCTCTTTTTCTCCCCACGAGGAAAACACAGGTAATAGGTCCATTCAGTGGCAAGGACAGAAAGGGAAGGGATGAAGAGGAAAAGGAAGGGAAAGAGTGGGAACAGAGCCAAATTGCATTGTGTGTCTTTAAAAAAGAAAAAGTAAGAATCAAAATAACAAAGCTAATCTCCAGCCCTGTACTTGCCTGTTAATGCTCACATGGGCACACACACAACAAATGGAAATGCTCTAGGGCATGGTGTCACTGATGGGTTCGACAGCATAGCTGCTCTTTGTGTTGTGCCTGGTGCGCTTGAGTTGGCTGGGATGTGGACACAGAAGCAGCTGCAGGCATACCTGTAAGCCTGGGCATCAGCACATGCCCACACAGGTATCTCTTCCTGCTCCTGCTCCTCTGCTGGAGATGTCCCTGGCCCCAAGCTGCAGGAGCAGAGAAGCCCCATCTCTACACACCAGGACAGTCCTGCACCTCCTGGCCTGGCAGCTGCTGCCCTTCCCGAGCAAGCCAGGAACCCTGTAAGGTAGTCCTCATCCAGACGTTTCAGGCCAGAGGAGCAATTTCTCCTCTCAGCCCCATGAGCCGCACCAGGGATGCTCAGCTCCTGCTGTTACAGCAGGCAACAGCAGATTCACTCAACCTGCCTCTTCCCCAGCTCCTGGCAGAGCTTTTGGACAGTCCCGTTAGAGCATGGCCTGGAGCAGCCTGTCACTTGGTTTCCATGGCCATTAGCAGCTCATGTACACAGCTCAGATGAGGTCTATAGAAATATGGCAGTCGTGGCATTAGAAACAGGCATGTCCCTAGTAGCATCAGATGGGTTGTGGCTTTGCTCCCTGGGACAGTCTTCTCCAGTGACAGTGACAAAAGCACAGGTGGTAACAACAGCGTTCAAGAGAAAGGCACTGGAAACAGGCCATTCAAGAGACAAACTTCATGTTCTGGGCTAAAAAAGCAAACAAAGCATTTGCCAGTGCAAGTTTTCCATTTCCCATAGGTGCAGTCTGCTGCTCCCCAGCTGCCTCCTCCCTTGCCTGCAGGCAGAAGCAGGGGAAAGCAAGCAACACTGTGTTTAGAGTAATCTAAGAAAAAGGCCAACCTGCCAAGGCCCCCAGGATCACTTTTCCACAGCTCTGTACTCCAGACCACATGGCTTGGATGCTTAAAGCCTGCATTAAGGACCACCGAGGCTTGGCAGAAATGCTTGTCCAAAAGCATCCCAGCAGTGCTGCAGCCAAATGCAGCGTCCCTGGAGGCTGAAAGCCATGCAAGTTTTGCCTCCAGCATCTGCAGAGGAGCAGGAGCATTCCCCAATTCTTCAGGTGTGGTAATGACAGCAGAAGGCACTCAGACACAAAAAATTAACTTTGGGGAAGAGCAAGACAAAAAAATATCTCCCTTTGGTATAACAGACACCAGGAACTACAACACCCGCTTCATTTAAGCAGAAGATATTTGAAGGAGCAGCAACAACCCACAGAAGCAAGAACCACTGCACTGTACATCCCACACATCTCGTGCAGATTGCCGCTGAGCCGGTGGGAAGGTGACACTTCGCAAGGAGAACAATGACTTTAAAATAATAATTAATGAATTATTACTGACAATTGGAAAAAAAAATCCCCGTCGCTTATACAAATGAAACTTGGCTTCTGGAGTTTCTAGCAGTAATAAATATTTAAACACCATCCCTTTTTTAACATAAAGCAGAAGAGAAATGCATCGACTGTGGTGGGAGCAGAAATGTGTCAGAACAGCAGTGTGGAACATTTCATCAAAACACAGCAGTGGCTTGCACCCAAGTGGCAGGGAGCAGAGGAGGGGCCACGGGACACTGCAGCATGGCTCTGGGGGGCATTGCCGTCACCTCCAGGACAGTTCTTTAAACAACCATCCCAAATATAACCTGTGTGTAGCATGCCAGGGCTAGAAGGTGAACAGTTAGGCTATTGCCTCTTTTCAGATGAGACAGAGGCAAAAACCATGGTGAAAGCCCATGTGGTGCACATGCTGGGCGAGCATTTCACCCGCCAGCTCCCCAGGGCATGATTTAGCAACCCTGGGGAGTTGTTTGGTTGGAGCTGCCGCTGTACCAGGAGCCACAGCCACCTGCTTGGCTTGCCCAACAGCCACGCTTTCCTCCATACAAGAGGTGTCCAGTGCTAAGGGGACGCCCGCCCAAAAAGCACTAACCCACCTTGGCTCTGTCCAGCCCTGGTGGCGGAGGACCAGCCTGGGTCTCCCGATGCAGCACTGCAGAATTAATGCCCTTCTCGTGATCTCCTTTATTCCTAGCAAAGCTGGTGGCAACACCTGCAGTTCACATTTCCTAAAGTGCCTATTGCGAGGTCCCATCTTCAGTGGTTTGTAGCTTTATTCAGGCCTTTAGTTCTGTGGGCTGAAAACTTCCAGGCGAGGTGTCTACCTTGAGCTCAGTGTCCACCTCAAGCTCAGTGTGCTTTCAAAGTCCCAACAAAACCAAGACAGCTGTTTCCAAAAAATAATTAGGGAAAAAAGTAGCCAGGGCCTGGCTTATTTTAATATGTTTTGCAGAACCCTCACTTCTGGCAGGGTAAAGGTTAGGAGACGTCTGTCTTCAACTCTGCCCCTTAGGAATTCTCCAAGAATTGGTCAGGACCAGCATTTTAGGGCAGATGTAGAATCTGTATTCACTGCTGCCATTGCCATCTGCAATGCCTTCATGCTCCTGGAGAAGCACTGCTACCTTCCCAGCCTTGACACTTGCTGGGGCACTGCACCACATCCCGAGCGCCCTACCTACCTTGCAGATTCTCCAGCTTCTGGGAGCTCAGGATTCTGCAGAGCTGCAGCCCTGCCATCTTCCTGGGACGCAAACCACACAGCCAAGGACGTGCTAGCAGAAGCTGCTGCTGCCGCCTTCCTCTAGGGAAGGGAGGAGTTCAAGGAAGGAAATACAGTGGAAGGGGTTAAAAAAAACAGAGAAAGAGTGAGCAAGTGAATTTTTTCCTATGCCTGGCTTGTGGGAGCCACAGCTTTCCCTGGCTTGTCTTCTCCTTTCAGCTGCTGCAATTCTAGCTTATATTATTGGAGTAAGATGTGCTGGGTCACAAAAGGGGAAAAAACAATCAGCTAATAATCCTGCTCACGCTTTATCTTTGTGATGAGATTGCCTCAGGATCATCCTCATCTTATGAAAGTTGCTCTTTCCAGCAGAGCTAGGAAATGAAAGGCAGGGGCCAGACTGGTGTCCCACAAAGATCCATGGCTAGGATGGCTGTGCCTCTGGCAGGTTCAGTGTGTACGGGTGCTGGGTACCCTCTAGTCCAGCTGCACAGTTCAGTGATACTTGATCTCACTGCTCGCGTCCAAGGCCTGAAAGTTGACAAAGCGTTAGCCCTTCTGGTATCAAATTCCTGTATGCTCTGGTGAGATTAAGATCATGTGTTTGCCCTGGGCCTCCAGTGGTAGCCTGAAGAGCCTGAAATATTCAATTTTTATGTGCAAAGTTTGTGACACACATCAGAATGACATACAAAAAAGATGCTGAATTTTTTACATCAGAGGACTACACGTAGTTGTGCACGGGCACTGGGTCAACCTATTTCTAGTCTTGCTGCCTCTCCCTGCAGAAATGTTATTCCATACCAATGGCCTCCTTGAAGAGACCATTTAAAGGGTTACCAGTTACTGCAAGTTCACTCATTTATTGAGCTGCCTTGAACAGCTATGACATGAGAATTCATTTTCCTTCTGTTTACTACACCTTCCAGCAGCGCTTCCAAGCTGTTGAACTAGCCATCTAAGAGAGAAAATACCTCCACCACCCGCAGTGTCATTTCTGAACAGACTTTTGCTGTGCATCACAGGTCAGAGAGTGTCAAACCCCAGGAGTGCAGGAGGATGCTGGCCCCGGACCTCTCCCTGCTGAGAGGTCGCCTGCCTGCGCGTGCTCCAGCCGTTCCCTGCACGGACACACAGACTGCAATGACCATCACCCGGCTCAAGCAAGTGAGCCATACTGGAGGCAAACACTCTGCTTAATTGGTCTCAGCTGGAAGCTGCTCTGTGCACGTCAGCATGTTTAAGAAAGCAGGTCTATGGGAGAGAAGACACCAGAATAACCAATTAAAGAAAACCCTTGATTTCCCCTCCCCCTCTCTCCCAGCCCTAAATCCTGAAAGTCTGTTTTGTATTAAACAAGGAGCCTTTCTCACTGTGAATGAAATCAACTCAAGAATAAGATTTTGCTGTCGGCACTTTTAAGTTTACTACTCATAGCACCTGTGGAGATAGCTACAGAGACTTGGTTAAATCAAGTCAAAGTTCTCACCTTTATGTCTCCATATTTTTTTTCTTGAAAACAGGAAAAAAGTGACACAAGGAAACTCTTCATCCAGTTCAAATCCAAATTTATTAGCCTGTAAAAGTCTGTTTCCACACAGTAATCATAAGAAATGAATGAATGTTTATGGAGCGTAGCATAAAAATATACCGAGTCAGCTACAGGTTGGTATTTATGATTGCTCACAAAAATTAATCAGCAGATCACATGGCATTGCATCAAAAAGACAAATCAGTCCTAAGAATGCAAACAATCAGGATAAAAAGGCAAAACAAGTAAGAGCAGAGTATCAGAAAGCAATAATTAGTTCATGGTTTCTAATGTGGTGACACATTTCTTTAGATCAGGTTATTTACCCACTAATTCTCAAAAAACAGGTTGAAATCTAGTTGTCATAATTTTGCATTAAACAGTACATTCTTGGTCAACATATTAGTTAGTCAAATTCACTATCAATGTCTATGTATGAGGATTAAAATGTAGGCACATAAGAGACTAAATATACTCAACAGTCCAGCTACTTCTTCTAAAGCCTGATGGCCTTAGAAACTCACAGCTTGAAATCAGAAGCTAATGTAAGACACGAGGGCTGAGACATGCTAGTCACTGTCTGGACATCTAAACCTTCTCTCCCCTTAAAACTCACCGAGTAAGCTATCTGCTCATCAGAACTGGGAGGTCCACGTCTCTCTTGGGCATAGCAAACCCGATCCAAACTCCCGTATATATAAGAGGGGAAGGGATGTTGGGCACCTGCCGCAAACCTATGTGTCTCTCACGTGTACCAGGGAGGTGATGGTGGCATGTCCCACATTGGGTCCTGCTTGCTTTGGTGTTGATCTGCTCAGGGGTTGTGTTCAACTTCCAAGCTGAGGTATAAACTTTGCTCACAAGCTAAATATGATGCAGAGAGCAATAGAGTTCGGAGATGTGAGCAAGTGACAGGGGTTTCTGACCTGGGCTAACTCTTCTCTCTCTCTTTCCAAAGGAAAATGTCTAGCCAAGAAGAGATGTGTTTCTTCTAATGGTTTGGGGTTTTTTCCTGAAGAAATGCAGAGGGCTAGTGTTACTAACTCTGTGAAGAGAGCAGATTTAAAGACATGAGGGAAGAAAGGTTTCTTTTCAGATGTAGGATGCTTACACACATCACAAACCCAGCTGGGAAGAAGCACAACAAATAATTAATCCGGGCTCTAGCTGACATCATGACACCTGCAGATCTTTCTACAACAAGGCAAAGATCCTGACTCCGCAAGTCAAAGGCGTTTTATACAGATCAGTGAACCCCAGTTACAGCATCTTGTCTTATGGGGATGCCACATTTGACTAAGAAGTTTATCAGGAAATTAGGAAATTAACCCATTAACGTTAATTTCTAAAAACCCCTTTTCAGGGCATGACAAACTGTTCCTGTAAGGTAACAATCCTTTAATATCATTTGAAAACTTAGAAGAACAGTGGAAGTATTCCCTGAACATCACAGCGGCTTTAGGCAGTCTACACCCTCGTCTTACATGCTTACAATCTGCTGTATGCCTTTCCTTCATTCTGCAAAAACTGCCTTTCTGAAGGACCCAGCTACCCAGACGAGTGCGTCCATTCAAAAATACATATGGCAAACAGAAACAAAGCTATGGTCAGAGCGCATCCTGACATCTTTGCTGATACTGAACTTCACCCCTCTTTCCTCTGATAGTTCAAGTTGTCTCAAATGTTATTGTATCATCTGTGGTTACTGCCAAGACGATATATTTCTTACCTTTATAGATTTTGGGGCCATCTATCTCTGCTCACTTCACACTGGTGACTGAGTAGATCCTTATAGCAGAGTAAGGTAGAACTTACAACTAACTCACCTACATAATATTCTCCAATTTCAAGAGCGATCTAGTAAATCACATGGGAATCTGGGGAAGACTAGAGCCTCCCAGAAGGCATGCTGCTCTGTATCACTAGACTGTTCATAATTTCAGACTTGTTCCTTGGAGAAATAAAAGAGAGCACAGAAATGGCTAGTGGCAAAATCAAACAGAGTTCAACATGGCCTAGAAGAATTCAGCTTCCACACAAAAGGGTATTTTCCTACCTCTTAATAGGCTCAATAATGAGTTAGTCAGTTTTGTCTTTGAAGAATTACCTGCTTGTTGTCTGGGGTTGTTTTTAGATGTATTATTTTTTTAATTAAAAAATAAAAGCTATAAAAAGCTAGAGGTAGTTTTAAACTGCAAGATTCATGTCTAGGGCGAGCATTTCTCCAGACCTGAGGGACGTTTTTCATTCAGGCTAGTATAAAACAACACTCGGGGTGGGGGGGGGGAAGTTGAAAGGGAAAGCATTAAAGGAATAGGAACTTGGAGACCTCTTCTGCTTCCAAATCGACCGTCTCGTGAAATGAGTGTATTTCCTGCCTGTGAATTCTATATTTAATCCAGAGAGATCACTGACTATGCCTGAGCAACTTGGCAGCCCTTTTCCTCCTCTTCAAACAGACCTCGAGATTCACTCTTGGCATTGTCTAATGAGCGGTCTACGTCTCTCAAGAATATATATCCTTAAAGATTTCAATAAGAGCAGACAGGATCAGTGGAAAAACCACTCATATTCCTTTCGGTTTTGATGCTTTCTTTAAAAAACAAAAGGATACACTGAGGCTCCTGCCAGAAAATCAGTTGGCATTGAAGGAAGCTCACAGACTAAAGGACCCACCTCGTATTTCAAACACTTTCAAAATCCTGTTTTAGCACCGAAGAGCAGACATTCTGTTCATTAAAGGAATATTCACAGAAAACTGACATTACAAATTTCACCAAAATCAGGTGACGTGCTGCCAGCACAGTCATGAACTTTCCCACCTATCTGAAGTTGCTTTAATGTCGGCAAGTAGTATGGGGAAATAAAATGGCAAGAGGAAACTGTTTCCTTTGCTACGTATAGTCTGTGAGGCAGGTAAAGAGCAGAACTTTGAACTGAGAAGCACTAAAAAAAAAAAGAGGAGGACATTACTGTCATTCTCTCACAAACTACGTTCGTAATCCCAAATACTCCAACAGCAACAGGATAATTTAACCTCAGGACGATTATTTATTGCAAAGTTACAGATGAGATTTCACTTTCGAATGCTTTTCCCTACAAAGCTAACTGATAATTTATCACATCAACTTCACCAGTCCACTCTTTTTACACAACCGAGGTCTGCGTACAGGGTTGAAGGCTTTTCTGCAATCCCTCTTGCCCCTACTTCATTAACCTTTTCATAGCCTCAAAATCTAAATGTAACATTCCTAGTCTTAAAAAAAAGGTTGTATGTTTTCCTGCTACCTTAAAAAATCCAGAGTAAAAGGTTACCTTCAGGTATACAACTTATGGGGTTTCCATCGACTGCCAATCGAGAAGGAGTTAGTTTTGTAGCTATTGTACCATCACTTCATAAGCATTCATTCCCATACACAAGACTGAAGTCGGCATTCGGACCTTATCGCTCATTTTGAGGATTCTTTTTTAAAAGAGGTTTTCTTTGTTTAAGATCCCACAAACAAAACCTGTTTATGGAAAAAGAGAGATATTTTGAATACTAAAGTCCTTTATTCAACAACACAGAAATATCACAAAAACAACTTTACTGGGCAAATTGAATGTTTTTATACAGTTTTGTACATGCCCCATAAGTAATTATTTTTTCATAAATACACTGTTTTCCAAAACTGTTTTTTTTTCCATAATTGCACAAGCATACATACACCTTACACAAATATCTATTAGAAAATTTAATAGATAACTGCACAGTTCAGAAAAGGAGAACACTGTGAAAGGAGTACATTTCTGTGGCCCATGTTTCTGAAAAAAAAAAACTTCCTAGTTGCCTGCAATTGTGAAAATGGAGTACTTTCTAACAGAGGAGCTGTCTTTTATTCACTAAGAATACAGTAGAGCTCAGCGTGAAACTGCCAAATTTAATAAAAACAAAATCTGAAACATTTAGCTGTTAACATGAGAACCCACTGTTTGATATCACTATGCATCTAACCATGATCAAAGACCCACTACTGCTTTTTGCTGAATGCATTCGACCCTGAATGGTATGCTCATTTAACTACTTTCTTTCTTCATTATTTGATTACAGATATAGCCTATTTAAAGACTTTATATTCTTTAACATTAATTGTAGGACTTACATACCAGGGGTTCTGTACAAAAGGGAGTATTTCCCCTCATTGGGAGGGTCTGTTATTAATTGACAGAATGGGAACATGTGCCTCCCTTTCAGCCTTACCATTTTTCATAAGTCTATCTGGGGAATGCCAAAAATGCTTCCATTAGGCTTAGTGCTCACACCAAGAAGATGGCAAAAGTATGTTCTGCTACACTTTTTTCCTCTTTTTTTACATTGTGAGAATGAAAGACGGAGGAATACAAATTCTCACACTGGAAAATGGGTTTGGACCTCGTGAAAAGCACAAATTTGGTAATTATATCTTGACAATAATCTGATCGACAAATACGTGTATTAACAGCGGGGGCAGGGCTGGGATGGAGAGAGACAGTCCAGAAAAGGGATTTCCTTCTTCAAACATCACTAATTAAAATGCTCTATGCGCACTACATTATATAAATACTGTGTCAGCAAAACCTAAAAATCTGATGGTGCTAAGGAACAACATCCAAAATGAAAACCATATGGGCAAATCAAAGAAAAATCAACTCTTGTTCATTTTCAATAATTAACAGGTTTGCTTGATTGTTTGTTTGTTTTAACAATTTTGAATTGACATGTAAAACACCACAATTACAATATACAGATCCATCAGTTCTTTAAAACAAAATGACAAAACAAAAAAAGAAACTACATCAAGACATGCAACATTAGGGTATTAGACAGTAAGTACATTGCTACACCTAATGTAGCCTGAACTTAATTTTGTCCCTGCTTCTGTAAGAGCAATCACAATTTTCCGAAAAGCAAGGCAAGCTTACCAGCCACATGTGCAAATAAGGCTTCAGTTTGTAAGTCAATCAGTGTTTTGCTAGAAAGGACCTTACAAAGCTCGTATTGGTCTAGTGTTCAGCAACAGAGGCCCTAATCAAAAAGTTTCCAACACAAAAATAATCTGTACACGGCTACCATAGGAACAGATATAAAGCTCATTGAATGGGTACTGGATGAGTATTCAACTGAGCACCTCTTACAAACTATAAGAAGGGCAGCACAACAGAGTCATTTCAAGTGTGACATTCCATCTCCGAAGTCACGTGCGTGACGTCGTACAATGCAAAGACATAGATACATGCATCAACCCTAAGTTGAGGACGCAGGTGTAAGCCTAGCCCACCCATGCTCCTCCAGTTACCCCACGTCACCAATGCTCTGCCTGGCCTTGCTGGCACGCGTGTGACCTCAGGAGGTTTCTCCTCCTCCATTCCTCAATCTTCGCTTTCTGGGCCATTCCCAACACCCATCAGTCCTGTGAGATCCCTCCCCTGCCAAAGCCGGCTTTTCTCTTGCCTGCACAGGTTCCACACTGCGGTGCTCCCAGCCATCCCGTGTGCTTTACTAAGGGAGTGTGATCAGAGGCCAAAGGCTGAAAGACTTAGCAAAAAAACCCAGAGGGAGTGCTAAAACAATACAAGATTTGAATGTGCTGTGCACCATTAACTGATTATTTCCATGCCCAGCACCTTGTCTGTGAAACTACTGGTCCTACCTTGTATAAAATGATATATCGACCAAATACAAGGCACAACAGCATTCACTGACTTTGATAGGATGGGCTTTTCACTCATGAGTGGTATGATGAAACCAAGCAATAAAAAGTGATGATCAACTCATAGTAAGTATCCCTAAATTCAGTATCCTCCATATTTTTTATAGCACGTGAGTTATATCCCTCCATGCATTCCACTTTATAAAATACGGCATTCCACTTTATAAAGTATTTACTCCATTGACTGAAAATGTTATATGAGAACTCATAGGTGAAGGGTAATTAGGCTGTGTCATCATTTCTTCTAATGTCTTGTACCAACTTTGTTTTGCATCCTAAAATAACTTCTATACAGATGACTGGTTTTGCACATCTGCCTATGCTGGGCACTCCACCACAGAGTACAGTGAAAAACAAGTCAGGCACCAGACAGCATTTTTTGAGAGATATCCCTCTGTAAAGCTCCTCTGTAAGCAATGCAAGTGCACAAACTACTACTCTAATACAGTGCTTGAAAGATTAATTTTAAAGGTTATGTCTTCCCCTCTTACACCACCACAACGGAAGGTAATTGCTAGATGCATCACAATCTTTTTACCTTGGAAAACTTGGCATCAAGTCTCTATGGAAGGATGCATGGTAAAACAGTGTTGCTGTTGCTCCTGCTGCTAAACAACTAGCAAAATCATAGTTAAAGCTAGAATTTATTGCTCTGGATTTAACTCGCAGAACCACACTGTTGTGTACAAACTGTTAATCTCCATAGATGCTCAGACATGATTGTCTCCTTGTGTCTAAACACACAAAATACAAGCGGCTATCTGTACAGTTTACAGTACTGAAACACATATATTTGAAAATGAAGTATAGATATGTTACTTTTCAAAGATACATGACTTTATAGCAGGGGTTTACCCAAACTTTTTTTTTTTTACAGCCACTTTAAAAATAGACAACAACTTCACTAGTATAGCTAAGTTACATCAAAGAAAGAATCAGTGTACTGAATGTGAAGAAGCTGGCCAATTCCCCAGACTCCCAGATTTTTGTCTTTTTCTTTTGAGGAAACCCCTATACATAAATGAAAATAGTATCTGAGTATATTCTTCAATGGTGGACTAAGCAGTTTCTTAAAACAAGACTTTAGCTTGCCATTCACTTCGGACTGCCTTGAAAATAAGATACACTACTGCTTAAAAGAACCATCGGAATGCTTCAGCGCTGGGAACAGGTGTTCTCTAAAAAAAAAGCAAGAAAACAAGTTAAGCTTTCTTTTGCAGCATTGGCATACTTGAGTTCTTCTAGTTGTTCTTTTCCTTTACATTTTAGGCATACTTTCAGTTATCTAGGAACAACACGATGCCTCACATTGCTTGATAATTAATAGAAACATCCTTTCTCCAAACACACACCATTTTAGGATCACACGCAATACATCATACTCTGAATATAACACACATAACACGTTGTTTTCTCCTTAGTTAGTTAAATAAGGTAGTCATGGAAATGTAAACATTGCTGGAAAAAGGTCTCCTGGAAAACAGACAGTGCTTTTAGAACAACCATGCAGTTGTACAATGGTTTCTGCCTCTGCCTTGGTATATCGGAGACATGGTTATGGTTTGGCAGGTTTGCAGGTTAGACACATGCTTTGGCAAGAACACTGCTTTTGACAGGGGAATAATGAAGGCATTGATCTGTCGTTCAGAAGGCACGCTGTGCCTACAGACACTTTGGGAGCAGAGGTCAGCCTTTTCAAACCTCAGGCTAGTCACCTCATTCCACATTTAGGTTGCAACGCGGGAAGTACTTAAGCACACCCTTGACTTCATTTCAGTGAGTGGAACATCCTATTGGCTTGTGGGGACCGCCCAGACTGCTGACGTTCTTTCTTTTGCACACATGCTGGACATCGGCTTATATAAAAATAGGCTACTTGCAGAGATGCTACCCTACCTCCTTCCCCCATCTGTTAACCCCCCAAAAAAATTATATCCATTTGCATTTAGATGCCTCCATACACATTTGAGTCCAGGTAAAGACCCTTCACAGCTTTAAAGTACAACATACATAAGAGACTGAGGCGCTGAGCCTGTAAGGGCTGTGTCAGTTCTGCAAGATAACATCTTGCCCTCAGTTTTCTTCAAAGTCATAGAATGATAGAATAGTTAGGATTGGAAGGGACCTTAAAGATCATCCAGTTCTAATCCCTCTGCCATGGGCAGGGACATCCCACTAGACCAGGCTGCCCAAGACCCCGTCCAACTTGGCCTTGAACACTTCCACGGATGGGGCATCCACAACTTCCCTTGGCAACCTGTGCCAGCGCCTCAAGTCAAAGTCAAAAGATGATGGAAAAGCCCTTGAACCCATCCACCCGGATACACACATCTCTCCTCCAGAACTAATGACTACGCACTGACCAGGGCGGAGAAAGTAGACCCCGAGGTGACTTTGTATCACTCAGTCCCATCTCACTCCCAGTACGCATTTCCTTAAGAACTTCTCACAAACAGAAGCATCACATCTGATCAAATTCCACTAAAAGCAAAACTCTGGAAAGTTGCAAATAAATACTTGTAATGAAAGAGTGTCCACTGATTTTGCTGGTGTCGCACATACATATCGTGACTCCTTTTTACAGAAATTCCTTAGTTTTTGTTTCAGAGAGGATCTTTTAAGTGTTTTTCTTGTTTTTCCATAAATATCCGATAAGCCATGGAGCCTACAGCAGACAGCGTGCATTGTACTTGATGACAGAAGATTTCTTTCTGAATTCCAGGGAACTGCTCATTAGTACAGCAAGTATTTTTTGTTGAAAAATCAGCCCATTTTGTGACAGCCAGGTTCAAGCGCTACACAGCTCCTCTTTTTGTGAAAGCTGTTACTGTTACGTTTATCACTCATGCCCATGGAAATACCAGAGACAAAAATACTTCTGCTGTGTCACCAGAATTCTGACCTGCGGTCAATTCAATACCCACTCTTCCTCTGTGAATGTTAGGCTTTAATAAATCATCTGAAAAATAACTTCCAAAGGCAATGAGCAATTGTTGAATACAATTGAATTGTTGAATACAATCACCCTGACCGGTATGAGTTTTCTTTGTGTCAGTGGTCCAAAAGTAGGAATTGCTCGTATCTGTCTTTACCGGTCCCTGTTCTCCCTCGTTAACACGTGTTCAGCGTAAGCATGAGTAGTGTAAGCACAGCAGCCCCCCTCCCCAGGTAGGCTGAGGAGAGCCAATGCAATTGCTAGATCAACCGCACCGGTCTGTGTGGGCTGTAAGATGGCTGCTGAGAGCAAGGTATACAGATTTATAATTTATAAAGAGGTTGACTGCAGAAAAGGCTGGCATTTGGAATGACAGGAAGCGATCATACAACTACATTGACCTCAAAAGAACAGCCAAACATGCAGACGTATTAAACTCAATAGATCATCTTCACCTGAAAACTAAACGCAATACTCGGCTGCGGGTCCATATGTCTAAACACAAAACCAGAGCTAGACAGAGAGATTTAAAGACATAGTGACTAAGATGGCCTTTATTTATTTTCTTGCAGCATCAGGTTGAGTTACTGTCAGATGCTGTCATATCAGCTGGAAGTAAAGGTGCAATGTCTGATTAAAAGGTCATTCAGACCTTTAACTACATGGAATAATATTTTTGAAGGGCAAAGCTGTGGTTTACTATGTGTGCTTTTGAAAAACTACAAGATAAAGAATTCTGTATCCGCATACCAAGTTCTAATTAACGATATACATTTACAATTAAATATCCTTTGCGCTAACTCCCGATTTGAGAATGAATTATTAATCCATGCTTAAACAAAAAAGTAAGTTTTTAAAATTGGTGGATCAAGTTAAATCTAAACCAATTTATTTGATAAAATCCATAGACTTTAACACTTCAAGAATCAAGGTTATTTCCAGACAAAAAGAGACTCTTTAGCCCATTTAGTGGTTCAGCACACCAACATACAAGCTTAAAAGCAATGACCATCTACCGCCTGGCTGTATAAATCCACAAGTCCCAGCTGGGGAATCAAACTCTCAGCAAGATTACAGCACATTTCTGGATCTCTGTGCTGCCGTCAGGGAATCATTATCCTGAGTGACAGGAAAGACAGATCCCCCTGGAAGCTTGGGGAGGGGTGGCGAGGAGCAGAACCAGAGAAGATCAGTGTGGTTTTGCTGTAAAAGCTTTCACTGCTCGTGCCAGTGCAAATGCTGACAAACAGCAGGCTTGCTCCCAGGAGGATGCTCAGAAACCCGCAGCCTCGGCTTCTCTGAGCGAGTAATGCCATAAAGCGTGGCGCTCAAGAGAATTTATCCCTGCACAAACCTGGGATGAAATTACCTCTAAGCTTTCAAACTCTCTATTCTGTTCCCTTCTTGCCAGCTTTCACTGCAAAAGAAGTAGCTCAAGCATTTGAAATCTGAAATTTTAATTGTTGCCTTGAAAAATCAACTGCACACAGGGAACCAAGTGTGCTACATTTTTGGAGGAGGAAGTAAAAAAGACGACTGAAACCAACAGAAGAGTGAAAATTCCTTCAATTAAGCAGCAATGAAAAAATTACACCTACGTATCTGTCCTGGTTGCCCCATGCAGAAACATAAAGACAGACCCTTGCTACACGTGTGTGCATGCATGCACTGCCAATGCATGAAAACAGCACACTGGCAGGTGCTGTAGATTCCTCACCGGTGACTGTGTTCAATAACTGAGCCCTGTATTTTCACAGCAAAAGCATTAATTAAAGCATGATGCCTCCCTCAGCACCACTGGGGTGACCAGCTGACAGATGGAGCAAGACATGGGGCGCCATGGCTCTGCCTACCCAAGGTCAGCCTGCTCGCCCAGTCCAGCCCCATCCCTTGGTGAGCTCATGGCTATGAAACTTGCCAGAGATGCCTCTCTCCAAGTCTTGCAGCTCACAGCCCACCTGAAAGGTTTGGTATGAAGATCAGGAAGTAGGAAAGTCCTGAGCTCCTGCTCAGGATGCTGTTGCTTGGGGGGCAGCCCAAATTCACAGCTGCATAACTAAGACTCATTGTAAGTCATCTGTGTTATTATTTTCTGCAAGGCTAGGACTTGGGTTGAGGTGAACAACGTTCAGAAATAAAATAGAATAATAAAAGAGAATAATAAAATAGAATAATAAAATATATCTGAGCACTACATGATCATGACCTAACGATCATAATACTTTACCGATGTTAAAAGATGTTGTATTATATAAGAATCCTTTGATGACTGATCCACAAGCAAAAATCCCGCTCTCGTTGAAGCAAACTTACACATTGGCTACAGCAAATTATTGGCCAGAATTGGGACTCCTCATTCCCCTTGAGGTATCCTGGCTGAAACAATCCAGCTCAACAGAGGCCCTTCGAGAACTATACCAAAACTGAGGTATATTCAACAAGATCTGGGCTACCTGACCTACACAACCACAAAAACAGACAGACCTTGTCCTTAATGAATGCAAAATTCACATGAAAAGATAAATTAAACTGGTGGATGTTCCTGTACTTTCCAAAGCAACAGAACTGGTGTCAGTCACATAGGGAAAAATGAACGTAATAAGGTTTGCATGGAATCCCATACAAGCTCCTCACCCTGGAGAAGAATCCCTTCTTGAAATTCCTTCCACAAGAGCAGCAATTCAGCACTTAGGTCAGTGGATGCACAGCATGAAATTTGGCCCACTAAGCCATGTGTGTGTGTGTGTGTGTGTATAACTCAATATACACATATATGTACTTATATATACATGATCAGAGACAGAGAAATGTGGTGCTATGTGACGGCCAAAAAGTTCAGCTGGAAAGTCATGGCTCCTGCACAAAGCCAACCTGGATCAATCAGAGGAGCAGCCCAGTAAACACCAGCTGTAAACCAGTGACTGTACACTTTTCCTGCACCAGTGTGAATGCGGGCTACAAACCTAATCAGTCCCACAAAACTTGCATAACTGCCTGAGAAGAGTAGAGCATCAGAACAGTGGGATAAATCCCAGTGGGAAAGCAAGCTGGCCTTTCCTCCAAGTTATTTCCAGTGCTGCAAGGTGTCAGCTCGATCGCACCGAAACCACCAACTATGCACATAGCACTGCTCATCCATAAACAGTGCAGAACCTGGTGCAAATCCACATGCTCCGAGACTCTCTTTCCACCTCCCAATTCCCTCTCTGGAAAGACCCTTCCCCGGTCAAGCAGTGGGCTGGAGGAACACGTGGCAGCGTGGACCCAGTCTTGTGAGTGGCTCTGCCTCTCGCTGAGACACCAGCACCCAGAGAAGCACCACCATCTCCGGATCCACAGCCAGGTGCCCTCCTCAGTGGTCCTCAACAGTGCCAGCCTGCTCTGCCACCAGTGAATGTGGTCTGGACAGCATTGTTCCTGCTTACTTGCCTAAATACTGAGCCACCCTGAGAGGAAAGCAGCCTTTGAAAGTGTCTATGGCTCACTTTGTTCCGCTCATAAATATACATTACCTACAGCGTTGGGGAAAACCTCCCAGCGCTCAGATTCAGCTCACACAGAGCCTCCTTGAATGTCTTTTCTTCAGGTGGAGGCTTGAGGCAAGAAACCTGTGTGTGAATTGCAAGTCCTGGAAACATGGAAGGAAGGAAAAGGGAGGGCACAGAGCACCGTGCCTTTGTCCCAGTCACTCCACTACCTGCCCGGGACGAATGCCAAGAGTCCCACTGTGCCAACACGGCAGGGGCCGGCTGCGGCGGTGGGGGAATAGGATCCTGGTCCTGCACACATCGTGGCTTCAGCACACATGCACGGCAGCTGACACGGGAGAGCTCTGCGTAGAACAGCCTGCACCTCTCCTTCTGGTGTCTTCCCACCCAGCTGCAGGCCCACGGGAGGGACGCATCGGCTTCGGACAAGGTGTGAAACAGTCCATGAAGCTGCTGCTCCCCACAGCTGCCAAAATCCCTGGCTGCCCACTGACACTGCACTCCTGCTTGCTGTACGTGTTATCAGGCGGTAACAGATGTCCTCTAATAACAAGCTTATTATTGGACTTTGCAGATAAAAAGGGACACATACATCGGGTCAGAAGCTTGGTGGTATGTCTGCTTCCACAGCCCACCTCAAAATATCTCTCCCCATACCTGAGCCACAGGCCTGTCTCCCTTCATACCAAGAATGAGATTTAACATTTATTTTAAAAGTCAGTTTTATTTGCTCCAAGAGGACACGCATCTGCGTGCTGGCAGTTATTTTTCCATTTGCACTGCATATCTCTCAGGCCGTATTTGAGACAAACCAGATTTAGAACATACCAGATTAGGAAACTCATTTGACTTTCTCTGCCGCCAGCTCCACCAAGTGAAAAGTAAACCTCCACCATGGGACACTGCAAATAGAAATTTAAAAAATGTACTCCTAAGTCAGGGTCATGTTTTGAAAACCCAGCTCCTCTCGAATAACTCACTCAGAGGTAGCCTCAGGAGATTTCAGCCAGGCAAGCTGGGGAATAAAGGATTTGTGCCCCTGGTCATGGCACAGCTACAGTCATGCCACTGTAGGGCCAGATCCTGCCACTTGGACTCAGCGTAAGCAGCAGACAGTAGCTCCCCAGCTAAATCAATAGGATTAGTCCAAGGAGTAACATGTTTCTCTATAGGAGAAAGAACAAGCAAATGTGCCCCTCATTTACATTCAGTACACACCATAGTTTATTTTATAGATTAATTTTTTCACTTTATATTTGAGATTAAATTTGGGGAATGGGTAAACAATTTCACGTTTTTGATCTGAAAAAAAAAAAAACCGCTTAACACCATTGGGAAAGACAGATGGCAAATACAGATCAGAAAACATAAGGAATCCAGACTAATACTGTCAAAGAGAAACAGCTCAGTCCCAGGAAATGTTAGTGACAGAGCTCTGTGCCGGTGAGCACCTATGGCTCGGAGCAGTCATGCTAGTTTGCAGTGGAGCAGCTCATCTGCTCTGCCATCAGCCTTGAAACCCCCGGGAGAAGCTTGAGCCACTAAGCATTGCTCACACCAACGCTGGCAGGCACGGGCATTGCCTTAGCACGCAGGCAGAGCCCTGGAAAGGAACAAATCTCCTCTCCCCCTTCCCTCCTGGACTGCGAGTAATTGGCTGTGGTTGCCTTCCAGCACACTCCCTCCCTTGTGCCAGCACAGCTCTTTTGGCCAGCAAGCTGAGGGATGGAGCCAAGTCTCCACCTCTGCCGTCCCGCTCGGTCCCCAAGGGGCGCAGCCGGCTTGGCCGCCAGCTTCCCCGTGCCTGGCACCCCGCGCACAAGGCTGGCAGCGCCGGGCAAGCCAGGGTCGGGAACTCCTGCCGTCTGCTACCCTGCAGCCACGTTCCAGCTGGCCACGCTCCGGCCTCAGGCAGGGGCTCCCAACCGCTTTCTGGCACAGGCAGCAGGGAAGACATCAGAGGTTTGGGTTTTCAGGTCAGGAGTCTCTCATACCTCACTGCCAAAGGGATTCACATTTCTTTTCCCTATTTCTACATCCCTCTCAAGCAGTTTTTGCAGCTCCTTTGGGTTTTCAGCTATCCCTGTTCCTGAGGACAGAGCTGCTAAGCCTGCTAGAGTGCCTATTCAGCGCAAGTGACTATTTTGCCTCTTATTTATTTATTTATTTAGTTATTAATTAATTTGTTTGTTTGTTTGTTTATTTGCATTCCTGCAGCATCTGAAGGCCTTAGGGATTGTTTCTGTCTGTTCTGCCTGCCCGGCCCCTCAACCAGTAGGTCTGGCCCCTCTCCTGCTTTGTCAGCAACGGGGAAAGGCTCGTACGAGCTCTAGCGCAACGTTACTTCAGAGCCAAGACTGATGTTAAACAGGTCAGAAAAGCTGTCAGTCAGTGCTCCCATACTGACTGTGGGAATTAGTATTAAATAGCCAAATGTTTTATTAGCATAAAGCAGAAACCTCAGTTACTGAGAAAAGTTTTATAGAGAAATTCTTGGATGCAGGTTTGTTAGCAGCATGCAACATAAAACCCAAGACCTCCACAATAGAAAAGACACTAAAAATGGAATATCCACACCACTGCTCGGCTTCTGGTTTTGACTGGGACCCGCTTGGTTACTCCTGCTGACTATCCTCTGTCAGACATTATCAACTAGAAGCATGTCTGCCTTCTGCAATGGATGCACGACGTGCGTACACCTTCTCCTCTCTCACACACACACCCCACCATTCTCCTTCTCCCTAATCAAATCCCAGTGAAGACCATCCATCACTCTCTATCACTTATACTCCTTCCACACACAAGCTCACAAACCAGAATTATTCTTGTTAACATCCATTCCATTAATGAGAAATCCCTGCTGGTTCACCATCCAGTGGTACAAGCCTTTGCACTCACAGTCTGACATCTCTATCATCCTCCAAACTGCTGCTCTGGGGTACAGTAATCTCTCACGGATGGGTCTCCAAGCAGATGGGAGGCACGTTTCTCAGTACCAAACCTACATTTAAATCTCTTTCCCCTAGAGCTGCTGAGGCTTCAGCATCTTTTTCTCCTGCATGGAACCTAAAATCAGCTATGATGCCTCATTGGTTAGCTAACTGCTTCTGTCCTTTGGGATTTTTCATATGCTGTTGATAAAAGAGACAGTGAAAAATATATCCGTGAAATGCTTGGCCTCTGCTTGCTTGTTTCTTTTTCTCCAAAATTTGGGGAAAAAAAAAACAAACCAAGAAAACAAACATCCCGAATTCACTCCAATGCAGTACTCGATCAGCTACCTGGGATGAGGAGCATTTTCAGCCAATGCCCAAGACTCATTACAGGTGTCCGCTTGGTTCTCTCACAGCCAGTAAGCACCACGTATTATTGTCCCATTAGATGCATAGAGAGAAGCAGCAATGCAAACTCTTATACTGCAGGTCACCACAATTCCTGATGGAGGGGAAAACGTTGAAAGATTGCAAATGGCTCTGAACCCTATTCATTCCTGGGTAAGTCTTCTGAAATTTTCAAGGATGACAATTAAGACTCATCTCAGTGATTATTTCCGTGACACTGTCACCTCCGACGGACTTTGACCTCCAATTTATTTCACATCAGCTTCCAAGCAACCAACTGTGATTGCCGCCTCCCATAGCTCAGATGAACTGTTGATTTAGAGGGAAGAGGTTTTACATCATTTCTAAGCTTGTGTCACCCAGTTCTCTCCCACCCACTCCCCAGAGGCTCGCTATTCAAATCTGCAACCTTTCCAAATATATTTTCTCCCCTTTTGCTCACTCCAAATCCAACAGCCTTTGTTCAACTCATACCACTCACTTCAGAAATATTTAACATCATATACTCCCTGCCTCTCCTTTTCCATTTCTGACCTCTTTAACTGCACCGTGATAATCACACTCAGCCCTCCTTGTACGTTCTACACAGATGGCTAGAGCTCTTCAGCTCTCTTCCAAACCTGTAACTGTCAAGGTCACTGCACCACCTCTGCATCCGCACCCAGGAGTTAGGACACGCAGAAGGATGGATGTTACTGAACCACAGTTGTTTTGGGGTATTTCTTCTGTGACAATGGAACAAATTCTTTGTGTTAACATAGTGCAGACTTACGGGAAGTCAGCATGCTCTAGCTTCTCTAGGATATGCAGTATACACCACCGAAGAAACCCTTAAGCCCAAGCAGTCTTTGTTTAACAAATCATTATTTTCAGCCTCCCATTTGCAAGCTCCCCCCTCTTTCACATTTGTCAGCTTGTCTGTACATATGCCTTTATCATTTCCTTAGCTCTTGAACAACTTGTTCGAATCATACAACTCCTCTCATTCCACATGCTCACCCTGATACCCAGATTCTCTCCATAAATTCTATTTAATATAAAAAATTAATTAAAAAATAACTAGAATACCCTATCAACAAGGGCACTTGGAAAGCTTTGCTTACTCTCATCAAGGTCCCCCTTCTGTCCTATGAAGTTTCAGCCTTCCCTCAGAGAAGCGCTGGGAAGACAGTTACTGGTAAGCTCTTCGACTGCCTCACCTGAATTACTGATGGCAAACCTCCTGCTCATAGTACCAGATACATTATGCTTTCTACTTCATTGCCATTTTCAGCACTTGCCACTGTACCCTTGCTGTCAGCAGATCACCTCCAATGCCTGGTCAGTTTGCCTCATGGTAACTAAATCACTGCTACAGAGGGGCAGGTCCCCCCTCACCAAGGCTTGGCACGCCAGAAACAACCCTCAACCACTTCTGCATCCTTCTCTCTCCGAAACTCTGCAGCTCTTCCTTCCTCCTCTTCTGTCCTCATCTTAAGCAATATCCATCCTGAACTCCCTAGGATTTTCCACCATTTTCCAGTGTTTATAAAGTTCCTCCCTCCCTCTCAAATCTCAGTGCTGCTTCCCTGCTTCCTAAACCACTGAATAATCTTTCTTCTCTCTGGACAAATACCTCCTAGTCAAATTAAGTCTGGCACCAGCTAATGGTGATCCTATATATGAGTAGAACAGAGACCATGGCCCCAGCAGGAATAGTGTCCTGAGACAGGGGAGATGCAGTTTTAAAATGTCCAACACTTCAGAGACTGAGATATAGGAAAACACTGAGTAGAGCAAAGGAAAGACTAAAACCCTACAGTGAGTGAGGGAAAAGCGTTTGATAAGTTTGCTGCCCACCAAGAACACAGTATCCAGCATGACCAAGGCTGCTTTTATTCCTTTTACACTCTCATATCTCTCAGCTGGCATTGGAGTGTCTAGTTAAATAGGAAGGAATGGAGAAACTCTGGAAAACTGGAAGAAAAAAAAAAATTCAACAGGCTTCACACATACCTGGCTATGGATTTTTATAGTGTTAATTAAGAGGATGCCTAGGAGTTCCAGGGAGGAGAAAATATTTCCCATAGCGTCTGAGAGTAGAAGTTAACAAGCCTGCTGGGATCTTTTTAGCCCCCGCAGAGCTAAGGCTTCAACATTATTAAATGGTTGTCGCATCTAAAGTATGGTGCAACATAACTCAACGCACAACAGAAAGCACAGGATGCTGAAATGGGGGATGACTTTAGATTACACCACAGAGCAATTTCAGGACAGGTGTTTCCATGTGACTGAACAAGATACAACTGTGGAAAACAATAAAGGTACCCAAAAGGAGAGAAAAGACAGACACAGCAGGCTGGGCTCCTAAATAGCAAAAAAAATGTCAAACGGATCTGCATGCTTCAAGACATTGTGGTTCAGTACGATCCTTCAAAGCAGATGAGCTATCAAAACATACAAACAGTGCAGAAGCAAGAAATACTTTCTTCAGACGGTGGCACTCCTCAAAAGACATCGTATCTGATAGCAATCTTTAAGCACATAGCCAGCCACTCAGAAATTGTTAGCAATCCAGGCCAAGTCTCAGGGACTTTCTTATGATGACATGAGTTACGTTCTTATTGCTCCTAACTCACTTGGGTACACCAGAAAAGCTTATCTTAAAGCCTTTCCCTACATAACCAGCAGCCACCTCCCATTGCAACCAGCGATCAAAAGGATTATCCTGTATTTGATGAAACTTTAAGTTGTACTTACTAAGTATGCCTGCTTAGAAGTATTTCACCAGGCCAAACCCTTAAAACACATTCATGCTAAAAGTCAGAAGACTACTATTTCTCTTTTTACAGACACCAATTTTTAGGATATTTGGAAAGGACCTGTTCTCAGCCACTGCTATGCATCAAATGCACGACAGTGTACAGAAGCTACAATCTGCCTTATATTTAACTCTCTAGAGCGCACTTTTTAAAGCCAAAAACATAGCACCAAGATGTTGTCCCCCAAAAGGGGCCACTTTCTGAAATCCTAGTTCATTCTTCATGCGAGCAAGGTCTTCCCTGACTTCAATAAAGGTGTTAGCTTCCCACCTAGCAAGCAGAATTGCATGGAAAGTCGCCAACCCCCACCAATAATATGAATATACATCTACAGGCAGACAAAAATTGAGCCTGTTACTTCCTGTTACCCAACCCAAATGAGAGGTATATAACATGATACTCACATATCTACCAGCTTAAATGTGTCTCCCTATGTGGATAAGGCATGATGTGTATAGCCCACAACATTTTGTACTTTCCAAACGTGCTGTAGCTGGCATAGCAGTTGAAGTCATAATGGTTCTATGCGCCTCTAACAAACACATAGTTCAAATGACGTAGATAATTTGGAAAAAAAAAGAAAAAAAGAAAAAAGAAGTAAAAAAAAAAAAAAGTAAGTACTTACTATGCTAATTACCGCTCTAGGAAAAAAAATTGGCTTCATTCATCATCTTTCTCATGACATATACAACTTGTCCAGCCTAACCAATACACAGACTTTTCATTATGTCAGCTTAAAAAAAACAGACTAACCAATCAGCCACAACACCAAAGTCTGGCGCAGAATCCCGATGCCCCAATTGTATAGCAAATATCACTACTTTAAAAAATGTGCAAAGAACTATTCAGTGCAATCAAAATGCGGAACCGCCACAACCAGTTAACCTCTCTTACCACACGGACAATTTCACTGGCAAACAATCATAGTTCAATGATTTAAAGCAAGCAATTTCCAATGCAAGCAGAAAGCAGTGTTTGTCTGAAAGAGGCTGTTAAGCCCTTGACTGGCCTACAATTTTGCTGAATTCCTTGAAATTCTGTTCAGTTCAGTACCAAATCCAACCACTAAGAGAGTTCTTAGGCAGGAGAAGCTTAGTTTTTGCCCCTCTTTAACTAACTACGCTATATCAAACAGCAGCTTATATAATGTATATTCTAAATCGAACACTAACGTCATGGGGTTTGAGCACTTACTTTGCATTATAAGTATTGAACAAGGAACGGGAAACAACAACTCATGAAACAGTAAAACAAACGGTGTCCAACTCTGTTCCAGAGGCTAACCCTTGTGCTTAGTAATTTGCCAGAACTGTAAGGAGACCTGCTTGGCTTTCAACGTCTTCCTCAACCCCAAGTCTCCCACCAATCACATTTCATTCCCACTCTGCAAGACGTGACCCTAGTGCAGAAGGTGAAAGATCTCCAATGAGATTTCCAAGCGGCAGAGATCAGGCGTCAGCAAGCAGAGATGCCTGCAGCTGCTCTGGTTGGAGGTGGTAGTAGGAGCCCTTGTGTTATCCCCGAGAACCTCAAGACGTCAAAAGGAAAACTCATCCAGGAAAGCGTGTTTTTTCCCAGACATGTAAAAACTGGATGAAAGTGACAAAAGCCATTGCAAAATGCTCAACAAAGGTAAAATCTCACCCTGCCTCTTGCTTCCTCTGCTCACTGCCAACACCATCCCTAGAGGATCACGCGCCGTGTTGGAAGCCCTGAGGCAGGAGTGCCGCAGTCATCCAGTGAGGGCTCTTGCACAGTGCCAGCAGCCAGTTCCCGTGCCAGGCACCCTCCCTGCAGCTCTGTCCTGAGAACACAAAACCAGGAGCAGGCTGGCAGAATGCAATGGGCATGCACGAGGACGAGAGAGTTAAAAAATAGCTTTCAGGGTTGATCAGGGCTTTACAGCCAAGAGCCAACTTGAACTGCCCTCGGGACAGACTGCAGTTCTTGCCCTAGCTATATATGAATGCCCGGGGACAGGAACTGTTTCTTTGCCCACTTGCACAGTGTTTCACCCATGGAGAGCCTCAGTCAGACGGAGAGCTGCGAGGAAGTGGCAGGGAAAAGATAAATACTGCCATATAGCAACATTTTAGTGAAGAACGGCAATGCAGGCTATGAGGTGGTCTTCCTTTCCACCTTCCAGTTAGCTACTCGGATCGTGTTAGCTGACTGCTCCTTGTCAAGCTTTTCAATTCCCCCTCACGCTACCGCAATCGTGCCATCGCTTAAGTTATGCATGTAATTTAGAGCTAGAGAGACAGCAGAAAAATCGCTTCCTCTGAGGCCCCTACTAATTGACCCCTATCCACAGAGCTCAGCAGCCTGCCCTGAACAGCACTCACATGCGCAACCACAACACAAAGTGCAAGTTCGGAGTTTGCCAGCGCAGCCTCTCTCCCCTGTGGCAACGCCATATGGTGTTAAGACTCTCAGGATCAGACACCGTGCCTGTTAAAATCAATCATCACAACGCTATCCCTGGTGAAGGCCATCTCAGACTCCTGATGGCTTGAAATGCGACTCAGCTGGGTGCCACGGATTTGGATGCTGATGCTTACTACTTCAGATCGGTATGCAAATGTTTCCTTTAATAGTGTGCGTATCAATTAGTGCGGCTGTTACGTAGAAAGCAAGTGGCACCAGCTATGATGACAGCATGCCCAAAGAGCAGGTATTTCACATTTGGGCTGAATCCTTCAGACCCAGTCAGTCCCTCTGCCCGACTTTGCTGCCACGCTAATGAAAACGAGGAGCAGGGCAAGTGAGATTGATACGCTGCATTGGGATGGTTAACTTCAAAGACAGGGCGATGCAAAGTAACGTCAGGCTCCTAATCTTCATTACTTGCAGCAGAAGTTACAGACGCTTATACCAATCAGAGGAAAAGAAGTAGTCTCCATGGGTAAATAAAGATTATGTCTCTTTAAACCAACTGTAAATCTGCATGAACACAGAATATACATACACGAGTAGGCAGCGTGCAACGTGACGTCAATCTTATTTTTATAGATTTATTATTACCATACATAAAATTTCCTAGTAATAATAACATTCTATGAAAAATACTAGAGCATTGGGACACTTTTAAAGTGAAAATAGTACAAGGAAAAATAGGAAGAAAATAATTCAAGTGTTTTAAAAAAATGCTGAGAGGGAATCATTCCATTAAAAATGCAAGGGTCAGGGACTGGAAAGCATTCATGTGTATCTGTCTTCAACTCTGTGTCCTAGCCTTGAGAGTTAAATCCTATGCTTTCACTGCACCAGCAGAAGAAGAGGAGACTTAAAGGAAAAAGAGAGAAATGGTTTCTGTGGGAATCAAGACAGTTTACTATTTATTGTTATTATTCTCATTTTTCATTTATTTCTTTTTTTCAACACAGTTCCACCCCCTGCCTTGAATCATCTCCGCAACTTGCAGCCACTGACAAGGGCAATTCACGGATCTTACAAGCACGTGGTGGGCCCCGAGCCCCTCAGTCCTTGTTGCATTTCCTTGAGATCGTGCCTACCGAGGTAATGGGGGGTCACCTACGCAGAGCTGTGGCTTCCCCAAGGGTGCAGCTGGGCCAGATGAGCCCCCGCAGCTCGCTCTGCAGGGAGGCTGCCCCTTACCCACCCGCTGCTCAGCCCTCACACAGGTCCTGTCGCTCTCTGACACCCTCCCAAGTTGGTGGTCTTACAGCCGGAGCACTTCTGCTACACCGGTGCTTTAGGCAGCCCTGCTGTCACTCTTTAGGAGTTAATTTAAAAAAAAAAAAAAAAAAAAAAGAAGAAGAAAGAAGACATAAGACAAAGAACCATATAAGAAAGCTACTCAGTTTTGGATACTCTTCCTTTCCTACTGAAAAGAACCACATTTCCATAAAGAAATCAGCCACATCCCATGACAAACTTTGCGACGGGCCATAACCTCCAGAGAAGCGACACCTTACTGACATCTCCACAGCTGGAGAGAGAAACCTGTTTCCTTCAAGTCACAGTATAGCACCAGAGGAGCTTTTTGTTTACGTATCTGAGGGAGCACCAACAGGAGAGGGATGAGGGGGGAGAGAGAGAATGAAGAGAAGAAATGAAGGCAGGTGGTTATGAGAGTACACAAGTGGCTAATAAAACCTTGGTTTTTACTAGTCACAGTGGTTAAACAATTTTAACGGGTGGCATTCTCATAACACGCCTGAGCAGCTTTTAAGGTTGTTGAACATCTCAGGAGCGAGGAAGTTCTGGAAATGTGCTCAGAGACGCACACAAACCAATAGGAAGATCTGATAACATACAAATTTGTTTCTTCCACAGATAGCTCACTTTCTGCACAAATCGATAAGCCATCAGAACCTATCATTTATCACAAACATTAAATCCCACCGGCACCCTGGTTTGCAAGCCTAATGAGGGAACCTGGCACACAAAGGCACCCCTGGAGCTAGGTGGTGGCGGTGGGGATTCTCCATGTCCCTGGGACAAGGAAGTCTCTTTTAGGCTGCATTCAACATTATAATTCATCATTAACAGACCAGAGCATTAAATATCTTCTTTGCAAACTTGCTGCGAAACCAACAACAGGCATATTATTGAGAAAAGCAAGAGCTGAAAACTCAGTCCAGTTTCTAGCACCTGGGAAGTCCATCCTGGTTTTTGCATTAGTGATGCTGGGTCACCGTACGTTCAAGAGAAAGAGCTAAGAGGATGCAGAGCTACAAATCAAACTTTCAGCAAGGACATTTCACTCTCTCAAGGAAGAATTAATTAGTTGGTTTGATGAGGCTGGTTGGAAAAGAGTTAATGGTATCAACCAAATGCCAATTAAATCCCCAAATGTTGCTTTTGTCCCATGACAGTGTCAATACCAATGCCATTATCTCTATTTCTTTAACGCAGAACAAATTAATGGGCTCTTGGTGTTTCTTTTTCCCTGTAATCCCTCATCCCGCCTCTTCTTGGAGAGAACTCCCGCAAGCAATGAATTAGAGTACACTGCTCTGCACACAAGCGCGGGCGCACACGCAGAAGGGAGTTACAATTTCTCACTTAGTTGCTAATTTCTGTGACTACAAATCTCGATGTCACCCAGCATACACTACTACTCCCCTGTACTAAATCCATCACCCTCGGCACCTTCAGAAACATCCGATAGGCACGTCTAACCACCAACACTATAATTTTAATAATAACAAGGGATTAAGTATGATTACTAGTCTTTCCTCTCACTTGGTTCCTTCACCTAACGATATCGACCAATTGCCATTTTTTCCTCGCAGTGGTGTGTCTGGGTTCCCACCGTCTGTCGTCCGTGTGCCTCCCCCCTCCCGATACACCAACCGAAACACCTCCGACACGGGATCTGCCCTCCTACATCTGGCGACCTGAAAACCTGTTGCTACAGCTTTGGGAAACGAGATACATCGTCAGCTCCGAGGACACGTCACGAAAAATAACCGTACACACAGTTTGGTCAGAAATCGGTGATATCTCTGCTATTTTTTTTTCCTCTCCTGGGTTTTATACACCGTGAGCGCGTTATTTTGCAAAAGATATTGGGGAAGAGGTTACCCGAGCACGTTTCAGCACCTGCAGGGCTCTGTGCTCCGGTTTGCCATGGACACAAGGCTTCCAGCCAACCTGGAGGTGACCTCGCCGGGACTTTCTCCCGAACTTCTGACGGCTAAAACTTTCCCACCTCCCCGTCCCTAACAAACCACCCCGAATCGTCATGATTTAAAAGAGAAAAAAAAAGAAAAAAAAAGAAAAATGAAGAAGAAGAGAGAGAAGAAAAAGAAAGGAGAGGCAGGCAGCAGTCTGATGGAAGCGGCACGGCAGGTGAACCGGGCGAGGGGGCGGCTCCCGGTCCCTCCCGGCTCCGGGGGGGGGGGGGGGGCGGCGTTTTCTCTTCCCTGCGGGGCGGAGATGGACGGGGCGGGGGGAGCATCCTCAGAGCCTGAAGGAGGCTTCGGAAAAGGGATGCTGCATCTTGAAGCTAGACAAGAAGCACTGGAGGGGAGGGGGCAGGGGGTTGAGGAGGGACGGCGGGAGGCTGGGGAAAAAGAAATCATCTCCTCTGACCTCTAGCGAAGTGCCCGGTTTTTTCTTAAGCTCTTCACATTTCCTAAATTTGCAGATCTGGTGTCCCGTTTTGCGGTTCCTGCAACTGCTGCAGACTCCACAGTTGATGAGCCGCTTGCAGGGCACGCACACCCCGCACCTTTTCCGCTTCTTCTTGGCGGGGTTGCCCGCCCCGGCCCCGCCGCCGCCGCCGCCCCCCCCGCCGCCTCCTCCGCCTCCTCCTCCTCCTCCTGCTCCTGCTCCGCCGCCCCCGCCGCCCCCCGCCCCGGCGGCGCCCAGGGCGGAGGCGGGGGCTGCCGAGGCGTGGCTCTGCGGGCAGTCCGCCAGGTTGGCGATCTGGAAGGCGCTGTCCGTGACGGCGGCCGAGGCCGCGGCCGGAGAGTGCAGGGCGGTCATGACGATGACCCCGGGGGGAAGGGAGAGCCCGCCCAGCGCCGGGATGGCCGAGAAGGTGCCGACCCGCGGCTCGGGGAGGTTCATGATGTCGGCTTCGGCGGCGCCGCACTTGAGCTTGTTCATGCACTCGCCGGCCAGCGGCCGGCAGTGCTCGGGGGCGAGGGTGGGGAGGAAGTTGCCGTTCGCCATGGGCAGCGAGGGCTGCTCGGCCGGGGGGCAGCCGGGCTTGCCGAGCCGCGGCGCGTCGCTCCGGTGCTGCATCCCGCCCCTGCCGGCGTGCAGCGAGGCGGCGGCGGCGGCGGCGGCGGCAGCGGCGGCGGCGGAGGACGGAGACGACGAGGAGGAGGACGACGACGAGGCCGGGGGCTTCCTCGCCCCCCCCGCCGCGCCGCCGCTGCCCCAGAGCATGGCGGTGGCGGCGGCGGCCGTGGCGGTGTCGCAGTTCCAGGGGGACATCCCGATGCGGGCGGCGGCGGCGGCGGCGGCGCTGGGGAAGATGGGGGTGGTGATGCGGGCGATCTTGGCCGCCTGCGGGAAGGCGCCGCCGTTGGTCTTGTAGAAGGTGGCGAAGGAGCGGTACCTCTCCATCTCCGAGTTGTAATCCACAAGGCTGTTGAGGGCGCCCTCGGGCAGGTGGCTGTCCTTGGGCAGCCCCGGCGCCTCGGGGTTGGGGCCGCTCTCCACGCACACGTTGGTGTTCATGGTGGCCGGGGTGGGGGGGAAAGGGACGGGGCGGGGAGGGGGGGGACGAGGTCGGGGAGAGGGGGGAGGGGGGGGGGTCGTCGCTTAATCCTCCTCCTTCTCCTCGGGGCGCATCCCCGCGGCGGGTGCGTGGCCGGGCAGCCGCTCCTCCTGCATCCTCACGGGAGCTGAAACACACAAAGTCGGTTTTTCCCAGGGCGGAGAGAAAAGGTGGAGATTGGGGGGGGACACACACACACAGGACGAGGGAGGGGGTGGCCCAGGAGGAGCAAAACCCCGTCCCGGGACGAGCTGGGAGCACCGCGGTTTGGGGACGAGGGGAGCTGAGCTGCCCACCTACCATCTCCGCCGGGGAAAGGAAAAGACGCGGCGGGGTGGGAAGGGGGGGGGCGGTGAAGAAAAGAATAAATAAAAGGAATAAAAAGAGAGAAAGAGGGAGGCGGGGTGAGGGAGCCGCCAGCTGCCACGGTGTCCTCTGCGCCCGGCGGTCATTAGCCGGCACAGCTGGCTCCGCGGCGCGGGTGGCACCGTGTGTGTGTGTCCCCCCCCTCCCCGCCGCCGCCGCAGGGGGGGAGCGGGGCCAGGCTAAAAATCATCAAATAATGAAATAAAATACTTAAGGCAGGCAATTTCACAGCTTGTGATCCCGGCGCCTGCAGACGGGAGCGTTTATCCCAGCCTCCCGGGAGGAGGATTCCCCGCCGCCGCCGGGGGCTGCGCCGGGGTGGGGGGTGGGGGGGGAGACGGACAGACACACGGACAGCCCTGCGGAGAGACCACCCGGGAACACGCTGCAAGGGATGCCGCTGGACCTGCTCCCTCGGCGGGGGAAGGCGGCTTTCTGCTTTGGGGTCATCGAAGTTGGGGGGGTCGGGGGGGTGGTCTGGATGTTGGTGCTCGTTTCATTTCCCACCGCCCCCCCCCCCTTCCCCGGGGTAATTTAGTTTATGGCAGTGAGAAAGGTGCATTATTGGCAGGCTGCGCGAACTAAAGCGAAACAGAAGCGTAACTTAAAAAGCCCTCAGTTTATGAACACTGCTTCTTTGTTTTCCAGATGCGGTACCTGAATAGTTTAGCTATTTCCAGCATCTTTTCTGATGTAGGGCTAGGGATCAGAAACGTTCGCTTCGGGAAGCACTCGTGGGGCCACGTCTAGTTTCCAGACTCCGGTATGTTTAGTTCAAAATGGTTATCAATTACGGTAATTACGGATCGTAATTAGATTAATGAACCGTTTGCAGCCCAGCCTACCGAGCGCAAAAACTTCGTCTTTCTCCCGGCGTCGTGCGCTAATAAAGCGGGCTTTATGTAAACAAATCCAGATGAAGGGAGCGTAAATCTACAGATGAAACCTCACCCTCGGCTGCATTAGGGACTGGCGGGCTTTTTTCCATCGGAAAAAAAGACCCCGAGCCCGCAGGAGCCACCTCTGTGTTTCCACGTCAGGGAAAAACCCAGGCTCTCGCTGCCTTCAGAGGTCTAGTGGCAATACAAAGGCTGCCCCGGAGAGCTCTAGGCTAAGCGTCGTCTTGTGGAGGGATGCGAAGGATTTGCATATAGGGGAAAAAAAAAAAAAAGCCACAAACCCTCTCTCCAGTTTCCAGAAGGGAAAACCTAGCCGCACGTCCTTGGTAACAACTGCTCAATAAAACTAGTTTTGCCAGCCATGTGTGGGAAAGCCACGCAGCTGGTGGTAAGGAATAAAACGTTAGCGTTCAGCCGTTTATGCCAGAAGTCAAGGGACATACGCATTTTCTTGCCCTATTCCTCGCAGCATTAAAGTGGCTGCCTTCCACAAAAGCTTCTCTCGCTGGCTACCTTTTCTCTCCCCGCAGCCCCCCTCTCGGGGTTTATTGCCACCAGGAGCGAGAAAATGATGGTGCCCACCAACCGGGTCATTACTGTTTAATCGATGCATCTCCGGAGCATGAAAAGGGTACCCGAGACGCAGTTATTGATTTCTCGCCTCCCCCCACCCCGCAACTATCGCCCTCATTTCTACGAATGAAATAAATAGAAATTACTAGCCAGGCTTTGCGATTCTGTCCCTGCTTAAGCTAAATGTGGCCGTACATATTCAATATTGCATGTCTGCTCTGCCAAAGACAGAGATCAAAGGTCATATTTAACATTCAGGAGGAGGGGCGGGCGCAGATTAATTAATAAATTAATATAGCGGCGCCTTTTATTGCCCAAGTCTAGCATTAATCTACTTTTACGATCCCAGAGGACAAGAGGAAAAAAAAAAAAACCTCCGACAAACCCACAAAATTAAAAAAAAAAAAAAAAAGAGAGAATCCGCTCCCATAAGAAACAAACAAACAAACAAACAAACCACTAAACAACCCACGACGGAGAAAGGGAGAAAGGAGAGGAGGGGAGGAAAACAAACCAGTCACTTACCAGGCTCTTTATTTGGGGGGGCTTGAGTGTGCAGACGCTACCAGCCTGTCTGCCTTTAATTAGTTGCACATCAGTCCCTAACACAAAGAAGAAGAAGAAGAAGAAGGAAAATATCCAGATGTGCCGTGGCAGCTCCTCAATTACAACTTTGATACTTGTAAACAAACTGCGAGGGGCGGTGGGGAGGGTTTGGGGGGGGGGGGGCGTTGGGGATAAACGAAGCCGCCGATCCACTAAACAAATACCTGTAAGTGGCTTTTTTTTTCCCCCTTCTCCCTCTCTCTCTCTCTCTCTCTCTCTCTCTCGTTGCAGAGAAAGGAGGAGGAGGAGGAGGGGGGGAAGCAGGGGAGGCGGCGGGGGGCGAGGAAAGAGCAGGCACAGAGGGAGAGAGAGAGTGTGTGTGTGTGAGCGCTGCTCGCCGCCCGCCCTCGCACACAGCGCCGGGAATGCGTGTGTGTGTGTGTGTGTGTGTGTCGGTGCGGGGGAGGGGAGGGAAGGGCGGCAGGCGATCGCCGCCGAGGTGAGGGAGCGAAGGATGCGAAGGATGCGAGGGATGCGGGAGCCCCGGCTCCGCCCCCGGCCCCGCGCCGCAGAGGGGAGGGCAGGGCAGGGCAGGGCAGGGCTCCCTCCCTACCTTCCTCCCTCCACAGCCCGGAAAGTTTGTGCCCTGGGGAAGTTTGAGGTGGAGATCAACCCTGAGAGACAATCCACCACCACACCCCCACACCCCCCCACCTGGAGCACCGTGTCCAGTTATGGGATGCTCAGCGTGAGGAGGGTGTGGAGCTGCTGTGGTCCAGAGCTGGGCTACAGGGAGGACCAGAGGGCTGGAGTGTCTCTGTTTATGAGGACAGGCTGAGGGAGCTGGGGTTGTTCAGCTCTTCAGAGACCTCATAGCAGCCTTCCAGTACCTGAAGGGGCTACAGGAAAGCTGGGGAGGGACTTTTTACAGGGCACAGAGTGATAGGACAAGGTGGGGTGGCTTTAAATCAGAAAAGGGAAGATTTAGACTGGACATTAGGAAGAAATTCTTCACGATGAGGGTGGTGAGGCACTGGCACAAGTTGCCCAGGAAAGTTGTGGCTGCCCCATCCCTGGAAGTGTCCAAGGCCAGGTTGGATGGGGCCTTGGGCAACTTTTCTAGTGGGATGTCCCTGCCCATGGCAGGGCGGCTGGAGCACCTCCCATACAGGACAGGCTGAGAGACTTGGGCTTTTTCAGCCTGAAGAAGACAAGGCTCCGAGGAGACCTTATTGTGACCTTCCAATACCTGAAGGCATCCTACAAGAAAGCTGGGGTGGGACTGATTACAAAGGCTTGTAGTGATAGGACGAGGGGCAATGGGTATAAACTGGAGAGGGGCAGATTTAGACTAGACATAAGGAAGAATTTCTTCCACTATGAGAGTGGTGAGGCACTGGCACAGGTTGCCCAGGGAAGCTGTGGCTGCCCCATCCCTGGAGGTGTTCAAGGCCAGGTTGGATGGGGCCTTGGGCAGCCTGGTCTGGTGCAAGGTGTCCCTTCCCAGGGCTGTGGGGTTGGAACTAGATGGATGATCTTTAAAGCCCTTTCCAACCCAAACCATTTTATGATTCTATGATCACCCCCACCTCACCCAGCCTAGCAGCAGTGTTTCCTGCCAGCAGGCTGGCGTTGGAGGTCGGCGTGCAGGTTAGTCCATGGCCACGCAGCATTTGATTTTTTCCAGCATGTTTGTGTATCCCTAATGACTGCCACCCTCCCACCTTCCCCTGTTATTATGTTTGCAGGCGTGTGAGGTGCTGCAGATTCCAGGCATATTTAGGTGAAATGGAGCCATCTGAATCATGGATACTAGGGAAGTGTTTCATCAGTCACTGGAAACGCAAGGGCATTTGTGCTTGAGACCAGGAGAAGTGGGCACCTGTCCATGCAGGCCACACATACGCTGCTCCTGACCTAACAACATTCAAACCGCTTCTCTCAACAAGCCACTGACATGTGGATATTGCCGGCAAACACACAGCAATTCCTTAAAGAATTTCCACAACTGAGTGTAAAAAAACCCCAGCCAAACCCACCTGCCCTCCCCGGAGTTCCTACAAGCACAAAACAGGGCCTGTGTTCGCTGAATAAGTTATGAATCTCAAGTTCTTCATCCAGCTCCTGTTGGTACATCTGGAGTGAGCGCTGGCAATGACAGAGATGCTGCTGCAGCTTGGTGCTGCCAGCATGGGCACTACGCAGTTAGAAATGGATGTTTCTGCCAGAGAAATCATTTTAGCCATTTCTAAATGACAGAAAAGGAAGGCAAAGTTGCACCATTTCATTGGCTTTGTATGTAAGTAAATGAAGGCTTTATTTGCACACCGAAGTTTTATTTCCTTTCACTCTGATCTGAATTCAACCTTGGGATGCTTAGCGCAAGGGAATTACCTGCAGGAACTGGCACAGCAACTTTTCCCCTGGAGCAGTAAAAAGAGGTAGATTTTGGCACTGGGATTTGGCAAAGACAAGCAGCCTCGTGGTTAATACTCTGAAGGGACAGCTACGGTCCATCAGGTGCTCGCAGATCTCCAAGAAATCACACCACTGGCATTTACTTTATGGATTGATACACTCTATTTGGAACCATTTTAGTTTATCAGACTAATAACCTAACTCTAAATATACGATATGCATTTTAAAATATCCCCAAACATGTATTTACATAATAAAGCATAACTTCCCGACTAGCTAGCGTCATCCCTTATGACAGTTCCACTTCTTCTTTGAAAGTCTTCTCTGTTTCGCTTTATTCTAATACGAACTTAAGGGGAAAAACACAAATGAGAGGAAACTATGTTTCGTTAATGTCACAAAGTGACAAAAAACAAGGGCTTTTCCTGTTGAGGTTCATTCCCTACCACTTTCCTCCCAAATTAGTTGTCAAAAGCCGTATGCAATACTCTAAACACTAAGGATGTTTTTCAAACACAGATTCTTCCTGAACTCCAAACTTCCTTTAATCACAATCCGGGTCTCACTTAAGCAATCCTTTCTGAGTTAATTTATTACTCTTGAAGGAGTTACATTTTTAATAACCTAAAAGAAGAAAAGGGGAAAACTCTGATAATCTTTTCTCATGCATAAAGAAGACCATTTCATGTATTTTTTAATTGTCTTGTGAATTAAATTGCAGTGCTATATATAACCTTTCTGCTCCAGCCTGGAAAACTCGCACGCTTTTCTGGGGAAGAAGTGTGGAATCCAGTTCAGATGGATTTTCTCTGTGACCTTTTGTTCAGTAGAGGGTTGGGGGTTCTGTTTTGTTTTGTTTTCAGATACGAATCTGGTTTATCCTGCAGTCTGCCCTGAGTCTGGACGCCAAGGAGGCTTGGAAGACTGGAAAATGTACAGGTGTTTATCGGTGAGATAGCCAACCTCCCAGCTACAACTTTCTCATGATGAGTCTTAAGAAAGCAATTCCAGATTGTCCTTTTCACCCTAATCCATGTTTTGGTGGGAGGGACGGAAAGTTAAAAATTACAGGCTCTGTTTTTTGTCCGGAAACCATTCCTATTTCAATTTTAGCAGGAACGCAGCAGAGAGCAGTATGTTGCAACATTGTGAACATGGGAGCTGCCCTGCCTTTGTAAATATTAAGGTGTTCTGAAAGAAAGTTGCAAAAAAAAAAGAAACAAACTGAAATTCACCTTCCCTTCTTGTTCACTCTGTGACTGGCTCTAGTGGGTTTCTGCGAATGGGCTGCCATAACCCTAGCCTGATCCATCAGTGTTATAACCATTGCACCAGAACTAGAAAAAGGAGGTGAAGCAAGCCCTTGGGGAATACAGCAGTTCATTACAGACTGCTAGTTGGGTCTTTTTTTCTAATATTATCACTCTTTCCCTTTGTGCGCTGGTTTCCCAGGGCTCCTAGAGCCCACAGATCTCACCCAGGTGCTGCGTTTGGGTTCCCTTCTGCTCTAAAGTGTCCCTGACCACACATGCTGAGATGCTGGCTCTCCCCTGGGTGCTCCCAGCATGTGTCCTGTGCAGGCTGCCCCTGGGGTCCAGGCCTCTGCATCAGAAGAACTGTAGAAGGGGACTGAAAAAGCAGTGGCCTCTGCTCCCCTTGCTTTTTTTCCTTGGGAAGTCTCCCACCTTGCACTGGAAGTGGTAGGTTTTCATTCAGGATTGTGTTCCTTCACCTGCTCTCAGCTCTATACCTCATCCCTTGACAAAAATGGAAGTGGCTCAGCCATTTTCCATCCTCAAGAAGAGGCACATTTCTGGCACAGCCTTTCTTCTAGCACCAGTCTCGTGGGCACTCCGAATGTACAGTCCTCCCCTTCTGCGACAGGGCATAAATTGAAGAAGAGATGCATAAGATTTCTTGAAGTTCCCAAACCAATTTCTTTTTTATTTCATCATTGCAAGAAACATGTGGAAATGTATGGAAATGCCTTGTACATCATCCACAATGATAACAGCACACTGGCACCCTGTTGCCTGGAATCCCTCATAACATTTTAACATCCCTTGAGATACAAATAATCCATGGAGTCTCTAGGACCTGAGCTCCAATCTAATTTGAAAGCTGTCTAATTGCACTGCTACAATACTGAACCCAGCCACCTTGAAATGCCGCTCATCTCTGTTCACTTCCAACAGTGCTAGGCACCCTCTTTCCTTCCTCTGCAGATGCCCACCTCTCTACTGGCACACATGTACCATTCCTTCTTCTCATGGCTGTGGCCACCCAGCTCCTGAACACCTCCTTCACACCTCTGTCCACACCTCTGTCCACTCTGCTTTCCACACACGTGGCCCGTCCCAGCTCCCTGCTGAATAGGGACACCTCACCTGCTTGCCAGCAACCACAGGGTTCTTGCATTATTGGAGGAAAAGACAAGGCACAAACTAGTTTTAGTGTGCTGCAAGGAAAGACACCTGAGAACTACTGTAATGTATAATCTGCCAGCAAAAAGAAGGTTAAAACCACCCATTAGAGTGCCTTGCTTATCATCCAGTATTAGTGAAAACCGCTCTCCTTGCTTTTGTTTGAAAGCAAATGCTGAGATTACCCCCCTATTACAGACACCTACAAATATTTACTGAAATAATGTGTTTTCTTAAAAGTTGTCACAGCTTAAATATTCCCATTACTTTGAATCTGGTTTGATTCTGCTTCAAGTACAGCCACTTCCTGCTGCTTCCTAGGCAGGAGTCCAGGTTGCTGATCTCCAATTATGCCGACTCCCAGAGGGCTCAATCCATCGCTGATGCCAGTCAACGCCGCAGCACTGCATTTGATGGGATGCTGCCAGCTGAGAAAGAGCAGTGCCCAGGAAAAAGAAAACCCACAGCGATCCTCATAACCTCGATGCTGGGATCCTCATGGGATGCAGACCAAGAGCTCTGAAACCCTAGTCCAAAGAAGCTGGCAACAAAAAACACCTGGATTTGTTTAGACTGCCTCAGTATCTCTAGATGTCTCTCCTCCATGGTGGCCCACGCGTAAGTGCCACAGTTTCCTTTCTTTCTGGTTCTTTAAAAACTGCTCTTCATTAGAGGGGCTTGGAGTGGCTTTTGCCCTGCAAACGCTGTATGAATCTAAATGACATGCCAGAAATGTCATGCCAGCAGCTAGCAAGGGGTTTCAGAATAAGCACTCTCTGGCCAGTAGGCAGCAAGTGTGGGCTTGTTCACCTAATCAGCTTTAGGGCTCCTCAGTGCTAAGGGGGTTGTATTGTCTTTTTGTCAAGCAGCATCACACAAACCCTCTTCTGGGGCAGCTACTCAGAAACTTCATTTGTTCTCTCAGGGTGTATCCCCCCAAAAAAGTAAGAAAGGCTTGTATAACTGCTGCTAGTTCAGGATGCCTGACAGGTTGTTTTTTTCTTTCAGGCTCCATTTTCAGGTATTTCTTGATTTGCCAAGTTTCACCTCCCTGGACTAAAAGTTCCCTGTTTGAGAAGTATGCATTCTAAAACTGTTCAGCTGGTTTCCAGACTTTGTTCTTAGCAAACACATTTTTGGTCCTAAAATAATAACTATTTAAGAACTACTTTTCTAAGGAGCTCTAATGTCTTTGCACTTAGAAGCAAAACTTGAAATCTGATCATAATTAACATACCTCATTCGCCAAACTGGACAAATTTCTGAGCTGTAAGAGAAAAAGAAAAAAAAACCACTTAGCTCACACATAAGAGAATTGTTAGAAGTACAGCAGGGAAAATTCTCAAAAGTGCCTCTCTTTTGGCTGATCTTTGAAAAAGTTTCCCTCTGTAAATGCATTCCCTGTATTGCAAGTGCGAAGTGATCTGACAAGAGCGAAAGGTAAGCATCTGCCACAGCGCATTCAAATTTTGTGACCTGTTTTGTCAAGTTACCAAAATAAGGATGATCCCACTTCCAAAGTGTGGAGACAGACTCACTGATATTTGAAAAGTACACAGGTACCACAGAAACAACCTGTACAAGTTTTGGACTATGGATGCGTGGAGTTGAGGCAACTTTGTGAAGGAGGAAAAGACAGATACTGAAAAGGGACTGTGAATAAATTAGGAAACAATCCTACAGGAAGACTAACATGTGATCGGGCAATTAAGAGCCTGATCAGACCTATAGATCAAGCTGGTAAAGTAAGGTTTGTATGGATAAGCTCAGCTCATGCATCTCCTAGCTTTTGAGCACTTCAGTTTGTGACCTTTGCAAAGATTCTGGAGGTTTCTACCCCCTTGGCTTGGCTGTTTTCTGAGTTTTGGTACTCATCTTGTCAGTGACAGATTTTGCGCTACCTCCGTTCTTAAGTTTTTGATGAGGGAATTCCATTTTCAGATTTAATGAATCAGGGAGAGCAAGGAAATTAGAAAGCAGAGCTTTGTCAATTTAACATCAGCTTCAGATGAACGGCAGTCATCTTAAGCCAGATTTTCATTTCACACCGTGTGCATATCACTTTGATCAAGCTCCCTGGTGGCTTATGCCAGTGAAAAAACAAGCTCGTACCACCATTGACTTTGGCCCTGGGATACCCAGGATAGCTACATCAAGCTATTCCAGACTCTGTTGGACTGGAAGAGAGTGTGAAACCAAAACAGTAAGTAAACACAACTTCTTTTATTACCTCATCAAATAACAAAAGAAAAAAATAGTATATTCTTCAGGAGAATTCTACAGGAAGAGAAATTGAGTGAGATTTTTCTCTAGAGAAAAGTCTTTTCTCTGTAGTCGTGATGTTGCATAGCTTTGGTTGCATTCTCATTGAAATAACCAGAGATTCTGTTATCATCTCAGTTCTCACACTCTTACAAAAGGCACCTGTATATATTACTACGCAGTTTTGTAAATGCTTTGCTCCCCTCATCTGTTGTCACATTTTCACTGTTAAAGACTCAGGGTCACCTGGAACAAACTTATGGGTTTTTTAAATACTTGATTATGCAAAATACTGTTATTTATGGTTAAGGCTTCACTGGGAAGAATGACAGTTTCGGTGCCAGAAGCACTCCTATGTCATACTGACTTGTAATAAGCATCAGCAGGCAGTGGATGGTCATTTCTCTCACTGTCCCCTGAGGCCGTGTTAATCAGCCCTTTACCTTCAGAAGGCGTAACAATGGGACTCCCATGCTGCATAGTGTAGGACTGACAGATGATCCCAGAGAAGTACTATTGATCTTCTATATATGTCCCCAAAAGTTATCTCTTTCTCTGATTTCAGAGGTGTCCCTAGAATAGGGGTGCGTAGGCCAGATGGCTGCCACGCACATCAGGTGGTTTAAAAGTTGCTGCAAGCAACTGGGTGCTGAGAGCACAGTTAGATGACCACAAGTCGGTACCTCCTTTGTAAGGTGGAACATCCTGCAGCATGTATGGTCTCGCAGAAAAGGTAACGGCTGAGGTTTAGATAATACCAGTTTCTATCAGCTTATTACTGTCACCCCAATTCCCTGAGTGCTTTTCATTATTCACCTACTTAAGGCTGTGGTCCCAGACACTAAAGAAAGAGGATGCTGGGAAAGGGAAATTATAGCCAGATGCCAATGGGTGGTCAGAAGACTACACCACATCCCGAGAACAATGACAAAAAGCAAACAGAAAAAAAAGAAGCTTATAAGAGCAGCAGAAAAAATATTCATAAACTGAATTGTGAGGATTTAATAGGAAAATCAGGGCAGAACAGAAGGTGCCATAAGGGACACAAGCAAACTTTCTTGTTTCAACACGATAGCCATCCTTTCTCACACGTGTGCAGCCCCGTCCAAACGTGCAGTCCCACAAACATTTTAAGCTGCTCCCTCCTGCCAGCAAGAGAGTTGTTATTACAGCAGCCAGTGCTGTGCCGCCTTGATGAGCCCCCAGAGAAAGCCCTCTCACCTCTCACTCACTCAGCGGCATGCCAGCCGATTCCCCACACACCTTACTACGTGCTCTGAATGACGATTACATTTCAGTTAGTGCTTCAACCCTTTCTGGGTGTAACTTTAGCTCCCTTGAGCAAACGCGCACCTGCTTTATACTGCGTCTGCAGAATGGAAGAAACAGGGCCTTGAGTACAGAGATCTTGTTAAAACATGCCATAGGCAGACCAGGAGATACTATCAAGCAGTTGAACAAGGACCAATATGCCTTCAGTCTTGAGATTCTGGTATCTCTCCTCTGCTGGATCTGCTTGATTCCAAGTTGCAAAGCGTTATCCTAAGTAGGATGACAGACATGCCCATTGCTAATTAATGTTATTATTTTATTACTGTTGGTACTTAACAGCCCAAGACATTTTAGCTGATTGAGATCAGGTAACAGGGTTATTTCTTTTATACCTGGACTGTATGTAAGTGTATATATATGTAAGTGTGTGTGTGTGTGTGTGTATATATACATATAAAACTATGCAAATACTTCAGTGTAGAGATCATTCAGTACGCAGGGTTTTCCTTAACACCTCTCAAACCCATTTTTCAGGCTTGCTGTTACACAAAGTAGTAAACTGACCAATAAACAACTGACCTTATAGATAAAGTGAACATTAAGGCTTTAATCAACAACGCTGTCAAAGTATTTAGAAGAAATTAGTTTATCATACATAGCAAAGATGGGTTTCTCAAGACTTCCAATGAAAGCTGATACAGCCATTATCTGATTACTGTAACATACACTCAATCACTAATACAAAAGTCCTCTTTAATGATCTTTCTTTTATGGCCACAACCATCCTAGGAGGAAACCAGGAGGTGGGAAGGGGAAAGTATTGCTTCTTGCTTTTGTTTATGCCAGTTCTAATGGGGTTGTGACACTGAAGAATGCTAATTTGAGACTGATGTTTATTTCTCAGCCCTGATCTCAAGGTATGGGTAAGCCTTACCTACTTGCTTTGATGTCCTTAGGACTAAATCATGCTATTTGAGATTAATCCAGAGGCTGTATCAGTATTCTGCAGTCACAGGAATTGCCAGTTGGCATATTGAAATAGAATCATGGAATAGTTCGGGTTGGAAGGGACCTTAAAGATCATCTAGTTCACCCCCGCTGCCATGGGCAGAGACACCTCCCACTAGATCAGGCTGCCCAAGTCCCCATCCAGCCTGGCCTTGGACACCTTCGGGGATGGGGCAGCCACAGCTTCCCTGGGCAACCTGTGCCAGTGCCTCGCCACCCTCATTGCGAAGAAATTCTTCCTTATGTCTAGTCTAAATCTGCCCCTCTCCAGCTTATATCCATTGCTCCTCATCCTATCGCTACAAGCCTTTGTAAACAGTCCCTCCCCAGCTTTCTTGTAGCCCCTTCAAGTACTGACAGGTTGCTATAATGTCTCCTTGGACTTTTCTCCAGGCTGAACAACCCCAACTCTCTCAGCCTGTCCTCGTATGGGAGGTGCTCCAGCCCCCTGATCATCTTTGTCCTGTGAATCCACTCTCCCTATTGTAGCTGTGCTGAACCAAGTCCTGTTACAAGTAAGGAGCTGTGCCCTAGCATCTGCTTGGAAATGATGATCCTGCTCTTCAGTAGCAAAAATATGGAGAAAGTGAAGATGCATAACGGGCCTGGTAATTATTTCTTAGGTTTGTTACAGCAAACTGTACTCTGTTGTTATTTTGCTGCTGGCTTCTGCTAATAATTTGCTCTCAATTTTTAAAGAATAGACCCCAAAAGAAATTTGTAGGCATCTGGCTCAATCAAAATGGAAAAAGTCATAACAAGGAAACTGTCTTTCAGAAAGAGTGAGGACTGTGTTCTCTGAATGTAGATTTTTTTAATGACTTTGGATCTTGCAGATTATAGTCATTATGCAGCTATTTATGAGGAAGTATTATTGTTGTCTTTGTCAACAAAAAAAGCCTTGAGAACACTGTCACCCAGGATTAGTATTACCACAAAATAAATGTTCTCTCAATATTTTTGTGGATATTTTCACAAGATCACTAGAGAACCTGAACCCCACTATCACTGCAAATTAAAAATTATTTAATAGTTCTGCCTGTGAAAAGGGTGTTGTTTTTACAGTTGGCAGAGACCTCAGACACCGAACATTTTGTTTAACAATATGTTATTTTCTTCTGGTAATTCTAGACAAATCACAGGCATTATTTTATGATTCTTTAAATGTCTATGTTATTCTAAAAGCACTAGTGTGAGTGACTAAATAGTCACCTAAAATAGGTATTGTTTTTGCATCTTAAAAGCAAAGAACCAAGAACACCAATTATATGTTTACCTCAAAAATATGATTGTCTTCATTTACCACTCAATTTATCTCACAAGTTTTAGAGCTTTGTATCTCTTTGGAGAGAGTTCCTACTGTGCATCATTTAAGTCTCATGTAAACTCTAGGCTAAGTAGTACATTAGTCTTGCTCTGAATCAGAAATTAAATATATCCTTTGGGAACACTTCTAAATATTTTTACTTTAATGACTGGAGCTTTTTAGCCTTTCTCTTTGTTAAAGCCAGTCTCCGAATTCACTTTTTGTTCCTCCCTCCATCATTCCTTCTCTTGTCTGGAGAATCTCAGCTGCTAAAACCCACCACTGCCAAAGCTGCTGTAGACTGTGGACAACAGAGAAAGTTCAGTGGAACAGGAACGCTCAAGCTTCCCATTCATGCCATGCTGTGACCCTAAAATAATGGAGTCACAGCGGACCTGAAGAGTGCATAAAAGAAATGGACCTTTAAGGAATGTATGTTTTCACACACTGACAGAGGTACTAAGCTCCCACGTCTTCCTACCATACGAACTGATTCGTTGTGTTTAATTCTATCTACATTCCTGTGGTTCACTTCCTGCTGCAGCCATGATAAATGTCCTTTTATATTTAGGGATTTTTAGGGCTACTCATCTTTCATTTCTATTGTTATCAAATCTGTATTTCAAATATCTTTCTGCATCCTGCTCATTCCACTGTGATATATGAGTCTACAGATAATATATGCACCCCATGCTTAAATACACCCATCCTAAGCCTTCAGAATTGAGTTTGCTGTTCCCTTTGCTGATATTCTTCCTCGGTCACTGCATCCCACAGCAATCACTTCAGCATGATTTTTTTATCTGACCTTCCTCTGCGTTTGATCCAACTCAACCAGCCCATTCATTTTTCCTAACAAAACACTGGAAGTTTCCAAATGATTTTTGCTTCCCAGGATAGACTTCAAAATGGCTACATGCATAAACATATGTACATTTACATACGTACAATGGCCATTTGCTTGCATAGTGGTCCTGGGGGAGACCAAACCAGAGCTGTCAATAATATAATCTGCTTTACGGTACAGGTCACAGACAGGTCTGAATGGCATCTTAAAGATTTTTATCCATCTCCCTTGACTCAGATTTATATGCTAAAAAGAACAAGTCAGGTGAGATGAGTCCAACTCATAGTGCCCAAATGATCTGTTTGCAATGAGAACGATGCATCCGATACTATAAGAGAGAGCGTGCAGAGAAATGAGAGGTTCCTGAAGCACAATCCAAGACTGATCCAGTGAACAGCCAAAACTCCAATACTGATCAGTTTTACAGCAGACTTAAATTAAGAAGCAATACGATTAGCAAGGGGGAAAAGCAATGGAAAAGGGAAGACTGGAAGAGATATGAGTGACAGTAGTAGTCAGTTGTTCACAGCAACCGTGTTCAATGCGGTAGATGTGAATCAAAGCACTTTTAGTTATTACCAGGTATAGTTTATGTATGATCTCTTAAACTACAAATAAAAGCCTCTCTCCTTAATTACAAATCAAGCTAGGTACCTTTGGCAAGGTATCTTCCTCAAGCATTGCAGTAAAAAGTGGATTTTGAAGAAGGATTTAAAAAGCTGGGATGCCTTAGAGATCCTTATGGAAGGAGAGAAAATGAGTATTACCAAGGGAGGGAAAGGTGGACATGATTTGAATCCCTGGTCTTCCTTCAGCCTAGCAGACATGTAAGATCACTGTCTGTCACTATGGAACAGTCTGCATGAGCTGTAAGCAAGATGAACTATATTGTCTATCCCCAGGAATCTCTAGTATGCAACTCTTATTTTCTTCCCCTTTAAAATACCTGCTAACATTTCTTTCACAGTAAATCTTGCAAACAAGATGAATAAATAAGTTAATAGTAACGTATAATTATCATAATTACTCTAGCCCCTACTGCAAGACAGCTCTTCAGAGAATTTCACAACCCATTCACCTACAATCACAATGTGTTCTCCATTGACCCTGACATGTTCCTCATTTACAATATTTTGGAGGGAGAAAGAGAGCAAAAGAGAGAACAGCCATAAATATATGCTGTTCATAGAAAGTAGTCAGGTCTCAGAAAATATACTCCAAAGAACTATTCTTTTCCATTTTAACAGTTTCCTCTGGTTCAATTGAATTTTCTTTGCTTACTGTTTATTTTCTCTGTACTTTTTAGGTTTTCACAATTCACTGATATATCATTTAACAAATTAAGAGTTCTCAGGATCACATTTCAAACACTTGTTTTTCCTTGTTATGTTTCCACTTATTGAATTAAAAAAATATTATACTTTAGATTTCACATCTATTGTTGTAGTTACGAAATGTCTCTTTCCTCTAAGTAACTTAAATTCCTGGATGTTTCCTCCCTATTATGTGATTCTATTTGATTATACATTATGCCAATAATGTAATTAAAAAGTAAAATATCAGAGTTACTCTAGAGTGAGTTGTCCTAGAGCTTTAGGTCACCCTGATTTGGGGTGCTGGAGAAGTCAATGATGTTATTAAGAAAGTTTTACAGTCTTCATAAAAATCCTAAGCTTATCCTCCTTAGACTTGTGCCTTTTTAATTTCCATACCACTCCAAGCCCCATACCTGCAAATACCTGCCCATAGGGAAAATGGGACCCTCACAGCTGGCTTCTGCCACGCTTCTGGCAATCTCTCTCAGCTGGATACAGGATACTGAGATGGCTTTAATTTATTCTTTCCTTTTTATCTGGTGTAAAAGAGCAAAAGGGCTGAAACTCTCACCTTTTCTCTCTTCGTTAAGGATAATGTATTCAGATCTCTCTGAACAGATGTGCCTAGTACTGTCTGTGTGTTGTACTAGAGAAAGAGTGTTACTTCTTGCATCGCTGGAAATTATAAACACTTTTAAGTCAATGCAACCAAGTTTCTAATATATCTTGCAGTCCCTGTCTTGAAAGAGGAATTGCCACAAGAGGTACTATTGAAGATTGCCCAACAAGGGATTTCTGGAGATCACTTTTGTACATTTGGTGTATATTTTAGAAGGTTTTTTTTTAACTTGTAAGGAGGAGCATTAGAATACATAGGGATGTGCATATACACATATGTCTCTAATATCATTTAATTCCTCCAGTGCTTTTTACCTAGAAGGATTTATCTTGTAGGCTCTGAAATAGACCTAGCAAGCAGGGAAGTCTGCTGGCTCAATAATAGTGATAAAAGTCAGACATCGTAATGCTTCCACTTCATTAGGAAGCTAGCTGTCTCCTGGCTGTGGCTGGTTATGACCCAGGAAAAAGTGTATACATGGCTTGATACAACATAGACAACATAAGCTATAAATTCATGATCATATGCTGTTTATCTCTCAAAAGAACAGTTCTCTTGCTTCTAGTTCTACATTGTTTGATTTGGGGTAGGAGGAAAGGGAACAGATGATTCAGTTCCTATAATTTGTAAAAAGCATCAACAATTTTAACCTGCATTTTCCTTCAGTCATATTCTCATCTCAGTTAAAGCATCTTTTTTTATGTTTTCCTCCGCTGACTATGACCATCCTTTAAAACACTTGAGATGAAGTTGGGTAGATCAAATAGAATACAGAATAATAATAGAATCTGCTTAAGCTCTCACAGTATTATCAAACATCAGTGAAGGGGATATATTACTTCCCCATTTAATCAAAACTCATTTTTGTCCTCAGCTGCCATACACACATGACAGACTAAAGCATACTAACCACAGCAGATAATTAGACAGACAAAGCTTTTGCTTTAGGTGATTGTGTGTTAGTAGGAAAGTCCGGTGTATCAGCTGCTCTAACTGAACCTCTCTGGTATCATTTTGGTAAGGAAAGGTGTCTAGTGCAATGTTTCACCTGAAGTTCTGGGTTGAGAGCCATATTTTGACAAGACATTGAAGCTCTTCCTAAAATCTCTACTACTTTTCCCACATATAGAAGCTGCATTAGTGTTCAGTAATATCGCTCAGAAAGAAAACAATACACCTAGCTAATCCCACTTATTCACTTCGCATTATACCTTACTTCCCCTTTATTATAAACTTTTCTCCCTCTGCAATAAATTGATCCTTCTTATTTTTTTTTCCTTTTTAGTTTTTCTGATTCCAAACCTCCCACTAAGCCTGATTTGCTGTTTCTGCTGGGCCACCTAAACTATGCTGTGTGTATTATACCTCAGGGTAGATCATTAATTCCTACTACTTTGATTTAGCTGCAGTCTCATTCAGATTCCTGCATCATTTTATTTCCCTTGATTTTTTTCTGCCAGTTTGAAACTCAGCTTTGGTTATGCCTCCTTAAACATTAGAAGAAAGTATATTTCTTTTACTTTGACCTCATTTTCTCACCTGACAATACCTGGCTTTTTTTACTGATGTCTCCCCAAATAATGGGTTTTTTCCATTTAGTACTAAGGACAGCATTTCTGTGTTTCAGCAAAAGCAGCTGTTGGTGTTCCTATTGTTTTCAGAGCCATCCTATGCATCTGCCTGTGCAATTCTGAGTTCAGTGCCAAAACAATCTGGGAATTTGTATTAGAGCTAGAAAGCTTTTCAACTATCTCGATAGCTTAGCTGTATTTGCTGTCACAGTATTAATATGGGCCAGTCAATTCTGCATTCCTCAGTACATTTCTGTGTTCTCTGTTGTGCTCTGGATCACTGTTGGCCACTGGTCTCTAATCAGATATGTTCACAAGCAATGATACATTCATCAAATAGCTGGTAAAATATCCGTTACTATGCAAAAATTCAGATCTCTAACTTCCAGGCTAAACCTACAGTTTAACCATTTTTATATTTCATTCAATACTAACTTCCTTCACATTTTACTCATTTCATCCATTCGTATTTGTCCACAATTGCTTGTCTCGGTAGTTTTAGCTCAGTATAATGTTCAACAAACCACCACATCCACTGCAGATTCATCAAAAACAGCATCTGATTTAACAAAAGTGGAAGCTGGCCTGGCAACCCTGGAGATCAAAGTACACTAATGTATTTACAGGAGCTGAACATGAACCGTACAGTCTTCTACCATGTTTAACTGTGTAATGAGTATCACTTCTTATTCTGGGAGGCTGCCTTTACAGGTCAGTCCTTCAGTTCCAGCACCCATTTAGACCTGAGTCCAGAAAGCAGATGACATGCTAGCTATGGTTACAATTTTGTTTCATTTTGTACATATCTATTAGTCTTCAAGAGTTATCAAGGCACCCAAACCACAGCAAACTGTATCAATGTTCAGTTACTACTAAATGGAGCCACAACAACAGTGATCTCTTCCATCTCCACAACCAGCATCTATTTTTTAAAGAATATATAGATTAGAATTACTTTCTCTAATAAAAAGCCATGAATGTGCCTACTACACAGCAGGCAAGACTTAGGAGCTCATTTTCAAAGAAGCTTTGCAACGCTCATCACTATGGGCTGTACAGATTTGTGCCTGGGAAAATTTTGTTCTCCTTTAAGTATTTGCCTTCTGAGTCTGGCTTCAGTGCACAGACAGAACAGACTGTGATAAGGAACCAGAGGTGAAATTATAAAACCAAGAGGGTTTAGTAGAAAAGCAGATATCTGAACTTGCCATTTGGTCTAACCAAAGTCAAAGAGGAACAGTTCAAAAGCTTAATTACCGAGAATTTTAAGGGAGAAAAGCAGAGGAAATTGAAATGCCATTTAGTTGTTTGGATTGGGCAAGACTGCATTTTCCAGAGCAGGCAGTAGGCAGGTTATCATGGATGTCATTATCAGCAGAGCAGGAGTTATCAGTTTGTTGTGCGTGTACCTCTGACAGATGGGGTGACACCATCCTCTGGCCGGTAGGAAACTTCTGTTCTGCCTCCCCTTCTGTCCCTGACACTCCTTCTTCAGTGTGCTCAGCCATGCCCTGATTGTCAGCACTCACAGCTTCAGCAGAACAGGCATTCTGGCTCACGGGAGAATGTCCCCTGTATTATCTTGGGCTTTGCATTAGTGTAATGCACTAAGAGCTTTTATTTTATTTATTTTGGCTGGATAGTGGGTGTGGATTAACAGTACATAATACTGCTTTACTCCAAGGCTGTTGTGTGTTCGCTTGCTTTACAATCCAGCCACCGGCTGGAATTTCCCAAAGGCCTTGCACCCCCTGCAGCTGGGACTAGATTTTCAGAAGATTTCTGCTTCCACATAAGCACCTAAATAAATGTCAAGGAGCCCTGCATGTTGAACGCTGTGTGGAATGGTGCTATGAGATTGGCTCTTGAAAATTGAGCCCTGTGAAGTGGGGATTGTGCTATTTACTATTTGTGATGCTTTTTCAGATGAGACTTAAAATCGTTCCCAGTATTTTCAGTCATCAAAGATCATAAAGGGCTATGTGCCACATAAATAATTGCATCTCTGCCTGCCCTACTCTCTCTGCAGCTCCTTGTACAGGAGATAACTTTTTTCCTAGCAGAGGCTGCGTCCTCTCATCTGAGATGCTGAATCCCTGCAGCTCATAAATGGCTCACCAGAGGTAGTGGGGAAGGCTGGATCCATAATACAGATGGCACAAGGGCCTGAAGTGGTGACTTCATTCCCACAGCTGATGCTTTACTTCGGGATTCATGCTAGTGAAGGATGCTGGGTTTGTGTAGGTTATTATTTATGCCAATACATCATCTGTATTGTTCCAACCAATTCAAATAAATTAGTCTTTCTAAGACTTGAACCAATTCCTGAACTAGTACAGTAATTATTAAGTAGTCTACATTCAAAGTTTTTACAGTATTGCCTGGTTTTGTAGGAAGGATTTCATGATGTAGGGAATGCCACATTAATTTTACATTTAATAGTGATATTTCATTGCTTCTAAAACTTTTCACACTATCTCATTTCTTGTAGCCATTTCTAAGTCATATTTTTTTCTGCCAAAATGACATGTTCAAAGAGCTTTGGCAAAGTTTGAATGAAAAACTTCTGTGAAAACTAGGATGTTGAGAAGCACTTCCCAAATGTGAGAGAGAGACAGCAGAGTGTTTTAGAGCTCAATTAATTATGGAATAATTCCTGCAAACTGTGGCAGTAATTAATGAGCAAGTAACATGCAGTATTTAGAAGTGAACAGCAGTTACCAAACACAATGCATTGTTTTATTACTATACTACAAGAAACAGCCCTGTACCCATTTATTGATTATAGGTATTCCCCTAGTTAATGATCTGTCTTGTGATTATATCGTCTAATTCTAATCTGAAATATGACTATTTAAAAAAAAAAATAGTGCTATCTTTCTTGCATGTCTTCACAGGAGAGAGAAGCAAGTTTCTGTAAGAGTTTGCTTGGGTTGAGAAAGCAGCTCTGATTAATTTACAGAAGACAGTTTGCAGGACCACTGGTCCAGAGAAATTAAGACTTTACTGCCCATCAGGAAAAACGCATGATATAACTGGAGGGCCCACAGTGCTTTCCTCATACCTGTTCCCTGGGGGGTACAAGTCACTACACCCATTCTCCAGCCTTTAATCTTTGTGAAGCAGTTCATACGCAGCCCTGAGCACAGGATGAGTGCAACCTGAACCTTTAGCATGTTGTGAGGAAGATCTCCCTGGCTTCTGTACCCATCTCTGATCTGGTGCTGAACAAACTTTTGTTACAAATTGTGTGTCATCAATGATTTTTTTCTGCTAGCTTGTCCAATCAGCCCCACCAGGCAAAATCTACTGACATCACTGACCAGGAAGACCTGTTAGTACATCTCCTTCAGCTCCTCCTAGTTGTAGATCATCAGGGAAGACCCTCAAGGAATTGACTGTTTCTTCCAGTGTATTCTTCCACTACAGCTGTTAGGTCAGGAGGAAACCAATGTCAATTGGCAAGTCTATGAAACAGCATATATTGCCTTAAAAAGAAGGGAAATAAAAAACAGATGATGATGAAAAATAAAAAGAAGAGAGATGTGATCATAAAAGCCCAGCCAAATCTGGAGAACTGGACCAGGAAAAGTAGCAATTTAATTTCTAAATGGAAGAAAGCTGGCTGGTTCACACCAAACCACAAGGAAATCTGAGAACATTTTTACACGAAGTGTCACTATGCTTTAAAACTCAAGGTTGCTTTAGCACCTAGATCCCAAAGAGAATCAGGTTCTAGAAACACACTAAGACTGGTGATTTTCTGTTAACTATTAGCAATAGGATACAGAAGTTAACTGGGAAAAGAAAGCCTTTGTAAGGCAATGTACATCTACTACTTAGGGCATCTGCCCAAGCACTGGAGAATGCTTCGGTATGTTCAAACTGAAAAAAGTTGAAAAGCATTGCTAGGACAGTGGGTCTATTCACCCCAGAAAGGCATGCCAAGATCTTTAAATGCACTAAATATTCTTACTTTTTTAAGCCTTGAAGTGCTTATAAAGGTCATGAGAAAAACTTTTGGGTGCTAACTTACATGATTTGTCTTAGAAACCCTGTTTCCCAAATGAAGAGCGTCCAGAATTTGGCTACCAGTAGCAAGGACTTCAGCTTATCTGACTGCTCTAGGGTAGGTAGCATGTACTTCCTAACTGCCACCTGTAACATCCTGAGCTTGTTGCCCTGTTAAGACTGCAATCTTACTACAAAAATAATTTAAGACCTGAATCACTGACTCTTGAAGAAGGAGCTCAAGTCACAGCAGCCTTGCTGGCAACAAGCTTTCTTCCTGAAGGCACCTGTGCTTTGGACTTGCTTCACGGCTACAGCCTAGCAGGCTTAAAATCAACCAGCTAGCACTTGGCATCCAGCTCTACACTGAAGACGGTCCAATTTTCAGATACAAAGGAACTGCAACAGCTCCACAGAAGTCAAAGATGTGGGTGCCTGCCACTCTGTATATTAGTGTACTTTCATGTGTCTGAATCTACAGTTAGTTGGACTTTTTAAGAAACATTAACCAAGTGAGTGCACACACCATTCAAAGAAAAAACATGCGATTCATGTAGTATTGCTAAAATATATGCAAGAAGACCACTAACAAATTCAAGCTCCCATGTGTATGCTGTTTGTTTTTTTTTTCCCCTTAGGTGTATTAACAGTCTTGGCAAGAAGTGTGAACCTGAACCCAAAAGAAGGCTCATCTTTCCTCAAATCCCTTCTTATCTTAAATAGTGGAAGTATCAAGTATGAACGATGGACAGGTTGAGACTGATCTGCCACAGGGGCATTATGATTTTATTACTTATTTCTGGGGAAAAAAAGGAGCTACTTTTACAGATGCCCATAAACTGCTTTTATTTTGCCAGAGAATAAGAAAAAAAGACAAATGCTGAATGTATGAAAAAACAGCCATGGGATTGCATTTCTTTTTCCTCACTTTCTTATGGAAAAGAGAGTGTTAAACTGCCATCCGCTAAAAGTGGGGATTTTATGCTGAGGTCTCCAAGTCAGTGAATTTACATTTCGTAAGAACACCCTGAGGGGCTTTCAGCTACTTTGCTTAAAAGGTAGACAGATACATTTACAGCAGCGCATGCAGAGCTCCATGTGCTAACATGGCCACATAGCTGCAGATTTGCTTTCTGGCACATGTGTGTTAGGGGTTACTTAGTTCTAAACAGGTAATGCATAAGGACACTTTTATGTGTTGGCTGGGAATACAGTTCAGTAAAGAATGTGACTGTAATTACCAGTAACGAGGGTATAAATTTCTGATCCCTGCTTTGTTGGCTGAATTTTGCTAGTGTTTCTAAGCATTTACATTTCACAATTGCCTTATTTATAGCCTGAAATTTGGTACACTAGTTTTTCATGCATGTGAAATGCTTTTTATTGCATGTGGTAGGAAACTACTCCTTCACAAACTAGCCTTCTATAAAAATATTATAACCAATTTAGTTTAAAATATTTTAATGATGTAATAATAGATTATTAGAGATTTTCAGTTTGAACACATTAACCATATAGATTGTCTTTTCCTTATTTTGAATAAATAAAGATCTTGTATTATTGTGTTCAAATTCATACAGTTGCTGCAGGGTAATAATTTGTAAATAAAAAAAAATCTCTCCTACATTATCCCCCCCAAACTGGGTTATATCAGCTACATGCACTTACAACAGGAAATCTGGCACATTAGTTTGCCCACAGCTTCAACCACCCAATGTGCAAGACAGCAGTATTTCATTTCCATTCCAAAGCCATTCAAGCAACTTGTCCGTGCAAATCATTCCATCCACTTCATCATGCGGGTTGAGCTAACAGATTTTGGGGCTAGGCTGTCATTCACAGTGGGACATTTGGAAATGTGCTTTTCTTGGATGGTTGATTTTCCAAGACTAGAGACTTGGAAGGTAGGCATGTGGCAAGGCTTGGACATCTGGACACAGAATCACGATCTCCTACAATTATTGAAATCATTAACTAATAGCTGAATATTATATGCTTCCCCAGCACATGGGAAAGACAAAACTTGTCCTAGTTCTCTGGTTTTTGTCAGCATCCATCATACTTGCATCACAGTCTGGGACTAGGCTGTGCAATTACTGCAGTAATAATACATTCCAAAGCTGCTCCCTTCTGCAGACAGAGCAATGCCTGTCTTCAATAACATTTTATATCATTTAAGAATAGCTCAAGTCAACTGAAGTCAATGTTTTAAGGCATTACATTGCCTCACTAGTCAAGTCCTAAAACAAGTTATCAAATTAATATGTACCTTTGGTGTTGACTTGGCTTTCCTCAGTGAATGAATTGTGTCCTTTGTTGACTCTTGTTTTCTAAGCCAGAAGATAAAATTTCCAGGCCTTATTTTGGTTTTAGACCTTCACTTGAGCAGAGCTGCACCAGATTTATACACATATCAAGGAGATTGGACTTTGCCTCTTCATTTTTAATTTGAAAATAACTTCAGTGGAAATGTTTAAAGGTAAGGTTCTGATTTTGTATTTAAGTGGTTTATAATGAACATGTCAGTGATACTTGACTTTCCTGGAAATACTTTCTGCAGAATAGGCTGTGGTTGGCCGTGATGGATCCTAAAGGAGGAAGGAGAGGAAAAAGCAGAGCAGCCTATTACAACAGCAGAGCCCAAGAAGAGCCTGCTCATCTCTTCCCACTTGCTTAAAAGAACAGACAGCATGAAATGAGGTGAGGAGGAAGCAGATCAGAGTCCTACTCCACTCCACTTTGACATATAAAGGTGCGAGATTACAAGAGGGTGTTCCATTGCTCATTATAATATTATTTTCCTTAGCATACTATGCAAAGTATATGTAGCAGCAGTCAGACTTCAACCCCCTCTTCAAAATGAAGCTAACTTTTGGCTTTTACTACAAACATCACAATAGCAGCTACTCTTCAAAGAAGAGCCTGCACCATCTTCAAACTGTGGAGAAGAGCATATGAGCACAAGTGAAGAGTCTCCTTGGTAGGCGTGATGCCTCTCTCTGCTCACCCAAACACATAAAACCTTCACCCTGCCTACTAGTAAGGTCTGCCTATAAACTGTGCACGACTGGATTTAGCATCTATTGGACTACAGCCTGTTTCATTTTGGTTGTACATGATGGACAGGTAAAAGGATGTACTTGAGAAGTAATGTCAGGAATATAATAGTTTTGTTTCAAAGACAGGAGGGGGAGCCCAGTTTCAGAGCTGACTTCCATTCCAGTGTCAAATGGAAATGTTTTTAAAAGTGAAAAAGCTAAGAGGGGCATTTGGACATATTCACCACAGGACTGCTAATAGCCAGGTGGTCAGTTGGCTTGCTTATATGTGGAAAAGATGAGTTTAAATTCATTTTCCTGCCTTTATCCCTACTGGGACTTTGGTCTCTGTCCCCTACAGTGGATACTAGAAATCTAACCACCGGCCTGCAGACTAACTCTTTGGATTGGGGAATGGCGAACCATTCACACAACAAAACACCTCTGACAATGCTGAGAGAAAGTGGGAAAGGCAGGTAGATAGTCAGATGTGCAGTATAAATCACCTCTGCAGCCAGGCTGGACGGTATTTGGAATCACCAGTGCCCTAAGTGGTTACGCTCTTTCCCAGGTAGTCATTCTCTCTTACCTTTCTTTACTAAAAATTCCAGCCTAACCGTAAGAAATTCTCCCTGAGAAATTTTCATTGAAACCAGTGTACTTCCATGAAACATTTTGTATTTTTGTAAAATGCTATATTTTGACAGAAGAATGTTTTCTGGAAGGCTTTTGATTTGTTTTTATTTCCCCCCAAACAATTGTCATGACAAGCTCTAATGGATGCTAGGGATGTTTTTGACAATCCAGATAACATAGAGAAACATCAGCTCAAAAGCAATATCAAGTCTTAGGGCCCAGTTCTGGAAGAGCCCTTTGCTTATATTGACACTCTGACTGCCAGCTTCAGCACAACACCTCAGATCATTACTCTGTCATTCTTACCATGTAATAACAGAGAGTTTGGGTCAAAATATACCACCCTTCTATGCCATCACAGTACCTTTAAAAGCCAAAACCTCTTTCTCAAAATATTTCACCCAAGGCACAATGTAAAATTTCTATAAAGAAGAAGGAGCGAATGTTCCAGACTGCATGGGCTACTCTGAGATACCGCATTCTATTGATAACAGGCCCCCATGGTACCAGCAGCTGTGTTTCCCCAAAACCTAAGCCATGGGTCTGAGGAAGTTTAGAAGAGACAACTTTTCACGCAGTAAAGAACTTTTCAATGTAATAGCGGAAACAGAAATCCTTTGTTTTCCTCAAATCTCAAGACGGCAGCTTTTCATCCCATGTTCAATCAGGGAACAGCAGAAATATTTAAAAGGAGAGAAGAAAGGCTTTGTTTTTACACAGTCCTAAAGCTGTTTCTCCCTCCTCCTCCTCCCTTGTATTTCTGACAGAATTCTAGGCTCCATAACATCAAGCAACATTTATTAGACTTGGATTCACCATGATTTTATAGGCAGGTGTCTCCATTAAGAAAAATCTGCTGTGTGCAACTTGTACATTTAAGTGGACGTTACCTCTTGAAAAGCCAGATTGTCTTATGCTTGATTTCCATGTGGTTTACACCAGCAGAAGTGTGATCAAAGCGTAATTGCAATATTCTGAGCAGTTTTTTAAAGGGGCAGAAAGAGCTGCATATAGGCTTCCCTGGATTTCAAGTTGACTTTTGATTAGCTTTTTGTGCAGGTATTCCAGGTGTTGCCATTAGCTAGACATTCTGATTCTTGCTTTCTAATTATATAGTCCACAATTACTATCACCTTCCATTTCATTTTTGACATGACATGATCTATTTGCAGATGTATTTTGGGTACTTCAGAAACTAGAGCTCCAGCTAGGTATGATGCGACACAAATTGTGTGTTGCAAATTATATGTTCAGGTCTCAGGAGCACAGCTTCATTCGTCAGCCTCCCAGGGGGGCTGGGAAGCGTAACTGCGAAAGCCACTTACCTGCTCGGTGAGAAAAAGGTACTGAGGCAGCTGGCTCTCTTCTGCAGCCAAACAGGGGTGGAAAGATGCAGCCCATGACTTGCTGGGCTGGCTGCTGCAGGGGAAGGAAGACACAGGAGACTCCTCGAGAAGGTTCTTTAGCTGGAAACAAAAAATCAAAAGCCAATTCTCCCAACTTCAATGTCAAGCCGAGTAACATAAAACAACCAGGACCCTCATGAATCTTTCTGGCTGTGGTGGTGGCAGGCTGGGACAGGAAAATGGGCAGGCAGGAGTGTGGCTACCTTGTCTACCTAGGGTTCCAGTGTGAGTCAGCCACAGAGAGAAGACTTGCAACGCCATTTCTAAGCAAACAGCAAAGTACTTTGTTCCTCGGGAATCCTGACCAAACTGAGCAATATGCTCAAATCTCAGGGAATTTTGCTTGTTATTTTGGCCTCTAAATAGTACCAGTTCTTGAGGGAAAATGCTGCTATTGCTTATATAGGCCCCTAGCCACCTTCATAAAACTAAACTACCACTGAAGCAGCATGTCTTCCCATGTGGAAGAGAAACAGCAAGTGCTGCACGAAGTACAACCATGTAATGCTTTCAAGTTAACATAAATACCAATATTTAGTGTCCTGTAGGCACTAAAAATACCTACATTGGGAAAAAACAACCTACACTGAGTAACAAAAAGACTTATTCACAGACAGCAAAATTAAAAGCTACTGAAATAAAAATTTCTGTATTTCTTTTTCAGAATAAGTTGGAAGTAAGTCATGTCCTGAGATGTATCAACGAATTTAAATCTCTAATGCTCTTTAGTGGTATTTCCACTACAGAACATGACAAACAGCATAAGCAATATTTTTTTTCCTCAAGTGACATCACATTTTACATTATTTACACCTTTGCTGACTAAAAAGCTAAGCTGGGAAAACAACTGTGTACAGGAGTACAACACCTTATTTCTACTTTGAAACAAAATTGGGATGATTTTGAATTTAAATTGAGAAAGACTTGGCTAGACCTAAGCATGCTTAGTGCATGATGAATTGGTGGTATATTTCTGGTTTTCCCTTCCTCCCTTTTTCACTTATAGAGCCCTCTGATAGAGCATACGCATCCTAACAAATTGTTCAAAATGTCTTCAGGACATACTATGAGACCGCTGTTTACCAGGACTTAAAACAGACAGAAAAGAGCCCAACTCCACAGTTTTCTTTATGGATGCTATTCAAAAATGACAGCCGTTTTGTGAGAGCATGGTCCACCTATCCCATTCCACTAACATTATTATAGAATCATACAGTAGTTTGGGTTGGAAGAGTCCTTAAAGATCATCCAGTTCCAACCCCCCTGCCATGGGCTTGCCTAGCCACTGTGGTTTGGCAGCCTGTGCCAAACGAGGGAGTACTGGTTTACTTCAGAGCCTTTTACTTATAAAAAACAGCTTTCAGTCCAAGCTCAGGATGAGCACAAGCTCTCCTTTTAAAAAATCCTAACTGCAGGCTCTTTCGGGATCAGAAGTGAAGTTGGGAAGTAGAAGAGAAGGATAAGAGGACAAATTCCAAGAGCCACTCTCTTGTATACTGTCTTGATCTTCACCAAATCCAACACAGACTCTCCCCTAGGTTAATCCTCATACCTAAACACCTGCTTAAGAGAAACAGGCAGGAACATAGCTGCAGCATCTTAGTTATGTTTCCAAAAGAGAATTTGTCCCATCTTGAAAAATGAAGCCTGGAATAAACTAGGTTGTAGCAGAGTGATATGGATTATACCTACGCTGGCAATGTACTAAAAGGGATGTATTATATGCAGCTTGACGAGGAAGGAGGTATGCCTCATATGAAGCAAAACATGTAAAAGCAGAGATAGTGGGAGAGTTTAATTATCTAGATCTCAGAGTGGATTACATTAAGCGGAGGAAGCAAAGCTTGATCTGGTACAGGACTGCTTTCTAATTTAATGTGTACATAAACCGGCAAGGAAGAGAAGAATGCCAGATGTGGTATTAAGCCACACGGAGAATATGATTTAGGACATTAAGGTATCGAATAATATAAAAAAAAAATAAGGTGGAAGGAACAATGACTGCTAAGCTAAAACAGCATCTGCAGCAATGTTTTCTACTCCTGCTATAAGGTGTACGTACCCTCCAAAACTGAACACAGGGATACGAGCTGCTCTGCATACACACACTGACAATAGCTGGGCCTGCGAAATCTCTCATCCACATCTACACAGCTCAGCTTCCACAAAAAGCGCTGGTACGGGTGATGTGTGTTCTGCAGACAGCTGGCAAGCCTGCATACAGTCCATCTTTCAAGCAGGCTACCGAGACCTCGTAGATAAACTATGGTAGTTCTACATCACCTCTGCCCTCTCTTGATCTGCTTAATGATCTGCAAAAGCAGGCGAATAACGCCTGCAGGCCTGTTTTTGGTTTTGCTGTCTCTGGAAGGTGCTTTCCAGGTCACAGAGCTGTCGGAGTCACCTCTCTTGCATACCAGAAACATCCCTCCCAGGGCAACTCCCCTCTCCCTGTAGACAGAGAGCCTCACAGCAGGTCTTGCTAGTGTAACTTCTTGACATGTAGAAGGAAAAAGTTTATCAGATGGGGGCTTGTAATGAGAGTGGGATGGAGCATCACACAGTAAATCAAACACAGCCACATAATCAAACACAAGAAGGTACAGAGATGCCAGGAAAAAAACTAGCATAGACATACAGCAGTAACAGTCTTCTAGGAAGAATCATAGAATCCTAAAATGGTTTGAGTTGGAAGGGACCTTAAAGATCATTTAATTCCAACCCCCTTCCCCTAGGCAGGGACACCTCCCACTAGAAAAAAGAAAAAGGGAGTTATTTGAGAACCAGGTCAGATTTTTTTTTTTTCCTGAGGATAGATAAGCTTTCCTCCAGAAGGTGTTCAGGCAAGTTTCAGTTTTTCCTTGCGAATGCCCCACAAAACATTGTGTAGAGCTCTTAACACCAGGCAGCATCCCTGCTATGCTGCGCTAAAAAGCCTCAGGTAATTTATGAGCTATTGCACTTACAAGACCAGATTCTGGTCTCACGCCACATGTTGTAAACCTAGAGCCAATTCAATACATCCGGATCCAGACAAGTTCGCCACTCAGGCCTCAACCACGGTTTCAGTTTCCTCTACTGCGTTATTATTATATTACTTAGCAGGTCTGCCGATGACATTGCATTCAAAATGGAGCAATTATAAACACTGGCAGGAAACACTGGAGTAGCAAATGCCTTTTAAAAAATGGCAAGGATGTGAAGAAATTCAATGGAAATCTTTCATCTGATATATGAAAAGCAGAGGACTGGGGAAGGAATCAGTGGGGCCACGAAAGGGAATGAGTGAGAAGTCAGTGACAGATGAGACTGATGCTGCGCTGAGCCTGAATTAATATCCTTTGCCTGAGTATTTACAGAAGAAGCTGAAGGTCACATCCCGGAAACAAGGACCCATTTTCTTGAGGGGGAAAAAATTAAATGTTAAAAGGCTTTATGATCCATTCTGGACAGGTAGTTAATTAATTAGGACTATTAAAATTTGACAGGACCCAAGACTTAGATTAACTGCATCTCCAAAGTTGGAAGGAAATAGCAAGGGAAATTGGCAAACGTTTAGTAACACTGCTTGATAGCTTCCTGTGGAAGGTATATCCAGAGATGCCTAGAAGGTAGCTATTCCAGATTTACTTCTTAAAGCCAATAAAATAATATAAAAAAAACACCCAAACTTTTTTTCCTTCTCTTTTTAAATCAAAGGAGGATTTAGGAATCAACTCACCAGTAATCCCAACCACAGCCACAGAACGGATATTGGAAACATTAATATGGGACGGGGTTATGCAACATGTAGAAACAACCAGCCCAGGGAAGGAGAGGCATCTGGATTCACGTCATGTCTGTCAAACGTGCTTTAAGTTCTTTCAGTACTCTACTCAACGGAGAGGCAAAAGTGAAGTGACAGGCATAATTTATCCAGATGGAAGAGATTCATTTGGTGTCACACCCCAAAACCAGACTGATCTGTAGAATCAGTAAAGCACGTCATAGAAAAAGCACAGTAGTAAATGGCTTCAAAAGTATCTGCAGGACAAGGAGCAGGGTGTCAGCAAAACGGCATGGTTCAGGGTGACTAAAGGGACAGGAACAAGGCAGCACTCCCAAATTTCAGCACCATACCCGCTTTTGTTCAACTTTTATATAAATGGCCTGCAGGGGATATAATTTTTTAAGTGGAATTTTTTGCTGATAGCACATAAGTGTAAAATGGTGTACAGAGCAAGCAAATTTAAAATGATTTGAATAAATTAGGCTTATGGACAGATAAAGGGCACATCCAGTTCAATGCAGCAAAGAAAGACATAATGACTGCAAGGCACCAAATATAATCATAGGCAGGAAAAAGGGAGGAGAACAGGGAATACTGACCAGGGAAAAAGATATAAGGTAATTTGTGATAAAATTAATGCCCAAAATAACTGCCAGAAACAAAGACAGGCAAATTCTTCATGCTCAAAAAGACAAACAAAATTCTTTATACTACATGATGAGTTGTCTTTTCAGTAAAGATGCCTGCACTCTCAAAATACTGAGATAAAAATCCAAAAGTATGAAAATAAAGAGCCGCATTGTCTCAATAAAGACACAACACGAGAAGACTTTTAAAATATATTTGCCTCTCCCCTAGCAAACAAACATGCAAAATTACTTTCTTGCACTTTGAATGTTAATTTGGGATCTCTCTCTGTAAAAAAATCCCCAAGAATAAATAAATTGAAAGGTAGTTATTACCGGTGAAAACAGCCTTTCTACTGCAAAGGTTATGACATTAACCCAGGGAAAAATTCATGAATATTCACAATCACCATTTGTCATTAAGAATCATAAAATGTGAAATGTTGAGTAGGGCTTTAGAAAACTCCTTCAGCTTACTAAATTCCCTCTTCACTACTTGCTATTATGCTAGCATATTCCACCATATTTTTTGGCACGGTGTTTTACAAACCAAATGCCTGCAAGTTTTCCTAATCCATTTCTATGGGGAAAAGAGAACAAAGATAGAAATCATAGAGACCTGCAGAAACCTGCTCAGAAATGAACAACTAAAAATTCAGCCAGACTCTTTCAGGTGTTTGTAACCAAAGCCAGGAATTCCCCCAAGAAACACAAATATTAAAAGAGGACAAAGTTGGAGATTTGCCTCTAAATATCTCAGAAACTATCTAGTTTTCACATTTGCACCTGTCAGATTTGTTCCAGCTACCAGGTGCTACACAGAGTGTGTGCAGATGCAGTGGAGAGCCTTTTGCAAGGGAATAAAAGGGCTGGAAACCTGACTGGGGGAAAGAAATTAGGGGTCAGATGTTTCTCAACAGAAGCAGCCATAGGCACGTAGGAGGACCGAAAAAAATATGAAATTAGGTGAAGCGCTTTAACTACAATCTCAACAGGCATATGGCTTTGCCAATATTCATGACACAGGCACCAAATTGGGGGTCCACTTACTGAGTGAGAGCAAATTCTGCAGAAGGTGGCTTTAATACTGAAGGGAAGGGATGAAAAGCCACAGCAGTAAATGAAGAGCCATAGTTAAAGCAAAAAATATATGCATTCAGTGAGCAAAGTGGTCTCCCACGTGGAGTGCAGCACAAAGTCCATGTGTGGGTACATGCTCAGAGACACAATAGCTTCTGAAACATTTAGGAAAGCTCAACTGTTTATCTACACTTCCATTCACCCTTATACTATGAAAACCAGTGTGCCAGTGGAGGCCTGGCTGTCAATCAGCAAGGAGAATAGCTGTCCCCAGCGCTAAAACATGCAAATGGTCTGTGATGTTTACTGTGCTCAGAGATTAACACACCCCCAAGGGTGGTGGGGTCAGGATAATCCACAGAAAGAGAACAGCCTCACTGCAAGAGAAATGGGGAAAGGTACCCAGGCGTTCAGATGAAGGACAGGAAAGAGGGAGTGCATTCCCATCTGTCCCTACATTTTAGAAATAAAGAAAGGCACAAAGCAGGGGGTTTAAATCCTGGAAGTCTGAGCCATGTCATACAAGAGGGGAATGGCTGGCTGGGCTCAGCCCCTCCAGGAGCCACAGCAGCAAAGGTTTGTTTAGCAGAAGCAGGGGGTAGCTCCCTGGTGCCCTGGAGAGCAGCCAGAGCTTTTGGGGGCTGCTGGCTGTGGGCTGCTCTCTAACCCCAGTCAATAAAGGCCACTCTGATGATATGCTCTAACTGCTCCCAGCTGCCGCACAGGCTCAGGATTGCCGGGTATTTTTATGATGTTAGCTGCATGTTACCTAGTCCCACCACCACCATCCCCTGCTTCGATCTCGGAGTGCCTGGGCTGTCCTTGGGAGGCACATTTCCAAAATGCCTGAACAGCCCTTTGTCCCCAGAGAGAGAGAGCAGTGCAATCAGATGTCAAATTCTCACCCTACGTCCACATATTGCTGATGATAGAGCTCACCTCCAGCAGCTAGCATTCCTGTTGCATTCACATCTTCCCTCTGGCCTATTAATATATACAGGCACTTGTGCTCATTGGCATGGTGACTGTGCTTATGTCAGTCATGCTTCTTTGTATTCTCCCTGCCTAGCCACTCGCTGTTGTGCAAAGGATGTGTGCATCAAGCTCAACACCTGCTAGAAATCTGAGCTCTCTGTGCCTCTCCTCTCTGCCCAAGTGCTCTGTCCTCACACTAACTATTCTGTATTCTTTTTCCTATCTTGTTCTCATTTTTTTAATTTTCCCACTCTTATTTTCCATCTATCCAGCTTTCTTGGCATCTCTTCCTTTGTTGTATTTGCTGTATCGCTCAGGTTATGTTGCATTTGAATCGCAGCCATTCAGAGCCACATTAATAGAAAACAATTTTAAAAATCCCTAAAAAAATCCCAGCTGCTCTTCACTTTTCCCTAACTCCTCTCAGCCTCCTTCTATCCCCATAAAAAAAAAAAATAATTAAAAAAAAAATCCTAACATCCTGCAAGAGCAAAAAGTGAAAGACAAGCAAACTGAAATTATTGTCTGGTTGTCTGGCCTGTCTGACTCATCAACACAGTGAATCCTGAAAGCATGTACATGCAATGGTAACCAGACTCATAACTACCTCATCACCTTATGCTGACGGGGTCCTTGCTGCTGCCTCTCAAACAATTGCACCTGGCCCTTCCAAGGTCTTTGTTCCCACTTGTCCCCTCTCGCAAGGAGCAGCAGTCGTGCTATGGCACAAATAAAACCTGATCCAAAAGCTGAACCAGCTTAAAATCAAGCCTGACCAAAAAGGACACCTATTTTCAGCCATATCCAATTCTTACTGTGGTCTAGATCTAACAACAAATATATCCTCAGTCACAGATAACCAGAATTCACTATTTCAGTAAAAGGATTTTGGCAAAGCCCTGACAAAGCTTAAATGCTCTGCAGAGACATCCCAGATTTTGACAATGTTTAAGCTGGGAAGGTTTCTGGGGTTCAGGGCAGACCCCTGCATTACTTAGAGGAAGACTTGAATTGAAAATCTAGCCCTTGCAGTGTAAAGCAGATGTTTTGATATGAAATAAAGTCAGGACAACGTTTGAAAAATGGGTTTGCCACAGTAAGAAAATAAAATACATTTCAAACCTTTACCAAATATTTTGTCCCCCAAATTCTCTGCTCACTTTTTTCTGCCTTCATTTAGATCCCAAACAGCACAACACTACTGTTATGGCTTTATACTATTATGGCTTTATATATTATTATAATATTTATTACTATTAATGTTTAATCATCTTATTAACTCTCAAAGTAGAATTTGCCACCCCACTCTGCAGGATTCCGTTCTCACCACAAAAACCAGAAGCCCCTTGTAGATACATTCACACAAATCTTCCCCCTGCACTGCCCTTCCGAATTGCCTAGAGAACAACACAGAGCCACGAATCACAGCCAGGGGTCGAATCTTAACTTTCAGGAATTTGCTTTGCGCTGCTCCTCTCACCTTGAGGAGAGCTGCATAGGGCTGCCCCCCACCCCCACCATTCATCATTTCTTCTTTCCTTAAAGATTTTTCTTTCCATCGCTCGCTTGCTGTGTTATTTCCCGAAGGACTACTGCTGGATTGACTGGGCTTTAATTGCTCAGCCCCGCTGGGCTCAGGGTGGAATTTCACCTTCGCTTCTCCCTGCCACTCTCCAGAGCTGACGCAGCTCTCAGTGATTTCTGAGAAACAGCGATTAGCAATTCACTAAGTTTGTCACTTTATTGCCTTCATGTGGATACGCCTGATGTAGGACAGCTGATTTGCATTTATTCCCGCTATCCCATCTATGCTTTCTAAGAGCTGTCTTCCCATGATCTGTATTACTTTCTCATCTTCCCTTATTTTAAAATAAGATTGGTGTCATTATGACTTTATTCATCACCCCTTTTCTCCTCCTCACTTATTAATGGACACACTCTTTGTGGTGTCAGTCCTCTTGCTGATACATTTCATAGAATCACAGAATCACAGGTTGGAAAAGACCTCTTGGATCATCGAGTCCAACCATTCCTATCTGCCACTAAATCATGTCCCTCAGCACCTCGTCTACCTGTCTTTTAAACACCTCCAGGGATGGGGACTCCACCAGCTCCCTGGGCAGCTTCTGCCAGTGCCCAGTGACCCTCTCTGTGAAAAAGCTTTTCCTGATATCCAGCCTGAACCTCCCCTGGTGGAGCTTGAGGCCATTCCCCCTTGTCCTGTGCCCCATCACTTGGGAGAAGAGGCCAGCTCTCTCCTCTCCACAATCTCCTTTCAGGTAATTGTAGAGAGCAAATTTGTATGGTTGTTTCTCATTGTCCAGACCAGCTTCAGCCAACTTCGCTGCTTTTCCCCATCCCCATCCCACAGCTTTTTCCCAACCATACTCTTGCTTTCATCTGCCTGCTTCTCTGTTGACACAAGGGTACCTTATGTACTGATATACACAAGTCATCATTCACGTGGCTACAACAGGTAGAAATTTGCTACCACATTAACCTCTGGCACAGAGCCATCAGGAAAACAGGTAAGGTGAATGAGGAGTATCTGCATCACTGCAAGCCGCGATACCTCAGCAGCATCAGTCAGAAGTTGCCTGTATTCTTTGCTATTAATCATTCCTCAAACTTCTCACAATGAGATCAAGTTGGGGGCTAAGCCTCTACAATGGGCCAGAAAGTGCTCATTAATGCAGAGCGGCTCAGGTACCTTGTTCTTGCCTCTTTCCTATCTTCTTAGAGAAGCTCAGCACTGCCAAGGAGCCAAAAACATGGGACAGGTTTCCTTGCACCTGCCTGTTTCTGATTGATTCCAGTTATCGCTCCTCACCTATGCCCAGCGGGTATTCATTTTGCCTGTCCTCCCCTGTCTTGTGCTCATGTGTCCTGGCCTGGACCCTCCTGCCACAGGACACACACACACACACACACACACACTGTCCAGCCAGTCAAGTTCCTTTTATTGTCCCAGTGCTACACACACAGCATCTCCAACACATGAGCAAGTAGGTCCAAGTCAAAAGTACGCCAGCAGTATTTAAAGCTTCTACACGTTATCAAACTATGCAGCCTCTAGCTGGAAGCACAACTTACAACATAACTGGCAAGATTTTCTCAGAGGGGATTAGTTTCAGTGACTGTGAGAAAGTGAAGCTCCCTTTGCCAACTCTCGCCTCTTCCTCTTAGTTTTCCTGGTTGCTTTATCCTCCTCATGAAGGTATATTGTGCCTAAGTACATGGGAAAAACACCGGGATGAGCTACAAGAACAAAGGCACACGGAACATTAATCTGTGAGACTAGAGCACAGACCACTGCCTCAGTCCTGAGTTTAACGAGGAGCTTGTCAGCTTCTTGCTCTTCTAAGCCTGTGAGCTCCCTTATGAAAGTGGAAGGAGGCTACACACTCGCTGCTCCTCTCCAGGAGGGCTGTGGGCTGAGGCCAGCCCTGCACAGAGCACCCTCTCTTCCTCAGGGAAACCCAGGGTGTCACAGTTGCACGTGAGAACTTGAGGACTGCAGTGGGATAGTTGAGCCCTGGTATCATCACGTAAGGCTGCATCTGTTGCTCATGTTCAGTGGAGCAGGGGAAATAGCCAGTGAAGATAAGGAGCAAATAGGAAAGAAAGACATCTGCATGAAAGCAAAATTCAGCTGAAAGACCTCCAGAAAGCAAAAAATACAGGCTTTGGCCTGCATAACCTCTGCTGATGGGCTCACACAAAGGGCCTCAGTGTGCAGCAGGTATTCCAGCTCTGTCGTTGTGCAGATAATTAAAAACAATAATGAAAGGGAGGATTTTTATGCCTGAGCTTTAGCCACAGCCACAGCTCCTAAGCTGTAGAAGCTGAGTGGTCCCTCTGCAGCAACATTTGCATTATTGCTAATCTGTAATTGGGATCCCCACTTAGCATTATGATTCTCTCTGACCATTTTTAGACCTTTACCATCCAAGTCAAGAGGCTCCTTCCTCTAGAAATTATGTTACAATTTGAAAGCATGTTTCCTAATTTGTTTTAAGGGGCTGCAATGATTTCTGTTCACATCTACGTGAGGGCATTGTTTTCCCAGCATACAACTCAATTCTTGTTTTACAAGAATCACTTCCATTTCATAACTCCTTCTAAAATCAAATATATAGGAATTAAAAAAATGTTAATATTGTTACATCTCTCTCATCTAGCAACAGGAAATAATTATGAGGTCTTGCTTTCTCCCTGAGACACATACAAATCTAAGTGACTCTGAAGTATTCCACCTAAAGCAAGCTATCCAGTCTAAGTAAGCTACCACTTACCTTAATTTCTATATTCTTACATGCTTCTAATTGCTGTCTTTCTTGCTACACATCTCTTTCAGCCCCTCATCATGTAAATTATTCTATGCTAGACTCCTTCAAGGTTCAGTTAGACCAAGAAGATTAATTTCAAAGCTGATGTGTAAGAAGGTGTAAATTCCACACTGAAGTGTGAAAAGGGACAAGATTTTTCCTGTAGGCTTTGGCCGTCCTCCTCCTGGATTTACATGGAAAGGAATCCCAATCCCTTTATCATTGTCAGGAAAAGTCTGAGGAATCTGGAAGCAAATAATATAGCAGCTGAGATTTATTCAGACTCATCTCCTAGTCTGGGCCTGGTATAAGTATTCCATAGACTTGTATCTTCTAAATTTATGGCCTTGTTTGGAAATGGTGGGAGAGGTTCTTTCTTACAGGGAGATAATTCTAGAGCTAAACGAACAAACAAAAAGGATATATAAAGTTACACTGCCCGGTATAACTGAGGGGACACTCAGGTCTGTAAATGCAAGCCACACCAATGTCTGGTGCCACCTAACTTCATTTTTATTCACTTAAATGGGAAATTCAATAATCAGAGCTGCTGTGTGGGTAACGCGTTTGCTGAACCTTGTCTGTTTACAGCACTTCTGGGAGGAGAAAATACAAGCCATTTATTTAGGTGACTTCCTATAGACAGTGGTTTTTAATTTCAGTTTTGTAAGCCTGAATGTTTGCAGATGATATAAAAAGATGTGAAACAGATATCGACTAAAATCACCTAAACATTTAGATAGCTCCTGAATGTAATAAAATGTCCCTGTCAGAATGATCAGTTTTCTGTTAGTGCAAATTCAGTCTGGAGATAAACATGCACAACTTCAGAGATGCTAGTGGAGTTAGCCCTAAGATAAATCTGGACCTGTAAATCTAGTTAGAACACAGATCCCCACAAATATTTCAGACTTTTTCCAGCCTTCCTGAAAAGACCATTCCTTCTGCTCTTACACTTCATAAGGAAGTAAAAAATGAATTGCAAACTCTCAGCCTGCTGTCTCAAGTGAAAATTCTCACTGTAATACTTTTGGAATTCAAAAACTTTTCCTCTGCTTAATATGCTGGAACTTTTCCTCAGTGGAAAACTGAAAGTTATCAGCACCTAATGATTATTCAGTGACATCTGCAAAATAAATTTGATGTTTTCGGGCCAGTTTCTGTTGGACAGATGTCAGTATCATAAACTATGCTATCGTTGGCACTGATTGGTATCAACTTTCTCAAACAATCTGTTGTATGGCAAAAAAACCAGAAGCAGCACTTACATTAAATTTCCCTATTGCCTGTGCAATTTTTTCTTCATGTCTTGGACACTTTCTCTTACCCCAGTCATTCCTGTACCTTCAAGAAACAGAGGACTCACCAAGGTAAAAGCTCAGGCTCTTCAAGCAGCATTAAGCCCAGCATTCTGTGTGTAGATCCCCACAGAGAAGACATAGACGTTAAATCTCATTCTAAACTGTGTTTACTCTCAGTAAATATTTCTTCTTGAAAAAAAGCACTGCCATGGCATTGCACAAAGCTGTATAAACAGTTGTAATTTTTGTCCTACTTTTTGATCCTTGCAGCTTGCGTCCAGGTTGCTGAATTGTTCAGTTGTCAAGGGCAGGTTTAAAAATTTTATGCACTGGCATGGCATGTGATGTAAGCTCTCATGCACCTGACATCTCACGCGTGAATAAGACAGGCATGACTGGTGATTCACTGTTGAATTTAAAGACAAATAAGAGTAGCTATCTACACAGCACAGTGAGCTCAATTTTGAAATTAGGAATTTAAAAATATTTTAAATCTCAAATAAGATTTTGTTTTAAAAACGTTCCCTGGTAAACTGTTTTCTATAAATCACTGAAGCTGTGTAACTTTTTCTGTGAAAATATATGCACACTGGGTCCTTTACTTGTCTTAGATGTGCTGTAATCTACTTGTGACTCAGTTTTTACTTGTCCCTATGCTAGTTATGGTGCTCCTTGTTCTTTCTGTGCTAGCCTCATATAATCCTCTTATGTCACACACTAAAGCACCGTCACTGTCATGAACTATGATTTCTCTTAGGACCTTCTAGGTCTGCACTGGGTGTGGCACTGCACGAGAGGTTAGAAATCCAAAAGCACTGACATTTTAGATCTTTCGCAGTCGAAAAATGCTCACTTGCTCTTAATGCATTCAGGAGCTGCAAGCAGTTGTAGAATAGTTAACATGCAGGAAGTTATCAGTTTAATTTTGTCATGTAAGCAGAAGATCTAAACATGCTGAATACCTGTCTTCTGTCCAAAATGTCTTGGTTCACACATGTCTATGTCCCAAAGCTACAAAGAAAAGCATGAGCTCACTTTAAGGTCTGCAAGCAATACGCTGTCCACTGCCTTCATGCGGGCCATTCACATTTAACTGTGCAAGTGCCCAACATCAAGACCTTAATTTGGGAGCTCTTGACAATTTTTCACAGACGGGCCTCGAATTTGCCCTTCCTAGCCTATTGGCTTCAGCGTGAATTATATATGAATTTCCAGGGGCAAGATAAGGGCCACAGTTATTCCTCTCTCTTCTCAGTTTCCAGCCACTTCTTTTCATTTATTCCACATCAGCAGTTACAAAAAGTGGTCTGGGGATTGGAGCGCCCTTCTGGCAGTGAGCAATATGGAGGCTGAGTGTCTCAATATGAACAGCCTTTAAAATAAACAGGTAAACTGAAAGATACTGAAGGAAAATGATTATAGGGAGAAAAGAGGGATTTATGTCTAGTTCTGACAAACTGCTAATACCAGCTCTCTCAACCAACAACTAGTCCACAGCACTTTGTTCCAAGTTCGTTTTCCAGGGAGACATTTCAAGGGAAGCCTCCCAGAAAGACAATCCCTCTCCCAGAATAAGAGACACAAAGGATATTAGAAAAACTAAAGGCTGATTAAGAAGGAAGATTTTAAAGGGCAGCCAAATTCCTTCCTATGGCAAACTGGGACATAGCTGCCATTTGTGCTTTCTTTTTATTAAAAAAAAATCTCCTGGGCTCCTAGTTCAATATCATTTTAAATTTTTTTTTGGTCTAATCAGTGAGCATGAGGTAAAGACACATTCATGTCCTTCAGAAAAGGTAGTAATGCAAAGTTTCCAATTACCCTTTAATTAAAATATTAATTAATTAACAAAGTGTATTTACGGAATAATTATATAATTTCACACACCATCGATCGTATTTTAAACAAATTCATTTAATTAAATTGACATGTACAGCGCTTGCTCTCTGTAGAGTTATTCTTGGAAACCAGTGCATGTCTCCCTTTAAGGAGATTGAAACTGCATGAGGGAAGTTTACAATGGCCCACAGTGGTATTCAGAACAGAAATGAAGCCACTTCATACTTTTAAGTAAATTTAATACCAGTGACTGTATCCCCGAAGGCTGAAGTCTCCTATCTGCATAAAAGGTACGAGCAGTGCAAGCTTCCTCACTACCAATATCCCTCATCCTGACCTGGAGGGGCTGACTTTAATAAACGGTTAATCATTATCCTCTTCACCAAGCCTGTTAAGCAGCTTAAGAAGCTTGGCATTTCTGTGGTGGGACTCAGCTAAGGCTACCAAATCATTTCACACAGCCTGCTGAAAGCCATCACATGCAGATAATGCAGTGTGGCGGGGCAGTGTTTAAAGAGAGCCCTGGGTACATTTGGCAGATTTCCCCTTGGAGTCATCGGTTTTGTTCTGCCTCCTGCGTTCCTGCGGGCTTGTGACGGGTTGCAGCCCCGATTCAGGGGGCTGTCACCTTGTTTTTCCTTCCAGCACCTGCAGTCTGGCCTGCCCTGTGGCTTCCTGCATCCTAACAGGTTTTTTTAAGGATAGCTCAGAGTCTTCTAACATCTTTGTTCACAGTTTGAGTCTCTGATGCCCATTAACATCTATTTGTGAATGAAGGACTCCAAATTACCTGTATGACTCCAAAGTCTTAAACCTGTTATAAGTGTTTCAAGTGTCCTCCTTTTTTTTGGCCTCTCAGAGGAAACTAATACTGCAGTTCCAGTGTTTCAGGCTTCCCAACTCAATATTCCTCATATTTCTGCAACAGTTTGGTAACAGCTTCTTACCTCCTCACTTTGCTTATTAAATAATGTTAGCTTGCTGAACAAGCCATACTAATAAAGCTACTCACCTGTTGCTCACACTCCCTTTTGGAAGCTCCGCTCCACTTCATAAAAATGTGTCTGTTGAACTGCTCTTGGGCATTCTATATTTTTCTAGAATACCCGTGCCCTGGGAGTCCTCAGCTGCTGTTCTGCAATGTTTTCCACTCAAACCCTTCCTTCCCACACCTCCCCACACAGGGCACTTCACAGAGTCCTTTTCTGCTTGGTTAAGGGCTACTCTGCTTGCATTTTGTAGCCTTCTCCCTGCACAGCCAGCATGAGAGTACTTGTTGCCAGCTCCCACTGTATCTCCATTCAGTGACAGCAGCCACATCTTGTTGCATGTATAACATGAACCTTACAAAATTCATCAAGCAAGTTCAAATCTGTGTAGAGATGTTGACTTGAAATGATGTTAGTGAAGTAACAGGAGTTACACCTGTAGGGATCATGTCCCAGTAATGCCACTGAAATGGGCTATTCATGAACGTGAATATCAGAAGCTGGATCTGTCTGAGAAAAGACAATGTAATGTGCCTCTGGGTATTTACAGTTATACATTTCAGTCCTTGATGTTTCCCTGTGTCTTTAAAGTAATTTTTAGGTCATCAGCACCTGAAAATTCAGCTTTTCCTCTTTTGCTCTTATTGAGAGTTTATCCACAGTTTATTGAAAGTTGCAATGAATTAAAGAAGGGGAGAAAAACAGCCCTCCCCCTCCACTAACCAGTCCCATTCCCTTATTCCACTTCCAAATTCTTATGACATCAGAAGCCAGAACAAGGGGACTGGCTGAAATTTTCAAAAAGCCTCTTAATGCTGCCTAGATTCATTAGTTTCCGTTCAGTCACAATAGAACCCTGCATTAAAATTGGTATTAAACACCATAGGTGGTATAGAACTCATGTTCAATTCCAGACTATACATGTCTGAGGAAAGCTAGCCAAATGCAGAAATAAATTACAAGAGTAACAAGATAACACAGATGAGAATATCACTTCTCACAAATGGGCTACAGGCTTCAAACCATTCATTAGAAACCAAGACTGTAATCTGTGCCTTCTGCAGCCCAGGTAAGTCTTCCGTTTTCCAGACATTTACAGCAGCAAAGAAGGCAGACCAAGCCCCCTGCTCCACTTCTTTTCCTGTCACATGTGTAAAGTTGTGCCCTTAAATCCACATTTTGATACTCAGATAAGCGGCCTGAGATTCAACTGTGCTAAGCAGTTTTTAATGAAATCACTGCCCTTTTTACTTTAAAAATTATCACTATGCGAAGTTCTTCATATTGCCTCTTGGCAGATGACCCTTTCCATCTTTCCCTTCAGATTACTGAGCATTTTGTCCACAACCAAACAGATCTACCCAGCAGAACAATTTTCAATCCCTCACAAAGCACAGCACATTATCTTACCCTCATGGCCAACCTCTTTCTTCCACCTCTCCTTGTTTTCTGACAGCCTCAGCCTGCTGACTCCCAGCCAGCACTTGGACTTCTCATGCAGGCTGGTTGTGACTGGCCCAGCTTTTCATCTTAAAATATTACCTCAGGACTGCAATTTCCTTTTTCCCTTTACCTTCTGTTTCGGCCCCTTTGTCTTCAGCCTAGCCCTTGCATGCAGTTTTTTCCCCATCTCCCCAATCTGCCTGCTATTTTCTCTCTCTCCGTTTTCCCTCTCTGCCTTCTCTGGAAGCCCTTAATCACACCTCTGTGTCCTCTCTGCTTCACCTCTTTCCCTTTTTCTTTCCCTCCCTCTCTTTTCTCTCTCTGGTTACAGCTCTGCAGGCAGGCTTTACGAGCAGGGATCTCTAGTGATGTCCTACAGGAATATGCCTTGGCACACTGTCTGGACTGTTCAAGCCCTACTGCACCCCTGAGTGTCACAAAAAGCTCTATGCAGAGCGGCAGAACAGAAAAGAAATGCTTTACAGCCACTTTCTTGTATGCTATTTTTTCCTCTCAGCATCTAAGGAAGATTTAGAAGGGAGGGAGGATGGTGGGGGAGAGCCTAGATTTACAAACAACAATCAGGCAGGTAAATATTCTACAGTTTAGTTGCAGTCAAGGGAATATAGAAAGAGTGTATTTAAGGAAGAATAAAGCAGTTGCCTATGCTCATAACTGAGCTCGCAATTTCAGATTCTTCTGGTGTGTCACCCAGGTATCTCACTACTAATAACATCACTTCCAGAACCCACTTAGCCCTCTTTGGAATTAATTAGTATTGTATAGCCCCGTATGGGCTGGTGAGCAGAGTGCCTGCTGAGAAATACTCAGAGTTAGGGTGCCGATAGCCTCAGATCCCATCACTGACACCACAGATACAAAAGAATGTAAAAATAAAAAGCCACATTCTGCTCTCAGCTACATGCTGGTTGATTTTAGGAGAACACCGGTGTTACTGAGAGCAAAACTTGGAACAAATTTTTAATACTGGTCATATCTATGTGAGAGATAGGCACAGCTACTCATGAGCTCCTGCAGGGCATATCCCCTGGTGTACCCAGTGGGAGAAACTAGACTGTTGTGAGCAGAAGTAGAGTACTTCTCTGAGCCACGTGGCCAAGTCTAGTCCACAAGTCCCAAAAGTGAGGAGCCCGGGATCTCCCCTTCCTTCCTGGTAGTGCTGGTTCTTGTTAAGATAGAAAACAACAAGGAATGAGAATGCTTTTCCTGATGCATTAAGACTCCTCTAAATATGATCTATCAGCAGTGAGCTTGGTTTGGACTTCGAAAGGAAGCAAACATTTACTTCTAAAGACTGAGACATATCACTTACGTTATCACAGAATCACACAGAATCACTAGGTTGGAAAAGACCTCCAGGATCATCCGGTCCAACCATTCCTATCAATCACTAAACCATGACCCTCAGCACCTCATCCACACTTCACAGAATCACAGAATCACAGAATAACCAGGTTGGAAGAGACCCACCGGATCACCGAGTCCAACCGTGATCACCGAGTCCAAACACCTCCAGGGAAGGTGACTCAACCACCTCCCTGGGCAGCCTGTTCCAGTGCCCAATCACCGTTTCCATTTAAGTTTTTTTTCTGATGTCCAGCCTAAATCTCCCCTAGCAGAGCTTGAGGTCATTCCCTCTTGTCCTGTCACTTGGGAGAAGAGGCCAGCTCCCTCCTTTCTACAACCTCCTTTCAGGTAGTTGTAGAGAGCAAGAAGGTCTTCCCTCAGCCTCTTCTTCTCAAGGCTAAACAACCCCAGCTCTCTCAGCCGCTCCTCGTAAGGCCTGTTCTCCAGCCCCTCACCAGCTTCATTGACCTTCTCTGGACTCACCCCAGAGCCTCAACATCCTTCTAGTGGTGAGGGGCCCAGAACTGAACACAGGATTTGAGGTGCGGTCTCACCAGTGCCAAAATGCAGCTTCACAAAGCAGACAAAAGCCAAGTCCAATGTTAAAGTGAAGCGGAGGAAGTCACAGTAATCTAGAAGCCAAAGCTGTCCAAAAATCAGGAAAACGTGGATTCCCATTTAAAGCCAGTTAGAAAACAGAAACTATCTTTACTGCCTCCCAGACTGGAATTTTGAAGTGTGCTTTACATAGCACTACTTTGCAGTGAAGCACTTTGCACTGCGCTGCAGAGACAGGTGGTACAGGACTGTCACCCGTAACTGAGTGACAAAAGGCCCGTAACAATTTACTGAAGCATCCAAGCCTTCTTTCCCTCCTTAATCATATTCTTCAAAATCACTCAAGATTTGCATAGAGTGTAAAGAGGAGAGTGGTTTTGTGTCAAAAATACCAACTCTGTTATTGCAACAGCCTGGAAACTACACCTCCTGGTCGCATACACCCAGGTAGCAAAAATAACCCATGTGTTTTCATATGAAATTTGAGAACTAGGGAGGGTGGCATTACTCTTCACCTAGCAGCTCTCCTGCCTGCATCCACAGTCATTGAACATCTATCATATCAATTGATCAGAGAGATGAAGCTACTGAATTTATTACTTCTCTGTCTCATAATGAATTCACCATTTCTCAGGACAATGAGTCTTTAAATTATTAATCACATAAACAGCCCAAAACAGTTCAGAACATATAAAAAGAACAAAAAATATACCCAAAACTATGATATTTATTTCTAATGACATTATAAGCCATTGGAATAAAACTCAGAAGCAAGGAAAAAAAATCTATCTGTACACTTACAGGATTTTAAGCAGGGCTTTTTTTTCCTTAATAAATCATGGTTAGCAAGAAAAAGGAACAAGCCAAAAGGTGATATTTTAATTAAACAGTGTACATTTCTTACTGGTTTTGTTTGCTTTTCTGCATATGGATTCCTCTGAGGTCCCTAAAGCTAGCAAACCCAAACACTTTTAAAGACGTTCCCCTGCAATAAGTAATTGAAATTCCTTAAAAAATTGAAATTAGGAGGGAATGTTCTGCAACAATAAATTAGTGTAGTGTCATGGTAGCAACATCAATAGCACGGCTGAGAGGGCACAGCAGTTTTTAAATTCCTATTCTTAGCTACTTATAATTTCATCTATATGCTGAAATTTTTTACCATTAAACTCCAAATTGTACCTTTGGAGTGCCTTTGCCCCCCGCCTTCAATTTCCTAATTTAGTTCAGCTTCATAAGCCAAAAGTAGTTTTCTCCTAAAACTCCAGTTTTGTCATGCCTAGAACTGAATGTAAAGCATTGGGTTTGTCTTTTTAAAAGAACAGAATTTTTAAATACCTCTAATGGGTAAGAGTATTTCTGGACAGCTTGAATACTTTTTCCCCTGCCCGTGAGGTTCCTCAGGCTGAACTCTGATATGTCTTGATCTAGCATGGGATGCACACGTACCCCCCTAACCAAGCATAGGTATGGCCCCACAGGGTTCTACACATGCTCAGAGCCAAACACGTCACAGGATACAACCTCCATTTAAAAGATATTTAATTCATAAGGTAGGACTAAAGCATTCTTCCTCATTCTGTTATCTCTGAGAACAATCCAGCACACAGTCATACAGAACTTAAATCTTCACTATTATTTCCTAGGCTTATGATTGATGAGACAAATCTTAAATACAGAAGTAACCACCAGAAAGTAACTGCTCATCACATAATTTCAGATCCTGAAGGAGAAGTTCACTTCCCTTTTCAGACAGCTTAAAATCTCAGTTATTTGAGGCCAGATTTTAAGGTACTTAGGTGCTCAATTTCCATGCAGCTGCTTAATGAGGTATTCAAATACAAGAGGCCTTCACAGCAGCTGAGAGACTGTGCTTTCCCCTTTCTAATTGTTTTTCGAGTTTTATCTTTCCTTTAGCTCATTCTAAACTTCTCTTGCTTTTGTTTGTGGTCTTCCCAGTGCTTCCAGGGCATCCCAGCGTCCCCTTCTTTTTTTTCCTGTAATCTGTGTTTATGCATTTTAAAGAATTATTGGAAAGATTGCTGTCCTTCATAGGGGGCAATGCCAGCAGCACTGATGGTAAAATAGGCTGTAGCAGCAAAGCCAAACACTCTGTCTTAGGTGAACCATTATCTGTTCTGCAAAGAGATGTTCTGGATGCATATTCACAGCAGAGAATGCTGTTGCACTATCCTTGCCAGTCAAGGGAGGTGATTGTCCTCCTCTACTCTGCCCTGGTGCAGTCTCACCTTGAGCACTGTGCAGAGTTTTGGGAGTTGCAATATAAAAATGATATCAAGGCATTGGAAGGTATCCAGAGGGGGTCACAAAGTTGGTGAAGGGTTTAGAGGGGAAGCCGTATGAGGTGCAGGTGAAGTAACTTGGTCTGTTCAGCCTAGAGAAGAGGACATGGAAGGGAGACCTCATTGCAGCCTACAGCTTTCTCACAAGGGAAGGAGGAGGAGCAGGCGCTGAATTGTTCTCTCTGGTGACCAACGAAAGAACCTGAGGGAATGGCAGGAAGATGTGCCAGGGGAGGTTAAGGTTGGATATTAGGAATAGTTTCTTCACTCAGAGGCTGGTGGAGCACTGGAACAGGCTCCCCAGGGAAGTAGTCATGGTACTAAGCCTAACAATATTCAAGAAACATTTGGACACCTTCAGATATATAGTGTGAATGTTGGGGCTGTCCTATGTTGGGATGGGAGTTGGACTCAATCCTTCTGGGTCCTTTCCAACTCAGGACAT